>NC_141990.1:252181381-252906381 GCF_049901715.1 Pseudonaja textilis | reverse complement strand
TTTTCCCTTCCACATAACTTTCTATTAATGTGCTTTGATACAGCACTTTGGGAACATCCAACTTCTTTTGCAATTACCTTTCTGAGGCTTTCCCTCCTTATGGAGGGTGTCAATGATGGTTTTCTGCACAACTGTCAGATCAGCAATCTTTTTTCTATGATTTTGCTTCCTACTGAACCAGACTGAGAGACCATTTAAAAGCTCAGGAACCCTTTGCAGGTGTTATAGTTTAATTAGCTGATTAGAGTGGGACACTTTGAGCCTAAAATATTGAACCTTTTCACAATATTCTAATTTTCTGAGATTGTGGATTTGGGGTTTTCATGAAGCTGTAAGCCATAATCATCTCAATTATGACACATAACGGCTTGAACTATCTTGCTTTACATGTAACGAGTCTATCTCATATATTAGGTTCACCTTTTAAGTTGCATTACTGAAATAAATGAACTTTTGCACGATATTATAATTTTTCGAGTTTTACCTATATTTCAAAATGCATGGCAATGCAGCTATATAACTATCTGCAATGCTACAATAAAAGGTTTAACCCGAGTTTTAAGAGCAGATTTGTGCAATCCTAGAAAAAGTTGGAGTTCTTAGGAGTTGGAACCAGAAGCTACATTTGGCAAACTCAGTGCTCAGGAGTTGGAGCCAGATGTTACATTTGTGTTCCAATGTATGCCGCTTTTCAGAGCTAGGATTCAAACCATTGCACTTAAGTACTTATTTGTATTTAATGGATAAGATTATGACTAGGTGAATTGCATACCTACTCAGTTGGTTGACCAAGATGCTACTCTTATTCAGCAAATTCCAGGTTCCCCCTCTTCTCTTCAACCCAGGAAAGAGTAAGTACAGCAAGGATTAAACCCATCTCTGCTCAACCACCGTAGTACATAATTCAACAGTATTCCCAATTAAGTAAATCTCGGACAGATGTCAACTCCATAACTGGCTTTCCTTCTCTGGTGAATTTGGTGTCCTATGAGGGCGAAAAAACTGTTCTCAGCTTCTTATCTGCTGAAGAAGTGCAGTCAGGAAAGTTCACTGCTGCATGAAAAACTTTTCAAAAATTAAAAACTGCTTTGGGTTCCAAAATGTAGAGTTTAACTTTGTTGTTGGTTTTAATGTGAGGTTAGGGGAAGTGTTACAATGTAAAAGTTTGATTATTAATTTATTTAAAGTATTTATAGAATTGCCCATCTTTCAACTAACTCTGGCCAGTTCCCAAATAAATACCATCAGGCTATATAGCACATAATGGTATAAAACTGCATCCTTCTCCCAATGTCTCAAAATTATGAATACAGGTAATCATCAACTCACAACCACAATGGAGCCCAACATTTCTGTTGCTAAGTGAGACATTTGTTAAGTGAGTCTTGCCCCATTTTATGACCTTCCTTCCCACTGTGGTTAAGTGAATCACATGAATTGATAAGTTGGCAACCCAGTTGTTAAGTGAATCTAGCTTTCCCATTGACTTCGCTTGTCAGAAGGTCACAAAAGGTAATAGCACGACCTTGAGACATAGCAATGGTCATAAATACGAATCAGTTGCCAAACATCATAATTTTGGTCACATGATAAATGGAAACTCTTGTGTTCTTCCAACTCTGTGCACTTTTTCCTGTCGGTGTAACAAAAACATTTAAAAAATGTTTCAAGCATCTTATTTTTTCATTTGTTTAAGGTGGTGTTTAACTATATGGTTATTGGCTAGAAAAATCCTGGGTTATAAACTGTACATATCTATAGTTTGTAAAAACTAGACAAATTCTTGTAGTTCATGCTTTGATTGACCCTCCTTCCTGAGAAGAGGGGGGAGAAGGCTTTTAAGGGTGGGGGAAGCCTCTTTGTTGTGTGTTTTTTCCCCCCCGTCCTCCCTGGGAAAGGCCATGTGTCAAAGGGTGCACCACAAAAGTAGATCTAATTTACACTACAGTAAACGTACATTTAGCTTTAAAAGTTGTCTTTCTGTATATAGTGAAATAGCATTTCTGCAGCCATTTTTAGCTGTGAAAGGAAGGGGGGAATTCAGCTGGCATGAGATGAAAACAAGAAATTGTTATGGATTCCTTTCTTTTTTTTCTTTTTTTTTCTTTTTTCAACCAGAGCTGTCAAAAAGTCTCCTTCCGCAGTCAGCTTTTCAAAGGGAAGTTCGAAAACGCCTTTGTACTTTAAAAAAAAGGAAAGAAACGGGAAAAAGGAAAAGAAAAATTTGCAACATTTACGTTGGGTTTTTTTTTTGTATGTTTAGAATGCTGAAAAATGTTTTTGAAGCAAAAATAAACAGTATTACATTAAAAAAAAAAAGAATTTTGGTCACATGATTATGGGGATGCTGCAAAGGCCATGACTATGAAAAAGGGTCCTCAGTCATTTTTTTCCAGGGCCCTTGTAACTTTGCACCGTCACTAAATGAATTGTTGCAAGTCAAGGACCACCTTGTATCCCTTTCACTTCAATGACCTCCTGAGCACATGGCAGTCAGAGAAGAAGGCTCTTTGGCTTTAGCCATAAGTTCTCAGGGGGCCGTTTAAGCCCTTCCTTTTTTATTGCTATCTTAAAAAGTTCGTTACAGTTACGAGCCTCCTTCCGGCGCTGAGGGAAGCCGAGTATTAATTATTACACTGCAACGTTCAACCTCTGCCCACATTCATCGGAAGCTCTGGAATCGGATCCGTAGAAGGAGGGGCGTCGAGACGGACTGTTGTCCCGGCCAGCGACTACAAGCCACCTCCAGGCCGCCAGAGGCCTGGTCCGGACTCCTGATTCCTGTGGGCGTGACCGGAGCTCCTCCTTTTCTCTTTCGAGGGGCCGGTCCGGAGTATGTTTCGGCGATAACCAGGAAATCGGACCAGGAAACTCCTGGGACCGCCGGGCGAGCGGCGACTCTTGGACCGCTGACCATGGAGGGCGCTGGCCGAGAGGTAAGCAGCAAATGGCCGGAAGGCGACATGAAAGAGAGCCTGAGAACAGGCCTAGAAGCCAGGCAGGCAGGGTATTTATTCGCAATGGTTCAGTTCCGCTGGTTCCCACGTGATCTTCGGAGAAGTTTGGGAGCCGACGGTTGGACGCGGTTCTTCCCCCGAAGTCGAGTTGAGCCACTGAGTTGATCATCTCATGGCACTTTCCCAGCTTCATTTTGTTGAAGGATGGTCAGGGTGAGCAGCTACAGCTAATAGAGGCAGAAAGGCACAACTTTGTAAGTCCTCCCCACCCCCTTTTTCTTCATCATCACCATCATCATCTCCGGGCAGACGTACTTAGCCCAGGAAAGTTTATTTAAATCCCCGAATGAGAAAGGGATTAAAATAGGCGGTGTCAGCAAAAAAAAGTAAAGAAAAGAAAAATAAAAGCAAAAAAAAAAATGTAGTCTCAGGTAGGAGAAACTGGGTCAGAAGTTATCACAATGACTCTGGATTAGTGAAGTTCTGATGTTCTGTTTGCTTGTCTCCAGCACAAATATCTCAGAAAGGATGCCTGTGGAAAGGATGCCTCAGTCATCCAGATGATGGTTGTCCCAAAGGCAGCTTTTTCAAAAAGTAACAACTGAGAAGACTAAGCGATGAGAAGCAAAATGTCTTCAAACAAAAACAAAGCAAGTCAGATTGCCTTTTCAAAAAGCACCTTTGGAAATCTCAGAAAGGAAGACTTCCTATTGTATCTGCAGTACCAATCCCAACTTGATGAGGGGTCTAAACTGCCTTTATGCCTCCACACGGAGAGCTGTGATTCAGTTTTCCTGTCCACAGATATTTACAGGATTTGACAGAATATCAGCAGGTAGAAAAGCCAGCACCACATAAGACAGAAATAATTAGTGTGTTTTCAGCACAAATGTTTTCTATGTACAGTTATTGAGACCTGAAGACCCTACTAAGTCTACCAGAGCTTTTGATTACTGTCCTGGAATTTAAAACAAATATTTAGTTGAACAAGGTATCCTTGTAACTGTTTTAAACAATGAATATTTTAATATAAAGATAATTTCTTCTTGCTATTATTGGGCATATGTCAAATGCAGCTATGAAGGGTAGCCTTATCTTTTAAAAATGAAAATTATCTAACTTAATAGTATTTATCTTACTATTTCCAGAAACTATTTTCATGAATGTTTTTTTGCTAGCACGGGTAGCAAGGAATTGTTTTTTGAGGCCAGGTCTCCTCAAAAGTGTTTCTGTGGAAAAGAATGGTTCCGCTTTGATATGAAAATTTCCTGGTATTAAACTAAGCAGCAATAGTAGGAAATTGGCCCATATGCCTCTCATGGCGATGTGCAAGATAATCTTTCTTAGTTATAAGTCTTTCCTAATAGGGGAAGGGGCAAAAGTTCTTTAGTAAAAGCTTTTTTAAAAAAATTTGTCAGTCATATCCCTGCCCTAAACATTATTTATTTTGAGATGCTCTCAAGGCACCAGTTTGTCATTTCCGGCAACTATATAATAAAGTTAGCCACCTGATGTAAAGAATAATTAAGATGCTCAACATCACATCTTGAATACTGCTAAATAAATGCATCAAACAAGACTAAATTGCTCATTTTGGTTAGGGCCTAATATCACGCAATTGTCGCTTACATGTTTAATCCCAAGGTAGTTACACACCAAGTGTAATTAATTTATTTAGGTTCCTCACAGCACCATTCAAAGGACAGTCTGACTGATTTCAGTTCAGTTTCCTCCCTCCTAGGCAAGTTCCTATTTGTACATACTGAAAATTAGTTCCTTGGTTAGCAAAACAGCACTGGATCTGGTTGTTGTTGTTTTTGCAGTTGCAAAATCATTCTTGCTTTGGTGGTATTTGCAATGCAGTTGAGGTATTTCCACAAAATCAACATTAGGATCAGAAAAGAGATTTTATTCAGAACCATAGTTGAGAATAAAACATTTTTTCATATATTGTTGGCCCTTATTGTGAAGTAAAATTGGCCATTAATTTGGACTAGGACCATGCTGTTATGTGCAGTACTCCTTTCGATTATCCCATTATGTTATCTTTTTTGGCATGAATTCCCATTGATCTGCTTTTCAGGCAGGTAGGAACTGTGTCTCCGCCTATACTTTGTTCATATCTTTTCCCAAGATTGCTGTAAAAGGGCGAGTAAGCATATTCTGTTAGAACTTAAATGAATGTGGGGTTTTGTTTGTGATATGTTTTTCTCCTTTTGACTTATGGTAGGCATTTAATAACAAAATGACATGTCCCAAAGTACAAAAAAGCCGTTTCCTCATTACTTGCAAGAATTCAACTGTAGTGGCCTAAATTTTTGATCAAGAAATGTATTAATTATTCATTTTAATTTACAGTGTCAAAGTCACAGCCATGGGTCCTTTCGTCATCATGGCCATACTTGGCCTAGTTCGTATGAAGATAAAGATCTACCAAAAGAACATGAAATGGGGCCTTTTGTGGAGGATTACAGTAATTTTGACATTGTCAAAGCAGTCCAGTAGGTTTTTTGAACAATCACATTTATTCTTATACCACAGTTATAAAAAGGAATCAAATATTAGCCAAAACATATTTTATAGGAAAGTGTTTGCATATAAAAGAGGCTGGTAACAGAGAATATAACTATGAATAATCTCTAAAGCTGGAAAAGTCTATTTATTGTAGAAACATGCTATCTCTTTTCACACAAATATTCCAAGCTCTGCTTTGTGAGAAAAAGTAGTATTTACCTGTGGTGAGCTAAGAGATCGCATTGAACCATAATGTATTTTTTTGTTGTTGTTTGGTTTGGTTTTCTTTTTTGTACAAATACTTCCATTGTGATCATGAAGTTTTTGTACAGATGTAGCTTGTATAATATGTTTACCATGTATCGGAATGGCAAAATGTATAACTTAAAAATTTTCATTTAGCCATGTTAAAAATTAGATCAATATTTTAATTTCATTTTTTTTAAAAAATTCTGGTTAGCTAATCAGAAATTAGATCTAACAAGAAGCTAATGCCAGTCTTTTCTGCATAGAAAGAGAAGCATGTAGAACTTTCATGAAATGTAAATGAATAGTTAGTTGAGTAGTTGAATACTAAAGCCATTTAAAGGTGCAAATAAGAAAATAGCAGAAGTCTCTTTCATATAGAGCTCAGTGTGATTTCATAAATCTTTCCATGTAATTTTCTTGGCAAAATGATATAGGTGTAATTGGCCATTTCCTTTCTAGGAACATTTTTTTTATTTTCACACTCTAGTTTATAAGTCTGTTTTTTCTGGTGTTCTCCCATCCAATTACTAACCAGATCTGGCCTTGATTATTTTCCAAGCGCAAATAAGGTCAGACAGGTTCTACCACTTCTTAAATATAAAGCAGGAAACTATTTCATAGATTTAGCCTAATCATATGACCAATAGTTAGTATCAGTTGCTAGGCAGAAATGTGCAGCCTCATTTCAGAACATCTGAAGTGTTTTGTTAACAAAAACATTTTAATGTACTCCTGAAATTTATACATTGCTGAACTATAACACAGAATAGCCTAATTATCGTTTTACAAGATGCACTAAGGCAAAACTAAAATCACATTGTCTTAAACTTACAGATGAATCTTTGAAAAGTGTGGTACTTCTGAATGTCAGAATATTGTTCTCAGCTTCTGAGTGTTGGAATATTGATTCTTGCTTCCTTTACTTTTATTTTTTTTAAATAACCAAGCAACATATATTATGTCACTATTCAATAGTACATCTCAAGCATTTTTAGGCTGGGATGTCTATAAGGATGTTTTGTTTATTCTTCTTTACTTTGAGTCAGTTTTGATTCCTGGCACTAAATGGACATGTGGACACTACATGAAATTTTCTTTGCCACCTTTTTTGGAAGTGGTTTACCATTGCAAAATAATTTAATTCATTTCGTATGTAAGGTAAGGATCAGATAAATTGTCCATTGGTTTGTATTCCAGTGGCTTTAATCACTAGACCAAGCTAATTTTGTTATGAGAAATAATTATGCTAAACCTCAATAAAAAATAATACATATAATATCCTGTCACAACACCATCTAAAACTACATTCCAACCAGTGTTATAGTTGAGACTTAAACAACCAAAGTTTTTTATAACCATCTAAATTCATGTTTTTATTTCAGATATGGCCTGTTAGAGCGATGTCAAGAATTGGTAGAAGCAGGATATGATGTAAGGCAGCCAGACAAAGAAAATGTGACACTTCTTCATTGGGCAGCAATCAATAATAGGTTGGATGTTGTAAAGTAAGTTATCAATAGATGAATTTATCAGATTTTATGAGCAAAAGAAGGGCTTGGCTAGTGTAGAAACAGAGGCAAAGAAGTACATTAATGGTGTACATTGCAGTCGACGTAGCATCAGGGCAGGTCGCAAATAGGCAGAGATGGGTGGGCAGAATTGAAGACGAGGCAGAGAAGTCAGTCCCTTAGTATCAAGTATCAAACAAACAATGAGTACTGGGACATTTATCAAAATGAGTCAAGTACCAATTCAATAAGTTTTGAAGTAGTTGAGTACCACTGTATTATCTATTAAGACTACTGTGTTAATAGAGTTGTCAACATTATTTTGTGACTTTTCTAATATTTCCCTATGATATGCACCCAAATTTAATAACAAAGGGATTTTTGATTACACTGCAGACAAAACTGATTTATAGGAATGTATTACTCTATTATTAAATACTAAATAATTTTATTTTCAAAAATATCATGCAGAAAAATAGAAAAATCCACTTTCAGAAGAAGCATTCAATCAAACTTAATATTCAGGTAGTCCTCACTTAGTGACAACAATTGGGACTAATAACTGCATAGTCACTAAACACAAATCATGTGAGTGCAACATGATTTTACTTCCAGATTCTCCATTAACTTTGCTTGTTACCAAGCTAGTTGGGAAGCATGCAAATGCCAATCAGGCGACTGCAGGCAGTGCGATGGTTGTAAATGCAAGGATTGGTTGCTTTGTCATAACTTCATATGATTGCTAAACTAAACAGTCAGCAGGCGAGGATTATCTGTGTATGCTTTATATAAAAGGCTTTCCTTAGATGTTAACAATGCAGTTTCTATCCATTTCTCTGTATATATACACTATATGTTAATTCATCATGTATTTATAAAACAATTTTCTTTTGTTATCGGACAGGTATTTAATCTCTAAAGGTGCTGTAGTAGATCAACTGGGAGGAGATTTAAATTCAACTCCACTTCATTGGGCAATTAGGTATGAAGCAAATCTTTCTTTTGATTATTTAAATAGTTACAGTCGACTGTGTGGTATTGTGATAACATTAGGCCAAACTGAAATAACTTTAAAATTTGCATCTTTCATCTCACAACCAAAGACTTGCTTAAATGGGATTTTAGGTCAACCTAGAATTCTGTACTTCTAGATACAAAAAATGGGACAGGTAACTAGAAGCCACTCAGTTGTTAAGAAGACTTCAGAAGAAGGCATGAACATCAGGAAAACCTAGTCAATGCTCTGAGAGGTTTCATGCTACTATCTTGCAAGCCAAACATTTTCCCGTCTTCCATACCAACTACAGATGGTCTTTGCTTAATGACCCTAATTGGGACCAGAATTTCTATCGTTAAGCGAAACAGTTGTTAGGCAAAGCATCAACCACTTAGCGACAGCAGTTCCAGTAGACCCAGTTGCAGTTGTGAGATAAGACTGTTCTGTTGTTAGGCCAGGACTTTGCACTTTGCTTGCCCTTGCCTACCCCTGCCAGTCCTCGCCACCTGCAAGTAACCACCTTTGCCCTCTTCTTCCTGCTGTTGCTGAAGGAAGGCTGCCAAACCAAAGGCCTGAGGGTAAGTTCTATTGGTGCTGGACTTGCTTGAATTCCTCATTGAATCCTGCAAGCAAGTTTTCCAGCTTTTAATATGTGCTTCAGAGCATGCAGCAGAAGCACGCCTGGAAAACCTGTTAGGGGTCCTTGGTCCTCTCTGAGCTGACTTGTTTTCTTGCAGATGTTTCATTACATAAAACCATCGTAACATTGTAACGTAAGATCATCAGTGCTAGCAAACTAACAACCAAGTTCAGAGGGCACCAAGGACCCGTCGCTTTGAATGTCTGTCTAAAGAAAATGATTTTTACCAATTTGTGAGAACTTAATACGGAAGACACTTGTAAGGGCAAGGCATTCCAGAGCATAGGGTCCAATATGTTTTAGGCCCATGCTTCTTCTTTACAGAAGATATCAGGAGTATTTACTGTAGCAAGCAGGGCACTTCCTCTTTAAAAATTGGTCTTTACTCTTAACAACCTCGATTCTTTTCATGTATACATGTGTGCTGTCCAAATACAGATTCTAACATATCAATTGGAGTACAGTAGTCCAATCAGGAAAACTTTCCCTACTGGAACTGGATTGGGGAAAGAAGTGGCGTGGTGGGGAATGGAATAGAGACAAGGCACAAGCCATTAGAATATGAACTGAGAACAAAACCCACTCCCTACTAGCACTGATGATGTTACCTAGTTAGAGTAATGAAACATCTGCAAGAAAACAAAACAAGCACCAAGGACCCCTCATTTGAACCCTGAGCTACAAATATTCTCCTTTATTGGAAAATACGTTTGTGGACTTCAGTGTGCTGGAAGCTGCAGAAGAAGAAAGCCTGGACCAAGAGTAAGCACAGGGCCTCTGCCAGTACTAGGCTCACCTTAGTTCTTGCTGAAACCTGCCCTCATCATTCCACTTTGTCCAATTCTGCCACCCCCCCTTGCTGCCCGCTCCCCAACTGGAGCCAGCAAGCTCTCTTTGGCAGATCAGAATATGCCACATTGCTGTGCTTGCTCCATTTACCTTCTGTCTGCACCTTTCCCCAACTCCTGGATCATGGGGCAGTAGCAGGAAAAATAAGACAGTGGGTTGTGGATGGCAGGGGGCAGCAGGTTCTGTGGTGGAGTGGAGGGCAGCCAGAAGGTCAGAGATGGAGCTGATAGATGTATGGGTGGATTTGAAGTTGGTGTGAATAGACTGCCAAGTGTACGAATTTTAATCACAGGAATGTGGGGTACTGTAAAGGCTGGAACTTTTAAGACCGGTCAGAACTACCGGTTCACTACTGTTGTAAGTTCAAATAGTGGCTGAACAAATGATTTTTAAGTGAGGACTACCCATATTCAGTTAGAATGATTTCTCAGGCTTTATGTATGACTTACTGTGTAAATAGTCCTCAACTTACAACAGTTTATTTAGTGACCATTCAAAGTTGGTCAATGGCGCTGAAAAAAGTGACTTATGACCATTTTTCCACCAGCTTTGTCTCAGCCAGATATGATCAACCTTCATCTGGATCTTACTCAGAATGGCTGGAATGAATTTCTAATGAACAGCAGGACAATTTTTTTGCTTCACGCACACTCCTATTTTTAGATAAAGCTGGGATTTGACTTGGCTAATACTAGTTCTAGGCTGACACTTAAAAAACAGTAACAAATGTAAAGCTGAAACAAGTTCTTATGTGTTTGTTCCATAACATTACTTTCCTTTTTTCTTATTTTTTGTAAATAAATTATTTTTACACTATATTTAATTGTTGTATAGTAGTTCAAACATATTTTGGTTGCCATTCTTCCATTATTAATATATCTTTGCTTTTGTTAACTTTCATTCTGACTCTGAAATTTAAATGTAAATTCTAAAATTTAAAGCCCCCTTGTTGATATGTGTTAGTGTTTCTTTTCCATTAGAAATAATAATGTAATATTGTTGTGTCTTCATTTTAAAAGTGTTTTAAAATTAAAAGCACTCTCTCTTTCTAGGCAAGGGCATTTATCCGTGGTCATATTATTGTTAAAATGTGGAGCGGATCCAACTCTTATTGATGGAGAAGGATACAGCAGCCTGCATTTAGCTGTGCTTTTTCAACACATGCCTATCATAGCTTACCTCATATCAAAGGGTCAGGTATGTGGCTTTATGCAGTGATGTAATTAATCATGTAGCAGGCATTAATACTTATGTGCTAATACTTGGACTTCCATGAGCATTACATTTTATAAACTGCACAGGTACAAATATTTCTTGCATATTTAGTTACTTGGGAATTTCCACTCCAAATGGCTGTTATTAGCATACACCAAAAATAAGAATTAAAAGAAACAGAACAAACACTGTCAGCAGTACAGGTAGTACTTGACTTACATCCATTAGAGCTGAACATTTCCATTGCTAAGCCAGACAGTTGAATTTTGCTCCATTTTACGACCTTTGTTGCTACCGTTGTTAAGTGGATCTTTGCAGTTTTTAAGTTACCAACATGGTTGTTGAGCAAATCTGACTTACCCATTGATTTTGCTTGTCAGAAGTTCGCAAAATCACGTGATCTCATGACCCTGGGATACTACAATAGTCATAATTATAGTTGCTAAGCATCTGGATTTTGATCATGTGACTATGGGGATGCTGCAGCTGTTATTAAGTATGAAAAACTGTCATAAGTCACTTTTCAATGTCATTGTAATTTCAAACAGTCACTAAACAAATGGTTGTAAGTCAGAGACTACTTGTAACAATACCTTTGAGCAAGAGCAGATCCTAAACTTAATATCTCCAATACCTTCAGAATCAGGTGTTTGCTTCTATTCAGAGGTGCACCAGAAAAGTGGTGATCTGAATATTCAGGGAGAAGCTATTCCCAGACATGATATTCTTCCAACTAAAATTGGAATTCCGATTTTTGGGGGGAATCGCCCCCCCAAAAGGAACGGCCTGAGGAGAGGCAGAGGCACAAGTCTTCTGATGGGGCTCCTCCCATGGAGGATTGGTGGCGGCGGCAGCTTGAA
This sequence comes from Pseudonaja textilis, assembly GCF_049901715.1. Classification (NCBI taxonomy): domain Eukaryota; kingdom Metazoa; phylum Chordata; class Lepidosauria; order Squamata; family Elapidae; genus Pseudonaja; species Pseudonaja textilis. Next base: position 252,894,592 of record NC_141990.1, on the reverse strand, counting down.
TTACCCCACCCAGCCATCTTCTCCAGCTGGGAAGGAAGCTGTAAGGCCCCCTTTCCAAAGAAAGCGAGTCTAAGGCTGGCGGTTCGCGGGGAGAAGGCAAATTGGCGCCTTTCTTGCCACTCCCAGCAGTTTAGCTAACCTCGCGCTGGCCGGCAGCTTCAGGGAATGAATGGAAGCCCCGTCCCCTGGGTAATTGTGGGAGCGCCACCGCGTTCTCCTGAAATGACTGGAGAGGCCACTCAGTGTGCCAGTGGAACATCCCCGCTCTGTTCGGTGGAGGAGATTCCCCGAGGAGACCAGAAGCACAAGGTCAAATGATGGAGGAGGGGGGGCTGGAAAACACAGGCACTGCGCTCCGTCCCTGCACTAAAAATACCCTTGGGAAACTACTTGTCCCAGCTAATAAAGTAATAATAATAATTTTAAAAAGCGTCCTGCGTGCCCTTAGGCTCCCCACGATCTGCCTTCTGACCTCGCTACGGAGGCTGCCAATCCGAAGGAGCGGGGGCGGCAAGGTTTACTCTGCCTGGGATTCAGGGCGGGGCAGTCCGTTCCTGACTGGAGAAAGCTCTCCTGCAAGGTCATTTCTGACCGCAGCGTACAAGAAGGGAGTAACTCAATGTGGAAGTGGCTTGGGACCAGGTTATCTATTGCCGGTCACATCTACCTGACACCAGAGCTGGGAGGTAAGGAAACATCAGAAGAAGGGCTATCTCCGAGGTGGCTCCCTCTTTCTGGAACATTATACCCCCCCACCCCCCAGATTAGACTGGCTGTCACTCTGACACTCCTCTGGAAGGCCCTGAAAACTTGGTTCTACCAGTAGGCCTGGGGAACCCAGAGCGGGATGGAGGCCATTAATTGGTTAGTATGAATGTGTGTTGTCGCTAGGGTTGGTGTTGTGTGTGCGATTTCTTGGCGCGCGGCAGGGGGTCTCTTTTGGCCGGCCTTGAAAGAGCGCACACGGGGTGGGTGGTGGAGATGCGGGAGTGAATGCGGGAAGGAAGCGAACCTCGTTGCAAAGTTTTGCCTGATACTCTGCTAAAGCTTCAAGGGGGTGTTGCCAATTTAATTCCCACCAGGGCGCTGCGCGGACCGCGGCAGGTGCTTAGGCAACCCCTGCACCCCTGGATACTTTTCAGATTTTTTTTTTCAGAGGAGAATATCATGCCTGTATTCCACAGGAGGAATGCTAGCATTTAGAAATCTCTCCTGTGGTCTCACTGAACTCCTTAGGGCAGCTGTCCCCAATCTTTTTGGCACCATAGACCCAGGGATGAGGACTATGGTTTCTCTTGCTTGCCCACTACTCACCTCTAGCTGTGCATCCTGGTTCCTAACATATACACAATACCAGTCAGTGGCCCGGGGATTGGGGACCCCTGCCTTAGGGGACAGACTGCTCAGGAGGATCTCTGTCAAAGATCTTATAGGCAGATTCAAATTGGGATATTGGGATGTCAGTATTGTAATACTGAAAAATATTTTTAAAAGTTGACTGTTTAAAATGTTGCAAAGTTCTATGTTATGGTCGTGGAGGTCTATGGGACCATATTAAAATAAACTGCAAGGCACCTGAGCCATATGAAAGTACTACTAAATTATGGATTAGCCATGAAATCCAGAACATTAATTGAATTCATTGCATTCGCAACCGTTTGTGGCTTCAGTTGCTAGTTGCTGGTTCATTCCATTTCCTGAAATGTTAATATTTTCTCATATTTAGAGTGTAAATACTACTGACCACAATGGATATACCCCTCTTATGCTGTCAGCCCACAAAGTAATTGGGTGAGTAATGGTTGCTACTGCTCAATTCAGTGAGAATTTCTAAGGGAAGAATATGCAAAAGTTTGCTGTACTTTCAGGAAAGCAAAACAAGTTACATTGTTTGTTACCAAAACAGTTGTTCTCAGCTGAGAAATCCCTGAAACAAAAGTATTATAAAATACATAACAGGGCTACAATAGTATGCCCTAGAGGAAAGCATTTATCAAAATTATTCCATGCTAATTTCTGTATTGCAAAGGAAATAATTTTGATTTCTTCTTATTTTTTTCTTGTTTAGTGTTCATATTTTCGGATGAAATTTAAAGTTTTAGAAACATCTTTGTAGGATAAAGTTTACAATGTAGAAAAATTTACTTTATTGCATCCTAGAATATTACAATATTCTATTATTGAACTATTTGCTAAGGACTAGTTATTTTATATATGCTTTGCTTCCATCAAATACTTTGTTTACCACATACCGCGATCAGCCTTTAATTCCACAGTCACCCAACACCATCTGTAATTCAAGCCTATTTATATCATCATACCCTTCTCCATAATCTATAAATGTAAACTGTACTAACTTTCTTATATTCATATATTCTCAATAACCAGCTGCAGAGCAATATCTGGCATTTTCCAGGTTGTATTCATTATCACTTCTTGTACCTTTGCATTCAGAATTCTGTCAAATATCTTCTCTGGTACACTTAACTAATCCCTGTAAGTAACTCTGCATTTATTATTGCCTTTTTTTCTCGTTCCTTTTCATTATGAACAATAACAACATTTTCCCAGTTATTAGAGACAGATACAATCTTATGCACGTTAAACAAGTTGTAAATTATTCCACAAACAAACCACACCTATATTTTAACATTTCTTCAATTACTCTGTTTACATCTGTAGCCTTACCATTATTCAGCATTCTCAGAACATTTATTGTTTCATTTCCTTCATGGATACTAGCATGTATGGTATTTATTTCAGTTCTGCTCTTTCACAGATTGCTGTTATTGCTGTATGAATTTCAAATGTTTCTCCCAACATCTCATTTTAGTTTCATTCCAAATAATTTTAGCCCTTTTATTTTTAATTCCATTCATGCTACTGAAGGACTTAACTCTTTTCACCCACTTATAACACACATTTTTAAATTTCTGTCAACATTGCTCTGCATTTTCCATGCCTATTTCAATCTTACCCATTCCTTATTCTCTTTCACTACATTCTTTTAACTTTCTTTTCCTTCTTATACAAATTCTTCATATCCTTGTTTTGCAACATTCATTCTTTAATACGCATTTTCATATTCATAACCCAGTACATTTTTATAGCTCTTGCAACATATTAATATGCAATTATTACTCTCGTGTTTTATCTTAAGTATCAGTATGGCAGGTTTGCTATTACAATAAATTATCCAAATATCTTATTAAAAGCTGTAGTATCTTTGCTTTTCTAACTTGTACATTTTTATTTTCATGAAGGCGGGAACCTACTCATTTTCTAGTAAAGTTTAATCCGTCTGTCAATGCTGTAGACAATATAGAAAAGAACACTGCTTTGCATTGGGCTGTTATAGCAGGAAATGTTAATGCTATAGATGTATTGCTAGATGCTGGATCCAGTCTGGATATCAAAAATGTCAAGGTATTCTATTTTCATTATTAAATGGGTATCAGAATTTTAGGTAACAGCAAAAGGGTTATTGTTGGGTGGAAAATAGGAAGAAGGAGTGGTGTGTGTGTGTGTGTGTGTGTGTGTGTGTGTGTGTGTGTGTTCAGAACTTTAGTTTTCTTTGCCATGTATTTTGAAAGTCTACAGCAATGGCCCCCAACCTTTTGGATATCAGGCACTGGTTCTGTGGAGAAAGATCATTCCAGGACAGGTGGGGCGTGCTGCCTGCATCCTGCAGGTGGAGCTTCATTTGTTTGCATGGCCCGATTTCTAGCATGGCACAGACCGGTGCTGGTCCACAGACTTGGGGTTGGAGACCCCTGGTCTACAGAGTAATCTGGCTGCCAGCAGTTACTAGTTCTCTTAGTTCATGCTAAAATAGCATTTTTAAATTGTTTAATTAAATTGGGATGGTTTCTAAGAACTTCAGAATAAATATGCTTAAAAATATAGTTTGTACTGCTGTTGATCTTTAATTTCTAGAATATACAATCTAATTTTAACTTGGGAAGCTGTGATTGTATGTGAAAGGTGATTATGTTATAATAGCTCATCATTTTATCATTAGTTGAATATCAGCATTTTATTTACGAATATTGTTCCTACTGCAGATTTTAAACACTGCTGTAGGTTTCTCATTGTGAAATATACTGTATATGTTACATTATTGTGCTTGTTCAAGTTTTATAGTAATAAGTTAGGATTTTAAAATGAAGTAGCCCAAAGATACGTTTTCTATTTCATGCTGTTTTTTAAAATAATGTTGTTTTTGCCTAAGGGACAAAGACCACTTGACCTTGCTCTTCAAACTAAAAATCGCATAATTATTCACATACTTAATGAAGAAGAAAAAATTAGAATTAGAAGAACATCAGTGTTTTTGAGGTTTCTGGAAAGAAATGAGGTATCGTAACTGAAATAATGAAATTGAATTTTCTAGACAAGAATTGATGCTGAATATATTATTGACCATAATAAGTTTTACTACAACCAAAAAAGATATTTCAAATAGAAATGGTAGCAATTCACAACAAAATAGCTTTGGAATCTCCTAGTAGAGTCACCAACAAAGAATAAGTGGCAGATATAAATGAGAAAAGCAAAGAATAAAGTCAGATGAGGAGAAGGGTTTGTGTGGAGTGCAAGGAATTGATAGCCATTATATTCAAAATTTCTATGGAAATGTTTTATTTAATTCCTTTGAAGCAGCAACTTCACTCATTCCCTTTCAGTAGTAACAAAGAAAAAATAGGAAATTCATCTTTAACTCTTATTGATTTTGCTGCAAAACCAGCCTGCTCTGTTTCTATTTACATTATATGAAATACTACTCAGTTGGTGCTTTTGCCTGTTCCTTTTTTATTCCAGATGTTTTTTAAATATGTACATATGTTTCAAATAGGTAGGAAGTGTTTTAAGGTATTTAGGGAATAGATCAAGGAGATAACAAAATAATTTAACAAGCTTAGTTACATACATTTGTTAAATATTTGTAGGTCCTAAGAAATTGATTAAATTATATTTTGCATGTTTTTAAAACTTTAATAATAATTGATTTATTGTGATTTTGTCAGTGCCGATGGTGTTCAAGCAGTGCTCCAGATGCAATCCCAAAACATCTGGAGCAACACTTAAATACTGCCGGCTTTGACAAAATCACCATCAGTCAATTGCAAAGACAGCTTTATTTGGAACAGCTTACATCCTGTGCCCATACCATCAAACAACACGTTCCTATTCCAGTTCCTAGGAAGGAGTCGATAGCCAAATCCAGTCTAAACATCTGGCTGACTGTGTGACTAATAGTAATCGTAATAATATGAAAGAGGACAGCAGGTTAGTTCTGAGACAGAGCCAAAGTGAAATATCACATTTAGCAGAAGAAATGTATATATGAGGCTACGTAAATTTGAGAGATCTGAGGGTTTTCCTCCCCTCTTCCACGTACTTTATTTTTGCTTAGTTTTTCTCATTTTGTATAATGAAGTTTTTTAAAATTTGTTTTATTTAGTTCTTGCTATTGTTTGGTTCATCATTGCTATTGATATGGACAGTAGGATATGTAACCACCTTAAATTCTGACTCATGGCTGTTAAAAGGAAGCTTGCTGATGTTCATATTGGTTACTCTGTCTTTCTTTGCAAGGTAGGCATATCTAGTTTTCTTACTTTTATTTATGTAGTATGTAGTACAATATATTCTTTTCTTGGTTCCTGGAGATGAAATCAACAGGGAAGGATAGAATTCATTCTACTTTTAGCTTGAAAACTAAGAAAACTTTACATTTTTTTCCTGTCCCATGGAGGAAATGCCTTCCCTTTAGTCTTGTATATTGCCGCCTCAGGGAAGCAGTAGTTCCCTCCACACAAAAGCATCTCCTTGGCAGCCATATACCAGTTAATCAGCATGCCAGCAGGAAGCCACCTTCAGGAGAGCCACAAACTAAACTAGGAGAATGACCTAGGAAATGTAGGAGACATTGACTGAAGAAGCTGAGGAGACAGAACATGGAAGAGGCAAATGACAGTGCCATGTTTGAACCTTCATGCAACACTGAACTGAAAACCTGTCAAAATTCCACCTCTCCGCCTTGACAGAGTGGACATCTTAGGGCCTCAACTATATAGAACTTCCAGAAGCTCTAGACAAAATACACAAGAAGACAAGCAAGGAGAGAGAATGGCCACCTGAAAGAGCAGAAACCTAATAGTTCATTTTCCTTAAACAGGAAAGCAGACAAGATGTGTTTCCCATCCTGCATTTACTGGATGGTCTGAGAATGCATTGCCTTCTCACACCTAGCAAAATGCTGACTTCTCCCTATGTCACAACGCATTCTGCAAGAGGGGCTGACTGACATCATCCTTACTGAAGAAAATATATTAATAGAAACTTGTTGGGCAAATTCTTTTATAATACATTATAAAACGGTTGATTATGCAAATGCAGATTTTTGCACTGCATTGTGTCACCAAAAGTGCTATACAACCTTTGACACTAACCCCACTCTGTTCAGTGAGTATGGATGTCCATGAGGGAAAGTGAAGATAAATGGTATCGTCAGCTAAGTGTTGCCACATAATCTTCATTTACTTTTCAATTTTGTATGCTGCTGTAGTCACAAAAAAGACTGACAACATCGAGTATTTGCAATTTACCTCATTGATATCATGCACAGTATGAGCAACAACATTTTAATGTCCTTACAATTTCTGCCAGGTGCTTGTGGTTTATAAATTTGTTTCTTATCTGTTTCATCTCTGGTAAGCAAGAACAATAGCTAAGACTTAAAATAATATATTTTCTGGTCAACAGAAGATGCTTAAGAGGGAAGGAAAATTAAGACCGTAGCCTCAAGAGTATGAAAAATGTATGAAATCCCTATTTTAGATTTTGTAATTATGAAATTATTTATTTCATATTGGATAAATATATTACGATAGTGACCAGACATGTCTTTTTAGAGTGCATGCACCCATTGTAGTTCCAGAAAATCCTGCATGCAAATAAATCTGGGTTTATGTATTTTCTCTCCTTCATGTTCTACTTTCGTTTGATCACAAACGAAGAAGGTTTTTGAATTTATGTAAACATAGGGTTTTTTTCTCTAAATTCTTACATGCAATATAGCTATTGCAGAAATATGTTTAGATAAAAAAACTTAATTCATCAGAGAAGTTCATGAACTGAACATTTGTAAATATTACTTGGCATGTTTGTGTCTAATAGTGCGTAAATGTAGACCAGCAACTCTTTCTCAGCTTAACCTACTTCACAGCATTTTTCTTATCGGTCTAAAATTAGGTAATATCTTATATATGCCAAAGATAAGTGGATATAAATGTACTAAATAAATTAAATACTTTTAAATGTTCCATTTAGGTTGTTCATAGGATTCAACACAATAAAATATTTCCCAGTAGCATTTTTGATTAGTTCCATCTTTTGGATATCATGGACCTGTTTCATCTTATTCCTGCCTAATATCCTTTGTTAAAACAATAGTACAGTATAGATAATTTCTTTAAAGTGTGTGTGTGTATGTGTGTGTTGATTGTTATAAGGAAAATCACTGGAAATAAATTGTAATATTATACAGTAAGCTGCCATGAAACTTTTAACATATTTGCTAAGAAAAAAATGAGTTGTTGCTAAAAAAAATTATTAACGGCCAATGATCTGGATAAACTAAAAAGAAGTATAAAATGGGATGTCTGTCTGACGTTCCCAATTGGTTGTTAGTAGTGTCTTGATTATTCTTTTCCCATGCTGCCTCTGCCACCTTTTCCATTAATGTTATCCTGCCCTACACGTCATTTCCCCATCCTAATCTTTTCCCTTTGCCACTGTGCAGCTTTTGTTGCATTTCCTTCCTCTTCTATAATATGTGATAGTGTACCTTCTGTACTATACATTTTTGGGCTCTTTATCCGATTCAGTTTTAAAAAATCATGTTTAATAATAAAAATAGAATAAAATAAAAATAATAATTGTTTTAAAATGCATTTAATCTATTCCGTTAAACAGCATTTTATTATTAATTACCATCTCCAAAGATAATTTTTCTTGTAGTATGCTTTTTAATGAGATTTTTATAATAGTTTTTTATGAATTAATTCGTGAGAAATATTTGGGCATATTCCAACTGCCGAAGGGACGTAAATCTACTTCGCTCTTGAGAGAGATATCTGGTAATTTTTCAGTCATGGCTTCTGCTTTATGACTTTTAAAGATCCTCCCAAGGGCCCTTTCATTACAAGAGCCTGAAATTGCACACAAATACTTGACACACACTTCATTTTCTTGCATAATCATATTTCCCCCCTCTTCCATGGAAAACCAGGATTGCTTTTCCAATTTTCATAATATGAGAGTCTGTAAAAAAATTTATCAAAACCAAAAGTAATTTGGCAATTCTAAGACAATCTCATGATGGGTGACAAAACTTTTGTCTATTATCTATTGGTGCCTTATTGCACTATTCCTAAATTTTGAGATACTTTATCTGCTTTGCTTATGCACACCATCCTGGCTTAGTCAGATTGCTGTTTTCTTCTATCAAATGAGTGGCAAAATGTGCTAAATGTGGTTCTTATAAATTTAAAAGCTTTTTAAAGCATGCATTAGAATCTGTTTATTGCTTTTTCCTGCCATGGTGTTATTACTATTTAACTTTGAAGTATAGCTTGGAGGGCTGTTTATGTACTCTGATATGTGAATTATGGAAACAGAGTCCTTAACTGGAGGCCACATTTTCCAGATATAACTTCACAGCTTCCTTTCTTTTTTGGCATGGTGGGCGTTATCTATTATTTTTACAAAACCTTCCAAACTGATCCTGGGTTCATTACAAATACAGAAGAAGAGATTAAAAAGGTATTTTCACACGTTCAATAGTTCTTTTCAAGTAATTACAATATAGCAATTAATAATAAAAAGCAATATTTCTCAGCAAATTTGAACATGTTTTTCTCAAAATCCACCAAGTATTGCCAATGAGACAAATTTGGAAAAGTGTTACAGGTAGTCCTCAACTTACAGCCACAATTGAGCCCAAAATTTCTGTTGTTAAATGAAAGATATGTTAAGTGAGTTTTGCCCCATTTTGCAACCTTTCTTGCTTAAGTCAATCACTGCAATTGATAAATTAGTAACCCAGTTATTAAGTAGGTATGGATTCCCCATTGACTTTCTTTTGAGAAGGTTGCAAAAAGTGATCACATGACTTCGGGACACTGCAACCGTCATAAATATGAGTCAGTTGAAAAGCATCTGAATTTTGATCACACGATCGTGGAAAAGCTGCAAAGGTCATAACTCTGAAAAATGGTCATAAGCAGGGGTGGGATTCAGTTTTTTTAACAACCAGTTCTGTGGGTGTGGCTTAGTTGGTGGGTGTGGCTTGGTGGTCATGTGACTGGGTGGGCGTGGCCAGCTCGACATCACTCATGTCAAGGGGTGCTTCTTGCCTGGCCTCTCATGACAGGATGCTGCAACAGTCATAAGTGTGAAAAATGGTCATAAGTCACTTTTTTCAGTGCCATTGTAACTTTGAGTGGTCACTAAATAAACTGTTGTAAGTCAAGGATTACCTATACAAAAATACAAAAAGCTTCTTTGCTTGCAAAAAGCTGCCCTAAATACCAATCATTAGATTAAAAATACCCGCAAGCCAGAGTTACAAATCAGGCAGGGTGCCTGAGCACCTTGAGGAATGAAAATAGTTAAAATGCAATGATAACTATCATCAGCCAACTCTTGTTCATAAAGTGAAACCCTTTAGCAGAGAGGTTATTTAAGCTCTCCAGGAAAAGCACACCCAGGAAAAGCAATCCTTAGATCCTTTTGCACCACTTAAAGTTGGTCTCGCTCACCTCACAAGATAGCCTAAGGAAATCATCCAGATTTAAGGAAAGGTCACATGCCCCCAGAAAGGCAATAAAAAAAAATCAGTGCCAAGCTTCCATCCTGCCTCTTAGAAGTATACCCCAAAAGGACAGAGCCAGATATACAAAAGCAGTGAGGAAGACCCCCTCCCCAGACAGAAAAAGAAACCATGAGGCAGGAAAAAATTCAAACACAATACAAGTAATTAAATCACAACAGTAGCTGTTCATTGTTGAAGCTGAATGGGGAAAATTATCCCATCAATAAACACAGAATTAAACTTCACTAAGCACAGAATTAACCTTCACCAAAAACCAGTTTTAGACCAAAACTCAGAAAGAGTATGTCAACTTACGTTTGTATGTTAATTTTTCTAGCTAGCCAAGAAGGCTTGCTGAATGTCACTCATCTTGGTTCCCTGTCACTAGAAGCTTTGCTTCATTATTCAATTATTTCTTCAAAGTGCAGATTGTCCAGGGAAGCATTTCCTCCCAACAGCAGTATAAAAATCTTAAAACAACCCTTCCCCTTTAAGAAAGCCAAGCCCCAAAGCTCCGGAGACAGGAAGTCTAGGCTGTCTGCCAAGTATGTACTAAGGGTTGAAAGAAGCAAAAGGAGATTGCTTCTAACTACGGGTTCTCCCAACTGCTTAGAAAGTTAACAAGGGGTTCTATAGAACCGGATAGAACTGGTAGAATCCCACTCCTGGTCATAAGTAACTTTTTTCAGTGCCACTATAACTTTGAACAGTCACTAAATGAACTGTCATAAGTCAAGGACTACCTGCATTTGGAAGCAAAGAAAAGTCAGTATTTCAAATATAAAGGAACAAAGCCAAGCCACAGTATGGAGGGTCATTATGATGTGTGAGAGAATATCCAGTTTCATTATTGCTAATGTGGCCATTAATGTCACTGGGCAGTGTACTGTAATGGAAGCCTTAAAATATTCTTTGTTTTTGTTTGTACAGATAGTCCTCAGTTAATGAGAAATATTGGGACTGGAATTTCTATCACTACACAACACAGTCATAAAACACAATATAGATGATCATTCTACTTAGCAGTGGCAATTCTGACTCTTTCAGTTGCCGCTGTTAAGTGAATCCCATTAAGCGTGACATCATATGATTGCCATTTGCAACCCTGTGCTAGCCTTCTCATTGACTTTGCTTGTCAATTAAGGTTACAAATGGTGATTGTGTGACTGCTGGATAGTGCAGTGTCGTAATTATGAGCCAGTTACTGAGTGCCTGCATGGTGCAATGACCAGAATTTCCAAGATAGGTCAGGACAAATCTTCAATACTCAAAGGACTGGCTAAGAGAAGGTTAGAGTTTTGTTTGAGTTTTCTCCTTTTCCTTTTATTACCATTATCACGAGACACAACCCAATTCACCCAGGCCTATACGCAGTTCTAATTCTGGCCACGTCTAACCCATTATCCCTAAATGCTATTAACCCTATAACATGTCTACATCCCTACCCTATTCTGACCTTTACTAACTGGTCCCCACCTGGTGCCAGCTTTACCATGTTTTAACCTCAGGCTTAATTACCACCTATATGTGCCCCAACCCCCTTAATGATATGCACCACATCAATACATGAAAAGAGCCAGCGGGCCCACAGTTGTTTCAGAATCCATCCTGCAGCCCCGCAGTTGCTTCAGAATCCATCCACCATCCCCGCAGTTGTTGCAGAATCCATCCTCAGCTCTGCTGAGTCATTCCAAAGCCATCAGCCAGCACACAAGCAGAAATACAGATCCGGCAGCAGCAGAGATAAGGTGACATGGCCAGCTGACTTGCTGCGAGGCATATTCGGAGCTCGGAGCCCAACAATAAGTACTATTTGTTCAGTTCAGTATTATTAAGCGAGGACTACCTGGTCTGAGTTTCTGAAGTCATGTTGATGGAATAAGTTCCAGTGACAAAAATGATAAAATTGTGACTGAGTGACAAAATAGTAATAACACGTTTTTGTGACTGGAAATATCTGAAAGATCTGAATCTTTATTGACATCAATCTTTCAAATGTTCCTGAATCTATGAATGTGAAAACAAAATTAGGACAAGATAGTAGTTAGGAACTAGGTTGAAATATACCTTGAATGGCTCAGAGTGAGCCATTTTGTCCTTTCTTCTTTGTCCTCCAAGAAATTACAAAATTTGTACAAAATTATACAAGTGTCAACTTTGGGACTGCAAGGAAGGAGGACACAATTTGTTTTGAGTTTTTTAATAGTAATAATATCATTCGATTCAGTATAGGTATGAAGATAAAACACTCCTGAAGTGCAAATCCATCCATTCCTCCTGTACACAGAGAGTTTTCAGAAGGGAACAACAGGAAAGGGTTTTTTTCTCCTCTTCAGACACATCTTTTTCCCTTCCATCAAGATTGTTAATTTTATACCATATTTCCTGAGCAAAAAACATGCCCACAAATTACTTGATGGTTTGTGGGTGTGGGTGTTTGTCCTACACATAAATCACTACATTCATAAATTATATCGGAATCGTGCATGTCTGGTTAATGATTATTTACTTGCTGCATAGGCAAAATGGAATAGTGTAAGAGGAAAGGAAAATGATTTATATTTGAGGTTGGGTACTATAAATGTCATAATCACCCCTCTGCTGAAAAATATTATAAACAGCCCAGTATTTCTAGTAGTCCCCACATAGCTGGAGAGTACTAACTTAGGAAATGATTTTTTAAAAAATGAATTATGTATATTTATTAAGATAATGTTATTTAATATAACTTTTGTGAGTCCTCTTCTGCCTTCCCAGTTCCCTAAAGTGGAAAATATCTTGCATGTAAAGCTGTTTGTATGTTTTCATATTAAAAAAACTATTTTCAGTTAGAGTATTATTTATGGCTTGAAATGGACAACAGTCTCAATCCCGTTTTAACTGTCATCAACTCCCTGCAATTGTTGTGTTACAGAAATACATTAAGTCTGTTAAGAGTTCGCAAGTCTTAAGTTATGATACCCTGAAGCATCGAGATATAAACATGTTTGCAAAACCCAATCTGTCTTTCAGAATATTATTAACCTTGGAGAATCTGGCTGTTTGGACTTCAAAACATTCTGCACCTCATGCCTTGTAAGTTAAGCAGTAATGTCTTAAAGTAATTTGATTTTTAAGGCTTTTTTTAAGGTAGTAGAGAGGAGTCTTCAAGTTACTTTTTTGCATTATCACACTTTGCTTTAAACATGAGTATAGTGTATTATAATATCAAAACAGAATATAAAAAATATCTGGTCTGGCACCCTATTAGTAGCCAGTCATATGTTTACAGGAAAGATGTTTACAGAATAGTTATTTCTGGAGAATCTAATTTCATGCTTGCCATTCCTTAGAGAATGTGCATTTATATTTTGCTCAGGACTAACATCTAACTATTACCTATATTTTAGAACTCACTTTGGGAACTTTTTTCTCTGCGAATAGGAGTAAAATTTTAAAAGGAACATGAACAGCAGTGGAACACCAGTACTGAAAAGATTTCTGCTTGTTAGGACTGCTCACTTGAATTTATTCATTTTGTTTTTTAAAAATGTACTGGTGGGTGTATGATATGAAATTGCCCTTAGTGAGCATAGGAGGTTGCTAAGTCATAAACAGTCAAGCCAGTTTCAATAATGAAGACTGAGTGTAATACACTGTCCTTCCTGCTGTGGTTCTTGCAAGCATAATGCACTGTTTTTAAGACCAGTCCTACCATATTTCAAGTATCAGAAATTGATGAAAACAGGATCAGTATCCAAAGAGCCCTTCAAGTCACCTTAAATGCTGAAAATAATGGGGAAGAGTGTTCCATAATTCAAGCGTAGTCCTTATTGCCTTCCTGTATGTTTATTTAGATTCAGCATTTCATACCCTTGTTGATAGTCATTCTAATTCACAGCAGTCTATAAAATATATTCATCCATCCATCAAAATACTTTTTTCCATTATGGAATGTCACTGTACTTAAAATTAAAGTACAGCAACATTCCATAATATGAATAAAAGTTATGTCAACAAAACATTTCTGACCCTGGCAAAATGTAATCAGATAATCTCAGAGCTATTGGAAGAAGCTTTCAGAATACGTGATCTGAATGGAAAGCTGCCCAACCACTGAGACATGAAATATGTATATGGGTGGAGGCCTTTCTGGATCCAAACAAGTTATTAAAGATGGGATTGTGGCTCTTATTGTTAGATTTAATATAAGCAGCTATATTTCTAGGATGAACTTTAATTTATGATAAAGGTCTAATATTTGAAATGCGTTTACTGATCACATTCAGTGAGGCATGCATAATCTGTTTTCTTTGTATTTTCTTACTCAGATTAAGAAACCTCTGAGATCTATGCATTGCCATACTTGTAATTCATGTGTAGCTAGATATGATCAACATTGTATTTGGATTGGACGATGCATAGGTGAGTTTATTTTAGCACAAGTAGGATTCCTTTCTTAGAAGTCTATGCCAGGAATATTTCTGAAGTCTTAAAAGGGCAGCCATTAATAGATCACATAGAAAAAGCTCTAGTGGTTGAGTGTTGTGTGAAGAGATGCTGAGGTGCTCAGTCTGACGATGTACAACATTAGATAGTGTGAGCAGAGTTAGTACATGATTAAAGTTTAAAAATAATTCTGATTACACTTACTAAAGACAGACTTCCGTTGGAGTATCACATGTGGGGTTGCATGGCATGTTTTGGTTTTGTTATTTTTGTCGTAGTTTAGATGAGCTTTTAAATATAGGTAGTCAACTTACAGTAAATCACTTGGTGACCATGCAAAGTTGCAATGGCACTGGAAAAATATACGTCACTGGAAATAAATGATGGTTGCAGTGCCCCGGGCCCATGTGATCATCTTTTCTGACCTTCTGACAAACAAAGTCAATGGGGAAGCCAGGTTCACTTTACAACCATGTTACCAGCTTAAAAACTGCAGTGATTCACTTAACAACTGTGGCAAGAATGGTCATAAACTGGGCAAAATTCACTTAACAACCATCTCACTTAGCAACAGAAATTTTGGGCTTAATTATGGTCAGAACTCAAGGACTACTTCAGGGGTGGGATTCAACCGGTGTTACTATCGGTTTGGTGACTACGTTTTGCGCTGCATGCATGTGTAAACAAACCTTAAGCTGTGCCGCCTGGACAGCTGAAAAGCGTTGCGCGCGGGTGCGCAGCACTTGAAAAGCCACTTTTTCCCTGCTTTTTCAACCTCAGCTGTGCCGCGCAAAGCAGCTGAGACTGAAAAAGCAGGAAATAAAGGACAGGTAAGAGCCCAGGTGGGTAGGTGGGCCAAACAGCAGCAAACACAGAATCAGTTCGGTGTCTGCTGCTCTTCAGAGCTACCAGTTCTATAGAGCCAGGCAGAACCGGTAGCATCCCACCCCTGGACTACCTATATATTAGGACTGTCAAACTGGAGGCCCATGGGCCATGCCCACCCCAGCTCCGCAAAGGCAAAAAACATTGCGATAAGTCATGATACAGCCTGCTATGCGATCGGTTTTGACACCCCTGCAATCCTATTTAATTCCTATTTAATTCTATTTACCAATAAATACCAATCCTATTTAATTCCCTCTATACCCTGCCACCCCTCATGTATAGTATATTGGGAGAGTAGATACTCAGAAATACTCTATACCATTTTTAGATAGAATAATTACTCTATGATTTTATATTAACAAATCTTTAACCATTCTCTTTGATCCAGGTGTAGGTAACCATGGCTATTTCATCCTGTTCCTCTTTTTCTTGAACTTGCTGAATATTTGGACCATATATGGAACTATTATATGTATGTATTTCTGTTATTTCATTGTTTAGAGAAAAAATGTGATGTGTTGATCTCTTCTAAGACTAATATGTAATCAGAGGACAATATTGTTCAACATTCTAAAATGTTAAAAAAACTAGTATCCTTTTGGAAAATATGAAGGGCTGGCAGCAAGAACTATGTATGCAATATACATTTCTGTTTAGAAATAGCAGGTTTGGGCCCAAGCGCATACATACGATTATATATATAAGACAAATGAATATACAACTACAGCTTTTCATTAGGCTACATTGTGTACGTAGAATCTTATCTCTAGTGAACATGTTTGGCATTTCAGTAAATTTTGCTACAAATAGTTCTTTGATCCTATGACGGCTACTCATATTTATTATTAGAGTAAGCTAGTCTCCCTGGTAGCTAAATATATCAATGCACATGTAGTAATTATGGATAGTTATAAATAATCCATTTTGGAATGATATTATTGGTCAAAAAAGGATAGAAACTTTATAAATAAAAACACAATTTACCATGGTCTTTTTTTTAAAAGTAATCCTTTATTTAACGTTAAAATTGCTTCTCTTAGATTGGTCAGAAAATTGTACAACAACATATCAGAAAGATGGAGCTTGGATGGCTTTCACACAGATCGTATCTTGTTCTCCTTGGGTGCTATATGTTTTCATGCTCATAATGTTTCACACTTCATGGGCAGCATTAAGTCTAATCCTTCAGATTTACCAGGTACACTCTTTATGTGTATTTGTTTAAAATATTGCATCGAGTGTTATTCAGTAGCCTACAATGTATTGTTTTTAGTTAATGTTTCAGAATTGTCCATTTTGTGCATATGTATTCATGATGCCAATGAATTGATAACGATCAGGTCTGCATCAGTAAATGAAGAGGTCAGAGAATAAGTTTTCTGTTTGCTATTTAGGATTTTACTAGGGATGTCTACACCGAATATTCTTTCTGGTCATTACAGCTACATCCATTATATTTCTTAATGTCTTTAGTTTTATTTGTACGTAAAACAAATAGGCTGTAATATTCTTCCTTAATTTATCAGTTTGACATAGTTTATCCACAGAGGGGAAAGTTTCTTTTGTAGTTTAAAATATCCTCTTGCAATGATTGCTTATTCCTAATAGCACCATTTCTAGATTTAGGATTTTCCTGCAATAGGTAAATTAATATTTTATGGTTGAACTATCAGTTTGTTTCTAATGTGTGGCAAAGATTTACTCTTGAAAAGAGCATGTCCTCATGAAGGAACTTCATTTATCTGTCTATCTTGTCATCAAACTTCCAAAAATGTGGTATTAAGACTTTATCCTGCCCCGAAGAGTAACTCTCAACTGAAAACTGTTCTGTTGGGCAGCTATGTATACAGGTAGCCCTCAATTTACGATCACAGTTGAGCCTAAAATGTATGTTGCTAAGTGAAACATTTGTTAAGTGAATTTACCCCATTCTTGCCACAGTTATTAAATGAGTCACTACAGTTGTTAAGTTAATAACACAGTTGTTAAGCTTCCTCATTGACTTGGCTTGTCTGAAGGTCACAAAAGATGATCATGTGATCGTGGGACACTTACAACCATTATAAATATGAATCAGTTGCCAAGACTTTAAATTTTGCTCACATGATCATGGGGATGCTACAATGGTTGAAAGTGTGAAAAACAGTCATAAGTCAGTGCCATTGTAACTTTAAACGGTCACTAAATGAACTGTTGTAACTCGAGGACTACCTGTAGTTTTTCTATGCTAGATCTTCTGCAACCTCTGGGATTAGATGATTAGGAGCATTATGCAGCCTTCTTTATTTGTTCTGTGGCCAATAGAGGCTGGTACTTTGGCTATCCAAGGTATGCATCTGTCTGCTTGCTTTTAGTCAAGAAGTATATATTGAGGAAAGTTTCTATAGCTGTTAATATGGGTCACAATGTAAAACAATTATGCTGCTTTCTTTCTCTCCCCACCTCTCATATATGCTATTATAGAACATAAAACAGTACAGAAAGAGAAGTACAGTATGAACTTTCCTTGACAGAATAGAATTCTGTGTTGGGTTTTTTTGCTGCAGAATTTACATAGAACTAGACCAGTATTTTTCAACTTTAGGAACTTCAAGATGTGTGGACTTCAGTTCCCAGAATTCCCAGCTGGCTGAGTTGAGAAATATTAAAGTAGACCTATGATACGTCTACTATTTACTGTTGCCAAGAATTCAGCCAGTATTTAATTACTTTCTTCCTTTCAAAAAGAAAAAGAAAAAGAATGTCGTTCTGCACAAAGGCAGCTCTCAAAATACTTTTATATGTGGGAGATCTTTTTTCATGCTGCTTGATATTTATTCCACCAATAGCTAATAGATAACAGTAGATAGTAACCACAGTGGTTTTTTTCTAAAAAAAACCCAAAGTTTAAAACAAAGCAAAACAAAACAAATGCATTAATTTTGCTACCAAGTCATTAATGATTTAATTGAATAATTTGTAATTGGGATAAAGGAAAGTAAATAATGCAAGGTTTATTCATACACACTCACACATGTCCATACACATAAACACATTTATTTATATATACATTTAAATATATGTGTCTGTGTGCCTTATGTTCGTGCATATGTGTAAATGAATATCAGGACATGAAAATACCTCAAAAGCCATATCAGCTTATTTTGGATTTTGAATTAGAGCCTAGTTAGAGAACGTTCTTGTCCCAGTATAATTGCAGTGCATAATCATTAAAGGATAAATTGCATTATATAGTCTTTCAGATACAGACTTCAATTAATTTATATTTTTAACTTCTGTTAACAGATTGATTTGCTAGTGTCGTTCCTCTGTTTTTCATTTATCAGTGCATTTTCAACTGAAAAAACTATTATTTTTCTTTGTTTAAAAAGGAGAAACATTATATCATGTACTTTTGATATTTCGTTTGTCAATATATTATTTATATACAGTATTAATTGGCATTCAGTTAGTTTTTTCCTTTTTAATTCTTTTATTTTCAGATTGCATTTCTTGGATTGACTTCACATGAAAGGGCTACTCTCCTAAAGCAGAGTAAATATTCCAAGCATCCTATTTCACTTAGGAAGACTCCATATAAGTAAGTCAATCTAGAAAGTATCACTATTCAATAACCATTTCTGTTTGAAGTACTCAGAGTTGCTAAATTTGGCTTGCTTTAAAAAATATAATTGCTTTAAAATATGCAACCACCATTACTAAAACTATTCTCTCCCCCCCCACCCCACCCCCCAAAAAACAATAAAGAGCTGTTGTGTATCTTGCATATAAATAATAAAGTGCTCAGGGCAATTGTTTGTAGATTGAGTTTAAGATGTTCTGGGTATGTAGAGGGGAATGAGGCAACATCTCCACATAATTATCAAATTATTCACTAATAAAAAGATGATTGGGGTGCATATACTTCCTTCAAATGTAATTCGTGCATGGAACCCTAGTTATTCTCTTACATGTCACTCATGTTCCTCTGTTTTCAGCTAAAATTCAAATTTAGATAGTTTGGTTGGTAGAAAGAAGGTCAAGATAGTTACTCTCTACATAGTCTCAGAGTATATCTTTAACAATGCAGGTAGTTGCTTTAGTTTGGCAAGATTGGCATGAGCCCCAGTGGTGCAGTGGTTAGAGTGCAGTACTGCAGGCTACTTCTGCTGACTGCCGGCTGCTCACGGTTGACTCAGCCTTCCATTCTTCCAAGGTTGGTAAAATGAGGACCTAGATTGTTGGGGCCAATATGCTGACTCTGTAAACCACTTAGAGAGGGCTGGAAAGCACTATGAAGTGGTATGTAAGTCTAAGTGCAATTGCTATTTCTATCTATAGGTAAGGAATAAAGGAAACTGCTTAGAAGTAACTCTGTAGTGTTTCTTGGTTTTTGGAGCCTGACAAGGAAAATGATCCCTGTCTTTCACAATTACCTGTAATTTAAAACCCATGTATAAAGTCAAACACAGTTTGGCATTTTGAAGCAAACACTGTATCTGTCATATACCTAGTTTCTTATTGTTGAGCTTCACTTTTTCTTGAATTCTATGAATTCAGTGTCAGAATAGAAAGGTATGTCTTTTAAAAAGTGTTTTCCGTGCTTTTGAACTCAAAACCTATTTCTAATTTGTTTCATAATTTCACAAAACTGCTTACTAAAAAAAAAAGAGTATTTGGTAAAATATTGTAAATAGGAAATCCCCTCTTTGTCATGGCATTCTGGTAGGAAATCACCAAGCCACAAACGTAGCCTCAAATTCCAAGTGTGCCACTGATCCAAACAATGGGAAATGACTAGTATACATAGTACTTGTTTGAAAGCAATTGATTTGTAAACTTATCAATAGTTCTTGGATACTTCCATGATATTAAGATCCTGTCAGCATAAATTTTTTTAAAAAATAATATGAAGGTTATTTTCAGTCTGTGTGACTTTTCTTTCTTTTCTAGTCTTGGATTCTTCCAGAACATTGCCGACTTCTTTCAGTGTAGATGCTTTGGGATTCTCAAGCCCACCGTAATTGATTGGACTAAGCAGTATACTTTAATGTTTAATTTGGCAAAAGATCGACACATTCATCCAGTGTGAAGACGAAAATCTGTAATCGACTATCTGGAATTTATTGGATGTTTTCAAAAAAGATATTTAGAATATTGTAAAGAATATTACAAATTATTTTGTTATTTGTTATGTGTCTGATTGCTATTCCAGAAAAAAAAAGTTTACATGGTTAAACTGAAGCAAACTGGAAATGCAATGGCAACCATGGCTTGTGTATAATACTTTGAAATACTTGGATTTGGAAAAATACAGTTGTGAAATGTTAAGCTTCCTCAGCTGCAGAAAAGATTATTTTTAAATAAAGCAGGAAAATCTATCTCTGATTCATTTATCTCCATTCTTCAAAATTTAAACTCAGTAAAGAAAATAAAGATGATTTGAAATATCAAAATATGCTACTGTAATGAAACTTAGTTTTTAATTCATAGGTAGTTATGATAATTCTCTGCTGATATATAGCTATATATTAGGACGATGCAATGCTTAGATCAAATCCCCCAAAGTGATTTAGGAAAAAGACATAGCAGTGCTTGCCAACCATGGGCCACAGCCCACTGGTGGTCTGTGAGAAAATTTTGGTGGGCTGCAGAGAAATGTCACCCCCAGAACACCCCACAAAGTAATTAATCCAGGCTGCGCAGGAACACAAGTCTGCGCTGCCCACATGGCCTGCGGGAACTCTCCCCGCTCACTCACTCCATACTTGGCAAACTTGCCTGCTAAGTTTCTATTTTTCCTTCCCCCCCCACAAACCATTAGCTGTTCTGCTGTGCCGGGAGATTTAGATTAGCTGGAAAGCAGGAAACCATTGGATTTCTTGCTTTCTAGCTAATCTTTAGATTAGTACTGAAGCTTCTATTCAGTGCAGACTCAGGTGGCCAAGGGCAGAAAGATAGACCTCTGAATGAATCTGTGATTCTGTGAGCAACTCAATCTGCCTGCCTGCTTTGCCTGCTTTGGGGTAAAAGTTGCTCTTTTTTATAAAAAAAGCTTCAATATTTACATAAATATAATATTTACATACAGGCCATGCCCAGCCAGTCATGACCACCAAGCCACACCGATAAATTGGGCCATGCCCACAGAACCAGTTGTTAAGAAATTTGAATCCCACCCCTGCCTCTGTGTATGTGTGTGTGTGTGTGAGAGAGAGAGAGGTTAGATCAGATCTCTCTCTCCCATCAACGTCAGCAAGCCACTGTCAGTCAAAATTCACATATTAAAGTATGTTATCAATGCCTATATTTCATGTGCCATCTTCTCTTGGTTGATTTTCATATGATGTATGATAAAGACTAGGAATTGAGTTTTGCTTAATTAGCACAAGTGTAAAAACAGTGTCAGATTATCTGTGCAATTATCTTGATAAAATAACCAGAATTTCGATTCAGAAACTACCGGTATTTATGAACAGTCCACATCTCAATGTTCTGGAGTTCTATTGCTCAGGAATGAAATGCTATTTTTCCAAAATGATTTCCCACAATATAATATAACCACTGTGTAAGAAATTAAACTTTTAATGGTTACTTATTTAGATAGCCTAAATGAGATATCAACATGGCATCTTATTCCACCTTCTCAACTTGAGTGAGGCCACCAAATCCAATTCCTTTAGGGCCAAAATTCTTTGCGTAGCAAACTGTAAAACAAAGAAAGAAATGATAGATTTAGCTATTCTCATAAGCCTGTCAACATAAAACATTAATCTTTCATAAAATCCAACTTTTCTATAAAACTTTGGAAACAGGACCATGTTGAAATATGCCTAAATGCCTAAACCTAAATAACCATGTTGCTCCTTTACTGGTTCATATTTAGGGCAGTAAAATGCTTTGAAAATTTAAACATAATTCCAAACTAGCATTTTTTTAAAAAAAAATTCTTACAACCAAAATTGTGAAATTAAAATTTTACTGTACTTTTTTTTTTGTCTTCAAGTCATTGTTGATTCCTGGTGACTAGTCAATTTAGTTTTCAGTTCTTGCCTCCTTCCTGGGACTGAGAATAGCGAATGCCCAAAGGTCACCCAATTGACTTTGAGCCTAAGGCAGAACTAGAACTCATAATCCCCAGTTTCTAGCCTGATGTCTTAATCCCCTGACCAGACTGGCTCTTCATTGAATTTGCTATGAAAATGATCAATCTATCAGTGATGTATGGATGTATCCTTCACCATAATCTTTGAAAGAATCAAGTTTCATTAGATACTTCTTTGAAAAACTTTTTCTGTCTAAATCCAACATGCATAGTCTGAGTCTATATGCTAATAAGCTTCTCTGAAATTATATTTTACATATTACACTTGCCTTTACAATAAATCTCTCCATCTTTGTCCGTAACATTTGTAGATTCTAGACTTTTCCCACAAATAGCACATCGGAAGCAGGTCTTGTGCCAAGGCTGAAACCGAAGACAAAAAAAGAATAAATTCACATAAAGTATTTGCGCAACAAGGTTTATGTTTGGCAGTCTATTGGTAGATTAAGAGAAGAATTATCTGGCTTTAATTTATCTTTCACAAACTAATCTGGACTTCAGAGAATACATGTGATATGCTGAATAGATATGAAAATCATAGTAATAATTATTGTTGCATCAAGCAGATCAGAATTGTACTATCAACTGCAAAATCAGGATGAACTGTTATTTTAAAATGTGAAATAAAGGAGACAAATATGTCTCTGCAGCATAATCCTTGGCATATCAACATATGGCTTCTCTTTAGTGTTGTGTAGACTTGGAATCTCAATCTTGTATCTCCTGAGAATATGAAGCACTCAACACTTTTGTTAATTATTCTTGGTTTGTGATAGCTGTCAGCCAAAGTGTTTTAATGGTAACTGTGTATTGGGATAACATATTTCATAGATTTCTTACCTTTCCTCCTCCTATTATCTTCTCTGCAGCATACACTGATTTTCCACAACGAGGACATTTTTCCACATCTCCAAACTTTTTGGCAAATTTTGAAGGGTTGGTAGGGGTAGAAGGACGACCTGGCTTTGGTGAGCTGGTGGCAAGACAATTTAGCATATATTAACTTTTTTTTATATCAAAGATTAGTTAAATTTAGGAATATCTGACCTGAAAAATAATGTAGCAAATAAGGAGAGAGAGGGAAAGAGAGAAAGAACATCCACGCTTTCAATAGAGCCACCAGTATTAGCAATGTAACACAAGAACTATACATACTAAAGAATTTATTGCCAGGCTGTTCTTTGAAACACAGTTGCTGACTTCATGCTGACCATAGTTCATAGCAGAATATTCAATTGTTCATGGTCAGCGTGAAGTAAAAGAGGAAGATCTACTCCTTTGACAAATCCTGATAAATATGACGAATAATAGAAATATAAAAGTAACTATTCTTAATGGCTAAAAAGATGTGAGCAACAAAATCACAAAAAGTGTGGTATTTTGAAGAATAATAAATATACAGATTTTTGTAGGTTCAAGAACCATAGCTACAAATTTAACACAGACAAAATGTAAAGGAATTAGAGACATAAAAGGCACCATTCAAAAGCAAAGGCACCTGGTGAAATTTCAGAATAAAAGACATACATTATAATAAGGATTGTGTCATAGAACCATGTAGTATTATGGTTATTGCAGATTTCAGAAGAAATGAGGCCAAAAGTATATTGGACCCTATGCTTGGGAATGCCTTGCCCTTATAGTGCCCTCCATATTAAGTTCCCACAACTGGTAAAAAATCATTTTACAGACATTCAAGGCAAAGGGTCCTTGGTGCTCTCAGAGCTTGCAATTAGGATGATATTTTCTCTGTCTTTAGGGCTGTGTTAGAATGCAGAACTGCAGATTACTTCTGCTGACTGCCAGCTGCCAAAAGTTTGGTTCTCACCAGCTCAAGGCTGACTCAGCCTTCCAGGGACAGTAAAATGAGGACCCAGATTGTTAGGGGCAATATACTGATTCTGTAAACTGCTTAGGAAGGGCTGTAAAGTATTGTGAAGCAGTATATAAGTCTAAATGCTATTTCTATTTCTACTTATAGAAATATGAACATGGAACTTTATAGAGCAGCAGGTAATGCTTAATCTTAGATACTCAAAACAAATATTCTACTTCAGATTAGAATACAGTGACTACTTTTTCTTAGAAAAAAATAAATCTGAAAAGAGGGCGGATTTGAAGGAGGTTCATAAAGAAAAAAAATGGTTATGTTTATAACTTTGCTTTACAAAGTCAAATTCAACACTAAAAACCAAGAGAACTTTACAAAAGCACATATTTTCATAAAATACCTAAAATCAAACAGTATACGTAAACTTATTTTAGAAAGAACATTCAGTTTCATATAAATGAAAAAGACGGGGTGTCAAGGGATCCCATTTGTTTTGTAAAAATTAAATGACTGAAATAAACGACAAAAGTTAGTTTTCGAAAAATAACTAAATATAAAGGAGGGCTTCTGGAAATAAAAGACCATACTTTATAATTAATAGGATCACTGTATCCTAAAAGGAAAACACTCAGCAGATTATGCTGGGACTACTTCAAGAGTGAGGAAAATTTCAGGATAATGTGACTGGACAAAGTAATCAAGATTGTTGTTGGGATAATTTTAAGGAGAGGACATAATTATGCCACCTTGAATTATACAAAGTAAAGGTGAGTAGAAATCAAATAAATAAATAACAATAATCCATTCATTGTGTAATTACCATTAATGCAATATTCAGCTATGTGATATATATAGAGCTCCTGGAAGTCAGGAGGGCTCTGCCTCCAGCTCAAAGAGTTAACATTTAGATTTCTAGTTTTTTTTTACAAAATGTAAAATATGTATAAATAAGACTTCATTTCCTGGTGCCATGTAAAGAAAGTATTCTTTCAGTATGGTAGCACAATTACCCAACATAATAGGTAATCATTTTAAAGTAATACCCCTGAAGGACTAAGCCTCATTAAAATGGTTTTAGGAAAATGATTGTATCAATTAAAGAAAAACAACCAGAGAACTATTTCTCCAGCATGTTGTTATGGAAACTGAGCCAAATGACTGAATGCAACCACAGCTATAATTATAAAATGACCCAGAATTTCACTCACTGCTGCTGTAAATCCAGTCCCAAATGTTCTCCTGTGTCCGTGCTGAGACAACCGGCGCCTTGCCCATAGCCAATTCCTTTGGGGCCATATTTCCTCCCATAACATGTTTTGCAGTAGATTTCAGATTCATGAGCCGCTACTGTTGTGCTGTCCAGAGCTTTCCGGCAACCCACTGAGAAAGAAAGATGAAAACACACATTATGGTCCTGATCTTCAAACGGAGACACCTGCATTTTACTAATCTGCATTGGAGGTTTGAAAATGAGGACACTACAAGTTTCCCATGTAATCATCAAAGACAATATAAACTAATTGCATCTACTGTTAGAGAAATGAGAAGTATTCATGGGTTCAGAAAAACTAGGATGGAAAATACATGTTTGTTTTCCTCACCATTACAGCCCATAAGAAAGATAACATACACAGGAAGAAGAAAAAACTAGAATTCAAGCTAGAATTCATTGATGGTGACAAGGACAGAAAGCTTTGAGTTCAGAAATTCTTAAGGTCTCTTTTGGGAGAGTTGGTCCTATGTTCTTGAGTGCTCTGTTGCAACTTTAAGCCATGGCTAGCTGCACATAGATTTATAACTAAAGAAGTATTACAGAAATGCTATTAAACCTCTAGTGATACTTTTCTCCAAAGGAAACTAAATCTGGGTGCTCACTGGACCTGGATCTTCTACAAAGCTCAGCCACATTAAGTTTGCCTATTTGAGGAGAACATTTCCTCAACAAAAACACACTTTAAGCAAGTGCGGTATTATAATAAATATTATGCATGGGACAGCTTCTCTTTCATATCCCTTACCAGCCACAAACCATGTCTGCCTATCCAGCTTTGAAGTGGAAATCATGAAGCATGTCGACCTTGTAAAACACCGTTACAAAGTTCCTTAAGATTATGTGAAGTGCTTTGAATACTTATAGATCCTTTGAAGTCTAATGCAAATTAAGCTTTATTTGTATTTTGGCAATGTATATTTACAGGCTACGTCTGGGTCACAATTGTGGGAAGTAATACTTTTCTGAATTCCACCACTACCCCCATGGAACAAAAATGAGATTTATTCTGACTATATTGCAATCATATTGGTAGCTATATGACTGTAACTTAGTTCGCTTACGAAATTAACAAAGGCCATTGCAAATGTTTCATATTTGTCTTAAGGAAAGCAAGGCAGATATTCACAGATGTTACAAATGAATTTTCTCCAGTGCATTAAGATCACAAAATAAAAGTTGATTCAATTGAAGCAAATTGGAATGGATAAAACTGAGCCCTCTAAAGAAATAATGTTCTGTGATTTTGTGAATTTTTTCCCTGACTATTTTACATTCTCATCTGGGAAGAAAAGATAATGATGTTTGCTCTCTGAATTGTTAAGGGATAGCTCCAGCAGCAGATAAAGTGCTTCTATTTTTGGCCTCTTTGGAACAGAGGGTCTGTGCTGCAACAGATGGCCCCAAAGCCTTCTCTGCTGGCTGAGAAGACTCATCTGTCAGAAAGTAGTTTGAAGTTGACAAATTGTGATTGAGCCACACAGCCACCACAGATGCCCTTTAAGTCAAAACTGACTTGGACAAATCAGAGGTGTTAATGACAGCAAGTCACATCATAAGGGGTAGAATCCCCCCCACACACACACACACAGGAGAGGCTGTGTTTTCTGCCAACATTGTTCCACAAAATTAATGACTGAAGGCGATTTATTATTTATATGAATTTCCTACTAATTATACATCAAGCTGTGTGAACACACCATAAAATGATATAACAATTTAAACAACAAATCTAGCTCACAAACATTTGCTACAGGAATTAATGTAAACTTATGATGCAACCAACCAAGCAGCAGCAACCTTGATGCCTTGTATGCAGAAGTATGGTCTATTAAGTTTAATAAGAATTTAACTCTCAGATAATGAGGATGCAGTTGCGGTGTAAAAGTCCCTATAATAAAATCTAATGTTGCACATTAAAAGACATTGTATAAAAGACTTTTCCCCCCCTCGTATCTGGCAAACAGAGAGAAAGGGGGGGCTGCCTCATTCTTAGCCATCAACTCTGAGGAACAGGTATTAAGGAAAGAAATCAGATCTTCAGCCATCCATTGGGTGTGAACAGTAGATAGGCCATTATTTTGAGAAAATCAATTACAGATCAGGGACTTAAGAGACAGGAAGCTTTTCCTAACGTTTTGCCATAAATCAACTCTCATGTACTTTAAAACTTCTATTCCTTTGTTCTAGTCACAAGAATGTCAGTTTCAATTATAGGAAAGGAGAAGTTGTGTTGAATATTAAAGCAAATGTCCACCTTTCGAGAAAGATTGGAAAGAATACAGTACAGATTCTCGTCTCCCCGCCAACCATTAGCCCTTCTTTCGGTTGCTAAATTATTCTTTTATCAAAGTCTGTTTTTTAATTGATTTGATGCAACATATTCAACATCTGGATTCTTCATAGATCCTAGCACAGACTGACTGTAAACTATTCTATCAGTTATGATGTCATATAATTTATGTCGGTAGTGATTATTCGGTCTCCTTATTCTCCTTCACTCCTTCAATCTCCAAAAACACTGATTATTTTTTCAACAATCAAAACTTACTATAAACATGGATAGAGACATCTAACTAATTATCAGGGTCATGAATGAAAAAAACATCTATTTTCTAACAGTGTAATATACAATCTTTCTTGTGGCAAGACATTCATTAGTCTTTAAAATGAGGAAGGCCAGGAGAAAAACCATATTAATGCTATTGAAAATCAAGATTAAATAGATATAAGATGTATCCATGCATCTAATAATATTTGTAAGCTGCCTAAAGACACCTCCAGGCAAAATAGTTCGATAAATAAATATTTTTCTTTTGTCATATTAAAATTAGTGTTTGATATACATTTTTGGAGGAGCGCTAGAGGACTCATCATAGATCTTAGATAACTACAATGTAGAGCTTCTAGTTGACTAGAAATAGTGAATTCAAGCTTGTTTCTCTGAAAGTGAATCTTTATGTTATCCAACATGGCACTATTCATAAACAAAACAGAGATGTCAGCAAATAGAAGTAACTGAAAATATGCCGATTTAACTATCACATATAAGTCATACATTTTTTCACCCCAGAAGAGTTGCTATTCAAACCTTCTTGGAAGTCGTAGTAATGGATATTCTACATTAGTAGAAAATTGGACCAGAGTACCTTGAAGGCTCCTTCCTTTGCTGCAATTGGATTCACAAATCATGCTATGTCGTAATATTGCTTATTTTTTAATTTACTTTTTATCAGCTTATTTATTTATTTGTTTGTTTTCAATTTCTGTAGTCATCCATCTCAATCAATGACTCTGAGCCAATCAATTCTGGCTTATTATGTTGTATGGTCCTAAAAATTGTG
This sequence comes from Pseudonaja textilis, assembly GCF_049901715.1. NCBI lineage: Eukaryota > Metazoa > Chordata > Lepidosauria > Squamata > Elapidae > Pseudonaja > Pseudonaja textilis. Next base: position 252,865,867 of record NC_141990.1, on the reverse strand, counting down.
GTTAATAAAGGAATTTATAACTAATTTTATGGAAGCTCACCTTTTACAGATTATTTAATGAACCATAATATTTCCGATGCCAGTAAAATGAAGACCCAGATTGTTGGGGGGCGATATATTGATTCTGTAAACCGCTTAGACTCAGAGAGTGCTATTAAGCACTATGAAGCGGTATATAAGTCTAAGTGCCATTGCTATTGCTAACCTTATGACATAATGCTCTGTGAGTTAATCCACTTGAGTGATGTTATGGCTCTGTAAAAGATGTTATCTCAAGCACTATGAAATAGGTTTCTCAAAACTTTATAAGAATGAAGGACCGATGTATTATTTAGTAATTATTCATTCATGAATATGACATTTGAATACAATAATTACTTTTAAGCTGCTCTTTTGGTAGGCAGAAATAAAGGATATTAGCTATTATTCCAGGAGTCACAATGAGGAATAACAATCTACAACTGTTTAGTGAAAGAAGAAACATAAACTTACTGCATAGGAAACATGTCTTATGAAAACTCCGTCCATTGCACTGAATTTCCTCAGCATGGTAGACTGTTTTGTCACAGGCACCACATTTGGCTCCACCTCCCCAATTTGGCATCTTTGAATTTTTCAATTGGCTTGAGCTGGCACCTTTAAATCCAGAAATAAATGAAACATAATTAGTAGAAATTAGTCCTCCAGCGTGATATACTAAAACATTTTAACATGATGCTATGCGAATTATCCAGCTGTGTCATAATGGAGCTCTCAGTTGGGACGACTGTATATGGCTGCAAACGTTCAGGCAACCACTAGATGACAGAGAAAAGGAATTTACTCTCTTTGCTGCAGTCAAGATATGGCATACTTAGGATAAGTCCCACAAAAATGTAGGCCTTGACTCTGGTTTGGTTGGCAAATTTAAATTACGGGAATTGAGATGCATCATAAATGTAAGAATCTCCTTTTAATCTTTTATGAAGGGTCAAGTCTGAAAAATAAGAAGAGGATGAAAAATAGCTGATAAAAATCCTCAAGGATTGTGAAAGTTACCAAACATGTAAGAGGTTCTGCCCACCATCTGGCAGTAGAGGCCCTCCCTTCCTGGGTGCCACCATCCCGTATAATCTGTCATGATATCCCTTGGAACAATCATTCCAGGGAATTGTGGAAGTGGAAAATTGTGGCACACAGAGGAACTAGAGATTGGAAAATCTTTATTAGTGTTTAATAGTAGGGGGGAAAGCCAGATAAGACAATAATCAAGAACAGAACACTGTTACTACCTTGATCTTATAGCCACTGTGAAAACTTGTGCATTGAGTTAGTGGCAGTGATGCTGTGATGCCGTGAGTTTGACCTCCCTGCATTACAGATTTTCCAAATGGCGCAAAAAGGAGCTGAAAAAATAACTCTAGCTATTACTAAATTTGGGGAGCTAACAGCATACCCAAACATCAACAGTATAAATTCTAGTTAAGGTACTATGGTTACACTCTGATTCCAGATTTAAAATTTTTGTGTTCCATCCTGTCTGGGACAAATACAAATAAACTCAAGTGGTATTTGAATTGTCATCCATGTTGCATTCCAAATGTTCCATGATTCAATGGAAGAAAAGGGGGATCCAATGCTCTTTGCCTCTGCCTTTCTAAGTTAGGTGAGTGATATTGTCAGTAAATCCACACAGAAAAACATTTTTATGGGACAATAACGATGTTGGCCAGTAGGCTACAGCAAGCAAATATAACAGTGACCTTTTCCTTGCCCTTTATTTCAGATATGTCACAGAAAAGACCTGCATTGCTCATACTCTTTTCTTGATGTCTTGGTGAGTCATATTTTCTAGCCTTAGTCTGTTACATTATGACCAGTTGAGAACTTCTGGCTCAGTCCATCTTTTAACCCTCTTGGCAAGCAAATCACTTTCTTATTATAGTTTTTTCCCTAAGAGATAGCTTATCTAACTGACACTGGACCAAAACACTATTAAGGTTTTTTTAACCAAGTCAGAAATAGCATTGAGATTCACTGAGCATTTTGCTCCTAAAAAATTGTCTTGATGTCACAGAAAAAGGGAACTAGAGAGAAAAGTATTATGCCTAAGAATAATACAAAAATGAGTTACATTACCAGTTTCCCAATTTAAAATATAAGATGAAATATTGGAATTATACTATATTGAGGCAGAGTTAAACACAAGTAATAGAAATAATCATATACTATCTTCCTGTATTCTCCCTGTGTTAAATTTTGGCTCAGGGGTTGTTCTCTTGAATTCAGTCAAATATATCTATACCTTAGTTTGATTTGTATAGTGGCATAATCAACATTACTTATGGCTGGGAATACTTGGCAAACTATTTTTTCCAACTACCTGCAGAATATATGATAATGGTCAGTTCAATCAGTCCATTACACCATGGGTCAATAAAATAACAAGTAAATCTCCTCTTTCTTTCTCTCTCTCTCTCTCTCCCTCTCCCCCCCCCCCCCCTTCACTTCTGGGTTGTACCTTCTCTAATCTGCCAAGAATGTAAAAGAAACTTTGGGCTATAGAAAACTCTTGTTATTCCAAGGGTACATCTGTATAAAAAAATTGCCTCCAACTTATAAGCCTGAAGTTGGTGGAAGGAATGTAGTCCCTTACCATATAGGCCGAACACAAGTCAACCAAAGGGAAATACATGCAAGAACCTAAAGAATCATGGAAGCAACCCTGCATGTTAAATATCATCTACATACATGAAAAATTTCTCCCCCAAATTAAGACGATACCTGTTGATTAAAATTCTTTCTGGTACAGAGAAAATAAGAGCTTGTTGTATGTAGTACAAATGAATTGAAAAATTCCTTTCTCTCAATCTGTCCTGCAAAAAACATTTGATTTTCTTCAACAAACTTACAGAGAGATCTCTAACCTTGAAACTGGAGTATCTTTATGGTTTGTCTAAAAACTGCATTGAAGAATCCAATATAATTTAAGGCATGTAGCTTCAATTTTTCTTCCTCAGAAAATGATTACAAATAGAATTCAGTGTTTCACAACACAGTGGCACTTTTTAAAAGATACACATCACAGGAAAACTGTTCTCCCAGAGTGGCACTAGCTCCAAGATTTTGAGATCTTTCCTTTTATCTTATTTCAGAAATGCAGAAAAACTACCTGAAGTTTGCATTCAGCTTTCCAGCATCTCTTTCCAGTCATTCACTTTGTTAAACATTACCAGTTCCTGCAACCATTCATTTGTTTCAGTGGCCAGTCTTCCTTCCTTCTCCTCCTATTTTCCTCACAACAGCCCTGAGAGTTAAGTTGAACAGCAAGAGAGGGATCAACCCCAAACTCTGCAGCCAGCTCTCATATCTAAGGCAAGACAAGAACTCATACTTTCTTGGTTTCCAGCTGGGTGGTTTAAACACTAGACCAAACTGGGTTGAGTTCTTTGGTTTCTACTGATTGTGAAAATATACCGTATTCATTAAAAGAATCCTAGATTGTAATATTACATGAACTTACTAGCAAGACAGCTCCATTACACTAGGTTTTTTTTTTTTTTTTGGGGGGGGGGGGGAAGGAGGGATGTGAATTCCAAAATTCCAGATTTTCCAAAAACAAACAAACCTGCAACAGTAATAAAGAAATTCTAACAATCCATTTCTCTCCATGGGAAAGAACCACCCTCACTAAACAATAGCAGACCGTACCCCTTAATGTTTCTTATCAGGACTTACAAGAAGGAAACGTACGTATCTTCTTGTCGTCTTGATCTTTTTGAAGAGACCAAGCCAAGATCCAGCTGACTTTAAATATTTTCCAGGAGAGGCGGGCTGTGTAAGTTGGGGCAGGGGTATGTGAGCAATGTTACTGCTATCAGGTAGCTTAAAATAACTTGTGACAAAGCCTTGGATTGAACATCAGTTATGACCAAGTAACAGAACAATGTGGGCCCCTCATATTACAGTCAATGCTTCCAACTGCAGTTGTCTAGGCAAAAAGAAATCAAATGAATCAATAAGACCCCAAGCCTGAGCTGATTGTCAATTAAAGCTGAATCCTTAAAAATAAAGTGAAATTCAGTTAGACAGACCACTCAGCTTTAGAAAATATTGGTTGCGCAGAAACTGTAACTATGGTATATTATTATTATATGAAGATCTTGTAAAAATTTGTTATCCTCCCAAACTGAATAGAAAAAAAAAACCTGTTATCACCTTGATCATTTTTTTTATATCCAGAGATGATACTCATCATACCACATGTTGCCGCCGCTTCTCCGCTAAATCAAAGGTTGCAAGAGAGGGTTGTTGTTGTTTTTCTTTTGCTGCTTCTTAGAGACCAAGTTAAGAAAAAAGAACCCAGCATAAATGTTTATTACAATTGACAGATTAAAACAGGTTAGGCAACCTAATACCCTTTAATTCCATCAGCTCCGGCCAGCATGACAAATAGTACGAGGCAAGTACGAAACATCTGCAGGCCATCATCTTGCCTCATAAATTAAGGCTAAACTAAATGTAGCAGTTTATTGAATGATTAGTCATGCAACCTTGTCAATAAAATGAAATATAGTACATAGTCCAATTCCAAAATAAAATGGATCAGTGATCTATTAAGAAGCATCTGCAGGGATATTTGAATAATTAGGAATAATCATTAAGTCCCCTTAGTTCATATTTACTCACGCTGACTACCATGCTAGGAACAATGAAAGAAGACAGCTATTGTTAAGTGCAGGAAATCTGGAGCCCAGACAGTTCAAATGAATATCTAGGTTTATTGCACGCTAAAGCTCTCTACAAGAATCGGAAGTATTAACATTTAAAGCAAATTGGCGGTAAATAAGTCATGGAATTCAAGGTGGGCTGGACATGGATCTCTTGTGGGTGTGAAGTAACTTGAGACCGATGACACAGTTGATCCCTCCCACAGGCTCAGACTGGTCATCTCCTACTGATATTCATGGAGAATGACACTGGCCTCTGATTGTGTTGGTTGTATATTCACGCTAGCAATGATCTGACTATCAACTGCTAGAGAATCTAAATGAGAGGTTTAATGTCTTTTTGTGATCTCCCTGGAAACAGAATACTGCATCTGATAAGCTTATTAAGGATTATGCATCTATTCTTGTTCTTCTAAATGTATATTTAAAGGTAATTTTAGCCCAATAATCCCATATATGTCCACTCCAAAATAAACCCATTGAGTTCCTGAACCCAAGTAATTTCAGCAAAGAATAGAAATCATAGAACTATATAACAATTAAGTTATAATTTAAGGAATTCAAGATATGTCTAATATATATATATATATTAATTCTCTATTTTTTTATTTATCTAGGAATATATGAGTACATGACAATTTTTCATATATTTTCCAAACTTGGATGGCGTATTTATTTGCATCAGATATAACGTTTTCAGCTGGCAAAATGCACTATGCAAGTGATCAATGTATTACAGCAAGAATAACCAGAATGCTATTACATACATCTTTTTGTAAAGTAAAACAGAAAGTACCTAAATAATGTCATCTACACTATAGTCCTAAGTGGACATACAGATTGACTTTACAAAATGATAGAAAGTGGCAGATGCAGTTACAGGTAATCCTTGATTTATGACAACAAATGAAGTGAAACACACTTTAAGTGAATTTTGCCCCATTTATGATCTTTCTTGCCACAGTTGTGAATGACTGCAGTAACACAGTTAAGTGAATCTGGCTTCCCCATTGACTTTGCTTGTCAGAAGGTCACAGAAGGTGATCACACGACTCTGAGATCCTGCAACCTTTATGAGTCAGTGCTAAGCATTTGAATTTTGATCACATGACCATGGGAATGCTGCCAAAGGTCCTAAGTGTGAAAAATGGTCATAAGTCACATTTTCAGTGCCGTTGTAACTTTGAACAGACACTAAATGAACTGTTATAAGTCAAGGACTACCTGTATTTGAGTTAATCAGACCACCCATATCATACAAATGATTGAAAGAAGCGTATCAAAAATGACTTCATCAGTCCCCAAAATGACTTCATCAGTCCCAAGATCATATATCTTCATAAAAGAACTCAACCAAATTAGATAACTAATAATGTTACTTGCATGATAGGCAGCAGGAAATAAATCAGAGCTGATGTACATATTGCAAAAGTCATACAATACAAACAGGGGAAAAATAGCAGGTGCATTTTTGTTTAGGAGCCAGAATCAGAATAGCAACTTTCAAGGAAATACTTTTTGATCTGTAGCTGATTTTACATTAATATGACAACAAACAGCAATTACTGTATTTTCTTTCTATTCACAATAAGGACAATTTGTAGGAGTTAAAGAAGCAATATATTTCATGAAATAAAATAGAGAAATAACTCATAAAGCTATTGCATACTGACATCCAACTACTTAAAACTTGTGAAAGAAGCCTCACAGAATAATTAACCAATTATCCATAGAACTGTCTCAAACCAACTCTGACTACCCAAACCCTAGAGATTTCAGGCTGAACTTACAATATTTGTATCTAGAAACAAAATTTGGGGAGGTATTACAAAATTACAACAAACAAGACAGAAGATACTGATTATGAAATCATCTGAAAATTTATCACTAAAACTTTACAAAAAATCAAGTTCAATTATTAATTTAAAGGAAATAGATTAAATAAACATTAAATTATATTTTGCAATTAATTTACACTGACATGATAAAATATCAAACTTGGACTTTTTAAAAATAGTCGAGGCTTGGTACTTGGAATGTTCTCTTTAAGTATTACTATTTACAAAAAATAGCTTTATATTTCATAAAGTTATTATCAGATAGCCAATGAAATTTTAAGTGACACATTTAAAAACGATGTATATTCCTCATTCAAAAAAAGATTAGTTTAATAAACTATTGTAGATAAAAGTAAAACAAAATCCAACACAGGGGGAAAAAAATCACTATGCCTAAAAATAATTTCAAAGAACCATTTTTATGTGACAGAAACAAAGTATTGCAATTATATTTAATTGAAGGTCGGGATGCAGTATTTTCTTTGAGAAAATGTATATTTTGTTGATCCATCAAGTATTCTTCAGCATTAGCAATGTTTCTGGGAAAATTCCTTCTGATCCATAAGAGCAGGGGTCCCAAACTTGGCAACTTTAAGATTTTTGGACTTCCAACTCCCAGAATTCTAGGAATTGAAGTCCACAAGTTTTAAAGTTGCCAAGTTTGGAAACCTCTGCATAAGAGGATCAATGAGAGCCAGGATCTAGGCTTGGATCACTCGACGTTTCATTGCCTTTCTTAGAATTTTTGAATGTCACAGGAACACTGGTCTAGATGAAAGGGGGAAAAAAATCTGTGTTATTTGCAAGCTAACCAGCTCAAGAAACTTTACCACGAAATAGACAAGAGGCATATTTAATTTATTATTGTTTTAGTATACAGATCATCCTATATGGGACTTGATGGGCACACAATTAATCAGCATGCTGCTATATATTTTCTTTTCACCACAGGGAGATGTAGGATTTTTAAACAGTTGCTTGGATCCATATGTATGCTAATATTTAGCCCAAATGACATGTTATGGATAGATAACAACCAATCTTGGAAGGAGTTACCACTGAAGAACCAATGTCGCAGCTAGCAGTTCTGCTAGATATCAAGTTGTCTAAGGCTGGAGTCCCCAAGTTCAATTACAGGGCGGTGGCCCATTCAGAACTAGGCCACAAGAAGTGGCAGGTGAGTGTGCGTCATGCAGCTCCACTTGCACGTGGATGAGTATGCCCGTAGCGCTATTTGTGTAAGTGGCGGATGCATCTGCCCACTGTCACATGGAATCACCCTTTCTTGCCTTCCCCCTGCCGATCCGCAAAGCTGAAAGGGTTGGAGACTGTTGATCTAAGGTGGTCTAAGTATTATCTGTGTCTAATAATCTTTGCCTCTTTGTGGAAAGCTTAGAATTATGCTCTGTTAGTCATGCACTGATGCCATGCAGATTAGATATGGCAAAGGATTTTAGGCAGAGCTGCTTTTAAGGACAGCTGATACATTTCAATTGGATCAGAATGCAGCCAGTTGGATGCCTGTTCTGGCCAAGTATTAGTAGTACAAAGATATTTTATCAACTGCACTAGGCTGCAATTTCCAGGATCAATGCTAGCTCACCGAAAGGAGAAAACCTCAGGTGAACTCCAGAATTGGAAAGTTTTGTGGAAGTCTCTCCTACATTGGTCAAGCAACTTTTTGTTACTGCAGTGGAATAAATCCCCTTCAGAATAGTCTTGTACACACTACAATTCACTAAAAGGGAAAGCATTAAAAAGAATATGTGCATTTTTTCTTAGGAGCCTCACTGGAATACATTCATACATTTAGCCTCATTATTAATTTATATTGTTCCTAATGTCCCCTTCAACTAATATCAGAATTTGTATAAGCCAATTTAATTCTAAAAACCAGAATATGCCAGACAGGACTTTAAATTTGTAAACAAACAAACAAACAAACACCACAAACCAAGTAATTGGTTGGTTCACTTACTTCTCCAAAAGTCTCCAATAAAAATGACTATAAATTAATAAGAGAACAGTGGTTTAATTTCTCTTGAAGCTAGTAAAATATTTTCAAATTTGGTAACAACGTAAGGAATAATTTATGTTTTTTCAAATTCCATCATAAAATCAAATGAAACTGAATATGAACTTATGGGCTTACACCAGAGGTGGTATTCAGCAGGTTCTGACCAATTCTGGAGAACCGGTAGCAGAAATTTTGAGTAGTTTGGAGAACCGGCAAATATCACCTCTGACTGGTCCTGCCCCCATCTATTCTCTGCCTCCCGAGTCCCAGCTGATTGGCTGGGTCTTCTTTAGTTGCCCTGCACAGGAGAATGGAGCTGGAAAGCAGGTTAGTGTGGTGGGGACGGAATGGGATTTTGCAGTATCCTTCCCCTGCCATGCTCATAAGCCACGCCCATGAAGCCATGTCCACAGAACCAGTAGTAAAAAAAATTGAATCCCACCACTGGCTTACATATAAGTATAGATAGGATATTCAGGCACTTTTAAAAAGTATTACTATAATGTATAGTATATACCTGCTATCAATCGATATACAATGAGAAATATTTATCTAGAGTTCAGATTGCAGTATGTTAAGCTGCTTTTTATTAGAGGCTTAAGCAATGCAAGTATTGTGCAGGCTTCCGATTTAAAAAATACATTTTCATTTTTTCCAACAATTCTCTTGTTTCTTTTTGCAATAATCATATGTGTTTTGTATACCTTTTAATCAGATAATTTTGCTGAGGCAAGTATTTCAATTCTAAGAGCCAAAACAGATGAGCTTGGATGCACTTCCCCATTTTCCAAGGGGAAAAAAATGAAATTAACTGCACCCACAAAAAAAAAAGCAAGAGGTAGCCAACAGCAGTTTCCAAAACAATTTTGCAACCCTGGAAAAATATAGCTTTTAATTATTTTAAAGAAAAATGCTTTGTATGCACTTCTGTGCCTCTTTGAAAAGATCTGCAGAGTCCCAATTACTTAATATTTTTTTGAAAAGAACCTTCTTACCTCCTGAGGAGTGGTTGGAATCAATTCTCCATGTAAATCTCGATAATCCCTTAGTAATATGGTTGCTTGCTGCAATCCGACACTTACTGGAACAGGACTAACATGTTCTGCTCCTTGACAAATGAAAGCAGATCGATGTACGTGATCTGCAGACATCTGTACATTGGCTGGCATCATTCCTAACTGTTGTAGAATAATGTTCAGAACTAAGGTGCTCTGAGGTGGGGTAGGGTTAATATGGGCTGACTCAACAGCACCATTCCCTGAGGATGTGGTTGCTACAGAAGGTGGTGGTGGTATTAGGTTAAGAGGTGTTATATGAAAAGTAGGGAAATCAGATGTCACTGGAATTGGACCTATAGCAAAGAAGAAAGAGAACACACTATTACAAGGGAACTTGCTTTATGCCATGTAACTTGTATTAATACACAGAAAGCAATTTAGTAGAGGCAGCTATGAGTTTGGAGAAGGTGGCAATTAAGCATAAAGAAGCAATGGGTTTTAAGAGCTATTGGTTAGAGCTGACCACACCTCTATGCAGCCAGCAATGTTCCTAGATAAAATAATTTTATCTGGCTTCACAGTCTTAAAACCTGCATTCCTTAACTGCTGATAGAAAATGTCAAAATGAATTGCCTTTGGAAAAATCCTGTGATGTGGTCAACATATACTTACCTAGATTAGGAGAACTGTAGGATTTTTTCCCCACTGCACACAACTCTGTTTTCCCCTTACTGGTCACAGCAACTTCATGGGGGACCTTGATGTCCTAAGGAAAGGTAAGAACGGTAAGAGATAATAGAACTAGAACTCAAAGTCTCCTGGTTTCTAACCTGGTGACCTTGATCACTCAACCAAACTGGTTTTCCAGCAAGATGTAACCATGGCCTCCATGTGATACAGGATAAAACTAAAGAACAAAAATGGGCATGTATCTGTGGTTGCCAACATTGTTTTCTCCTGCACTGATCTTGAAGTTACTTTCATACATTAAGTTGGTAGGAAAAGAAAAATCTGTTGAACATATATTATTAAACTACTGAGCCTTTCAGAAGAACAATATATAAGTGTACAATGTCTGATAGGGAATCTGCCTTTAGTATAGCAGCTGCAAATCCCGGAGGCGTTTTCTGTGCTCTGCTGACTTGATCATATTCAAAAGTATCTCCCTGCTTCTTCTGTTCGCAATTGAATTTCACTTCTCTGGGTTTATTTTGCTTAGTTACTGGTGAAATTAAGATTTCCTGATTTACATGAGAAGTTACAGAACCCTGGTGATTTTTAACCTTAACAGACTTACCTTGAAATATATAGAAAATTAGAATTTTGCTTTAGAGAGCTTTGGTATGTTTAAATATATAATATTTTGATTAAATTGTCACTAAAAAAGCTGCTTTCATGGGCAAGAAAAAATAATGGAAAGGAAAGGGATTGGGGCATCTGCATTTATTAAAAACTTTCTTCTGGGCTTTCTCTAGTATTCTATATAATTTAAGAATGACTTGTGAAATGTTAGATTTTTCTGCAACAGAAAATTATTTAATACATGGAACAATTACACTTAAAGATAACTTACCAGCAGTGAATTTTGAAGCTCCATCTTTTTACTCTTGCATTTTTTAATTGGACTACCCTCTAGTTTAGATCTTTTAAAACATTTCCGAGATATCAGGTCATCTGTTGTTCCACTGGGTTCCTTTGTTAGCCAGAGTTGCAGCTCTTCCACTTTTTCCCAATCATTAAAACTGTCTTTAGTAAATGTTTCAGTAAGAGTTTCCATGGGAGTCTTAATTTTGGTCGCATGAGTAGTAGAAACAGGATAAACCATGTAATTTGGGCATGTTGTCACTACTTGGGATGGATTCAGATATGCTGCACATGGTACAGTAGGAAGTATTGAGTTGGAGGTCGGGGATAAGTTTGCAGCTTGAGAAGGCAACAAGACTGCTTTGGGTTTCCAACAAGATTCAGAAGGTGAAGTGTGCTCCAATTTCTTTTTCATCTTTTCAAATTCCCTAAAAAAATAAACTCAGTGTTAAGTCTTTTATCCAAATTTTCTCTCAGGAAATTTTCTCTGCTGGGAGATATCACCATTACAATATTAGATCTTTTTACTTGGAAAACATACACACACAAATAACTACATTATTAAGTGTATTTAAAAAGTTAATAAGACTTCAGATTTTAGAAGCTGTAATATTACTCTGTCACAATTATGTTAACTGTTGATATAAACAACTATAAATTGCTGATTTCAACAGATAGTTTATTACATTAATTAGCAACCACCATGCCTTATGTAGAAATATACCTTGATTGTTCATCTAATTGTTGCTTGCAGATTGCTGCAAGTTGAGCCATCTTGCTTGGAATAGTTGAAGGATTTGAGCCTTTATAAGAAAAGAAATGAAGCATTTAACTTTCATTTTATTTAAAATTTAGCAAGCTAAGATCCAGCTTGAACCTCCTTCTAAAATCCACACTGGTAGTGCTGACATGGTTTGGCTTATGGCTTTTTCTTATTATCCTAAATTAGTGTTCTTGACACAGCTTGTTCCATGAAGAGATAAGATGACAGAGAACTGTCATAGGTATTTCCTTATTATCAATTTATTTTATCTACCTGAGCCATTACGTTCTAATTTTTCTAAACCTCCAAGTGCAACACATACACATGAATTTTATTCTCATAAAACGAGTAATCAGAAAGACTGCTCAAAAACAAACAGACTTGGAAATAGCATCCTCTGCTTTTGAAACATATTTACACATTTTGTATCCTACAGCAGGGATCCCCAACCCCTGGGCTGCAGCCCACTACTGGGCCATAGCCTAATTGAAATGGGACGGTGTGCGCTTTGGGCCGGCACACATGAATGCAGCTTGACTTTCTTTCTTGTGCACTGGCCCGCCACTTGCTCAGCCTACTTCCCCTCTTCCCCCCCAAAAAACAAACTGGACCACCAAGCTGAAAGTTGGAAATTGCTGTTCTACACTAAGAAATTCAGAACCAATAGCACTTGTAGTTTTTTATTTTACTAGTTTTTTTCAGAATTATGTGAAACATTTTGTATCCTACATACCTAAATATTTTTTGACAGGGCTGCCTGGAGCCGAATGACTCTTTCTCTGATCATTTTCTTTACTCCTTGCCAGTTTCATCAAAGACGGATGCCGTGTGAAATTTGATTTGCTATTAGTAGGGAAGAGATTCTTAGAACACTCTTTAAAAGGTTTATCTTCCACTGGAAGTGGCATTACATCCAGTTCTGGCTTGGTATCTATGATACAATCATACACAGAACTCTAACATTAATATATTATTGTATATATACTATACTATTGTTACATTCTTTGTTTTGAGTTATCACTTTTAAATATTTCTTTTAAAACAGGTAATTAGTCCTCTAAGTATTAATATACATGTTGATATATTATGTTAATATAGTGACCCAAAGAAGAAATCAACTATCTTAACTTTGATATGACTTTTATAGGTCGGCACAAGTGAATAGAACATTAAATTTAATTGTAGCTCAAAAATAATCCAAGTCTAGTTCAAAAGTAATTATATACCTACCTTTAATATCAGAAAAAACATTTGGTCCTATCCATTTAAATGCTGGCCTGCGGCCTTTCTCTTCCATAATATGAACCTTCTTGATGAGCTCAAGGCTACTGAGAACATTGGCAATATCATACAGTCTTCGAATTTTAGCTGAAATAAGTTAAAAAGCTAATGAAAAACACAAAAAACAAAAATTCAAAATTGTTAACGCTAGAGTTTTCCTTCCGCTTCCTGCTATGTAGTACACCAGAAACATTTCAGTTTGAGGGATCTACAGAAATACTGAATGTCAGTGATTATTTGTAAACAGAGAATTAAAATTATTAAGCTCATTTAAAACAGAGAATTAAAATTATTCAATGCAGGTTTTAGAAATATAGATTCTAAACCTTCTTCCTAGGAATGGCCTTTGAAAGATCACTCTTAATTCAGATGATTTGGATGCCTTTTACAGCAATAGAGACCCATTACAGCATGCAACACTTCTGTTTTATTCAGTGAAAATTAAGAGGATTGAAAGTTTTTAAAAACCAGAAATCCAAAAGAACAGAGCAGAATAAGGAACCTACTGTAGGAAAGCTTTCCTCTTTGAAGCTAAGGGAAGCAGCTTTAATAACCGATCAAATACTTGTTCTGGTGGTTTGAACAGTTATGTCATACATGGAGTGTGGTCACTGAGATTTTGGTCAATTATCCTAGTAGTCTAACACAAAGATGAATGGTATAATATCATTTCTTCTGTTTGAAAAAAAGAGCACCATGGGCGAACAAGCTGAATAAAGGGGAGCAGGTGGTTGCAATAAAATGAACATTAGATTCTCCAGCAATTTTATTAGGGTTTCATCCAGTCGGTAAGAAAAGATTTCTTAGATATAATGGATAATTTAACCCCGAAGAGGGATGCACTTTTAAGATGAAGGCTTTCTGAGCAGTACAATTACTCTCAGTACATTGACTGTAGTCACACATCTCATAATGCGTTTTTTTTTTTAAATCTCAGCATGTTGTGAGGATGCAGCCTGTTTCATGTAAAACCATGGCTTGTCATAGCAGTCCATAATCCATATGTAGCCATCATCTATATGCAGTTTTACCACGGCAGTCCAAATGCATATGCAGCCCCTTAGCACCCTGCCACTGAAATTTGTCAACAAAATTTGGGCCAGCTTTTCAAGTGAGACCGGGAGCAGTTAACTTCCTGGTAAGCAAGGAAGTTTATTTTTATAAGCTTATAGCTCACGGCGATTTTTTTAATCACATAAACTAAATCAGTCACACAAGATAGGACTTTTTACCACTTACTTTTAAACTTGCTTTTATCCAGTGATTTACAATGGTCTTCTCCTATCAAACTTTTAGCAGCAACGTCAAGGCTCACAACTTGGGGATATGACCCAAGAAACAACATTACAAATTTTTGGCTCATCACTCTTAAAGATGTGTCTTTACGACTATTTACTGAAGCTATAGAAAGGAAAGAGACAACAATCAAATATAGAAGTAAATCCAAATCACTAACAATTGGAAGATGGCATATTTCACTAGGACCTGATTTTGGTCAATTACTGGATGTGGCTTAGTTTATCAATTACTTGTTGATATTTGCATTAATAAATTGTGTATGGGTAGTTCTCGTTTAGAGATTGCCTTGGATAGTAACCATTTGCACTTACTGCAGTGATGAAACTTTGTGTCCAAGAACTGCATTTATTACTCCCCTCACAGAGCAGAAAGATTACTTAAAGAAGCTATCTCTTTCTAGCTGCTTTTCTTTAGAGTACAGTGCATCCCTAAAAAGTGTTAACCACAATTTAACAAGTTAGCTTTGTGACCTTAGTTGATTAGAACTCTCAGGTTTTCTGGAACTGCTGCCTGATACTGACAAGACTCTAATCAATTTCTCAGTAAGGGCTTTTACTTGTTTCTTAAGCTGTTCACTAGGAACACACCAGGGAAACAGCTGGTGTTAATGCATTTCTTTTGATGTGTATTCTCTAATGTGTGCCTACTTACTCTTTTGTAATCTCTTCTCCTCCAAACCTGAACCCAATTGTGATCCCTAAACAAGAATTACTTGACTTTGTTTTCAGCAAGATTATTTATTGATTTTGTAATATTTAACTCTGATTCCACTCTTATCCAATTCTGGTATGGGGTCATACTCCACATCAGATGTGATTTTAGAAAAGGTTCAAGGAGAAGGTTAATGCCTTTTAGGATTCTTTTGCAACATTCAGTTTTTCTAAGCACTGGTGTTAACACAGCTTATAAAAACGTTCATTTAATTAATGGATTATACCCTGCATTTTAGTGAATGGAATCATAGGACATCTCCATCTATTAACACGCCTTTCCTAGAATTACCTCCTTGAAGTTCCATTCCAGGGAGTTCCACAAAGTCTGTATGATAATTTGACTTAGCATGTGTTGTCATCCATTCAATATTCTGGCCAGTATTTCCAATCTCTTGCCCATTTTTTCTTTTTTTAGTCAGTTTGGTTTGTTGCAAGTCCTTGTTTTCCTCAGCTACTTTTTTCAAAGCCTGCAGTGTTTTTTTAAGATTATGTCGGCCATGCCAGGAATATCTGTTTTTGGCAAATCGGCTCACCATATGAAGACTTTCTAATACATTCATTATGTCATAGATACGCCTGCGCTCAATATCTGGAATGACGGAAACATCACAAATTATCTTGCAGTTTCTTTTTCAATCTTATTAGTTTTCTAAAGCATACCTTTAAATACTTTAACGATCAAAATAAATGACAGGACTTCAATTATAGAAAATACAATCTTAGCAGCCGCTAGAATCTTAGCAGTGGTGAGAATGCCGTATTGCAAGCTAACTCTGTTCATGTTGCCAGTTTGATTTCTTCAATCCTGACTGCCTCAAGATTGACTCATCCTTCCTAGGTGAGGACCCAGATTGTTGGGGGCAATATGCTGACTCTGTAAACCAGGGGTCCCCAATCACCGGTCTCCGGACCGGTACCGGTCCGTGGAACAATTTCTACCAGCCCGCCAGTTTGCTGGGCGCCGCCATCTTGTTTTGATGAAAAAGTGCTTCCGGTGAGCTTTTCCGCCATCTTGTTTTGATGAAAAAGTGCTTCCGGTGAGCTTTTCTGGGTAGAAAGTGGCATTTGGGTGCTGAAAGAATCCTCACGCCTTAGCTTCATCGAGGAGGGGGGGCCGGCTTCGAACAAAACTAAGGTGCGAGGATTCTTTCAGCACGCATGGCAAGGCGAGCCGAGCGACCGTCCCGAAGCTGTCTCAAAGCCCATCGACACAGGTACAAAGGAGGAGTTGAAGGTGGCGGGGAGAAGCGGGGGACGGCTGTCTGGCCGGTCGCTCGGCTTGCCTTGCCATGCGTGCTGATGTTGGTACTGGGCCGTGGATGATTTTGTGATGCCGGTACCGGGCCGTGGCACAAAAAAGGTTGGGGGCCACTGCTGCAAACCACTTAGAGGACTGTAAAGCACTGTGAAGTGATATGTAAGTACTATTGCTAACTTGTTCAGTTAAGATAAGCGTAAGTCTTTTTCAAACTACCCACATGGGGGTAAGGCTGATAAATTGGGATATAAAAGAATATGCTTTTTAAGAATATCTCTATAATCCCTGAAGAGAGAGATCAATTTGTCAAAGGGGTAAATATCCCCCAAGGATCAATGGAATTATCCAGGGGGTTGATAGTTAGGGGTCAATGGGGGATCTGTTGGGGGTGGGGGAAGGCAATTTTTGGTCAATAAATAAGGCGAGGTCGATAATGGTCAATTCGTGCTTTGGGCTCTCTGTAGAGATCCATGCTAGCCCCCAGTCCTGAAGATGGTTAGTGGTAAGACAGTGTAACCCAGGGTTGGGTGATCAGCTACTGTAATGCAATGTATGATCTCAGGGGATGAGGGGAAAAGATTCTGCCTAGGAAACAATCAGACAAGGGAGGAAAGGGACCACAGTGGATTAATGATCAGAGAACAAAATTTGGGAAGGACCTGCCCTAATTGATCAGGCGGTTAAAAGTGATGGGAAGTTTGTGCCTTCAGACTCACAAGAATCTGTTAATGTAGCTTTACAACAAAGTAGAATTAGCTCATTTATTTGTTTCTGTTTGGTTTACCTGGGAGGATTGACCTCAAGGTGGCCTTCAGTCGTCTGTTATTATTTATTCCTATTGCTATTTATTAAAATAGTATTTATTAAATTATTTTCAAATAACAAATATTTTGGGGTTAATAATTTGAAACATCATGAAGAGGTCAATGAGCTGAATAGTTTGGGACCCCTGTTCTAGATTTTCTAGGAAGATGTTTTTAAGTGTTTAGCTTGATACTTTCTAGTTGTATGGGTTTTTTAAAATTTATTGATGATGCATACTAGCTTCCAAAACTTTTGTACCGTGGCCCTTTTTAATATGCATATCAAAATAAATTGAAAGGGGAAAAATGATATTGACCTTTCAAAACAAAATTTAAAATATCAAGGAGCAAAACATGTAGACGATTTGTGGTTTGAAAGGTCAATTGTATTTTCACAACTCTGCACTTAGCAAGTGGTAATTCTTTAGATATATTTTAGAGATTTATATTTTAATTAAAACACTATAATTAAGACACTACAGACAAAATAATTAAAACACTTAATTAAGACACTATAGACAAAATAACCTTTTTTTTTAGGACTATCCCATTTGCTGCCATTTTGGAGGATATATGTTCAAAAACTGTAAACTACTCCAGAACAGTGTGGTTGGGAAGAGATTCTGCATATATGGAGAGTAGAACCTTTTATTCTTGAACTGATAAATTTTTCACATCCATATTCTCCTCTTAGTAGTCATAAGATTTGTCAAGGAAAAAAAAAGGTGATGCAATGCTCAAACTTACTTAGATCTTCTGCTACCTCATCAAGACATATTTCATTATTTTTAGAAAAGTTAGGATAATTAGGATAGCGGGCTAAGAATTTATGACATAGCAATCCAAGGCTTTTCTCTTTACGGCTTGTATGAGGCTTTTCAAATTCATCTCCTGACAAATGATCCTGCAGAGAGAAAGGAGGGGGAAAAGCTCTTCTATGACATTTTAAAATCTTCAAAATTTAACTAGCATTCCAGATTTTATGTGTAACATGTCAAATATACACACACACACACACACACGGTATTCAGCTTTGTTCGGATATTCTCCCACATCATTATAGTTGTGCTTTTAAAGTTGTAGCAACGTTTGGCAGAATCTCATCTGCCATCATCAGGCTTCTGTAAGAGGCATACAGAAGCCTGATGATGGCAGATGAGATTCTGCCAAACGTGCTACAACTTTAAAAGCACAACTACAGTGATGTGGAAAATACCCGAACAAAGCTGAGTGCCATACATGTAAGTACCCGCCAAAACTTAAGAAAACAAATATATATATACGTACACACACACACACACACACACATATTACTACAAGTATGGAAAAATGATACAAAAAAAAAGTTTTACCTCAAGGCTTTCACTTTTATTATCTGACCATTTTTTTTCCTGTTCTCGATTTCTAATCTCAGGACTAGCTGCACTAATCAGCATTTTAAGATTAGCAGTTGGGGTCCATGGATCACCAGAAGTGCTTTCATTGGACTTTGGTGGTGTTGTCAGATGATCAGAAACAGCAGGCTGGATCTCTGTCAAAAGCCAATTGGGGGTAACTGTTTGTCTTAGAGGAGTTTTGACTGGGCTTCCACGCACTCCAAAACATTTATTTTCCTAAGCCAAGAAAGAAAAAATATAATTCAGAAATGGAACAATACTGAACATTAAAATGTGACTCAGAGACTGATTGTAATATTGAAAGACATGTTTTTTGCCAAAACTCACCTTACTGTACTTTTTGGCCAAAGCTGACACTTATTTCTGCTGGATTTTACAGAACTCACTTTTATTTAAAACAGCCTAGTCTACTTTTTGTCACCCTGAGAATTTATCTGAACAAAAGATGATATAAGAATGAAAGATATTTTTGGTTATTCTCTTTTTGGTTTAACGTAATATATAAACAGCGCCAATGTGGCCAAGCTTTTCACTGTGTACCCCATCATAAAAATTCCCAGGTTGTTATACGTGAATGCAGCCCGTGTTCTATAGGGAAATGCAAAAAAGAATAGAGTACTTCTGTTGAAAATGTGTTACATTTAGAATAATAATGATAATAATGAATTAGTATACTGAAACACAGTGCAGTTATATAAACTGTTACAAGAGAATATAGTGTTTCTATATTAATCCTCTGTCTGAACAGCAAGTAACACAATGTTTGTTAGAGGTATGGGACAAAATTGTAATATCTGACATCATTCAGTTCAACTGGATAGACAATGTTGCAGTAGCCAGCTGAAGGTAATAACATCTTATCCTTTAGGGTAACTCTTTGAAATACTTAAGATTTTATATAGCTAAAATTACTGATGTCACCTTTTTCCTCACTGTTATTACAAATATTGCAAAGCCCACTGACCACAGTAGCATAGTTTCTATGTTTATTAACTATTTCAATCAAACAATATTGAGTGTCTATGGTATGGATTAGAAGATGGATATCTGAATAAATAAAATTATAAAAGTATATAACTCCATACATATATATTTTCTTAAATACAATAATTTGTGGCAATTGTTTGTATGGCAACATCAACAACTAGATATCCCAAAGGATTCAATTTCGCCACACCATGAACACATTAGTACTCTGAAAGATTCTCAGCTCTTCCTCACTCGCATATTGAGTGCATCTAACTCAAGGCCTTGTCATCCAGCACTATATTGTTAATCATTTTATTTTATTTTTTTTCTATTCAGGTACCTTACTTGGTAAAATACAGTAATGGTTTGTTTCTATTTTAAGTGATACCGTGTTTCTCCAACAATACGACATCCTCCAATAGGAAAACCCAGCATGTTTTCTAGGCATAAAATCAAATTAAGCCCCTCCCCCCAAATTTAGGCCTATTTTAAAACATACAAAATGGGGGGAAGGGTGGGGGGACTTGCCATTAGGAGAGCCCCGCGGGCAGCAATTCCTCGCCACCAGCTGCTCCTAATGGGTGATCATGGCAGAGCGCGGAGAACTCCCTACTCCTGCCAAGCACCTTTGCGGCAGACCCAAGACCTTCAGCACCCGCCGCTGTTGATTTCCCTTCTGCCCATGCCGCCGGCACGTTTGGAGCTGCCACTTCCACATTTAGAGCACCACTGCTGCTGTTTGGAGCTGCCGCTTCCACGTTTGGAGCACTGCCGCTGTTTGGAGCACTGCTGCTGTTTGGAGCTGCCACTTCCGCATTTGGAGCTGCCACTGCTTTGGAGCTGCCGCTTCCGCGTTTGGAACACTGCCGCTGTTTGGAGCACCACCGCCATTTGGACCACCGCCACCACTCCAAACACGGCGGCAGCTCCAAACGCAGAAGTGGCAGCTCCAAACATGACGGCGGTGCTCCAAATGGCAGCGGCACTCCAAACACAGAAGTGGCAGCTCCAAACATGGCGGCGGAATGGGCAGAAGGGAATGCAACAGCGGCGGGTGCCAAAGGTCTTGGGTCTGCAGCAAAGGTGTTTGGTGGGAGTAGGGAGCTCTCTGCGCTTCGCCATGATCACCCGTTAGGAGAGGCTGGTGGCAAGGCTGCCTGCGGGGCGCTCTAGATGAGGATGCAAGGGGGGAAATTAAGTCATCCCCGAAAAGACGGCCTAGCCATTTTTTCGGGGCTCAAAAAAATATAAGACCCGGCCTTATTTTATGAGAAACACGGTAGAACTTAAAGAACAGTGGTGCAATGGTTAGAGTGCAGTACTGCAGGCTACTTCTGTCAATCACCGGCTGCCAGCAGTTTCGAATCTCACCAGGCTCAAGGTTGACTCAGCCTTCCATCCTTCTGAGGTGAGTAAAATGAGGATCCAGATTGTTGGGGGCAATATAAATATACTATAAAGCAGTATGAAGCGGTATATAAGTCTAAGTGCTATTGCTATAAAATAATCCTAGGCAGCTCACAACAAAACCCATAAAACAGCAAAATCACTCCTACAAAGGATGTTTTTCTAACATCCTATCAACTTTACGTACATTGATCCACCCCAAACTTCTCCAGTGGTTGGATAGGTGGGAGCCTGGTCGCTTTCTGAAAGGCTAAAAAGAGAGAGGCTTTGCAGATCACAGGTAATACTGTTCCAAATGGCCTGGGCAGTGATGGAGAAGGCACACCTCTGAGATCCAGCCAGACAACAACGTTTAAGGGAAGGAGCCTGAAGCACACCATTTCATCCAACTAGCTTTCTGTATTGCTGTTACTTAATACAGATGCCTGCTTGTTTTAGCTGGGCAGCTGTATGACCTTCATGCCTTGAGTGACCCTGCTCGGATTATATATTCTTGACATTTACATCTGTGATTCTTTGCATAACTCTCCCAAAAACATTTCCCATGATGAGACAACGAGGCATGACTCAAGGGAGAGGAACAGTTTCTCAATGCCTACAACTAACTCCCTGCCTTGATTTCTGTGCACATATAGGGAGAGGGTAACTTCCTTTTTTTATAAGAGAAACTGACAGTACTGCAACTTTGAAGCATATTACACTTGACAGTGTGCACAATTGTTGTAAAATTGTCTTAAAATATCCATGGGCAAAAAAAAAAAGACATTAAGATGACAATATCAGATAGGGAAGGAAAAATGTTTGACCCTAGTAAGCTGTTTTCTTATCTTCTTTTATGTCAAGAGTGACATATAGCCATATTGCTCAATCAAAACACAGGATATCTAAAACGTAACAATGAATGACCCTGAGTTGCTTCAGGTATTCATACTACTGCAATTTGCAAACAACATTGTCCTACAATTTGAATATAAGAGATGACAAAAGATAATTTGAAAGGCTTAGATAAATTACCTTGTTTTCTTTATTCATATTGCCACTATTAGCTTCAGCCTTGTATACATTTGTTCAATTAAACATTAAGTTGGCTTATATGCTGGGACACCATTTTAGCATTCTGAAAGAAAGAAAAAACAAATTAGTTAACACATGTAGTTTTAAGGAAGAAATTAGAACTGAAGAGAAATCTGGATTGAAATTTACTAGAGGTATCAACATTTTAGACCAATATTGTTGTTCTTCCTGCTACTTCAGAATGCTTTAAATGTTATCAGCATAATGAAGGCTGGTATGTTTCTTGTAATTTCTTTTTATGGGTGTCCATCTTACCCAAGGTGACTCTGAACAGTATCCTGGTCTATCCTATCTTCTTACTGAAGAGTATTATTGTAAAAGAAAATTATTTTACCGTAGCCATAATGGATGGTGGATGTTAATATTTATAGGCCTTATCTATGATATTCATGGTATAGAAGATTTTCTATGCTTTGCTATAATGTTGTTTCGGCTGAAAAATATTAGTGTGAGGGCACCTAAATAAAGGCTATGATTTTCTAAAAGAAAACGCAACATTGTCAAACAGTAGTATTCGCTCACTTTGTCTTTTGAGGATAATAGTTTTTCCAAGGTTTGTGGAAAATGTGCGGGAATGGATACAAGTGGCAACCCACAGAAGTACAAAACAGGACTGTAAGGCCTGCGTAGGAGGAACTACATTTAATTCAACAGACCTTATACTCGACTTACGATCACAACAGAGTCCAGAATTTATGTTGCTTAGTGAGAAATTTGTTAAGTGAGTTTTGCCCCATTTTATGGCTTTTCTTGCCCCATTTGTTAAGTGAATCACTTGCAGTTGTCAAATTAGTAACACGATTGTTAGGTGAATCTGGTTTCCCTGTAGACTTTGCTCATCAGAAGATCACAAAATATGATCACATGACCCCATCATTAACTGCAACCATCATTAACTATGAACCAGCTGTCAAGCATCTGAATGTAAATCAAGTGACCATGGGGAAGCTACAATGGGCATAAGTACGAAAGATGGTCATAAGTCACCCTTCTCAGTGCCGTTGTAGCTTCGGACAGTCACTCAACAAACTGTTGTAAGTCAACGACTATCTGTATTGCCTTTTGAGATAAATTTTACAAGGGTCTGTTTTCGTACAAGAGAAGCTGCCTCGAGTGTGTAGTAGCCTAACAATACAATAAAGACTGCAGGGCTTACAATAACACAAACATTTCCAGCCTGTGATGCTACATCTGGCACAGGGCAGATTTCCATTTGTGTTTACGATACTCAAGGACAAGTAGTGTCGCACTGAGAGACGTTTGTGGTTGCGTTTGATTTTATAAATCCTTACACAGGCAGGATGGTCGAGACTACATTAACCAAAATCAGACAGTCCAATGCAGTAGTTTAAAACAAGTCCTTCCAATGATCTATCACTTGTATGTACACTGAGAGAGCTTATGCCCCGGAGACAAATTCCTTGTGTGTCTAATCACATTTGGCCAATAAAGAATTCTAATTTTAGTTCTAATGCGCCTCTAACAAGCACTGAGGAGTTTGGGGTTGGTTTTTTTGGCGGGGGGAGATCACTTTTTAAGTCGCCCTGTTGCTCCCTTCCCTTTACGTTGGGCTGTATTTTAATGTTTTTCCAACTTAATAAAGGTCTTTTTTTTTTTTAAAGACTCTACAAAGCCCTATTCTCGCTGCTTTCTACATTGCTCCAATAAACCCAACTCCACACTGCTTCCAAGAACGGCTTTTAATTTTATTTTGCCGAACTTGCACGTCGCCCGTCTCGCGACTGAGGTGCCAGCCCTGTCCAGCAATCCTCTGGCGGCGGTGCCGTCCCTTCCCTCCAATCCACTCACCTACCTCGGACGACGCAGCCCTCACACCCGGCCACCAAACTTCCTTCTTTTGCGCTCCCAACTTGAGAACTCTCCGCGCGCGCTCCATCGTTCGGACGGGGCTCCTCCCTATTTTTCGCACTCTCCTTTCCCATTGGCTCTTGAGAGAAGAGGGGGCGGAGTCTCCTTGCCGCTCCGTTTAAAACGTTTGGCGCCACTGGGCTTGCATTTGGCCTAACTGTACCCCCCCAGGGCTCTATGGTTTGCTCCCCTTCCGCCTTCTCCATTCGCCTCGCAACCCAGACGCGGAAGCCTTTAAAGGCATAGCGACCGCTATTCAGACCGAACGCGCGCCCTTACTTTAACCTGATTTGTTTCCCCTCCGCCCTCTCCCCGAAGCGATTTGAATTCAGCAGGCAGAAGAGGACAGTATGGCGAGGGAAAGAGAAGAAAGTTTCCAACCAATCCAGACCCCCAGAAGGTTTCCGGTCTTGGCCAATCAGCGTTCTTTCCCTTGGACGGAGTGGGGGGGGTCGGAAAGAAAATTGAGAGTTAGTTCAGTGGCGCGTAGAAATGGCGGGGCGCGATAAAAGGGAGGGCTTCCATGGGTAGGTTTGGGTGTATTTTTGCATTCCTTGGTCTTCCGGGTTGGCCAGTTGAAGTTTCAATACCTGGGACACATGAATTGACTGAATACGCGTGAAGCACTTAATCTGCTTCCTTGCAGAGCAGAGAAAGAAGCAGGTTTTCCTTAAGAGTTCTTAGCATTTCTCTCTTTGATTTCGCTTCTTTTTAAAAGGAAGAAAATGTTGGTCCAGTAACATTGTTCCTTCCCCTACAGAATTGGAAATCACAAAGATACAGAAGATGGTGAAACGGGTGAAGATTTTCCATTCTGCTTTCTTTCCATTTATTTGTTTACTGTTTTGAACAGCTTTTGAATTGGGAGAGAAGGATAGAAGTAAGATAAAGTGTGCCAAACACTGTATTCCTTAGGTGATACGCTATCAGTTGTAAAGGAAAACTAGATTTCAAATCCATAACCTTGGGCTAATCATAATCCAGATTTACCTCTGGTTTGTTAATGCTGATAAAATGAGTTAACCTTATCAATTGATGCTTAATCAAAGAATATAAATGAAGAAAGGGAAGAGAAAAAAATAAGGTGGCCTATCAATGCAAACAACTTTGTTCTTGCTTTTCATTTAAGTTTTAAAACATCTGCACCAGAGAGGCATTTGGAAAAATCATCTAGCAACACAGCATAAAGATACTAAACAAAAACAAAACCACCTAAATAAAAATGTACACCAAATTTAATATGAATTTCTACCACATGGGGGATGGCAGATTCTTCCCCTCTCTAGAAGATGTTTTGGGGGAAGGAGAGCCATCTCAGGATTTTATTTTTTATGAACTGAATTTAGATATATTTTCCAGAATGTAGATTATAGAATAACAGAGTTAGAAGGGACCTTGGAGGTCTTCTAGTCCAACCACCTGCCTAGGCAGGAAACCCTACACCGCTTCAGACAAATGGTTATCCAACATTTTTTAAAAAAACTTCCAGCGTTGGAGCATTCACAACTTCTGGAGGCAAGTTGTTCCACTGATTAATTGTTCTAACTGTCAGGAAATTTCTCCTTAGAGCTAAGTTGCTCCTCTCCTTGATTAGTTTCCACCCATTGCTTCTTGTCCTGCCCTCAGTTGCTTTGGAGAATAGCTTGACTCCCTGTTTGTGGCAACCCCTGAGATATTGGAATGCTGCTATCATGTTTCCCCTAGTCCTTTTTTTCAAACTTTTTATTTAGGGACCGTTTGAAGCTACAATAGCACTAAATAAAGTGACATATGACTGTTTGGAGCATCCCCATGGTCATGTGATGAAAATTTGGCTGCTTGGTGATTGGCTCCTTTATGACAGTTACAGTGTCCCCAATTCATGTGATCACTTTTTGCGACTTTCTAACAAGCAAAGTCGATGGGGAAGCCAGGTTCACTTTATAACTATATGACTACCAAAACCATTTAGTGATTTACTTAAATACAGCAAGAAAGGTCGCAAAGTGAAGCAATAACTCACTTAACAACTGTCTCACTTAGCAGCAGAAAGCTGGGGCTCAATTGTGGGCATACTTCGAGGATTACCAGTACTTCAATTTTCTTTTACTGCCATAAGTTAACTGCAAAGAGAAATCTTAAGAAATTGTAGTGAACTATCCGGTTCTTGAGAGGTGCAGAAGCAATTTTGCCTCCTGAGACACTGGCAACTTCCATTCTTCCTCATCTTTCTTTAAAAAAAATTAAATAAAAACATCTTTTACTTACAACAATTAGAACCAAAATTTGTATTGCTAAGCAAGGCATTTGTTAAGAGAGTTCTGCCCCAGTTTTCCATGATTGTTATGGGGATGACTGCAAGTAAATCATGTGATCATGAAGCGAATCCAACTTCCCTGTTTGACCCTGTTGGAAGTTTACTGGGAAAGTCACAAATATGATCCTTAGTTGCTCCAACCATTATAAATACATACCAGTTGCAAAGGAACTGATTTTTGATCATGTGACCATGGGGATATTGCAATGGTCGTAAATCACTTTTTTCCAATGCATTTGTAATTGAACTGTCACTAAATGAATGGTAAGCCGAGGGCCATCTGAATTCCAAAACTCTTCTATTGCTATAGGTTCTTAGCAGATATAAGTACAAGAAGAGTTGACAATGTCTCCAACATTTGAAATGCTGTATAGTTTTCAATGCAGCTTTCTGTGCTTCGTAGACATTTGGCTCATGATATAAAACTCGTTAGGGAAGGATTGACTCCGTGCTGAGCATATGCCAAAAGTGTCAAGTGCTCCTGGCACGGGTGCAAATTATGGTGAGTGTCTCATGATACAAACAAAGCCATTTGCATTCATGTGTTAGACAATGTGATGCAAGTACTAAATTGTACTAAATTGTATCTTTTGGTACTATAAAGATTGCAATTTCTTTGTGGCTTCTTTTGGGTGCCACTGGTGCCAAGTTTTAATAAGCTGAGCAGAGGAGTTCTTGTTAAGGCTGCAGTCTCTCCCAGTGACCAAATTGTGGATCTATTGCAACGTACAATAAATGGGGAGTATTGTATTTTTGTTTATTAGATGTTGGTTAGAACATTAGGCCAATTACAGGCATACTAACTCTTTTTTTTTTCTGTCTTTCAAAATTGGTGGATAAGAATTGGGTTGACCTGAATTTATTTCTAAGATTTGGGGAATAAGAAAGGATAAAGCTAAAGGTTCCCCTCGCACATACGTGCTAGTTGTTTCCATCTTTAAGGGGAGGTGTTCATCTCTGTTACAAAGCCAAAGAGCCAGCGCTGTCCAAAGACATGTCCGTGATCATGTGGCCAGCATGACTAAATGCCGAAGGCACATGTAACTCTTATCTTCCCACCAAAGTGGTCCCTATTTTTCTACTTGATAATACTCCTCAAATATCTGATTTCAAAGCCAGAGAATTGAGTATTATGTTTAAGGAAGAAAGGAAATTGATAGTTATTAGATTTTGAAATGCTGTTTTCCTTAGCCGTGCAAATCAATCTGCTTTGTTCCCAAGTGATTCCAATAAGATATAATCTCACTTATCTGGCATTCTTTGTTCTAACAATCACTGGGTGATTTGGTTTACAGTGATTGTTTCAGTTCAACAGATTATTAATGTGTTTAATGTACACAGCTATCACAATTGCTTCAGCATTATTAATATTTTTATCATTTTTAAATTGCATTTATTTAATACATTTGTTTATTTACTGGGAAAACATCCTGTAAAACTCAAATGAGTCCAATTAAACAGTAATACATCTGTATATACTATAAAAATGATTAGTAAAAATGTATTGTGTTTGAATATAACAATGTTTAATAGATATAAATCAAAGGTATTGCTATTGAGGATATGTACGTAAACCACATGACAGATCATTCTTGAAACATGCTCTGGCATTTGATTTACTATGGTTTAGATGGTGCTAAGCTGTGAACTCTGGAATTTTTCCTTCAAAGTATGTTTTGTTTAATGCAGCTTGTTCTATAATAAATGTGAATAGAAATGCAAGCTTATACATGTTTATTTGGTAGTAAATCTCAGTATGTTCAATGGAGCCTACTATAGGACAATTTACATAATTTCATGTGATATTTCATAAATAGCATGGCAGGCCCTGAACATAAGGAAGTGAAGATTTTCATGTCTTTTTGGGGTGGAGGGGGGGCAAGTCTCACTGAGTTGGAATTTTCTAGAAGTAAATGTTTCCCCAATAATCATATTCTCAACTTTGCTTCCAAAATTAGGAGCACAGCCTCACCTTTGTGATTTTAATTTTAAAATGCATGCATGTAAAACTATGTGTACTAAAAAAAAGGCACTATTCTTTGGAACATGTTTATTGTATTAGCTTACTCCCAGTAAAAGAAGTTACTGGAAAGTATTACACAAAACTAGTTTTTCTGGAAAAGCCTTACTAAGGTACATATTTTTTCTTACTTTAGAGACTGCTTTTTTAAGCATTGAAATGTGTTGGTTTTTTTAAATACCAAGTATGGGCCTTTATGGCTGTATTATTGAAATAATCAGTTAGGAGATAATGATTGTAAAGTCTTTTTAGTGATAAGTATCGTCTTGTGTGAAACTGAAGAATCCAGAAGTAAATGTTAAAATGAAAGCATTGATAAATGTTTTAGTATATGGAAAAGTTCTATGCAATTTATTGTGGAAAGCTAGGGTTTAGATTTTTAGAATACAGTGCATCATTGCTTATGGTAGATGGCAGCTATTTGATCATCTGGAAAACTAAGTAAGATCAGTTAGTACCTGGATAAGAAGCTGCCAGGAAATTCTAAGACTTAAAGCTAGAAGCTAGAAACAAGCAACAGCAACAATACAGGCAGTACTTGACTTACAATCACAATCACTAAATGAATTGTTTTAAGTCAAGGTCTACCTGTATTATTTCCAAGAAAATTCCATGAAGCTGTGGAAAGGGAATTTCACGAAGGCAGTAGTGTCACAAAAAACAAGAAAAGCCCAAGTGGAACATCAGGTCAGCTAGAAAACAAACTTACATAGGAAAAGGAATCAAATAAAAAGTATTAAAGAATCCCTATAGACAAAAGCCTAAGTAATTAAGAAAACTAGACAAATAGGAAAAGGAAACAAAAGATAATTTAGAAAACCCTTACAAACGCAGGACATACCAAATAAGCAAAACAGACAAAAGACACAAAATAAAAATTACAAAAGGGACAGACAGGAGATTGCCACAGAACAAATATGAAAAACTATCTTAAAACTAAAAGAGATTACAGAAAACCAATAATACAATCTGGCCACCCCGCAGAGTTTGCCTTCCGCACCCCACAGAGTTTGCCCTCTGACGGAAATAAAGACAAACTCAAACAGGATTTGAAACATTAGGCACAAATCCAAACACTTACACAAAATCACACTTACAAAGTGGGAAAAGGGTATAAAAAACCAGGGACTTACCATAAGAAGCCAGCTAGCCCAGGAACGCAGACTTCTCACTGTTCTCCACCTTCCTGAAAAATAAAAAGATCCATCTTTCAAGCAGTTGTCTGGATCCTTGCGCCAGAGCTCTCCCAGCGGGAAAATCGAATCCTTGAAAGAAAGGCATTTTGACACCTTTCAACAAAGCCATTGGGCTTCCCCCATTGATTTTGCTTGTTAAAAGGTGACAAAAGTTTATCACACGACCCCTTGACATTGCAATATGAGTCAGTTGCCAAGTGTCCAAATTTTTATCATGTGACCATGGAGATGAAAAACGGTCATAAGTCACTTTTTTCAGTGCCATAACTTCGAATGTTCACTAAATAAACTGTTGTAAATTGAAGACCAGTCTAGGAAAGGCAATACTTTTAACATGAAAAACTGTCCCTGCTTCTCTTTAGGGAAGCCTGCAGTTATAGTTGATACCTTTATTCTGCTAAGCTTACCTTTACTGCTATAAGGGAGCAGATACCAAATCTATAGCAATAGAAGTTAGACTTATATATAACTTCACAGTGCTTTATAGTCTCTCTAAGTGGTTTCCAAAGTCAGCATATTGCCCCCAACAATCGGGGTCCTCATTTTACCAACTTCAGAAGGATGGAAAGCTGAGTCAACTGTGAGCTGCTCAGGATTAAACTCTTGGCTATGGGTGATATAATTAAAAGTGTTAAACGTGAGCTGCCTGTTGCCTAATTGTACAATGTTTGATTAGAAATAGGCAGTCTCTTTGGTTTCTGTTATTCTGGCCTTGTACAAAAGTTTTTCAAGTGGTGGCTGACAACAAGAAATACATTAGTTGTTACTATAACATTTAAATATATGTAATTACTTTGAAGAGGAAAAAGAAACTTTTGTTAGCTGAAGGAGCAGGGGTTTGTATAATCAGAAAAACCAAGAAATGCATGTACACCCTAAAGTTATGCCTGTTTTGTGAATTGACCCAGGAAATAGATGTGAAGGTAGAAATGTTATTAAATCCTAGCTACTGTTTGCCAAAGGCAATTTCCAGAGCATTATGGAGAAAGACATAACACAGGCATAGCCTTTGGGATGATTCAGTATATGATATGAAATAGCAAAATGCCTGTTGGCTGTTATAAAGTAATATATCTAGTGTTTGGTGAATAAGCAGACTTGTATTGTTTTTGACATGTTGCTTTACAGGAAATACCTGTCCTACTTGCTTTGTTCAGAGTTTCTTGTGCATTGTAAATCATTTCCCCTAAACACTAGAATTGCTTTTACCTAATTTTTTATAGTTAATTAAGTAAGAGACAGATGTCTCTGTATATAAAAGCACTACGCAATCTAAAACCATCTCTATCTGTTGGACCGGATGGAATATGTGCCTACTACTTAAAAAAGCTATCCACTGCCATAACCAAACCTCTAAGCGTAATCTTTGAAAAGTCTTTCAGGACCAGTTCCTTGCCAAACCTATGGTCACTAGCCACGGTCATCCCCATCTTTAAAAAGGGAGACCGCAGCCTAGTTGAAAATTACAGACCAATCTCTTTATGCTGCGTCACCTGTAAAGTCATGGAATCAATTATTAACCAATCCATTATCCTCCACTTAGAGACAAACAGCCTACTCTCTAATAAACAATTGGGTTTCAGAAAAAAACTATCCTGTAATCTGCAACTCTTACACTGCAAAAACATATGGACTACACAACTCGATCAGGACAAAGCAATAGACGCAATTTACATAGACTTCTGTAGAGCCTTTGATTCATTGGTACATGACAAACTACTCCTAAAACTAAAATCTTATGGTATCTCTGGACACCTGCATAACTGGATAGAAGCATTCCTGTCAAACAGACAACACATAGTCAAAATTGGGAGCGTCTTATCAAATTCCGTACCTGTCAACAGTAGTGTCCCCCAATGCAGTGTTCTAGGACCAACTCTCTTCATACTCTACATAAATGACCTCTGTGATCATATTAAGAGCAACTGCGTTCGCTGAAGATGTAAAGCTATTCAACACCACCGACAATACTGCTACCATTCAAAAAGACATCGACTATATATCAGAATGGTCAAACAAGTGGCAACTTCAAATCTCAACAAATAAATGCTCTGTCTTACATATTGGCAAAAAAATCAGAAAATAAAATACAAGTTGAATAGTCAAGACTTTGTTGATGATCCAAACTCTGTCAAGGACCTTGGAGTACTCATCTCTAATGATCTAAGTGCTAGAGCCCACTGTAACTACATAGCCAAAAAGGTGTTAAGAGTTGTTAACCTAATCTTGCGTGGCTTTTTCTCTGGTAATATCACACTACTAATGAGAGCATACAAAACATTTGCTAGACCAATACTTGAATACAGCTCATCAGTCTCATCAGTCCGCATTACGTATCTGATATTAATACAGTTGAGAAAGTCCAGAAATATTTCACAAGAAGAGTTCTCCACTCCTCTATACATTGAAGAATACCTTATGCCACCAGACTTGAAATTCTAGACCTAGACAACCTAGAACTATGCCGCCTTCGGTCCAATCTAAGTATAGTACACAAAATTATATATTGCAATGTCCTACCTGTCAGTGAATACTTCAGCTTCAACCATAACAATACAAGAGCACACAATAGATACAAAGTCAAGGTAAACTACACCAAACTTGATTGCAGGAAATACAACTTCAGCAACAGAGTGGTCAATATCTGGAATACTCTACCTGACTGTGGTTTCTTCCCCAAATCTCAAAAACTTTAACCTTAGACTGTCTACTATTGACCTCACCCCTTTCCTAAGAGGTCTGTAGGGGGCATGCATAAGCGCACCAATGTGCCTACCGTCCCTGTCCTATTGTTTTTTTTTATATGTATCCATTTCATGTATTCATAACTATGTTTATACTTATACCTGTTATAATTGTTTGACAAAATAAAATAAATAAATTATATTGGTATCTGTATTTAATTACATATCATATACTGAAATGAGTGAGAGATGAAGATAGCGAAACATGGATTCTACCAATTTACTGCTTCCAAAAGACACAGGTTTTGACAGCATGTCAGATATTATAGGATTTGTTTGGTTGTAGCTTATCACATTAAATTAATCAACCACCATGATACATAACAGAGTGTTATTAGCAGAGTGTTATATGTGAAATCAGTCAACTGCGATGCAAAAGATTGACTAGAAAATAAATTTAATCTGGCTTCTTGATTAGGAATCAAGAGGCATGGCCAAAATCTTTTATTAAACATCTTAACTACACGTGTATCCATATTACAAAATCTGCTGGTCAGATTTTTTTTTATCTAAGTGTCTATTTTAATTGATGTGTCACTATGCACACCTTTGACATGACAAATTACAAAATCAACAGTCTGCCCAGTTGCAAGAACACTTTCAATACATGAGTTTCTCAAGAGTAATGTGACAATTCAACAATGAATTAAAAGCACTGATTTTTTAAAGGTTTTCTCCAAAGCAGTTAAAACTTGCATGGTTAAATAATCATAATAAAATTAAAATTGGAAAATTGTACACTTTATGTGCTAGCATTTTAAGATCCTTCTCTGTAGAAGTTTCATCTGGAGAAAGTTAGTGAGCTGCATTTCAATCAGAATTGGAGTCTAATAATTATATACAGAAATGCATATAATACTTCTGTGAGTTATTATTTTCTGAGTGGTCACGACTGGCTACTTTCCAATCATTTTCTTGTGGATTGCTATAAGGCTTTTAAAATTAATGCCTTCTGTAATCTTGCAGTACCTAATTTTCATAAATCAGAGAGTAAGACTCTCTGATAATTGTTTGCAACCACCAAGCAAAACTTTAAGGATTTACTGAGGATAGCCACATATAATCTTTTGTAAATCATTCCATTTTTTTCTGGTTAAACCAGTCTATAAATATGTGGAATATTCTTCAGAAGTAATGCCATACACACTGTTGGAAACACTGTAAACTAAACACTGTAAAACTATAAATGCTACTATAGGTTACCTGTGAATAGTTTTGTAATACATACAACAATTTACTTAGAGACACAAATATTTTAATGTTAAAACCATTGGACTGACACTTTATATAAACTCACTAACTGTGGGATTTGTTGAGGTTATCTTCATTTACCTCTGACACTCAAATTCCCTTTCAGAATCTTATTGCTATTGATTTGTGTGTCACCTTGTTTTAGATCTTAAACTCTGCATTCTACAGAATCTCTTATTTAACCTTCTTGCCTTAACATAATCCAAAGTAGCTTCAAGATGGCCATCAGAGGTATCAGTAGCTCTGAAAGAGACCAAAAGTAAATATAAAACAGAAGTAGCCAATAGATGGCGCTGTGTGATACAGAGGCTGAGTATACAGTACATTCAAGGTTTAGAAAGCAAGTCACGTTTTAGTCAAGAGCATGGATAACATTAAATTACAAACTGGCTTGTAGAAAGGGAAGATTTCATTCTTTCAATTTCAGGCATTTGCTTTTAATTGTTAAATAATTTGTAAATCAAATTAATCTGGCTCAGAGCTTTGCTTATGCTGGAAGATAGTAGAAGTAAAGGGTTGGAAGATCTGGATTCCTAAATAAATAGTTCCAGGGGTTAATAATTTCATTTCTTCAAACAAAGTAGGCATCCTAATTAAAAGTTAATGCACACAGCTAGAACAATGCTGAGAATGCTAAACAGTTGGCATGATCTACAAAGCAAAACAACCTGTAGTGTTCTGCACTATGGGCTAAATGTACATGTCAACTGACAGGGAAATAAAACTGGTAAAACTAGACTGCCCAGAATCAAATGATAGTGGTTGGAATTACAAGATGACAGAAATTTTATTTTTTTTATTTTGAGCACTAGTAATACATAATCGAAACAACACTTCTCAGTTGTTTTGTGCTGCTCGCTCTGCTAATTTCAGGAACAGGAGGAGCATAAGAAGGCAACATCCAAACAAAATTCCAAATAAAATGAAGGAGGTCTATATAGACTCATATCACCTGCTTGAGGGCATGTGCAGAATTCATTGTGGAGAGAGTTAAGTGTAAGAAAACCTTCGTGTCTGATTTCTTTGTTTCTCTGGAAGGGGGAAAAGCCACCTTCTAATGGAAGTTGATTATTTTACCTAGTCCTTTACATTTTGTCTCTGATGTCACAGTCAGCAAATCAGAAGTCCTTTCTAGGCAAACTCTACTTCCTAAAGACACTACTACAGTGGTATGATGAAGATTCTGGCTAGTTTTCTTTGTTTGCTGATTATACGGAGGCTTTGGGTGGAAAGGAGGAATGTTTCCTAGCATGGGATATACTTACCAGATCCTGTAGGGGGCAGCATTCAGCCATATATTGAGCATTGAGCAATTCAAGAAACTGAGGGAGAGGAGTCATTTAGAAATAGGAAAAATAATAGAAATAGGATGGTGGCCGTATCTCCGAGTTCAAACATGGTATAAAAAGGATTGGAAACAATTCAGTTTCTATAGAACTCAACAAGAACTAAACAAAATCGTATAAGGGATTGGGAAACAAATGTTTAGGGGAGTCTATAACTATTTATTATTAGACTATAAAACGGAAGAAGAAACAGTAAAAGAGAACATAATAATCTGGGCCAAAAATTTTGTATATGGTATTGATCTGGAACAATGGGAAAAATTATGGCAGACAAATTATAAACTAATGTCAGCTGCATACAATGAGAACCTTTATAAAATGTTCTACCTCTGGCACCTCCCCCCAGTGAGGCTAGTCAAGATGTTTCCCAATATATTGGCAAACTGTTGGAGATGTAATCACAGCCAAGGAACATATTTTCATATGTGGTGGACCTGTCCCCAAGCTCAGAAGTATTGGCTTAAAATTAAAACACGGTTGGAAGAAATAATGAGACAAAGAATTGAATTAAGTCCAGAACTGTTTTTATTAGGTATAACAGGATCTAATGTTAGTAGGAACCTCCAATATATCATACTCCATATGGTAACCACTGTTATAATCCCATTTGCTCAAAATTGGAAACAGGATACCATTCCCTCCGAGGCAGCAATAATAAAAAAGATCCTCGAATGTGCTGATGACATTAAAAGATAAAGAAGAAACAGAGTACTATAATATATGGAACCTTTGGTACGAGTGGTTAGAAAGAAGATGCAAAGGCATCAATTCATAGCAAAAATGAGAAAGTATTAGTGTATGTGTGTGTGTGTGTGTATAATAAGAGTATAAGTGGATAGAATGGAGAAGTAATTCATATAGCCATAGACTTTATTAACCAGTATGAACACTGTTCCAGAATCCTTGTACAAAGTGGAAATTGTTTTTTAAATGTTGAAGTGTTGAATAAATAAATTTATTTTAAAAAAGAAATAGGAAATATAAATAAATAAAACTTTGTGAAAATAATCCCCATTTTCTAATAATGGAATATCTGAGAGTATGTATCTTAATCATGATTTAGCACTTACAAGGTCATTTGGCAAGTTGTCTTCTCACAATGGGGGACATTGGGAAGCTGTTGGAAAAATGTAATACTTTCATTCTTGTCATAGTGAGATCTCAATTGTAACCCTTAATCTCATAGGGTCTCACAGGGAGCATCTCCATGTTATCTGATCAGGTAGAATGGGTACATTTCCTTAAAGGTGCTCTTGCAGATAACTTGACCTTATAGGTAATGTCCAACACCTTGAATTGCACTTGGAAGGAAACTGGGAGCCAGTGTAGTTCATGCAATGTTCTTGATCAATTGCAGCTTCTGGGGGTTGTCTTCAAGGGTAGCCCTATGTAAAGCGCCTTGCAATCATCCAAATGTGAAGTGATTAAGTGATATGTGACTGTGACCAAGACTTCTCAATCCAGGAAAGGGAGCAAATGAATCTGTACGAAGTTCCCCCTCTCCGCCCGCAGCTGCCACTGTCCTTGAGACAGTGAAATTGCATAGCAACTCTCTCCACCCTGTCCAGACTCAAAGCTGAAATATCATCTGGGAGTGGGAGGCACTGATCCCTATAATCCAACCAAGCAAAAAAATCTCTCACATACTGTGATGTCTGGGCCAGGGCCCCTAGTGGCCACCAGGCACTCATGGATGACAACAGCCATACACCCCCAGCCCTGCCTTGGAGTCATGGTTGATGCCACACTCCTAACAGAATCATTTCAGAGAGGGGACTCAAACAGCTTTCAATGATACAGGGCAGCTGTAAGTTCTGGATGAGGAAGACATTGACCTGGCATTCAGCAGCAACAGCCAGAGTCAAGAGCCACTGATACTCTGGAAACCAGGTCTTAGGAGTGAGCACAAGGGGGCCAAAACATGGTATTGATCTTAAAATACCAAGACATTTTCTCTGAGAGTGGCCTGCCCTGTGTTTCCTATTCATAGGGGTCCCCAACTCCCGGTCTATGAACAGCACTGATATGCAGCATGCCAGCAATTAGCCCTCACAAACAAGCAAAGCCCCACTCACGGGATGTAGGCAGCAGGCAAAACCACGCCCCCTCCAGTCTGTGGGAAAACCTTTCTCCACAGAACTGGTCCTTGGTGCCCAAAAGATTGTGGGCAACTGCCCTATCATATCTGCCCAGCATAATGCTTCCCCTGTTGTCTTCCCCGCATTTCACAATTCAGCCTTGACTCCCTATGCTTCCCCTCCTTCCCCAAGGCAAAGGAATAATCTAGCATTTAGCATCACACCAACAATGATACAGAAACATAGACCTGGTTAGAGGTGCTTCTCCTCCTCTGCCAAACTGACTGCCTTCCTAACTCCCTCCTTTCAACTCCCTCTCAATCAAGCATCTCATTCTCACTCTGGTGATTAGGGGAACTCATCCCTCATGAACTCCCTTTCAGTCTCTCAGCCTCTCTCCTGTCTTCAGTGACACACCAATCCCACTTCGCCCATTCACTCTAACAAATAGTTCATAAGGTAGTCTTAGCCACTCCATATATTTTCCTGCTGGTAGCCAACAGCCATGAATACCTTCCCAACTGCCATAGGATCTCCTGTCTACTCCTGACCCCAGGCAATCACAGTCCAAGGTCTCACTCAAAGAGAGGGAAATTCCAAAATACACACTTTCTCTTGTGACCAGTAAAGCATTGGCCTTTGAGCCACAACTGCTAGCTCCCTTCAGCTCCCACTGCCATTCATATTTCAATGGTCTCTTCTAAGCTATACCCTAAAACATTCCATACCCTAATAATTCTGAAAAGGTTACTACTGGCCTCAGAAAACAATTACTGTGGCTCATAAATGGTTGAATGTCCTGGAGCCAAAATAAACATGAAGAGGGATTTCTCTGAATGCAAATAACCTTATTAACAATATTAATGGCTAGGTTCCAATTTGGATTTATTACTTGCTTGAGTTTTGGCAAAGAATATTGCTTGCTTTTGATATAAACAGTGTTATTCTTCATGGAACACAATTTGAAGTTTTTTGAGGAACTGCATCATGGATTTAAGTGGTGCAGAAAATATTTCAGATTCCCCTCTATAACCTCCTAGAAAGCACTTTGTGTTGTACAGTGTATAGCAATGTTCAATAGTGTCTTTTTTCCAGTCTGCTTCAAGTGGTATTTTTCAAAGCAATTTTCACTGTTCTTTGTCTTTAGCATTTCATGCTTTATAAAATTTGTTCTCTTTTTATCTTCAAAGACCCTTCCTTCTCTTAAATCTAACCCCTTGTTGCTTCTTTCCAGATTTCTTCCCTTTTCCACTCCATCTAAAAATTAATTTGTTTCATATATCTCCTTTTAAAGTCTGTTTTTAGAACAAACTTGTAATATTTTTTTTCCTTTATAAAAATTGTGCATGTTAAAACTTAACAAAACCTAAAGGACAAGTTCAGGCTTATGGGCCATTTAGTATGAAAAGTAGATTGCATGGGTCATATTAAATATTTGAAGAAATTAAGTTTCTTAATAAAATGTATTATGGTCTAACAAATCAGTATATGTGTGAATATATAAGTCTTTCCTTGATCAGTTATGAATGTAGCACAGTTTGGTAGAAAGAGGAGACTGGAATGCTGCAATACCCATCCTTGTTCATCTGGATTCAAATGCATAGTTCAGCAATTTGAGAGAAATTAAATTAATGATGTGGTCCTCTCATGACATTTGCCATAGCATCCCATTCAGTGCCTACAAAGCATGCACACCTTTTGTCTAATTACTATTTATATCCTCTGCTACCACTTTGAAAAAGGGATCAATGCCATCAGTGCTGTTCTGAGGACCACAACCAAAATGATGCCTATTTTCTCATATTGTTGAGTTTATTGCTGAATCACTGAATTAAACATTAATCACCAAAGATGGGCTCATGTCATCATATTTTAATAGTAGGTGTGATTTAATAATCTGTTCACATGCTTGACTAGATCATGGATAAGGTTAGAGTGACATGTAAGCAGTAAGTAGAGATTTGTTTTATCCCCAAATAGCCACAGATTAAACTTGTCCCCCTAACACAGGGGTGTCAAACTCATAGCTCGTGGGCTGGATGCATCGTGTGCTGGCCATGCCCACGATAGCAAGGGGCAAACAATTGTGATACATCATGTGATGCCACCGTGACACCACGAGTTTCACACCCTTGCCCTAACAGATTCATGAATAGAGTTAAAGGCTAGTCTTCTCTTTGCTCCCAGAACTGCCCTGCAAAAAAGAGAGATCATTTTAAGAACTCTGTTTTCCCATTTCCCTTTTTCCAATTTAAGTCATGCAAGAGGGGGATGGCAAAGATCACCTTATTCCCAATTATTTCTACCTGTTCCATTAGGCCGGGCAGGAGAGTCATGCTCTATAGATAGTCCTTGGCTGATGACTGTAATGGACCCTAAAATTTCCACCATAAGTCATGATAATTGTACGACAGACCTATCCTTAGGAAGTTTTTTTGCAGCAGTCACTAAATGAATTCGATGTACTCTTATGGATGTTTTTGGCTAGAAACTCCTGAAAAGACTGCAAATTGGTTAAAAAAACATCATAAATAATGGTCATGTAACCAGGAACACCACAACCAGCTGTAAAAGTGAGTTGGTTGCCAAGATCATGTAACCACAGTACATATGGTATGTGCAGGTGTTAAAATTCTGGAACTGGATTGTAAATAACCTTTGGGGCGATTGTCGTAATTTCAACCAGTCATTAAGTGACTTGTCATAAATTGGGAATTGTCATCAAGTGGGACCAAGAAGCTTGCCTTTTTCATAGCTTTCCTTGCCCTGTGGAATACTATACTACTTGAAGACCTAGCTGGGGGCCTAGGATGTAATTAAGCCTATGCTATTAGTGGATGGTGTTTGGGTGAGTCATGATGTGTCAGTTGATTATGAACATTTTTAAAAAGAAAATATATTGTATTTTGATTCTGTTTGTTGCCCCAAGTTGTACTGGTGAGATAGGTGGCTATATAAATTGTTATAAATGAATGAGATGAACAATGAGATGAAATGGATGAGTGAGTAAGTCTCCTCTGCTTTTGTTCATGGTGGGTCAACTTTGATTGGGCCATCTTAGGATTCCTTTTATTTTCTTTAATTCCTCCTCCTCCCCAAAATGTTAAAGTGACAAGGAATAATAGCAGCTGTTGAGGTGTCCTATTGGACTAGATATCCATGATCAATACTTTTTTTTTCTAGAATAGCATCTGAACTGAGGAAATAGCTATGTTACCTGAAAATACCCAATAATATTCTTTTATTGGAGGAACGATTTGGAACAGAGTCAATGCGGTGCAGGGGTTAAAGTGGCTTAGGGATGGGGAGACTCAGGTTCTAGTCCTTCTGGAAGCTTAATGAATTTGGGCAGATTACCAAACAGCATTACTAACTTGAATACTATTCCAAAGTCATCCTGGGTTCCATCCAGCAAAATGAGCCAGAGAGACTAAGTGTAATAGATCTGCATTACCATATTTTGAAATATGTCAGATAATATATTACTATCTAAAGATAGGGTGAGCCAATTCAAATTTGAAAATTACGTACCTGTGTTAGCTTTCCAGAACCTCCTGAAACCATTAAAATAAAGGCATCAATAGCTATTGTCATTGAGACTGTACTTTTATCTCAGATTTCAAAAGCCAGCAAGAATACTAATTCCAATTAAAAACACATATTTAAACAGACTCGCCCATAATAAATTGGGCCATCTTAGGATTCCTAAGAAAACACCTAATTATTCATCCCTCTTCTTCTGCTCCATGAGGTAAAGTGATATTAAAAAAATGCATGAAGGCATAAGGGTCAATTGATTTGGAGGAAAGCAATACATCTGAACTGAATCAGGGGAGGTGTGAAGACAGAATTATTGCATTGAATTGAGACCGAGATATATAGAGAGCAGGTGCAAAGCAATCACTTGACCAGACTCCTATCAGCCTTGCTCCTACATTCTGTATTAATTACAGTCTCTGGATTTGTTGCACATCGAGTGATTGAACAGGAAGAATAGCTCTAAAAATTCATGAACCGTCTGAAGCCCATGATCATCGTACCTTCATTATGCTCTGTTGTATGGAAGATTTCTATGCTGAGTGATGATGTTGTAGAGAGCAAAAATCTGATGATTATGTTTTCCTAGGAAAAATAGATCTCTTCAGAAAGTTATTAGTTGCTGTGACTCAATAAAAAAGCGAAGTGAGTGTTTTGGTCAAGGATGCTGAACAACAAGGCCCTCCCTATTTATCAGGACAGTGGACAATCCATCACAAGATTGAAATCTCTTAGGTGAACATGAAAAACAGCTATTCACTTAAAATCAGTTTAACCCCAAGAATGCCTGGAGAGAGGAATGGTCCAAGGTAGCTTCTTGTGGCCTGACCATTAGTGATCCCTTTACCAAACCATCTGGTTTGGACCTGTCTTACTCTAACTGAATGAAATTGAACAGAATTAGATGTGATACTGAAAGAAGGGCCACTGCCCTGTATCAGTGAAGATGGAAAGATTTCTCTTTTTGTGACTGTTTGTTTGTTTATTTGATTTGTCAATCGCTTACAAAAAATAGGTATAAGTATAAATGTGAGTAAGAATACAGAAAATAGGTACGATTAAATGGAGACAATAGGACAGGGACGGGAGGCTGTGGTACTGATATACAAATTATTAAACATCTTGTGCAAGATTGTCCACAATGTGCATTTTCTAATTCCTTAGAAGAACTGTACAAAGCAATGCCAGAAGCAATCGCCTGGATAGCTGAATTGAACATCCAGTTATGAGACCGCTGCAGTACCCCCATAGAAGTTTTGTATATAATTATGTGGGTTGTGTATATACTCTTCTGTCATGTTCTCATCATGCGTAAAATAATCATGTGCTGAAATAGCATAACAATGAGCAACTTTTGGAAAATGCAGCACAGCTTCCTGTGCAGATCAGATTTTGGCCCTTCAATGTATCCCTGAGTAACACATGATTATGAGGAGGAAAAAACAGTTTAGTGTATGTTTATAGCTTTAGGGAAAGTTTTTAATAAAATAAAGAGGCTTGAATTATTATATGCATATAGCAATGAAAGCTGGTTGTTGTAAGCAAGCAAGATTACTATGCAGAGGAAGGAAAGTTTGCATAAAATGGAATACCAAACAAAAGAGTCAACATGCAGCAGAGAGAAGAAAAAAGAACCTTGAATGTTCTTATTGTTTAATGTATTTACGAATAACTACACGAGGAATGCTTGTATATTGGCTGGGGACATGAATGTATGTGTATTTTTTGATGCAGATAATTCCATGTTGTTTGCTGCAAACGCAAATGATTTGCAGTGAATATTAGAAAAATTATAGGATGCAATGAATGGCATGCATCTGAAAATGAATGTGTCAAAGACCAAGGTAAGCTGGGTCTTGGAAAATGGAAATGGAATGAACGATTGCAAATTGTATATAAATGGTGAAAAAGTATAACAGAAAAGTAGATAATTTTGTGTATAATACTATGTTTACTAAAAATAGACAGTGGGTAGAATGTGGTCTGGTCCAAGGAATGAATGTATTTTGAAAAATGGCCATGGATTACAGCGTGCTACTTCCTATATTCTTATAAGGAAGTGACCTGGGTATGATAATTATAAAATTAAGCTAAACTCAAGGGAAAGAAGATGGTTAAAACCAGGGGTCTTCAAACTTGAGAGCTTTCAGACTTGTGGACTTCAACTCCCAGAATTCCTCCTCCAGTTGAGTCATATTAGCTCAGGAATTCTGGGAGTTGAAATCCAGGAGTCTTAAACTTGCCAAGTTTGAAGACTGTTGGTTAAGATGTATGTGCGGTAAACATGAGTACAGCCAAGAATGAATGAATGATGTGAATGCCTATGAAAATGAGTAATCAATAATAATGAAGTACAGGTAATCCTGGACTTAATCATTACTTTAGTGACTGTTTGCAGTTACAGCGTCATTGAAAAATATAACCGATCCTTGCTGATCATGTGATGAACATTTGGACGCTTGGCAACCAGCATGTGAATGGCTGCACTGTCCTGAGATCATGCGATTGCCATTTGTAATTTTCCCAGCTGTCTTCCAACAAGCAAAGTCAATGGGGGGAAATGGATTCACTAAATGATTCACTCTATAAAGCCTTAGTAAGACCACTCCTAGAATACTACATCCAGTTTTGGTCACCACATTATAAAAAAGATGTTGAGACTCTAGAAAAAGTACAGAGAAGAGCAACCAGGATGATTAGAGGACTGGAGGCTAAAACATACAACGAACATTTGCAGGCTTGGCTAGTCTAGTAAAGAGAAGGACCTCGGAAGACATGATAGCGGTCTTCCAATATTTGAGGGGCTGCCACAGGGAGGAAGGGGTCAAGCTATTTTCTAAAGCTCCTGTAGGCCAGACAAGGAACAATGGATGGAAACTGAAATATGGAGAATTTTCTGACAGTGAGAGCAATCAACCAATGGAACAGATGCCTTCAGAAGTTGTGGGAACTTCATCAGTGGAAGCTTTCAAGAAGAGACTGGCCTGCCACCTGTCAGAAATGGTGTAGGGTCTCCTGCTTGGGCAGGGGGTTGGACTGGATGACCTACAAGGTCCCTTCCAACTCTTGTTAATCTGTTAAATGGCCACACAGTTTTCTTAATTGCAATGATTTCTTAGCAACCATGGCAAAAAGGTCATAAAATTGGCCTCAACTAATTTAACAACTGCATTGTTTAGCAATGGAAAGTCTGGTCCCAATTGTAGTCATAAGTTGAGTTGAGGATGACCTATAAATTATATTTATCTATACTTGTCTTTCTTTTTATCTCACACTATTTTCTTTGACTTACTGTTTCTTATTCTTTCTGTATTTACAGTCTATATTGGTTGCCCGAAAAGTAACGGCATTAGGATTACTGTTATATTGCTATCCACAAAAAAGAAAAAACATTTTCTTTTATGCTTCTGTAGTGTAAAATTTTCAACACCTGAAAATGATGGTTATGTCTCACTTTCAGTATAAATTTAAATCTATCCTTTTCCCCAATTCTGGCTTGTCAATTGAGGATTTATGGCATTCTGAGAAGATTACTACAGTTCCCCTTAAAGGCACTGACATTGGTTTAGCTAGAATAGAGAGTTGTC
Source organism: Pseudonaja textilis (assembly GCF_049901715.1). NCBI lineage: Eukaryota > Metazoa > Chordata > Lepidosauria > Squamata > Elapidae > Pseudonaja > Pseudonaja textilis. The sequence goes on along the minus strand of NC_141990.1, from coordinate 252,821,833 downwards.
TATAAAAATGACAAGGGGCGGAGAGACCCTTGACATATTATGTACACAGTGCGAAGTATAATAGATTGTGCCAACCATCACGTTGACATCTTTTCAAGGGCCATTTATTCTGAAAACAGCACAAGGCATCTTTGCAAAATAAAAACTAGCATTTCATTGGGAAACTTAAGGAAAGAGAATACATTACCTTTCTGGACCACCAATTTTCAAAGAAAGGAGCACCTTGTTCCCGCTGACTATCAAAACTGCTTGACTTTAGCTCTTGACTTTAGCGCATTAATTTTTGCTACATAGAAAGCTATTCTGTGTTGTTTCATTGCATCATGTCAGATAGTCAATCCTGTACTCTGTTAAGGGGATTTGAATGAAAGCACAGTTGAGGTGATATATCTATCTTGGTGTGTTACACATATAGGCATAGCCAATGGTGATATTCAATTTTTTTTACTACTGGTTCTGTGGGCATGGCTTGGTAGGCATGGTGTGGCTTGGTGGGCATGGCAGGGGAAGGATACTGTAAAATCTCCATTTTCACCCTACTCCACTTCACCCTACCCCACTGCTTTCCAGCTCCGTTCTCCTGTGCAGGGCAATAAAAGAAGACCCAGCCAATCAGCTGGGACTCAGGAGGCAGTTGAATAGATGGGGACAGGGCCAACCAGAGGTGGTATTTACCAGTTCTCCAAACTACTCAAAATTTATACCAGTTCCCCAGAACTGTCAGAACTGGCTAAATACCACCTCTGGGCATAACTCTGTTTTTCAAAGGAATATTACTGCCCAAAGCATTTTTTAGGAACAAACACATGGAACAAGGTTTTTTGGGTTTTTTTGTTTTGTATTAGCCTCCCTTGGCATAAATGGTCTAAATAACAAGACAAACATAACCAGAGAAGGGGAGGAAGATTGATAGTAATGGAACAAAACTATGAAATTTCAGCAGGCATTTATACAGGGGCCAAATAGATCTTACCATAATGGTGGTTTCTTTGTGATTGAGATTTTGCAATTGATCCGGCAATGGGCAAATATATCCCTTATATTCCTTATCCTGAGATGGTTGATATAGTGACATCCAAACTTCAAGCCTCTTCCCAGTTCCCAACTGGGAACCCCTCATCACTTCACCTGCCCATCTGATCTTTGTTTGCATTAAAGTTTGACTTCATATCATGGACTCGTACAGGGCAGGGAAATGCCCAGCAAAATTGGTAAAAGAATATGAGTGTGGACATATTAATAATGAGGCCCAGAAAACATATCACGGGCCTGCCATATTTAGCAATGGCCCATGTCTTTGATAGTGCATATTACTCTCTGAATCATGAGTTGTGAACACTAGTGCAAAGCAGTTGTAACTAAATAAGGGAGAAGAGAGGACATGGTCTGCTTAGGCTCAAGCTTCATTTGAAGCAGCTTCATTTGTTGCACTGCAACATCTGCTGCTATTGCTTAAGGTAGCTGATGATCCTTGGAGAGAAATATTGCCAGGTTGTCCAGAGAAAAGCATTGTTCTTTCTAACGCCAATCCTGCTCTCACTCCCTGTGGAACATAAAAGTATTCCACAGATCTGAAGAGCAGGCTTCTTAGAAGAAAAACTGAATGCTGTCTGGAAGTGTTAAACTTTAGCGCCTTGGATACAGATAAAAGCTAACCAGGATCTGGATTAGATAACATTCCATACTGTGGCATGATCTCTTTGAAGAGGCAGTCAGGTATTATATCTTCTCCATGAATCCCAATCTGGAACACAGCAGTTCTTATCTGATCTTAAATAACTAATTTGTTTTACAAACCTGCCCAACAGATCTCCTAGGAGCGTGAAATTACTTCATACAATATGTTAATCACTGAGCTTCTCATTGTCCCTGTCAACCCTTGGGAAATCTGAGAGCATATCCTACTAATATACTTAGTTGTCATGATTGTCAGTTAGCAATGTCTACTCATATTATGATCTTAAACTTGAAAGGAGCAAGGCCCTGGGTGATTTTTGTTCTAGGCTTCTTGGGAAATATCACTTTGTCTCTCTCTTTTTTTTTTTTTTGTAGAAGTCACAAACAGCAGAAGGAAAAATGCAAATATAATTTAAATTTTCGTAAAAGATGTGTTTTTACATGCAGTCCTTTCTGTTATGATCCAGGATATTTTTAGCAGCTCTTTGATCAATAGGTTTCATAGTGTCTGAACAAGTAAGATTTAAGGTTATAATAATAAGATTGGAAATCAACCAGATCAAGAATAGAATAACTATGTGCTATTTTTGAGAGTCATTGGAAGCTTCAGAAAATTCAGAAGGCAACCAAAGACAATTAATTGTATTATATGGACAAGCTACATTTCTTATGCAATGTTGGTATTGATTGCTGGTTTACTGTTGGACATAATTGAAAGCCTGAAGTCTTATCTTTTACGTCCTAAATAGCTTCTATTCTTTCTATCACAAACCAATTTCCTGATTCTTAAAATTAGAAGGGAAGGTTCATTGCTTCCACTTTTTAAAACTGCTAATTTTGCCCTTTCAAATATGGATCAGTCCCTCTCAGTTCAATTTCAGCTAGTTAGTAAAGACGTTTTTATTTTGGCATGTTTTTGCTGTGCTAAAAGACAAAAAGGGTTGTTTTATTAGAAGCACCCTCTTTTATTTTTTTTAACTGAATGTTTAATTCAGTTTAACTGAACGTACTAGTTACGAGCTGTCCTAAGTAGCATGCAAGTATTAGGAAAAAAGATAGACATTACTATATGGAATACATACATATATCATGTTAATAGACTTTGAACTGTCAGAATAGTGACAGTTGAGAAACATCACGATGTATTGTCACAGAGACTTCTAAGCACTGATGAGGTTACTTACTGGGTAATAAAATGACTGCAAGCAAACAGCCAAGCTCAGTGAACACTAAGGACTCCATAGCTCAATCCTCAGCTACAATTGGGACTTCTAAGCATCAGTTAAAACTGTTCAAAAGTCTTTTGTGCAAGGCTTTAAATCAAATTGCCAGCAATCTCATCCTTGAAGACAGACCCTGACAAGAGCCTGATTCTGTTTGAGAATATATGGGTTTGGCTAAGCTCAGAAGTGTTGGATCAGCATCTGCTTTCTTTGGGAACTCTTCCAAGGCTTGCAGCTGAGTCTCTTCATTGGCCTTCTGCTCTGGATACATTACCTGGAATAAAGAATTGCCTCCTAAGAAATCTCAACCCACAGCTTAACAGAAGTATATGTTACGAATGTGAATGCAGAAAATGAATCTTCAGTGACATGCTGCACTTCATGGTCTTGTGTGCTATAAGAAGTTTGTCAATCAGCTGAATGGAGTTTGATGCTGTGCAGCTGCCAAGAAAATTTTCAATGTGTGGAAAGGGAATTTCACGAAGGCAGTAGTGTCACAAAAAACAGGAAAAGCCCAAGGGGAACATCAGGTCAGCCAGAAAACAAATTTACATAGGAAAAGGATTCAAATAAAAAGTATTAAAGAATCCCTATAGACAAAAGCCTAAGTAATTAAGAAAACTAGACAAATAGGAAAAAGAAACAAAAGATAATTTAGAAAACCCTTACAAACACAGGACATACCAAATAAGCAAAACAAACAGACAAAAGACACAAAATATAAATTACAAAAGGGACGGATAGGAGATTGCCACAGAACAAATATGAAAAACTATCTTAAAGCTAAAAGAGATTACAGAAAACCAATAATACAATCTGGCCACCCCACGGAGTTTGCCTTCCGCACTGCGTGGAGTTTGCCCTCCGATGGAAATGAAGACAAACTCAAACAGGATTTGAAACATTAGGCACAAATACAAACACTCACACAAAATCAACTTACAAAGGCAGAAAAGGGTATAAAAAACCAGGGACTTACCATAAGAAGCTAGCTAGCCCAGGAACGCAGACTTCTCGCTATTCTCCACCTTCCTGAAAAATAAAAAGATCCAGCTTTCAAGCAGTTGTCCTTATCCTTGCGCCGGAGCTCTCCCAGTGGGAAAATCGAATCCTGGAAAGAAAGGCATTTTGACACCTTTCAACAAATGACATCCTTGAATGCTTTCCAGGTGGTTTTCACTGGCCCTCTACTAGCAGATCTTCAATCCACTTGTCATTGATGACGTGTCTGATCTGTGATCCCACAAAAATGCCTTCTTTAATCCTGGCATCAGTTATTATTGGAAACATCTGTTTCAAACAACAAAAATGTTCACTTTCCTTGGTCATCAGTTTCACAAAATTTTCACCAGACCGAATTTTATGGGAAAGGTCAACAAGTGGTTCATGTGCCACGTTGTTCTGTCATGATCCAAATTCTTTCAGTGTCCATTTCTTTACAATGGAATGTGACTTTTTTGTACAGCTGTCCCATTCGCATATCTAACAACAGTGCTTGATATATCAGAGCTACACTCCAAGCAGTACAGTCGGGGTCCCAACCCCCAAGTAACAGCCCAGTAATAGGCCACAGCCCATTTGGAACTGGGCCATGGAAGCAGAGATGAGTGCATGTGCAGCTCCTTTTGTGTGAGCAGTAGGCATGCATACACATGCTCACCCGCTGCTCACATGGAACCATCCCCTCTCCCCCCACCATCTGCTAAGCCGGAAAGGTTGGGGACCACTGCAATAGTTCTCCACAGATATTCCAATTGTACTTGGTGTTGTTGTGGCCTGTTGGCTGCGGGCTCCTCCAGCAGCCAAATCAGAGGAGGAGGAGGAGGTGCAGGAGTCAGGGTCAGCATCAGGGCAACCTGGGAGCTCTGAGGGGGAAGAGGGAATGGAACTGGCAGAGAGAGCGACAGAGACAGAGGCAGAGGCAGAGCCTGGGCTGTCCATAAGCCCTCAGATGGAGAGTCAACAGCCCCCAGGCTTGGAGGTGGTTGATGAAGAGGAGGAACAGCTGGGTCCAGTGCCTGCTGCATGGCTGTGCAGAAGGCAGAGGAGAACAGTGGAAAGCTGTGGGCCAAATCTGGGGAAGAAAGAGTCACCGATACTAGCGAGGCCCCACCCTAGTTCTGGGGATAAAAGGCAGCGGTCGGAGATGAATGAGTGTGACAGACAACTATTCATTTTCCAGCTGGCTGGACTTGTTAGCCTGCAAGAGAAACTTTTTGCCAGGGCTGCTGCCATTCCTAATAAAGGAATCTTTTGAGTTCATGTCAGAGGGTTTGTTGTGTTTGAGGAGCTGGGTCAGAACAGGTATATCGGATGTGATGTCAACGACAGTTGCATATGTTTCTTTCATGTATGCAGCAATAGTGAAGGGTGTACCTTGCCATTGTGTAAAGACAGAAGATTTCTATGAAATGGTGTGTTAGATTAAATTGGATTATTTCTCCTAATTTTGATTAGCAGCCAGCAATGCATGAGATATACCCAAAAGTATCAGGAAGCAAAATCTTTGTGGTCCAGTATTATCAAAGGAATGGTCTTAATCAAGTAGATAGGTGAGTCACTTTTTTCAATGCTGCTGTAACTTTGAATGGTCACTAAATGAATTGTTGTAAATCAAAGACTACCTACATTTGTAAGCATATCTCTCAAGAGTGCCTGCCTTTCTCCAGAATGGTTGAAAAAGCAGATTCAACAAATCTGCCAAGTCGATGTACAGATATACTTTAAAGTTTGAAAAGAATGAGAGCTGGTAGATTTTAAATGAGTTAATGCTGGCACTGGTTTCAGTAAAACCAGGATTGGATCTGGAAATGTTATTGTTGAAGATCAGGTATCCATAAAAGGACTTTTATCTCTATCTTATTATTCAATAACTTATTGAGTTGTTGAAGTTCAAACTGAACAAATCTAAGGAAAATGTCTGATGGTAAATTAAAACTGGTAGCCCATCACTTTGGAGATAATCACATAGCTTAGGCAATATTTACTGAAAATCCTCCTGCTCTTTCCAGATCATTTTGTCTGGCAATCAGACAGTGGCAGAACAAGATAAACATTTGTTCGGAGTCAATAATAATCTAATCTTTTATTTTAAAATTACAGAGGGAGAAACAGCTGGTTTTCTATTTAGGATCAATAATGTAATTTGAAAAGCAAAAATACATGGGGCCACTATCTTCAGTTAAGATTTGTTGCCAAGGAATTAATCTCTCTTTATAACATTGAGGCAGGAAAAAAAATAACACTTCCAAAATGAGCTTTTCAGTAAGATTACTTATAGGAAATATGGCGTGAACTCTAGCGGTTGGAAATATTTGTATTTTGGATTGAAGTAAGATGCATTTGAAGAGAAACAAAAGCTTCTTAACGTGTGCTAAGGGAAGTAAAAAAGGAAGCTAAAACCTTTGTTCTGATTATGATAAAATGTAGCAGTCATTCTGGTATGTCTTTTCTTGGTTATCAACTGACCATATTCAAGTCAAAAATAGACGGTTTCAGAATCCTTATATATTGGCTACTAAAATACAATATTGGTGAAATAACAGATATAGGTTTTATTTATTTGTTTATCATATTTGTATAGCTGCTGATCACCACTTATAGTGATTCTGGACAGTGTACAAAATAAAAGCAAAACATACAAAATCAAAATACATAAAAACCATTAAAGTCACAATTAAACTTAAAAATAACATAAAAAGAAAAAGAATTTCCATTTGCTTGGATACTTTTGCTAGGATTAGCCTTTTGGAATCTAGTGCCCTCTTGATTGGTATGAGCGATTCCTGAATTCTTGCTCAGGAGTATAGATTTGTAGTCTTACAACACCTTTGGAGGACACCATATTTGGGGAGTTTTGTGTAGATTATTCCTGTTTTGACTTTGGACATTTAAAGATGTGTAGGCCATTTTTTAAAAAAAATCTGGAGAGGAGAGGAGAGAGGAGAGGAGTTTACAAAATACATTTCACTCTTGAATCTCTGTGTTGGGTGATCATTGACAACTTGAAAATAAAGATCCATGCTACAAAAAATATTGGAAGCAGGGATGTCAACCTGGCAGCCTGTGGGCCTGGATGCATCATGAGCAGGCCACGCCCACCCTGGCTCTGCAAAGGCAAAAGACGTCATGATACATCATGTGACGCAATCGAGTTTGACACCCATGGGCTAGAGGAAGGCAAACTCCATATACAAGATATATTCTCCTTATTAAGAATAACAGAATAACAGTGTTGGAAATTACCTTGGAGGTCTTCTAGTCAAACCACCACTCATGCAGGAAACTCTATATGATTTTTGACAAGTGGTTGTCCAGTCTTCTTAAAAGCCTCTAGCGATAAGAGCACTCACAACTTTGGAAGGCAAGCCATTCCACTGGTTGATTGTTCTCACTGTCAGGATATTTCTCCCAAGTTCTAGGTTGCTTCTCTCCTTGATTAGTTTTGATCCATCGTTTCTTGTCTTACCGTCAGGTGCTTCAAGATATGAAAAACCTCCTACAGTAGTTTATAATTCAACTTGTTTTCTAATTTGTATCTAGCAAAGCCAGTGAGGAACATTCTACCTTTGAATCCTTAAATCTCTAATTTTGTTCGATCAAACACCGATAGTACTATCATTAAACCAGCCTTACTCCACTGGGTTGTGCTGGATTTCAGTTCCCAATATTCTCAGCCAACATGGCAGTCCAACATTCTTGGAGTGCATTGGAAAGGCTGGTTTTAAAGACTCTAACGAATGCTAGGAGGAGCCAAGTTACGGATCTGAACAAGTGGCATGTTAATCATCTTTAAGGCAGTTCTGTGACAAAATAAGGAAGTTAAAGAAGCAGCCAGTTTTCCCCATGGCACTTTCCTCTAACTATCTTTTCTGTTAGTACTGAAACTGCCATTTTGGATAGGAAAACCCCCCACTCCTAGTCTATTAAACTGATATCTCATTTCACAATCCATTTCCTTAAAAGGCTGTCAAAGTAGCCACAAAGTGATGGATTGGTTAAGATCCATGACAATAAAACTTCTATTGTTACTTTTTTACATAGAAGAAGCTGAATATCTTCCAAGCCAGTGAAGATTCACCTACTCACATTTTCCCACTTGACACCGATTTTATAATAGGGCACAAGAACAGATGAGAAGATTAAAGCTTTATGTTAGTGACACTGCAGTTATGTATGAAGAGGTACTTTTGTTCAAAGCATCTATTTCCATGCACTTAGAGATATCTCAGTGCATTAACTTTGGGATCATATTTATCCTTAATATCTATGTAGAGAAACACCCACCTGCTTTTATAGAAAGGTTCTATTGACATGTATCCTCTGAGTTACTTACTTTTGGAATTCTATTTGTGCTTACGGAGAAGATTTTTGGATTCCCTGGTTCTCTATCTGTTGTCCTGTAACATTTCTTCATTTGGGACTTGTCTGCAACTTGGAGATTTTCCTGGACTTGCAGCTTTTACTCATAGAGTGGATGGCAGCTGTGAACATGAGGTATTTGCATAGATTCATTTATCTGGTATTCCACTTGTGTCCATTTCTAGACCAGAAATGACCTCCAGAAGGTCATTCATACCCTAATCACTTTGTGAATGGACAACTGCAATGCCCTCTATAGCACTTTCCATGAAGACGTTGCAGTAGTCCAGCATGCATTGATGCAAGCAATAATACATATACCTGAATATGGCCATACTACACTCTTGGCCTACAAAACTGCACTGGTTGCCAGTTAGCTTCCAGGTGTAGTTCAAGGCATTGTTTACCAGCTATAAGCCTTTCACGGCATAGGACCTGGCTATATGAGGGATTGGTCATTTTGGACAGTTTCTGCCCACCCTATACAATCAGGCAGACTGAGCATGCTGCAGATCCCATCAGTAAAACAATGTCACCCAAGAGGACCCAGGAAGTAGGCCTTCTCTGCCACAGCAACTGTCCTCTAGAATAGCCTCTGAGATCTGTATATTCCCACCCCCAAACACACACATTGTCTTTTTCAAGTCTTTGAAAATCTTGGTTTTTGTCCCAGGTCTTGGTTTAGAGTTGTGGCATGGATTTCAGATATTAGCTGAATATTTTTGCCCCAGGAAGTGTATTGCGGTTTTCATTTTCATTGGTTTCTATTGCTTTTAATATTGTATGCCACTGATATTTTTGGAGTTAGATGGCCTACTAGATTAAATAAACAAAAGACCCCGAAACAAATATTTTCTTTTACTTGTTATACTTTATGATGAGATGGTTAGCCTCACGGGGACTTTTCGTATGGCATTAAAATAAAATAAAATATAAAGCAAAACAAAATGAAAACTCTGCCTGGCCCCCTCTGAGAATGTCCCTTACTAATATTTTAGAATTTAAAATCATCCCAAATAATTGCAAGTTGTATACTTTATAGGATATATATTCACACTGTAAATCTAATTTCGGTATTGTGGCTTCTTAGAGCTGAGTTCCATCAGTAGTTAAGGGCTCTTTATTTTTAACCTTTCCAGACAACTACAGTCATTTTGACTTCTTGGGAGAATCATTTTACAATTAAAGTGATATTATTAGCAAGTCCAAGCCTGCCAGACATATATACCAGCCTGCACGCTGGGAGCAGGGTTTCTCTTTGTATCAATGAATGGCTCCCTCTGAAGGCTTGGAAGCACCAGGGACTGGGTTCTCTATAGATCCAGTGTGTTGTTGGGTTGAGTTTCACGACAGTGAAAGCACAAAGGTTTTATAGGCACTCAAATAACATGAGAGGCCACTAGGAGCAGTACATAATGAGGGAATCTTACGTCTTGTGAAGCTATTGGGACAATTTCAAGAGTCTAAAAATATGATTCTTGCTATACATTAGATGAAAACATCAGTATTTGGAGTAGGTAACAGTGAAGCATGAATTATTACAATGAACCAAATTTAATCCCAAAGGTCTGTAGAGTTGAAAGTAAAAGACGTTATAGGATACTGTTCGCAGGAATGAAAATCTAAGTCAGGTCAGGCTCTTTTCAAGATAGGAATTTCTTAGAGCAATGGGAGAAAAAAGATGGCATTAAAAATACAACTCTGGAAAGATCAGAAGAATATTACCATTAAAAGAAAACTCTCTCTCTCTCTCTCTCTCTCTCTCTCTCTCTCTCTCTCTCTCTCCTTCTCCCCCTCTCCCCCAGTTGGGTCTTTGTTTAAATGGAAATAGCTTGGTCAAGAGGGATTTTTTTTTGCTTCACTGATTATTTAAAAAAAAGATTCACTACTCCCTGCTGTTAGATTATTTCCGAAAGACTGTCTCAGGTTAATAGGCTCAACAACCTTTCTCATCTAACTCTGTCTCTCTCTCTGTCTCTGTCTCTCTCTCATTTCACTGTTCCTCTATATACAAGCAGCCAAAGATAAAGCAACCATGTTTATATACAGCATGTTACTTTAAAACAGCAACTTGTCATACCACTTTAAATGCAACTGGCTTCAAGACAGTTGAATCCTGCTAACTATCCTTAAATTTTGTCTAGAGAAAAATTATAAAGGGGGGAGCTAAAACCAAAGTCAGTTTTCAGTTTTTTAAATATTTAGAATTATAATTATAACACATACATTGCCTCTTAGACATAGCAATTGAATTTTGTGCATGTATTGATTTCATGCAGTAGTTTTCAAACTACTAGTTTTCAAAATAAATGGAATACAGAATTTAGATTTCCAATATAATCAGATAAAACTTCCATTACTCTCAAATGTTAGGCCACTCTCCTATCAAGTACAATGGAACAGCTTGCCCTCAGAAGTTGTGGGAGCGCCACCAGTTGAGACTTTCAAGAAGAGATTGGACTGCCATTTGTCAGAAATGGTGTAGGATCTCCCACTTGGGCGGGGGGTTGGACTAGATAACCTACAAGGTCCCTTCCAACTCTGATTATCTGTATCTGTTAAGTACAATGATGGAATCAACCTTCCTGAAGTTCATTTCACTCATTTTTTGGGAAATGACTGCTTCTTGGTGCCTAACTACTATGTACAGGTGAAACTCAAAAAATTAGAATATCGTGCAAAAGTTCAGTTATTTCAGTAATGCAACTTAAAAGGTGAAACTAATATATGAGATAGACTCATTACATACAAAGCAAGATAGTTCAAGCCATGATTCATCATAATTGAGATGATTATGGCTTACAGCTCATGAAAACCCCAAATCCACAATCTCAGAAAATTAGAATATTACATGCAATCAATAAAACAAGGATTGTACACAGAACAATATCGGACCTCTGAAAAATATAAGCATGCGTATGTACTCAGTACTTGGTTTGGGGCCCTTTTGCAGCAATTACTGCCTCAATGCAGTGTGGCATGGAAGCTATCAGCCTGTGGCACTGCTGAGGTGTTATGGAAGAACAGGATGCTTCAATAGCGGCCTTCAGCTCTTCTGCATTGTTCAGTCTCATGTCTCTCATCTTTCTCTTGGCAATGCCCCATAGATTCTCTATGGGGTTCAGGTCAGGTGAGTTTCCTGGCCAATCAAGCACAGTAATCCCATGGTCATTGAACCAGGTTTTGGTGCTTTTGGCAGTGTGGGCAGGTGCCAAGTCTTGCTGGAAAATGAAGTCAGTATCCCCATAAAGCTTCTCTGTGGAAGGAAACATGAAGTGCTCCAAAATCTCCTGGTAGACAGCTGCGTTGACCCTGGACTTAATGAAGCACAGTGGACCAACACCAGCAGATGACATGGCTCCCCAAAACACAGACTGTGGAAACTTCACACTGGACTTCAAGCATCTTGCAGTGTGTGCCTCTCCATTCTTTCTCCAGACTCTGGGTCCTTGGTTTTCAAATGAGATGCAAAAGTTGCTGTCATCAGAAAAGACTTTGGACCACTGAGCAACAGATCAGTTCTGTTTTTCTTTAGCCCAAGTAAGACACTTCTGACATTGTTGTTCAAGAGCAGCTTGACTAGAAGAATACGACATTTGAAGCCCATGTCCAGGATCCGTCTGTGTGTGGTGGCTCTTGAAGCACTGACTCCAGCCTCAGTCCACTCCTTGTGAAAGTTCCCAACACTTTTGAATGGCCTTTTCCTGACAATACACTCCAGGCTGCGGTCATCCCTGCTGCTTGTGCACCTTTTTCTTCTACCTTTTTCCCTTCCACATAACTTTCTATTAATGTGCTTTGATACAGCACTTTGGGAACATCCAACTTCTTTTGCAATTATCTTTTGAGGCTTTCCCTCCTTATGGAGGGTGTCAATGATGGTTTTCTACACAACTGTCAGGTCAGCAGCCTTTCCTATGATTCTGATTCCTACTGAATCAGACAGAGAGACCATTTAAAGGCTCAGAAACCCTTTACTTAATTTGCAGAATAGAGTGGGACACTTTGAGCCTAGAATATTGAACCTTTTCACAATATTCTAATTTTCTGAGATTGTGGATTTGGGGTTTTCATGAGCTGTAAGCCATAATCATCTCAATTATGCCACATCACAGCTTGAACTATCTTGCTTTGCATGTAATGAGTCTATCTCATATATTAGGTTCACCTTTTAAGTTGCATTACTGAAATAAATGAACTTTTGCACGATATTCTAATTTTTCGGGTTTCACCTGTAATTCTGTCAATGGAATTAACATGTGCATAAATGTAGAATGAGCTAATTTTAATAACAGATTGGTCTCATTTCTGCTGTTCAATTTTCATTTATATCTAAAAGTGCAATGCCAAACCATTGGAATTCTTTGATGGATGTTTCTATGCATCTTGGAGACCACTACCTGGCTAGATACAGGTTAGAAACCTAAAGATTGTGACTTCTAATTCTTTGTAAGGCACAAAGCCAACTGGGTGACCATGGACCCAGTCACTCTCTTTTAGCCCTAGGAAGGAGGCAATGGCAAAACATTTCTGAAATCTTGCTAAGAAAATTTTGGGGACTTCTCCAGACAATTGTCAGGAGACAAGACTGACTCAAAGGCATAAAAAAAGGTTCAGAAGAATGGTGGAAGATAATTTGAAAACAGTATTAATTGATGCAAGCAATCTTTAAGTGCATATGTCAGTTGGGTCATGGAGCTTGGAGAATATATATTTAACTTTGCTTTCTAGCACTATTCTCCAAACCCAGGCAAAAGGCTCCAAAAGCATTGCTTTTGGGTTTTTGATCCCATGACCCCAATTCCCTCATGTGGGTTATTCTGAGGAAATTCACTGAGAAAAACAGTATTTGAGGAACTGCTGGTTATGATCTGTACAGTTATTGTCAGAAATTATTGTCTTTTATTTCAGTGGCACACAAATTCTTGCTGAGCTGATACATGAACACTTTTCTGGCACTTAGTTGTGTTTTATTAAACTGCCCTGGCAGCATTTTTTTTCCTTGAGCAGAGTTCAAAATGCTAGCTGTTCTTTATAACTCTCTGAACAGTTTGGAATGGTATATCTGAAACTTTACCCACATTGGCTGCCTTTGTTAAGTGAGATCCTGTCTGTCAGTAGGGATCTGCTTTAGAAGATCGTCAGGATGTCTGATTACTGGCACAGGCAACACTGGTGGGAAAATGGAACAGTACTGAAGGAAGCTTCATCTGACAATCCAAATCAGTTCTGCACCAGGAATAATGTCATTTCCCTCCAGCAGTGGAGTGTCTTCAATTGCCCTTGCTATATCGAACACCCCCCCACCCCACCAAATTAGGACAGCAACATCAAGAAAGTGGTAGAATTGCCACCAACTCTTTTTGTGTTGGATGTCTTCAGGATCTTTAAGCACATCCTGTATTACAACCCTGTCTTTACCTGCTGTGACGCATCTCCTTTTTTGCTAAAACTAAGATATCAGAAGAGCTGAATCAGAATTGCCTGGCCATTTCCTTAGGCTCATAGACTGCAGTTATGGATAATTTGGGTTTTTTAACTCAACAATTATCAACAATCATAATAATGTTGCAGGAGGCCATTTATGGAATTTTGTAGGAGGTCCTGACATTGTAATTTTCCTTTCTTTATTTCCTTCCAAAGCTTCCATCATTCTTATTACCAGTGAAAAATGTTAAAAAGGAAAGACAGAATATAATGTCTTTTGATTGGTACTGTAGTCATCTGTCTGGAAGCATCCCAGTTACCACTTTAGCATTTTGTATAAAACATAACATACTGACAAAACTGAAGAAGTGATAAGGAATAATAAGAAACCATTTCAACTTATGTGTGAAATATTTGATTTCTTGAAGACATTTCACACTCTGGAGGAATAACTTAAAGGAATGTTTTTATAAGAAAAAAAAAGATTCAGAACAAAGGCCTCTAGTTGTTTGAGCCAACATATTTTACGCATTATAATTTAGCCATTTTTTATCCAATAACTCTAAAAGTTGGTCAGCATTTATAGATAGTAAAGGGATCTTTTCATATTACATTTAATATTAATAACATAAATCATTGCACTTTTGGAAGAAATAACACTGCTCTTTATAATGGTGGAATGTTAAAAATTCATTCTAGCCTCTTATTGAAATTCTATAATATAATTCTTCTTATATGTCCTCTGGGTGTTATGCACTGGAAAATATGTAATTACTATATAACGTTTCTAATATATTTGATCTTTTTTGTTAAACAATATTCAGTGCTAAGATATTTACATTTTCTAATTCTTCAAGAATGGACAACACAAAAAAATGAATTGCCAACACCATTTTAGCATATGAATCTATCTTTGCAAAACAACCATATATTGAAAAACAACCCATACTAACCAAGTGCTCCAATATCAAAGTAACAACCCAATCTCCAACAAGAGGAGTGATGTAAGAATATTATTAAACAGTACAAATACACTTCAGCAACCCAGAACACCAGAAAAAGAAAACTGAAAAATTGCTATACACCATATTCCAACAAAATGGATACCCATGCAATATAGACTTCAATATAAACAAGTACAGTTGGCCCTGCTAATATACTACAACTTGCCTGATATTTTGAATTCATATTCCTCAAATAATGTAGAGTTAAATTATTCAGTAATATGAGTTTCTGGTTTTTAACAGAATAAAAATCAAAATAGAAAACCAATTGGAAAGAAAGGGAGGGCGTTAGAAAAACTAATACAAGACAGAGAAATTAAGTTGCTTACAGAATAGCACCAAGGAGGGAGATAAATTAAAAATTCAAACAAAGGCACTGGAAGAAAGCCCAAGCTATAGCTATGTTTCTGTTTCTTAAAAAAAAACATATAGCTATGTTTCTGTGTTCTTTTTCATGTAAGAATGAAAACGTTTTTCTATTGTTTTGTACTCCTAGGAACAGATGGCAAAGAAAACACATTGTCAGGAGTACTGTATATGGAAATTGTCTTGTGCCAAGTAAAGATAATTGATTTTCTCAAGTTTTTTAAAAAAACAATATGCTAATTTTATAGCTCTTTTACTGCATGGATTTTAAAAATGCTTTAAAAATGTATATGGAACTTATTAGTTATTTTTTGTGCATACAGGTAGACACCCATACAAAGTTATGGTAAGGCCAAACAAAGGGATAGGAGTGTTGATAGTTCCAGTATTTGAGGGGCTGCCACAGAGAACTGAGGCAAGTTATTTTTCAAGGCACTCGAAGGCCAGACAAGGAATAATGGATGGAAGCTGGTCAAGAAGAGATTCAACCTAAGTAATAAGGAGAAATTTTCTGACAGTGAGAACAATCAACCAATGGAACAACTTGCCTTTGGAAGTTGTGGGAGTTTCATCACTGGAAGCTTTCAAGAAGAGATTGGACAGCCATTTGTCAGAAATGGTGTAGGGTCTCCTGCTTGGGTGGGGGGTTGGACTAGATGACCTACAAGGTCCTTTCCAACTCTGTTAATCTGAAATCTGATTTATGACCAACCCCCAAAGTTATGGCTATTGTAGTATCCACCACCCTGTAGTCACATTTGGCAGCCTACCTGCACTCATGACCACAGGGGCATTTCAACTAGCCCTAGTCCACTTCCTATGCTCTGCTCTGTAGCAATTGGCTGATACATATGCTGTCAGGGGACATACATCCTGTTTCCTCTTCCCACTTTACTTGCAATGGTCATTTTGTGCTATGGAATGGGACAATTTGCTATGGCCAACTCACCACAGCCAATTTGCAATGGAACAACTCACTGTGACCAACTAACTGGGACAATTCAACAATTCAATTTAAGTATTTAAAATAATTAAAACATTATTTTACTTTTTGTCATTCACATTTCACTTTCTCCCTCCTTTTCCATTTTTTTAAAATTATTCTATTCCACCATTTCTTTCATATTAGTGTAACACTTGTCCCATGGCGAGTTGTCCCATGGCAAGTTGGCTGTGGTGAGTGGTCCCACAATGAATTGGCGCAGTGAGTTGGCTGTGGTGAGTTGGCCACACTGAGCTGGTTGTGCTGAGTTGCCCTAGATCCTTGTGTTGGTCTACTTTCCATGAAAGTGTTTTTATTTTTAACTGGTTCAGCAGAAGAAGATTGAAATGTTTGCTTGTTCTCCTTCCTTCCTTCCTATCGATAGTAGAATCTGAAATGTTGGCTGTTTTTTTGTCTTTTTCAAAAAAGAAAGAGAGGAACTCCTGGCCCTTTCTTTCTTTATAGGTGAAAAGTTCCACAAAGTTTCTTTTTCTAACTTGCACATTTATTGTCTTTGTCTTTTTTCCACGAAACCTTAAAATATCTTATTTCAGAAGGGCTGGATAGGGGAGAAGAATGAAATAGAGGACCAATAATTATAATAACACCGCAGGATCTGGAGACAGCAGAATACAAGAGAAAAAAACTGGAGAAAATAACAAAATACAAAGATTCACAAATAGAAGTAGAACAACTGTGTCAAAAGAAAGCAAAGATAGTACCAAAAGTGATTGGCACCTTGGGTGCAATCCAGAAACAACTGGACTACCTTTTAGATCAGGGGTCCCCAAACTTGGCAACTTTAAGACTTGTGGACTTCAACTCCCAGAATTCCTCAGCTGGCATAGCTTTAAAAACCAATACCACACCTTATGCTGACAGATAAAGGCAGAATGCACAAATTACCACTGCAAGCAAGAGGAAAACCTCCTATGTACAAAATCCACCTGGGTCTTTTACAATTGTGTAAACACCAAACTTAAAGACTAGCTGGCTGAGGAATTCTGGGGGTTGAAGTCCACAAGTCTTAAAGTTGCCAAGTGTGTCTTAAATACTATCAGCACCAACAAAATAATCACCAGCCAATTACAAAAAGCAGCTTTACTTGGAACAGCTTAACATCCTTAAAGGATGATACCTTAATAGCGTCACGCAACATCTGTCTATTCAGGTCCTTGGGAGGAATTCAGTAGGTGGATAAAAATGCCAAAACCAGGCTAAACATACAGCTGACTGTGTGACTAGCCATGGTAATATAATCTAGCAATCTGAATCTGGGTCAACAGCAGATAGGATGGAATAGGTCCGAAACATTTTCACATTTGATATGGAGGAAGGGCTGAAAACCAGAAAGGGATTCCTGAAGCTGATTTAATCTTAAAGAAGACAAGCCAAAGAAAAGTGAAATTTAGAAAAACCTTCATACCTTCAAATTTTGAGCTTAGGGTGTAGATATTGATTAAAATATAATTTTGCATCATTTGATTTGGGAAAGGTAAGTCCAAAAAGGAGGACTTGCATAGGAAAGGTATCACTTATATGTTATACAAATTTGACTTCCGATAGTGAAAAAATCCCTGTACATCCAGAGAAGCTTCATTATAGAGGTGGAATTCTACAGGTTCGCACCTATTTGCTAGAACCGGTTGTTAACATTCTAAGCAGTTCAGAGAACTGGTTGTTAGAAGAAATTACTGGCCTAATCCTGTAAGGAAGGCAGGAAGGAAACATTCTGGTGTTGCTTACAGAAACTGCCTCTCCATTAACCCTTATTACATTCTTGGCAGGACTAGACTTCCTGTCTCTGGAACTTCTCTGGAGTTTTTTTTCCTCCTTTGCTGATACTTTGCTTGTGTGGAGTGATCATTCAAAGCTATAATGGCACTGAAAAAAGTGACTGATGACCATTTTTCATCCTTACGACTGTTTCAGCATCCCCACAGTCACGAGAGGCCAGGCGAGGAGATGCGTGCCTCGATGTGATTGAGATTGAGTTGGCCACACCCAGCCAATAGCATGACCACCAAGCCATGTCCACCTGGCCACATGACCACCTAAGCCATGCCCACCAACTAAGCCACGCCCACAGAACTAGTTGTTAAAAATTTTGAATCCCACCCCTGCTTCATTACATACAATACGTGTGTTAAAGCGCAAATACAGGAGTGCCTATTTTAGTTCTGAAGTTGACAAAAAAAGTGCCAGTGTGACTAAAGAGCTAAGTGGAACTGTGACAAATGGAACTTCAAAGGGAAACATTAATGTTGTTAGCAGTGAAGGAGGAAAAACTCAAAAGGACTGGAGTTTTCCTCATTTTTAAATTATTTTATGACTTCTGGTACCAGGCAGCAAAGCCTTGCTTTTGGAAGACGTAATGCCATTGGCACAAATAATATTTGTTTCCTTACAAAAATTATACCTCACTCCCATCCGATGACTAGTGGCTAATTAATTTTTGCATAATAACAATCCATTCTTTTATGCATACTATTCAATCATGATCCTAATAGGAAAAATGCTTAGGGAATACTTCGCTTGCCAAAATTCATTTGTAGGGGAAAAAAGGAAGAAGAAGAAGAAGAAGCATGGTCAGATTAGTTCACTCTCTTACTATGAATAAAATTCTGACCTCATTATTGAGAAGATGCCATATATTTTGGATTGGGGTAACCCTATTACAATAGAGCAGTAATCACCCTGGCATAATTCTATTTGTACTCAAAAATGCCAGTAATAATATTAGAATGCTGGATTTCTGAAGACTTAATATGCAAGTAAAAACCCACTTATCTTACCCATTTGATCCAGTAAATTGTGGGACCCATTATCCTTATTTCTCCAGCTGATTTCCCTGATCTGAGGCTTTGGAGCTTTGATGCTGAGACTATAGAATATTTTCTCTTTCCTTTCTATGTTCTTTTCCTGATAGAAACACAGAAACCTATTAGGAGTGCAGCCCACTGTGACTGAGAGCCCAAGAGTATATGGTAATGCAATCTCCACAACTCAAGGGACAATTGTTACTCAATGGACTGAGATAATGGTAGGAAAGATGGTATTTAATTCACTTTTGAGAATTTTATGAAAGGAGATGAGAGAGTTGAATAAAGTTATGACCAAAAATGCCTAGAGATCAAGATAACTTCTCTTCCAGAACAGATTTTCACCATTTACAATGCTTCTAAAATGTTTTACACATAGTACACATAGTAAAACAGGAGCTTAGCCCAAGAGAACAAGAAAGTGTGAGAAATAAATATTATCCTGTTTGGTATACATGGAAAGGAATTGGAAATACATCCAAGATCGATATCAGCCCTTGAAGTAGGTCAGATCAGGAAACCAATTTTATAATTAAAAAAATACTAGATTTCTCTTGATATACACTATAATAACAGAATCCTGAAAGGCAGTGTTTGGCCTTCCTCCCTCTTGTAACAAGGGGAGGGAGGCATCTTGAGTTTCTTTTTCATGCATTATTGTTTTCCTGGCCTAAGTCCATGTTCCATTAGCTGTCTCTGTATATCTTTTCTAAGGTCATCTCTGTACTCTAGAGTACAGTGTCTATATTTATACTGCTAGGCTTGTGCTTACTGTCTTGAGAATCCTAAACATGTATTCTTCCAGTTGAAGTACGTTTGGACATATGAGTGCATGCTGAAACAGAGTGGGAAAGCATCTCCAAACCTAGTGTACAGCTCATTCCGTAAGATTGGGTGTCTGGGTCACCCTCATCCTTGGCTGGGTTCAGACACATTATGCTAAACTATAAAGGGATTTGTTTGCTTTTGGCTTAATACATTGTGCGAGGCCAGACACTGAGATTTAGAAGTCATAGTTTTTAATTTAGCTTGTGTGAATTGCAGCCAAAGCAAAGCAGAGCCTGGACAAAATAACCAGCTTAGCACAATATGGCCTTAGATCCAGTTTTCATTCCATCACCCAGAAAGAAGATCATTGTGTGACTTTACATTAAAAGCCAAAGGGCTTCTAAAACCTTCCCTAATGACCAACCCCCATTCTTTTATGCACAGGCTCAGAATCTTTCCTGCTGCCTTGGTAGTCCTGGCTAGCAATTCTGGAAATTTTGTTCTTAGAAATTTAGAGTGAAGAGACAGTGTACAGCACAGGGAGAAGAATAAAAAAGGAAGTCAAATAAGGAGGCTTTATTTCCATAAAATCACAGCAGGTGTAAACACCTATGAACCTTGAGCAGCACCAGATGTGACTAGCACCTGGATGGAAGACCACAAAGAAATTCCAGATGTAGATTAAATGAAATAGTTGAAAAAAATATCCCAGATGGAAACAAGTGCAAGCCATCTCTCCCTCTCTATGATGGGATGTATCAAGGAAGAGGGAAATAGTATGATGGACTACAGTAGGGGTGTGAAACACAAGGCCCACGGGCCAGATCTGGCACGCGATGTGGTCGGATCCAGCCCTTGGGGTCTTCTTGGATAATGTAAGGGACTGGCCTGCATCACTTCGGCCTAGTCTACCCAATGTGAAGAGGCAACATCAGGCCAGCATGGCTTCGGCCCTGTCTACCCAGTGCGAAGAGGAAACATGCCAGCAATTTGGGGAGTGGCATCAAGCTGGCCATGCCCATCCAGTCAGCCACACCCACCCAGTTGGCCACGCCCAATGAGTGACATCAAGCTGGTCATGTCCACCCAGTTGGCCACATCCGCCTGGTCCTCCAAGGTCAATCATAGCCCTGATGCAGCCCTCAATGAAATTGGGTTTGCACCCCTAGACTACAGTAATGCAGCAGTTTCCCAGGAAGGAGGGATCACATTGCAACTTGTGGGGGGGACCGCGAGAGAGAAGAGACAACACAATTGAGAGCTGGATCATAGAGAGAGGAAGAGATTAAGGATAGACATCCTGTTTTCATTTTATATAGATCTAGCCTTTGGCAAATTCAACAATGATTCAGATTGGATGTAAAAGCCAAGATGAATAGCTGTCCAAACCACTTGTTGCAAGACTGTTTTATTTGAACTGTGCTGTCCAGACAGTATATAGGTAATGGTAATTGAGATAGTTAAGTTAGAATTGGGAGCTGGCCCCTTAAGGGAATTCCTCTCGGTAAATGTAGTTAATGCATCCTGGGAAATGTAGTTCATGTCATGTGGTCACATCTGTAATCCTGATTGGTCACTGAACTGACCCTTGGTTGGGTTGGGGGAGTTTCCTTCACTCTTGCCTGGACCCCAGCAACGTTCTGGTATCTCATCCCCTTGCTCCTTCGTTATGGGATGAAAGATCACTATTTTTTTACACTATGAAGTCAGCTATGCAAAGAATTGGACATTAGATGGATCTCGACATAACCGTGAGTTACCTTGAGGATGCCTAATATAATCGAATAAAGAAACTTTGCATGGAAGACTTTATAGAGTTTGCCTGTCTGTCTTTATACATTCAGCCAGTAATTATAAAAGATAGAACATGTACTACATGCAAGAAAAAACCCCAAACCTAATTACCGAACTAATCCAAATTTTTCTGAAAGAAGTTGCTTTCACTTTAGGCTCTGCTCTTGGGCAATGCACATCCCTAGCAAACCCTTCTTTCAATATTGACTCTCAGAAAGCCTTCATCTTCACAATTCACAACAAAAAAAGATTCAGGTGTATAGCACAGTCAAGCCTTTCATTCAAAGTTAGGAAATGCAAGCCAAAAAAAAGTTCAAATGCTGTTAAATGTGTATCTATCTCCTAGCTGAGTCTGGGAACTATAACCTTTTGATCTAGTAGGCATTGTGGCAACATATTGCCCAAATCTGAGCCTGGCTATCTAATAATATATTGTCTGTCAAACTGTTTTAGTTTATAACATTTATTTTCTGCAGCTACAGTAGCTCTGTCTTGGAGGATGAGGAGAGACCTTTCAAATTGACCTAAAAAGTCTCAGTCAACCCCTTAGGAAATGTGGCTTGCACAACCTAAAGTTCAAAGGAGAACTTGTTCAAAGTTAAATGTTTTAAATTCTTCAGATAATGTATGGAGTCTTAAATGAGTTTGCTAATTATGGTATTTATTTAATACTTGATCTCATATTAGAACAAAACAAAACCAAAAACACCTGGAGTATTAGCAGGGCAGTTAGTGTCACCGACTTATATTCTAATTTTATCTTTCTCCATATATTAGATTTTATATGAAAAAGGTCAGGTTCGTTGACAAGGGCTGGAAGTTCACTGAATTGCCTTCATTATTCAAAAACTCAGCTGTATAGTTCCAGCCTACTATGACTTTCAGCATTCTTTATCTGACTTTGTACCACATGGAATTTATGTATCAGCAGAAAGCTAAGTATCACATTGTATGCCATTTTTTGTAGACTGTTAGAATTGCATCACAAACATTAATTTGGTAACTTTTGAGACAGTTTTACAATTGATTAGGTAAGATCTGGGTTGGATATTGTTTATCTAATTATTTCTATACTTTGTTACTCCTCTCACAGCAACATACAAGAAAAGCACTAAAGCAAACTACTGATCAGTTAAGACAGTGCTTGAGAGATGCATTTAACAATGCTAAACAATGCTTAACAGTCCTACTAGTAGTTTGAAAATGCCTCACTAGCATGTGCTGTAGCCTTTTTCTTTTTTCATCCCCAGCTCAAAGCCCCGGCAGCTTATTTTGGATTTATCTGAACCAATGGGGAACTGGTACTTTCTGCTTTCTGCCAACGCAAATCGTTATTTGCTTGGTGGACGGTGCTTTAGCAAAGCCTTTTGCACTGAGGTGGTCAGGGGCTGGAATGTGCCAACCAGAGGTGACATTCAGCAGGTTCTGACCAGTTCTGGAGAACCGGTAGCGGAAGTTTTGAGTAGTTTGGAGAACTGGCAAATACCACCTCTGACTGGAGAGTTTACAGTATCCTTCCCCTGCTACGCTCACCAAGCCATGCCCACACCGGTAGTAAAAAAATTTGAATCCCACCACTGGTGCCAATCTTCCATTAGCCCCTTTCAGCACTAGTGTATCAGCTTCCTGCTGTCCATTCTTGTATGTTCTCCTACAGAAGACAGGAAAAAAAGCAGCAGTAGTCACTGTGAAGATCACTGCCATTATTGCAAGAAGTTGGTGCAAGAGGGTGTATGATACTGTCATGCCCCTGGTGGAGACTGGCTTTGAAGAAGAGGAGGAACAGCTGATGGGGAGTGGAAGTATGGCTCCGGAGGTTGTGGAGGAGGCTGGGGAAGGGCGAAAGGCCGCTGGGCAGTCAGAGGAGGACCCAGGCCCATCCCCATTCCATCCTAGGGCATGGAGGGAGGAGAGGATAAGGGAGATGCATGGTCTACTCGGGAGGAGTGGGCCTTGATCCTCATCATGGGCTGCAGCTGTGACAACTGGATAAGAGGATGGACATGCATACGAGCGAGTGCTGGAAGCAAAGCGTGGAAATATCTCTCATTTATTGTTTGTCTCTGAGTTTGGCGTCCTTTCCAGTGTGTGTACTGATATCTGTGAACATCATCAAGACCTTATCTTGCCTGATTTCTGTTGTTTTTTACTCTTTATAATTTAAATGGCATTTCCTCCTTCTTGTAACTGCTTGTGTGGGAGTTTTTTGTCTCTAGTCAAGGATATTTGGGGCTTGGAAGAAAAATGAAGGAATAAAAGGGGCTTCACCTGTTTTTTGTGACTGTGTTTATTTTGTATCCCACCCTGGATACTTTCAGGGCAGTCTTGTTTTTTACCCATGAAGGATACAGAGGAAGTAAGGTGAGAAAGAAAGCATAAATTCCTCCCAAGGGAGAAGGGCATATGGGACAGCGGACAAGAAAAAGTAGAGTAGTCTTCCACAGAATGGAAGTTCCCATCTTTTCTACTATTTCTCCTGTGAATTGTACCCACTGCCAATCAAGTTATATTAATTAGGGGAGGAGGTTTAAGCATTCACCTTTCCTTGTTAGTGTTAGTAAGTCTCACAAAATTCTGGCAAGGTACGTGTTCTTCGCAGAATGTTTTGGATGGTATGATGGCAGGCATATCAGAAGACACATTAACCATATCTGATAAGATGCTAGAATGAGGTGGACAAAATGCACATGTAAAAGCCTTGTTGGTGTGGTGTAATTGTAGATGACAAGGCAGAATCCTCTAAGAGCTACATTGCTAAAGCTTTATTTAGTGTTGGTGGGAATTGGTATACAGACATTTTCCATGTAGTAACCCTCAGTACACCTACATGGTTTCTGTTGGTAGAAGCAGTAGTAATTTCAACGTGATGTTCACTGCTTCCACGGCTAGATCACAGGGGCATAACTCCAGTTTTCAAGAATGGGCAGGCATGTGTAAAATGCACAATGTTATTTCTGTTTCTCAGTCCATCTTAATTTTATCACCCAAAGCAATCTGAAAAAGGTCCAGCATAGTGACATATTCTTGCTGTCATTTCCTTCTTTTCCACTCTGATGCTCAGGGATGACTGGTCTGGTGAAGCTACAGATGAGAAGAAATACCTTGCATTTAGCCTTATTATTCTTATTATTAGCTTAGTTTTGACAGAAATCTTTTTTACATTTGGGAAGGGAAGTCTATAACCAAAGATGTGATTTCACACAAATCAGCACAACTCTTAGTTTGTAAAATTGTTAATTCAACAACCAGGATGTTCGTTTTTATATCCCATATTTCTAAATTAAAAAATTGCAAAGGAACCTTTTCTAAAAATCATGTGTTAAAATGGTAGAAGTTAACATCTGTAAACCCAATCCAATTTGACTAACTGGTGATATCAGCAAGACCAATGAAGTTACATGGCCCATTACTGCGCTGTAATAATGTGCCCTAATGCTTGAGCTTTAAAGCAAACAATGTATTAATAAGCAGAACTGCATGCATAAAAGTACTCACACATCTCTAAACAAGATATCTGTTTGCGCTTTTGAGCAGACATTCTTCCAAGTTAGTTTGTGACATTTTCATATTGTGCTTCCTTCATAGAAATCAGTATTGGGGATTTTATTTCTCATTTGCTTCCATTTTATGTTCACAATGTACATTATGATATATTTTGATAGCTGGCCCCAGACCTCCCATTCAGCTGGTGGGATTAAGTTATATTCAATCTGGATAGAACTTTAGCCACTATTATCAAAAGAGAGAAATCTTTTGTTCTCTGAGGGCTACTCAGAGAACATGCTTTCACAACATAAACTTAAACAACCCCCCCTCCCCCATACACACAAAGTTCCCCTTCTACAGAAAAGAATTTGAGATCAACTATTTTTGCTACCAGTGGAAATGTTTTCAGATTTTTGTTTGAAATTAAAGTATTGTATTGATTTCTAAATGGCTGTTGGAATACATTGTATGTTTGCCTCTTTGAGCAAGAATGGTATTGAGAAAATTTCACTCAGGACATGAAAAAAACAGAAATATGAAAGCTCAACTTTTATCAAAAAAGGTAATCAGAAACATTGTAAGAATGTGCATGTATCACATGGGTGCTGCATAAAATACATACATGTAGCCTTTCATTTACAACCATTCATTTCATCAGGGGCATCTTAAATTACTAGAGGGTTTTTACTTAAAAAGAAAACATGTTATACTAAACGCTACAAGCACCTGAATTTTAGGGCTGTCAAACTCCCAACCTATGGGCCGGATGCGTCACACACTGGTCACACCAATGCCCGGTTTAGCGAAAGGGGAAAAAGTCCCAATACATCATGTGACGCTGCCATGATGATGTGAGTTTGACATCCCTGTTCTAGAATAACTTGAGAAGCTGTGGAAGGAGCAAAAATGTCAGGAATTTTTGGATGGGATTGGGAGTACATGCAGCTCCCAGGCACATATTGTCCAGTTCTGCTGCAGAAGTACAGGTAGCCCTTGACGTACAATAATTCAATTAGTGACCATTGGAAGTTAAAATGGCACTGAAAAAAATGATTTATGACTGGTCCTCACACTTACAACCATTGCAACATCCCCACAGATACATAATCAAAATTTGGGTGCTTGGCAATTGGCATGCATTTACCATGACTGCAGGACCCTGAGGATGTGTGTGATCACCATTTGCAACCTTCCTTAGCTGGCTTCCATCAAGCAAAGCCAAGGGGGGAGGCAGATTTGCTGGATGACCACATGATTCATTTAACAACAGTGATTCACCTTAACAGTGGTAGCAAAAAAGGTCATAAAATCCAACATGGTTCAATTAGCAACCCCCTTGCTTAGCAATGAACATTACGATCCCGCTTGTGAAGACTACTTGTAATTAAGCAATTTGATTGGCATTGGATGCAAATTGTTCCTCCGCTTTAGGAACATCAAACATGCCCTTCTCATCTCAATGGCATCTTCGGCATAATGATATATAGCATGGACGGATCTTCTGGATGCGGTTAATTATTGCATTTTATTCTGTTCCATTTTTTGTTTAGACTGAAGGAATCTCAGAGAAACTGTGGACATGTAATTCAATTATTAGGTAAGAAGCAAATGGAACAAAAAGGAATCCTCACTCTCTCACTAGGGAACTGTTCAAAATAGGATTAAATTCCATATACACAGCATTTCAAGGTTATACTTCTGTGCCCTGTGTTTTGAGACAAGCATATGTGCTGTTTCTTAGATATCACGGAACACATTTTAATTAGATTTATCGATAGCACAATGCCTTGCACAGGGAAGCATATCTCTAGAATCTTAGAATTAGAGTGGTCTTGGAGGCCATCTAATCGAACTTTGTGCTGGATGCTGATCTGAATCGGACAAACAGAAGGCAATTCAGCCTTGTTTCTCTCTTTCTGTGGCCATGTATAATTTTTCTAAATGTACTATAATGGAAAATAGGAAGGTAGATTATTGTCTACATGTACTCTACATATCCTCCATACAGCAATATTGTTTTAAATCGCAAAACAGCCAACTGTGAAGCAGAAACACAGATGTAACTTTTTGCATGATCTACAAACCGCTTGTTTTTTAGAGTATCTTTATTGTACCTCCCCCCCCCACACTACTCAAGATGGTTATCATACCAATATTCCTTCCTCCTACATTCCCCACAATGATCCTGTGAGATGGGTAGGGTTGAGAGTGAGTGATTGGCCCAAAGTCACCCAGCTGATTTTCCATGATTAGGGCTGGGCTAGAACTTACAATCTCTAGACCAACACCTCAACTGCTACATTAAACTGGCTCCACACCAAACCTTCTTTAATAAAGTCCACCATTTTTTATGACTTGCCTCTCTTGCTTCCTCTAGCATTCTGCAATAATTCTAAAATCTTTCTATATCTCCCAGAGTTCTGGCTGGTTTATATGGACTATCTTTTTTATTTGGTATATTAATGTTGGTAGCAAGCTTAGCCGAGTGATTTGTTTAACAGATTTCATTTCAATTTGATTTTCTGGGCACAGACTCAACACTCTAGCTACTGCAGGGCGCTGAGGCTGATAAAATGACAGATATATAACAAGCCTGAGGTGCTGTATTTTATTCTCAAGGGATGGTTACTGAGGGCATGAATGTAATCCCTTCCTATACTACAAGTAATCTTGTGGTGGGGTATATAGCTTTATTGGTATACCGGAAAGATTGTCACCCAGAAAGTTGACTGATTTTCATAGTTAACTAATCTTCCAATGGGCCAAGTGTTTCCATGAAGAGCTAAATTAAGCCACAATCTCTCCAGGAACAGCAGAATAATCAACAATCGGGTTAGAACTTCCTCTGTGGGCTAACACCAGAGGTGGTATTGAGCAGGTTCTGACCAGTTCTGGAGAACCGGCAGCTGAAATTTTGAGTAGTTTGGAGAACCAGCAAATACCACCTCTGATTGGCCCCGCCCCCATCTATTCTCTGCCTCCCAAGTCCCAGCTGATCGGCTGGGTCTTCTTTTGTTGCCCTGCACAGGAGCAAGAAAGCTGGTTAGTGGGGCGAGAAGGGAATGGAGATTTTACAGTATCCTTCCCCTGCCACTCCTACCAAGCCACGCCCACCAAGCCACACCCACAGTAAAACTTTTTGAATCCCATCACTGGCTAACACCCAGGTAATATTGTATGCACCTAAACAAGGTATCAGTTTGGTGTTGTAGTTTATCAGGCTACAAAAGGGAGAGTGTGAGTTCTGGTTCTATCCTGGGCATGAAGCCCAGCGCTAAGTAACTTTGGGCCAGCCACTTTCTCTCAGTCCTAGGATGGAGGTAATGGCAAACCACTTCTGAAACCCCTTGCCAAGAAAGCTGCAGGGACTAGTCCAGGCAGTCTTTTGAGAGTTGGACCCGATTCAAAAAAATTCAAGAAAAATAAAATAAAATAAACAGGGTGGAGTCTAGCTGGATGGAAAATTACTTGTCAATCTAAGGACTCAAAGCTGCGAAGGAAGGGGAGAGGGGGGGGGGAACCACCTGGAAGAAGGAAGTGGATGGAAATCACTTCTCCATGGCTGCCAAGACAACTGGGACAGCTCACAATTGCTATCTAACTATTCAATTCCCATACACTGGCTGGACAGCACAACAACTACACAAAGGTATCCAGGAGTCCATTTCCACTGAACCGGCTCTTTTTAACTCCTTTCTCTTTGTAGTAGAAAAGGGTGATTTTATATCACGTTCATTCCACGGAGGGGCGCTGCAGCTCCGTAAGTAGCTTCCCAACGGCTTACTGTCGATCGGTCCGGATTCGTTACCCCGGTTTGGCGTCAAAAGATCGGAACGAGCCCGTTTCACCTTCCCCTTTCTGCTTCCCTTGCAAAAAGAGACAGCTGCTACTGCACGCGTAGTAGGACATCCTCTTCTCAGGCTTCATCACTTTTTCGTTACACCCCTTTTCTTCGCCTGGGCAGCGTCACCCTAACCATATTTCACAAGGTGTTACCTTGAGCAAAAGCCACAGGGAGAGGTTTCGCTTTTAGTTTTGCAGACGCCATCAAACTTTTTTTTTTAAAAAAAATGTTTTTTTGTTTTTTGTTTTACTGCTATCCTTAGCTGAAGAAATCCGAGGCTTCTTAGGATCCGAGTCCGCAGGAAAGAGCCGCTGACTTTTCCCACACTGGAAAATTCCGACGCTGAAACGCATAGTTGTAAAACCATTTAGAACTCTCGCCCCAAACTCGCTACTTCCCGCTCCAGCGGCTCGCGCTCGAGTCCCGAGTCCCGGACTCGAAAAAGGGACTCTCTTCAAGGCACCCGCAGCGCGCGCTCGCGAAACTCCCGCACGATTGGCCGCCACGACGCGCCGGCCCGGAGGGTTGGGCTGGTTGGCTGGCCGGTTGCTAAGGCAACCGGGAAGAGCGAAGAGCAGCCTCTGTCTTGGAAGATTCTCTCCCCCTCCCTCCCTCCCCCTCCCTCCCGCCGCGCTTCCTCAGGGGAGCTGGGATTCAAGGACGGCGTCCTTCCGCGACCCAGGGGTTATGGAGAGCCCCGGGGTGGTCCAGGCGCAGGGGCAGGTCAAATCGGGACTGGCTGCAGCTCTGGAAGGAGGCGCGCCTGGAGGGACAGGTAAGGCGCGGGGCTGCGGAGTAAAAAGGTGGCTTTCGGAGAAGGCGGCGGAAAGTTTTGCAGCCTTGCCTCGCCCCGCCAAGAAAGAAGGGAAGGTCGGCACGGCGCGCGCGGTTGGAGAGCGCGAGGCAAGAGTTTTGACAAGAAGACCTGCTCGTGCCGGTGCTCTCCGCCCTATCCCGCGTGCGGGGGGATAAGAGCGTCCGGCTACCGAAGGGCTGAGGAGAGAGGGCTGAGGCGAAGGGCACATGGAGCTGACGTAGCCCCAAGGGCCCAGAAGGGCCCCGTGTGCTCGAGGAGGAGGAGGAGGAGGAGGGGAGAAAGAAGGAGAAGGAGAAGGAGGAGGAGGAGAGGTAGACGCCGTTCCCGGCTGCCTGCTGTTCCTCAGCTGGGGCTGCTGCTGCTGCTGCTGCTGCTGCTGCTGCGTCTCCCTGCGTGAAAAGGGCAACAGCAGCCGCCTCGCCTGGGAGGACCAGCTGAGCGGGGCTCCCAAATGAGACTCGCCAGCCAGCCAAGCAAGCAAAAGCAGTCGACAGTTCTGACGAGATAAGCTGATGCGGGCAGCCGCTCGGGAGGTGTCGGAGGCTTCAAACCACAAGACAGAGCCGGTGCATCGTATTAGTGGCGGCGGCGGCGGCGGCGGCGGCGGCAGGAGCAGCAGCCGCAGCAGCAGCAGCTCGCGGTTGCAGAGGCATCCCGCTTCCATTCATCATCTGCGTCCCTGCCCCTCCACGATTTGGGTGGCGTTTCTTCTTTTTTGTTTGTTTGGTGGTTTTTTGGGGTGGGTGGGTGGGGTGGGGTTGTGTTTAAACCGTGTTGCCCTTCCGGTCCGAGGTCGAAGGGAGTTCGGGGCTTTCGTGGAGGCGAGAGGTAAATGAGGGTAAACGCGGGTTCCGCTAGAAAAATCGGATTGGCGTCAACTCCCGTTATCCCTGGATGCCGTCTTTGACAAAGTTTGGTAGCCAGTTTTGAATGTGCAAGGGGGAACACGCCGGCATTTAAACCGGTGCTTGCTCCTGTAAATTGAGACGGAATTGGTATTGTAGCCCAGTAAGAAAAGCATGTTTTGAATACATTCTGCTAAATAAGGGTTCTCCGGCAAATTTGTTGCTGAGCAGGAAGTAAAATGTAATTTTTTGTCCTGCATTTTTGTAGTGTATTGTAGATCTCTTACTACCTGGTGGATGCTGGGACCCTTATAAAGAATATTGGCCGAATGTGAGCTCATTCTGATGCAATTAGGTCTTTTGTGTTTAAAATTCTTAGCCCAGCAAGAGTACATAGTCAGGAGCAGCTAGTGCAGGTTGGTTTTATATTTCAGCTGTTAAGAAATCTTGCTCTTGCTTCCTCCTACCATATAAATACATTACCATACAATCACAGGGATTCTGGGATGTTGGTGTGGATGATGGAATAGATCACCCAAGACTGAAATTGATCCATTCCTGCTTTAAGACATCCATGCTTAAAAGTCTGTCTTGTTTCACTCCTGTTTTCATGCTGGGGTTTGTACTTCATAAAAAAAAAACCGGAGTGTAAAATCTGCATCTTTGCTGGACACAATTTATGTTGGAATTATGTGCATTTTGTTTCTATGTCTACCCTATATTTACCCTACCTGAGCATTGGAATTAGAATTCCAGTCAGAAATAGTTTGGAGTATAATTTCTCTGGCTGGTTTCAATGCTTCAGGGGATGTCTGTATTGGTGGGTTGTTAAAATTTTAGGCCTGGAGCCAGAAAGTGAGACCTTATGTGCAGCTTTCTCTATACAAGGAAAAGGTGTTATGCAGCTTGGATGTCAGAGGCAGTGTTTACTAGTAAAATTACCAGCTCTTGCTTCTGTAAAAACCTAATTGCATGCATAACTTCCCTAAGTGTCTCTGTGCTTGGATTAGAATATTATCAGCCAAGAAGTGAATAGGGAGCTGGTTCCATGTTGCTTTCTATCACCACCTAGATTGGATCTCCAGTGCTCAGATCCATGCAAGGATAAACTGTGGGTCTAAGCAAAAATATCTGGCATTGATAGGAATCCCTTGCGGTACACTGCATGAAAGTGTTCAATCACTATAATAAGGATCGTGCAGATGTATTTAACAGTGAAATTTCTATCAATTTTGTTCAGTGTATAGATAATTTGTATTTAACCTTTAGATGTTTGCAGGATTTTTCTAGTCTTAAGCTTTTCATATTAAAACCATATTTAAAATGAACATGATGTAGCAGATTGAGTGTCATATGGAATTCTGATTTATCTTTCCAGTTCAGTTGTTGATCTTGGGATGATAGAGCCTTGGTGGTGTAGTGGTTAGAGTGCTGTATTGCAGGCCACTTATGCTGACTATTGGCTGTTCAAATCCCACCAGGCTCAAGGTTGACTTAGTCTTCCATCTTTCCGAGGTGGGTAAATTGAGGACCCAGACTGTTGGGGGCAATATGCTGACTCAGTAAACTGCTTAGGGCTGTAAAGCACTTTAAAACAGTATATAAGTGCTATCACTATTTTCTCCACAAGTTTGGATATGGATAAAATAGAAGAAGGTATTGGATCTTCACAAATATTTTAAGCTGATGATAATAATATGAAATTCTAATACTAATTAAGAGAACAGTTACATTACATTTTTGTGTTATGACAGAAGAAGAAAGTTGTGTTTCAAAATTAGAATTTTCTTGTCATTCTCTATTGGTCATGAAAGTTTTAAAGGAGTTTTTGCAACTATATTCATTTCTTTGTTGTACAAGGATATAAGGAGAGCCTTGAAGCTTGCCTGTGAAGTCCTATTTCTGCTCATGCATGGCCTGAGATTAATCTGCAGGGGTGTTGATGTAGTCACAAAACTGAAAACTGTAATACAAAGAGACTCAAAGAGAAAGACTGCACTTTTTCTGCCTCAGAGGTTTGTTCTCATTGTCCTTATTTGCACTTGGTTATGTCATGCTGTCACAGCAAGGCATAACTTGATGTGACTGAGGCAGTTTCATGCGCCACATCATAGTGAGGTCAGTGCATGGCCATAGCAGATTGTGGAAGATTATAGAAAATTGGTAAAATATTAGTTTGTGTCTATATAATATTCTGTTCTATTAATTTCATGAGCTCCATCTTTCTCAGTGGTTTAAATTGCATTGAACTGCATAATTAATTATTAACTTATTTGGGGCAGAAAGCAAATCAGCAATCATGGTATTTCAATGGTTCTGAGTATTGTTGGCTTGATTATCTTGGTAGTTCTTCTCTCTTCCTAATAAGATGATATAGTGGCTGATATGGTCCAACTGTCTGTCTTTATAAATATCATTTGTACTAGTGGAGGTGCTTGTATTTGAACAGTAGTAAGAAAGATAAGATTTTCCCCTATTTTAGCCCTCTGTGTCATATTATTGGGCATAGTTTGGTGACATATCACTCATGGGTATCAGGGATCCCATGATATCCTCAAAATTATGTCTGTGAAATATTGGATTTAAGTTTTAAAACTTACAATATTTTTAAACATTAAAATGATCTAAATAAGCAGCAGACCTTACACTGATTTGCTAATATAAAATCTTATGGGATGTTGTCATTTTCATATAAAACTGTGCAAAATTCTCTCAGGGTGGGATTGTTGACCTCTGGCAAGACTTAGCTCTGTCATGGTACTTTAGAAGTACTGAAGTTACTTAATGTCAAACCGTTACATGATACTGAAAGGTCTCATGGTTGATCCTAATCAATCTTCTCCCAGGAATAGAACCAAAACATTCCTTTAATTCAAATTGGCAACAAAAATGGGATGACTCACTTTGTACAAGTAAAAGTGGAGCTGGACTTTCTGGTTTTTCTTTGGCGATGTTTTGCTTCTCATCCAAGAAGCTTTTTCAGCTCTGAAGAAACTTCTTGGATGAGAAGCAAAATATTCAGTTGCCTCTTGAGTTAAAAGAAACACCTTTGGGACAACCATGATTTGAATGACCGAGAATCTTCATAGACATTTGCTCCCTACAGTCTTCACCATGTAATGCATTTTTCCTGTAATATCTAGGTAGGCTTATTAGAGTTGTGACATCAATATGTTGTATGTTTTGTTTTAAAATTTCTGCTTCCAAGAGTGGAAAATCGTGGCTTAACATTATAGGATTAGAGGATAAAACTTGCTGTGGGTTTGCCACAGGACAGCTCTTTCCAAGGAGTCAGTGTCTAGCTTTCCCATGCCATTAGTCTGATTTCTGAAGAATTAATAGACCACACAAAATGAATAACAAAGAACAGTTTTTTCAAAACAGAGGATGAAAATGATAAAATATTCCTTTGTGGCTGTACTCACTTAAACATGCAGTATGGTTACTGAATTTGCCAATTCAGGGTTCACACAAGATGCCAAGCCATTAAAAAAAGAAAGTCTAACAGGATCAGTGCTATCCAAACTTAGCATTGCTGTAGAAAATCATTTGCCAATTCTTTTTTTGGCCTGGTTAAGTATGCTGCGGTACTTGATGAAGTGAAAAGAAATGTAGCTGTCTGGAAGAAAAGGAGACTGATATTCTGTTATTTCTTATTTGTATCTTGTATTTGCAGAATTCCATTGAGCAGTAAATTGATATTTTTTAAATAAGATGTTTTCATACCTTACTAAGACTCTACATATAGTAGATAATAATAAAATAACCACACAGTACTATTTTTATTTAAATGTTATTAACAGTACAGGTAGACCTCAACTTATGACCACAATTGAGCCCAACATTTCTGTTGCTAAGTGAGACATTTGTTAAGTGAGTTTTGCCCCATTTTATGACTTTACTTGCCACAGCTGTTAAGTGAATTACTGCAGTTGTTAAGTTAGGAACAGGGTTGTTAAGTGAATCTGGCTTCCCAATTGATATTGCTTGTCAGAGGTCGCAAAAGCTGATTACATGACCCCTCCAGGACACTGCAACCATCATAAATACGAACCAGTTGCCAAGATCTGAATGTTGATCACATGACCATGGGGATATGCAATGCTCGCAGGTGTGAAAAATGGTCATAAGTTCACTTTTTTCACTGCCATTGTAACTTTGAACAGTCACTAAATGAACCGTTGTAAGTGAAGGATTACTTGTATTGAGGAAAGAGAGTAAGGACTAATTATTCCCTCCAAAAAGTTGCTGTAATATTTTGAATATACAGGACTGTGAAGCAGGGGTGGGATTCAACTGGTGTTACTACCAGTTCAGTGACAACATTTTGCTGCGTGTGTGTGTAAAAAATCCTTTCGCTGTGCTGCCCGGATAGCTGAAAAGTGCTGCGCGCAGGTGCGCAGTTTTTGAAAAGCCCCCTTTTTCCTGCTTTTTCAACCTCAACTGTGCCGTGCAAAGCAGCTGAGGTTGAAAAAGCAGCAAATAAAGGACAGGTAAGAGCCCGGGAGGGCGGGTGGGCCAAACAGCAGCAAACACAGAACTGGTTCGGTGTTTGCTGCTCTTCAGAGCTACCAGTTCTATAGAGCTGGGCAGAACCGGTAGCATCCCACTCCTGCTGTGAAGTGTCTTATGATACATGGGTATATCATTCTTCTTCATTTTTTGATAGTGTTAAAAGTTGCTGAATAATTACAGCTGTGTTTCTTAGCTGTGAAGAATATGATTTGACAAAGATATAGTACAGTTATAAAAAATAATGTTCCAAATTATTTTTGCATGTGCCATTCAAAGAAAGAAAGAAAATGACATATAACTAGGACAGAAATTCCAGACTTTCCATATACCGTGCTAGGAGTGAATGACAGGTGACAACCCCCCCAAAATATCTAGCAATAACAAATACATCAGGGAAAACATGGATAAAAGTAGCTGTACAATGGCACACTTCAGAAAGAATATTCAAGAATTAAAGACAATGCAAAAAGGTAGCCTGAATGGCCAAGGAACATTTCATTTTTGAGGGGTTTTTAACTTAGGGAAAAGGCAATTTAAGGATAACATGATAGATGTTTATGGAACTGTACATGATAAGGAAAAATGTAGATATCATTGTATGTTATTTTATGACTGTGCTTTATTTTGAAGCTTGTCAAAGGGGATAGTCTTCTGCTTATACAGAGAACCACAGTGATGTCCTTGGAGAAACTGTGCAGAAACAGTTACATATGGGGTAAAAAAATACTGAATATTTTAAACTGGGGAACAAAGAAAATATTGGGATGAACCTCAGAATGGTTATTTCCCTAGAGTCTGAAAGGGAGGGAAGGGAAAATGCGGTGAGCCTTTCAAGATTCTTGTATAATGCCCTATGTCAATCAATATAAAACCAGTCAAATTTGTGCAGTTTCCTGGCCTTGCCTGTCTTGAGGAGTTGATAGCAAGGATTTTAGCCTGTAATCAATTTTTTTAAAATGTAAAAGAGAGCAGTTACTTCCTAAACAGTAGATCAGGCAGACAGGCAGGTCTTCCTCATAATTCCTGTATTTCTATTTAAATAAAGTTGTTATTAAGTCATATCAAAGAAATAATGTGCAGATTTTTTCTTTCTTTTTTTTTTTGACTAGGCGCATATGACAAAATTTATATGAGCCTAATTATATTTGTTTTCTTTGTTCTTCCTACAGGCTTTGAGAAAGCCTTGAGTCTCCAGATGCTATCAAACAATAATTACCATCCTGTCCAGCTGGCACAGCTAGTGTTAATAGATGAAAGAAGTTGCAATCAAATAATTTTGAGATCCAAAGTCATAAAAAGTTGCTCTAGATCAGGGATGTCAAACTCACATCGTCACGGCGGTGTCACATGACATATAGGGACTTTCCCTCCCTTTGCTAAACCAGGTGGGGCGTGGCCAGCACATGACTCATCTGATCCATGGGTCGAGCGTTTGACAGCCCTGCTCTAGATCATACGTCTTGATTGTGTATGCTAAGATTAAGTAGCAGTAACTTGATGCAGGTTTTATGATAGTCTATTTAAATGTTCCATAAGCGAAGAGTGGCAACTGATAACAATAAAGAAGTTCACCATGCTTACTCATCATTCAATTAATTATTCATTGGTAATATTTGCTTGGTTCAGAGGAGAAGTGTCATATATAAAGTTCTTTGATAAAATCTCATCTGATTTGCTCTTTCAAAACAAAGATAATTTATCACAAAGCTCACTTACATCTTTCCCTCCCTTTTAGGCCTTCCTATGTGTGGAAGAAGAAGAAGCTGATGACACCACTGCATGGATGATTTTACATAATTTACACATCCTAGATTCGCAAAAAAGCAATTATCATTGTGAAGTATTTAAACTGATTTATGGGCAGAAGGAAGCCTAGGAAAGGGATGCTGATGTTATCAACACAGTGGATTAAGCACACATTTGCACCTTTATTGACATATAATTTATCCATGCCAAGAATGCAATGAGCAGAAGAATGCTGCTGGAGCAATGAGGAAGATGCTACTGGAGCAATGATGTGTCATAGGCTATTAGATATGGATTCCGTCTGGCCATTCCCCTATAAAGCACATCAATGGAATTCTGCATCTGAGCTAAAATAGAGGATAACAACATGTACAAT
Organism: Pseudonaja textilis; assembly: GCF_049901715.1. NCBI lineage: Eukaryota > Metazoa > Chordata > Lepidosauria > Squamata > Elapidae > Pseudonaja > Pseudonaja textilis. Next base: position 252,784,780 of record NC_141990.1, on the reverse strand, counting down.
GTTTGTCTGCTGAGACAATTAGAAGTGATGGCACACCAGAGTTCTGAGAGAATTATAAAAAACAAGGAAGAGAATTGAAGATTATATATATATTTTTAATTTCCCATTAATATTTTCTTACTTATATTGTGGATTTTGAGGGAAACGATTTCAGAAGACCCAAGGAATTTTATTACTGGGAAATGGAATCTGGTTTGGAATCTAGCCAGCATAAAAAACAAAAGCCTGTGACCCATGGACTGGAAGATCAAAAAAGAGTAAGTGACCTAGACGTTACCACTGTTATTTGGTGTTTCAATTTAAGCTTCACCCCACGCTAAATTTGAGAAGTTTGAATTCCATTGGCAATTTCTGTATATCAGTTACAGATTTTTAATGTAATAGTTGATGGTGTGTGAGTTTCGTTGGACTGAACTCACATTGTTTAATTGGTCTAATACTTTCTTGTAAGGCAGGAATATGGAGTTGAAAGCTAACTTGGTATTTATGAAAGGGAAAGGAAGAATCAGAGTACTGTAAGTTTGTGGCCACATAATGCTATCAATAAAGGAGATAAATATTAAGGTCATATATTGGTTGCCTTGCTGAAGTTTGTGTATGAAGGACTTTGTAATTGTTACTAACTTGTTCGTGTTTACTCACAATAAAAATAACGTGGTATTCATTGGATTTACTCTCAAGACAATGTAGGTAAGATGACCTCCAGATGGAAAAGATGTTGGGTTTTGGGATTGGATAATTGATTTGAAGTACATTTCTCAATGTCTTGAACATTAGAAATGCATATTGAAAAAAGGTTGCTTAAATGCAGAATGAGAATGACACATGACTACTGGTATAACATTGCCTTGTTTTGTATATGGATATAAATAGATAGATAGAGATGGAAATAGAGATATAGATAGATAGATGTAGATGTAGATAGAGATAGATAGATAGAGAGAAAGAGAGAGAGAGAGAGATTAATATGTAATTGTCCACAGTATATTGTTATCATTAGTCATATTGGAAAGTAGTGATTAGACAGTTGAATTAAAGCTTTTCTTTTTGCCATGAGTCAAGCAAATTTTAAAATATCCCTTAGCTATAGAAATCAATGGAGATTACTTGTCAGTAGACAATCTAATGTATTCTGGTTCCTGGGGAGACTCTCTTTCAGTATGGCTTAGATAGTTTTATTAAAAAAAGCCATTGAAGTATGTAAACAATAAATGTGTCATTTGCCCTGATTTACTCTATCATTTTAGTTATATTAGCTGATTTTAGAGATAGTGGAGAAAGAAAGATGATGTGTGTTTCATTTTCTTTTGATAACTCCCTTGACAAAACATAAAGTTAATTTTTCTTTGGAAATAAAACCAGTCTTTTGGAAACAAAACACATTTTTTTTCTTTTCTTTAGGGAACCCCTCCCCATAGAATCTCTCTGTGATTTTTAATGTGCCATGTTAGCTATATCAGCTAAAGCTGACAAGATTCTTCTCCCATTTTCACAGCCCTCTTCCGAGGTGGAAATAATGCCCAATAGGCAGTGAAAGAAAATCCTTCCTATTGACTTAATTTCCAAGAAGCCCCCCCCCTCTCTCTTTTTATATATATATTTAAGCCATCTCTATACAAGGTTCTGTGATATAGGAGGAAAACATTTTGTGTCCTTGACAACATTGACACCGAGATTCTGCTGAGCAGGTTTACCAATATTAATATGCAATTTCGACTTCAGCGCTGATACATCCAAAAGCCTTTCCATCTCCCATCTGCGCTTGGCTCTGGGTGTTTGGTGCACATGTAAAATGGGGCCTCTGAAAGTATAATATAACCCCAAGTGAGGCTCAGTGGCAGCTGGGATAACATCAATTGGTCATGCTTAGCTGACATTCATTTTAACTTGAACTCTAGCCATCATGCAGATTATTAAATTTATAATGATATATGTAAGATCCATTTTAATGACTCTTCACGCCTGGATGATGTCTTTCTTCCTTCCTTATGTTTGCAAAACAACATTTAATAGAGTATTAGGTTTCCTTTCCCTGCTGAACCTTTCAAGTTTTTTTTTTTTAAAGTTGTGGGTAGGAAAGTTTGGTAAAACAGATTTAGGCTTGCAGAAGGAAAGGAAATTATGCTGTTTATTCTTTTGCTAAAGACAGAGCACCTTCCTGATTCTCTGAGAAATGTGCAGAAAGAGGGACTGTGTAATGAGGCTGCTATCTAACATTAATAATTAATTATTGGAAAAGATTTTGTTCATTTGAAATAAACTGGATTCCTGTTTGAATCAGTGACATAGAAATGACATGAATTTTGCCTTATATTTTTTTCTTCTGAGTAAATAATCTGGTGTTAGGAGCCTGCAAGGTTTTATCTTGGAAGTATGACATTGTAACAACAATGTGCACAAGCTTGCCGAGAGTGTTTTTATGTATATATAAGAATGACCTTATGTGAATTTGTCTGTTCCAACATTGGAACTAAATGAGCAATATTGACCTATGCATGCATTTCCAGCACAACTTTTAATTTGCCTTTTAGGATTATATTTCTGTGTACATTGACTTTAAGTAGTTTTCTTTTTCATTCTTTTAGACTAATACTGAGAGTATCTTGCCTTATTTTCTTGTTCAACTTTCAACCACAATTGAGTCCAGTGAGAATTTTGTTAAACGAGTTTTGCCCTATTTTATGACTTTTCTTGCCACTGTTGTTAAGTGAATCATTGCAGTTATTGAATTAGTAACATGGTTGTTAAGTGAATCTGGTTTCCCCATTGACTTTACTTGTCAGAAGGTTGCAAAAGGGGATCTCATGACCCTGGGACACTTCAGCTGTTATAAATGGGAGTCTGATGCCTAGCATCCGAAGGTAAATCAGGCGACCATGGGCATGCTGCAATGATCATAAGCATGAAAAATGGTCATAAGCCACTTTTTTCAGTGCTGTTGTAACTTTGAACGGTCATTAAGTGAATTATTGTAAATCCAGGACCACCTATAATAGACAATGCTCCATAAAGCCAGACACTGGGGTCTCTTCCTATTCTCCCCAAATCATGATTAGATCCTGCCAATATTGAAGTGGCTTTGACTTCAATTATCTCAGAATTATACTGGATTTATCCACCCCATTTTAAGGCCTTTAATGTGAATTGCAAGGCTAAATCCTTATTTTTAAAGTTTCGCTTGAAAAAGATTTTAAAATTCTGTGAATTTATTTTCTATTTATTCAACTTATTTTTGTGTTTCTATCTTTTCTTTGGGTGCTCTTGTAGATGCATTGTCATAGGCAAAGCAATATCTTTGTGCTATCATTGCACTGCACAAGAAAGACTGGTGGCGGTCAATAATTCTTGGAAGATCATTGGGATGCTGATTGCTGTTTTTAATCATTCTCTTCCTTGTCTGGTGAATTAAGTGCTGATACCTTAATTTACCTGACTATGAACCATGTAAAATATGCTGTAAGGCAGAGCCCAGTATTGTTCTTAGTTTAGCAAGATCTATTTAACCATTGCATATGAGGTCAAAGGAAATTTTCTGTGATTGATTTAGCTTGGATACATTTTTTCCTTGTTAACTTTTTCATTTAGATTTTCAAAGGCATGTGTGGTTTGAATATGAGGATTCAGAGGATACAACATAATTCGTATTTTTCCCTAATAAATACTTATTGATTAATGTCTGAATGAGATGGCATTTTAGATGTAAAAATAAATTGATTCTGAAGTCTTTATGTTTTGTGCTCAGTTGTTAGTTTTGTTGAACTAATACTAACCATCTGAGAACCATCCCATATTTTATTTTAATAATAGCTTTACGGAATTGAAAATTTGAAGACTTCAACTCTCCTATTTATCTTTTTCCTTCCTTTAACTTTTTATTGACCACATATATCATAATAGTAATAGCAATAGCACTTAGACTTATATACCACTTCACAGTGCTTTACAGCCTACTCTAAGCAGTTTACAGTGTCAACATATTGCCCCCAACAATCTGGGTCCTCATTGTACCGATCTTGGAAGGATGGAAAGCAGAGTCAACCTTGAGCTGGTAAGGATGAAACTCCTGGCAGTCAGCAGAATTAGCCTGCAATACTGCAATCAAATCACTAGTAGATTTGGGAACGATTATTTGGGAGCAATGACTTCTTTTTTCTATTATAATAAGAGGCACAAGCTTGCTCACAGACTTCGTAGTGAACTCTTACTCTCCTCACATGAAAGCAACCTTTCATATAGCAGCTGATTAAGGATTGTGAAGTCTGAGCCTTGAAGAAAAGAGAAAAAGAAAGGGATCCCAAATATAAAAGCTGAAGTTCTCCTATGATACGGATCATTATGACAAAAGAGCATTATTAAACTGTCAAAATTCTGCCTGACTTTAAATTAAGCAAAAATTAAATCTACTGTATCTTTTCCTCTCTCTCACACATCCAAACATACATACTCACCCTTATGCCATTTGAATAAGAAAAGTCTTTACATGCAAGTAAATCTGCAAAGCTTCTTCAGCGTCACATTGATTTACATAAGCCCTCCGCAAGATTTATTATTTCAACATATTTATTTCATCCTGTTTCTGCATCCTGTTGGTAATAGAATATTGGAGCAGCTCATAACAAGAGTATTCTGCTCACAACAGGCTCATATTTTTCATAATTGATTTAATTTTTGCATACAAAGGACAGTTTAGAACCCAGAAGAATATTAAGATCTCAAAGAAAATCCAAAGGGAATCGATAGCATGCTTCAATACAATAGACAACGCTTCATTTATTTTAACACAGTGTGTTCTGATTGAGGAACTGTTTATTTCAGAGATGATTTAAGCAGATGATACGCTCAAATCATTAATATTTGCAATATTTGGACAGCACTGCTAACACTAATAGAGCACTTACGGCTCCAACCATGGGAAGAGGAGTACTGTGAAATTGGTGGGCATGTTTAAAAGTTGTTGCAAAAATCACAGAATCTATGACACGCTTAATAATAAAGCTGCTGGTGGCCAGATTTGAGTGCACCATTCACTCAACCAATCTCCCACATTCTATGTAATGCAAGAAATAAGAAATAAGTGCATCAGGCCATGTTTTTTTCATGAAATGGGCTTCTGACTTATGGTTAAGTATAGGTAGTTCTCATGACCATTTGTTTAACAATGGTTTGGAATTACAACAGCCTTGGAAAAAGTGACTCATAACTTGTATAACTTGTGCTCACACTGACAACTATCACACCACCTCCACAATCATGGTGATCATCATGATCATGGCCACCCTTGGCATCCTGCAGTCACATGATCATGGCAAACGTTTTTATGATTTGTAGTAAAAAAAATACACATTGGGGAAGCTGGATTTGCTTAACAATCCCGTGATTCAATTAACAACAGCCATAATAATTGTTGTAAAGTCAGGTCTGACTTAACATATGACCACAACCACTTACAATAGAAATTGTGGTCTCAACTATGGTTATGATTCGAGGACTATCTATAACTGTGATGCATTTCCAAAATTCACCAAAAATAATTTCTCAAGAGGGAAAAATACACAGGAAAAAACACCTTTTTTAAAAAAAAACACCTCTCTCTTGTACATTAGGAATGAAAAACCCTTATACACCGCATTTATAGTCGCATGGAAATATTTTGTAATAGTTTTTAATGCCTTTAACGAATGATGTTTGTCTCACATTATTGCTAAGAACCATGGTAGTGTAGTGGTTAGAACGCACATAATCAGTTGTTGTTGCCCTGAGAAAAATTGAAGTTGCAAACGTAGATGCTTTTTTTTTCTGGAGTTTGTTCATTGGGCTGGATGAAGTACAGCATCCAGATGTTGCTTTAGCCATTAATGCATGTATGAAAAATATTTCATTCTTTGATATGATATCTCTGACTATAGAGTGTTGGTTCTATAATTGCAGGATTTAATTTATTTTATTGCTTAGTTTGCTTTTAGTTATCCAGCCTGTTCCTGGCTGACGGTATTAATGAGAATTGTTCATCATTCTCTTTTTCTTGTTGGCTGTTTCAGGGCTCCATTATGTGCTGGTTCACATTCATTGCACTGAAGAATTGCAGCTCTTTAATTCTTATCTAAGGAGGAATATATTGGGTTATATCCAAAATGCACATCATGAATATGTGAGGAGGAGAAATGCTATCAAAATGTTTATTCATTCCGTCCTTGTTGTGAAGATGTGGCCTTGTTTCTTTTCTTTTTCTCTCTTTTGAAGATTGACGTTGTGTTATAAGATCTGACAGAATGGAGAAGGCTAGTGGTCCATCTGGTTTAGCATCCTGCCTCTGGCAATGATCAATATCTGGTGCTTAGGAAAAGAAGCAGATCTCATCCCTTGCTCTCTAAGTGCATGTGTTAATAAGCTATGTCAATCACACAGTGCTGACTGGGGGGAAAGAGTAATTTCCTTTATTCTGTTATGCTCTGGACTCAGAGGTGTTCTTATTTTAGAATCGCTGAAAATAATAGTGACCATGATGTTAGATAGTTAGATTCATTATTTTAACACTGTTGCATAATTTTATCCAATGTACAAAATTCTGTGTAAATTGGCTTATGCATAGAATTCAGCTTTTCATGGTGATTTTTGTTGGTTGCTCAAAAATATATTTTAACAATCATGGGAAAGGTTTGCAGTTAGAATCTGAGTTGTAGGTTTCTGTGCCACTATCTAAACATTCACTTTTCAGATACAACATGGCCATCAAACCAAACCCAAATTATTACATGAAAGCTTACTACTCCTTAAAACCAAACATTTAAACCAAATGTCTCTAATTTCATTGGCTCACATTATGCAGGTGGTACTGAATTTTTGTGCTGTTTTGGCTTCTACGATACTCAAAAGTCATTTCTGCTTTATTTTCAGTTGGAATTAGCACCTGCGTTTAGTAGAAACCTCTTCTTGGAAAAAACAAATCCCTTCCTATTCCTTTTCCAGATGATCAATTTTTACTGCTCTATATATTCCCCATCCCCACTAAGATTTGAAACTCAGATTCCATGACTGGCACCCAAAAAGCCTTGAGATATTCCTTTGCACGGATCATATATCTGTCAGCTTCTCCTCATCCCTACAGCCCTTCACATCACATTAAAAGCTGCTTTTGGAACAACTTCCAAAACTGAGTCATGTTGATAGGAGAAATATAAAGTACTCTTCATATGGAACATCATGGACAATCTCATTCAAAAAACAAAACAAAACATGCAGTGTAATGTTCATTCTCATCTGAAGATGGCACCTTTTTCTTTATATTTTGTGTGTGTTTGTGTGTGTATGTGTGTGATGGTATATTTTATTTAGTTTTAGACATAGCTTTCTTACCCAAACATAATATAGTAAGATAATTTCTCGCCATTTGCTTTTGGTCACCCTGGGGAACTAAGATTAATACTGAAGTAGAAGGCTTCAGGTCAACCTGACTCCTGGTGACTTCATGTACACAATGAATTTTGAGTCAGTTGGCCTAGAAACGTGACAAACAAGCAAAATATCTTCTTAGCAACAGTGCAGCAGTGGTTTGCCTCTATCTTCTTATAGGCTGTTTTCTTGACTTACTAGACTAACTTGAAATACTAAACACATCTACCCCGCTTAGCTTCTTTGAAGATTGGCCACAGACGACTAGATGCTGCCCTGTGAGCTGGTAATTTCAGGCAAATATCTGAGTTATGGATCAATGGATCAACCTATTAGAATGATTATATGATGTAGTATGGACCCAAGTATTGTTGCTCAGAGTCACTGAGATGAAGTCTTTAAATAAAGAAAGCAGCAACCAAATTAAATGCAACTATTGTTTCCTATCAATTTTTTTTGTTCTCCTTATTTTCCAGACTCTCCCTTTTTTCACGTGGCCCAAATGTCTATCTCAGATGTTAGATATCAACATTCATTAGCGTGCTGATTTCCTTTAGCACTTTTTAGGGAATAACTCATTATTATGCAAATGGATGGTGTTAAGCTTCAGGCCAATTTCCATAGGTCTAACATAACAGATTACAGTCTTACCTCCTTCATGACTTCAATAATAGGAACCTTTCCTTCTATGTCATGAGTGCAGATTGTAAGAAGGACTGTTTCTTGAAATCTGGGTAAAACCCACTCATATATCTCCATCTGTTTTGATAAACATGCTGTGAGAGCAAGTCAGTGTCACTCAATCCTTCAGGCACACTGCACGGCTCTTCTCTAGAGGTGTTAAACTGGATTTCTCTGAGGGCCAGATCAGCATGGTAGTTCTCTGCAGGCTGGGCAGGTTGGCGGGGAGAGAGACGGAATGAACGCCTCAGGCAGCACCCTGCTGGCCAAAATGTTTTGGACAGCAGAGGGTGTAGGAGGCCTTCCAGGCAGAAAACGGGGTGTTGCGGGGGCCACCCCTGCACCCCATTTTGGCCCCCACGCCCCATTTTCACTAGCAGAGGCATCACAGGCTGGTCCTTTGCTATTTCCAGGCTGGCCCTGCAGGCCAGATTTAAGCACCCCTTGAGTTTAAGCACCCCTGCTCTTCTCCGTTTAGAGCTTTGCAGAGGTTCAAAGTGAGTCTGCATGCCTGGTGCATAAGAAGCCTCTTTGGTCTCGGGGTTAAGGCACCAGGTGAGAAAGCAGGAGACTGTGCTTTCTAGTCCTGCCTTAGCCATAAAGGCCAGCTGTGTGATGTTAAGTCAGTCACTCTCTCTCTCAGGCCAACTCACCTCACAAGTGGTTGCTTTATGGAAAATAAGAGGAAGGTGTATTGCATATGTTCATAGTCTTGAGTAAAAATAGTTATTTTTAAATAGTTACTTTTAAAATAGTTATAAATAAATAAGTAAATAGTGGTAAGCGGGTTTTATTGTTTATTAGAGAATTTTGCATATATATTTCTTATTAGTTTAATCAGTGCATGTTTATGTTACTTGCCAAAGTAGCTAGTATGTGGCTCCTTTTTCTTCTTTAAATTAATCTATTTCTGAGAGCCCAGTCTTATGTGAACACCTCCTAATACTTAGCCACTTAGCATAACATTATAATAATACCTCTCACTGAATTGTCCCAATACAAATTGCATGGCTATCCCGACAAAATAAGACAGTTTTTTATACACATGGACAATACAGGTAGTCCTTGACTTACGACCACAATGGAGCCCAAAATTTCTGTAGCTAAGCAAGACAGTTGTTGAGTGAGTTTTGCCCCATTTGACAACATTTCTTGCCACAGTTGTAAAATGAATTACTGCACTTATTAAGTTAGTAACACAGTTGTACAGTGACTTTGAGTTTGTTTGTCAGAAGGTCATAAAAAGTGATCATATGACCCCAAGAAATGGCAACCATCATAAATATGAGCCAGTTGTCAAGCATCCAGATGTTCATCATGTGACCATGGGAATCTGCAGTGGTCATAAGCGTGAAAAATGGTGTTATTCTTTTTCAATGTCATTAACTTTGAACAGTCATTAAATGAATGGTTGTAAATTGAGGAGTACCTGTTTATGCAATGGAGGCTTTGAATAGATTGCAGCAACTCTACTGCGGGAAACAAGAATAACAATGATCATCTTTTGCAACCTTGTGACAAGCAAAGTCAATGGGGAAGCCAGATTCAATTAACAATTGTGTTACTAACTGAACAACTGCAATGATTCACTTAACAACTGTGGCAAAATGGTCTTAACAACTGCCTTGCTTAGCAGTCGAAATTTTGGGCTCAATGTGATCGTAAGTCGAGGACTACCTGTGTATCTTGACCCATTTTTTTCTGTCATGTATCCTGTCTAACACTCTATAAGAGAAAAGAAGATTAAGGAAGATTTACAGAGGTTTGAATAGTAGTCCAGAATAAAGAGCGAAATTTAACAAGAAATAAATTCCTGCATTTGGAGAGAGAAAAAATAATAATAGAAAGCAAAAAAATATGATGTGGAGAATGCAGCACTGCAGGATATTTCTGTTGCCTGCAATTTGGCAGTTCAAATCTCCCCAGGTTCAAGGTTGATTCAGCCTTCCATCCTTCTGAGGTAGGTAAAATGAGGACCCAGATTGTTGGGGGCAATATGAGGACTCTGTAAACTGCTTGGAGAGGGCTGTAAAGCACTGTGAAGTGTTATATGTCTAAGTGCTATTGCTATTGCTTAGCAATGCTTTAAAACCACATCACTTAGTAACCAAAACTCCAGTCCCAATTGCAGTTGTAAGTTGAGGACTACCTGCAGATTGGAAGAAAGCAATTAATAAAGACAAAATGGCCAATCGTCTCCATTCAAGGGATGGGAAACTCATAAAAATAAGATACATATTATGACATTATAGTTTGGAAAAATGGAAATCCTCAAAACTTGTTGCCTGGTAGGATAAACAGCCCTTTTCCAATGTACTACTGTCAGGCTGATTCTAACCATTGCACCACCGCAGCTCTTAAGCGATGGCAATCCCAGCAGTCCTCGTTGCCATTGATAAGCAAATTGTATTCATTGTTAGCTGAGGACCTTTCTCAATCCAAGCTATTCCAAGCTTGGTCTTCCTACTCCCAAGCCTCAGTAAGGTAAGGGTCCCCCCCCCCCCCACATTCACCTATCTTCCCCATTTCTGCCCTTTTGGTAACCTGTATCCTGAGACCCTGGCCACCTGGACTCCCACTATCCCACCGTTACCTTCAGCCTCCTTTTGCTTCCGCTGCTGATGCGCTGTTCCCTGCCTGGTTGCTGGGCCATATGGGGGTATCGGATTGTGAAAAATAAAGGCAGAAGCAGTTTTAAGAGCCTGCTTTTTTGCTTTTATTTTTCTTTTTGCAGCATGGAGCCAGCCCCAGCCTGTCCCAGCAGGTCAGCAGAAGTACACGGCGATAGGCCAAAAGAGCATAAATGGGGGAATAAGCAGATAGGAAGAATTGGAAGTATCCCATAAACAGCGCTAATATAAGGTTCCACTATAGAATTCACTTACGCAGGAGAATGCTCTCTTCTGTTCAGCAGGATTTATTCTGATTTATGTATTAGGATTGTGCAGAGTGTGCCATACCCTTGAAACATGGAAATCTGTCAGGCTGTGAGGTTTATCACTCTAGAATTAGATTTCTGAAACAGCAAGTCTCCCTCTCTTGCTACAGGGGTGATTTATTCCACAGTTTCTCATGTTAGGGAAGGATAACCTACCTCAGACAATAGCCTGAAATGATGGCATTAAAATGACATTGTTCTGGAGCCTAGTTTTCTTAAATTGCTATCTGAATGTTAAACTCATCTTTTGTTAGCTGAGGCGTGCTCATTATGATAACTATACATTGTGGTTTTCAATGTTAGGATTTTTCAGCATTTTCCATTAAAAGAGAGAATGCAATCTAAAAAAGAAAACTTCCTTATTAAGTATCGAATAATAAATTTGGGAGTGATATGAGCAAGAAATGCATTCAATCTGTATTTTTCATGCAGAAATAGAGTGTGGGAAACCCGAGTTCTATGAGCTTTTACTTTGCTCTAGGTTCATTTGCATAAATTTGCTAAGTAAAAATCTTTTTCCCTGTGATGACTTGGTGACAATCTGAACTTTAATAAAAGGTGTTTATGCCTTGGGAAAGCAATACATTCTCATATTTCTGACCCGGGGTATTTAGATGAATAAAATTGCATGCCTTAGATTTTTTTAAAATATGCAAGTCAACTTATAGCTTCATGTTGTGACTTTTCTAATTTCAGTTTAGTAAATGACAGAGCTATTTAAAGAATTGATTCAAAATGCTAATCGTATCATGTTTTACTTGGGTCAGAGCTGGGCTGTGACAATCTAATTTTTAAAAGGATGACCTCAAGGGGAAGATCTAAATGGTTATCAATAACTGCAGGGATAACTGCTGTTTCCTAATAGTGGCAGGCTTTTCTAAAGTACTACCTGAATCACTGATATACTTTAGGAAAGCATTCAGTACTATCAGATTATTAGCATTTATTTTTAGGTTGTTATCCTCTTCTCTCCTAAGGACTTAGTTTCAAAATGAAGATCATGCTTGGAGACCTAAAATTTATTTCAGTAATTCTAGGTAAAAAATAGAACATTCTACAAAGATTAACTCGTTGCAACTTTAAATATTGGATTATTACCTGGTTATTTATGAGTAAAATTTATCTGAGCTAAAAGACTCTCAGCAAGAAAACTTGGTATTCTTGCTGTTTAGATACTTTCTTTCAAAATGGAATTCCAGAATACAACAAGGCATCTGTCTTTTTCAAATTGGCCAATATGGAGATGAATACAACAAATAGTGTGCACCTTTGGCATTCACTGAGAAAATGGCACTCTTGATTGGATTTTTGGATTGTAGTCTTTCAGGTGGAATGGCTTTTAGTTTCTTGGGACTTCATAAATCAAGGAAACCATTTTTAAAATGGCTAGATTATAGTAATCATGAAATATACTGGACAACAGGAAGATTTTAGAAACAAAATATTGAACTCAAGTAGAACCACAGCAGGTATAACAGAACTGTGTGCTTTGCTTATAGCTACCTCTAAATACCACTCAGATGTAGCAAAAAAAAAATAATCCAATTGTTTTAAGCTGAATGGTTTCTTTAAAATATATTTTTCTTAAAGCATTGTCCCTTGAATCTTGAACAATATGAACCCATAAAGCCATTTTTTTTTGCATATGGCTTCATTTCCCTTTTCTTTTTTGTTTCATCTTTGCAGATTTATCAGATGACTGAATATACAGTGTGTATTCTTCTATAAGGCTGGATAGTGTAATTTTCTTCTGTAAGATTAGAGTCCATTTAAATTGCCCATTGCAAATCAATTCCTACAGTGCAATTTAATGAAACCTTTTGTCAGCAATTAAGATTACTAATCTAATAACATTTTTACATTGCATGGCTAAGACTGGGTCTCTTTTTAAACCGAAGAAAATTCAGTGTGCATTTTGATAGCATTTACTTCTTTAAATACTTAATTCAGTATTATTATTTAGTCAAATAATAGTATTTGCTACAAAGTGCATACAGTATTTCCTTTTATTTAAATTTTATTAAAACATAGTTACATCATGAATTGACCCAATATGGAATAAAGTAGAATTTATTTCATGAAAAATCTGAATTCAGAGGTCCTTTTATAAAAAGTGACTTGTGCCTATAATTATTTGTGAAGCAAAATAGAATCATTCTCAGTTTTAATACTAAATATCCTTTTAGAGGCCTGTAGTATGAGAATTCATCCCATTTCCTCATTATTGCAAAATCACATAGTTCATGGCTGATCTCATCTTGGAGAAGAAGCTCAAATCACAAATCTGCCCTCCATGTACTTTTTTGTGGGTCTATGATTGGCAGTTGGAAGTCCCATGACTGCAATGTCAGCGTTCCAACCAAACTCTCCATCCCAAATTCAGCACTTTGAGAAAAAGTCCATCCAAGTAAGAATTTATTAGAGAAGTCATATTGGCATATCTGGGGAAAACCCAAATCTGAATTCCTGCATTTTCCCCTGCTACAATAAAATTCACACCAAGTCCCTTATTGATGACCCTCAAGTCACACACTCTAATTCACCTCCATTCTGAACTCCCACCAAGTCCAGTCACTCCCCTCCAAACTCCAGCGACTCAACCTTGAACTCAATTGAAAGAATGTTGTTGTGGCTATCCTCTCTTCTCACTTCTCTCTCATTCCCACAGTTACCCAATGCTCCCTTGTGGCAGCCCCAAATCTGAATCAAGATGGATCCAGGGCTGACATGCAACCTTTTCATTGCCTTGGAGACATAATCCTGGAAAAAGTTTTAGGTGGAAAAGTATGTTTCCACAACACCTGTTTTATTAGAATTATTTCATATGCTAATTTTTACCATCTGTAAATTTTATAGCTGCCTCTTCCAAACTAAGTGTCCTCTAAATGTGCAGAGTTCAATTTCCTACCTGGAAATTTCTGGAATAGAAATGCACACATCTGGGGGGGATTAAGACTGAAAAAGCTAGATTTCATTCAGCTCTCCAGATGCTTTTTGTATTTATTTCTTGCAGACATTATTGAAGAGAATAGTTTTACAATGGACAAAGCTATTCTAGATTGATTGATTGATTGATTGATTTATCAAAGTTGTATGCTGCTTATCTCACTAGCTCGCTATTCTTGTTCTGATCGTAATGTCCCCAGGCATTCCAAAGAAGGTGACACTGATGAAAAGAACCTGGTGGTATTATGATGGACTTTGCTCCTTACCTATGATATTTCAGTGCTACATACATATTCAAAAGGAGGATTCACAATACCATTTCATCATTCTCATACACTTTATTTTTGCCACCCTCTCTCCTAATTTATTATGTGCTCCTTTATTTTTTTACATCCCTAATCCCAAACTTAGGGAGCTCTTTGGAAATTTAAGAAAAAAATAGAAATTTCATGACTTCACTTGAGAATGTTTATTTCATTGATTTATGTACCATCATTCATTCAACAGCAACAATCCCATGAGGTAGTTTGGGCTAAGACAGAGTGAATAGTTCAATCATTCTATAAATTTGCATGAGTAAAACAAACTAGAACTTGTTCAACAGCTGAATTGCTATATTGGATAGTTTGTATATTGAAACCTCATGAGATTATGATTGAAATGTCATTAAAATTTCAGCCATTAAAATGTAATTATTTTATAACCATCTTTTATTTTTTTTAAAAAAATATTTAATTTGGGGCATTGTGAATACATTCCTTTTGATTCTTGTTCTATTCTGAATCCATGTTTGCAGTGGCAAAGTCTGAGGCTTCAGAAAGTTGAAAGCTGTCCTTACATTGAGTTAAATTGATTCTTCTAAGCTAGCTACTAAATGACAACTTTTCAGTTTTATTAGGCAGGGTTTTCCAAACCTTGATTACAGATGTCAAGTACAGGTTGCATACAAGGTATTTTTACTATATATATTGTGTCTTCTGGGATTTTCCAGCAACCCTCAAGGCTGTTTCTTACTCTGAGCAACATTTTAATCATCTGTTGCAGCAGTAATTTTAACTAGAAGTACTTCCAATAAGCAAAAACTTAAAGTAAAAGCTTTTATGAAGCAGAACAATTATTATGTCATACATTTTAATTATTGAACTTAGCCAAGTAACTATTCATAATCATTGATGATAATTTAATATCTATTGATTCTTGCTTCATTTTTTACTGGCCTACTTCCCAGATTCCACAATAATTAGTAATTGTCTGAGCAACCTTTCCCTTGTTGCATGTTTGGTAAATAGAGTGCATTTTCCTTTCTTTCCATCAAACAGCATCTTTTAGATAATGGAGGAAAGAATATCTAATTAAGGAACTACTTTAATTTATTTAAAGCATATTACTGCTTGGAGAATGTGGAACAAATTTTTTTAAATGGATTCATTATACATGAGGTGATGAGACTATGTTTTGGTACTGTATTATCTTTTTGCTGAAAAAGAATATTCCTGTTACTGTGCAGCCTATAGTATTATGTATAATTTTCCTGTTCAAGTTCACAAAACATTTTATGAGTTTCATACTTGCACCATTATAAGGCCTATTATATGGAAAAAATATAAGCATCATAAGCATAATTATCTGTAATGCTAATTATATCCATAAGTTGAAATAGAAAATGCTTAGATTTCTTTATCTGAACTCTGACTTTCTCACAGTCAGTATAATTAAAAGCACATATCATATGTTCCTAAGGTGCAGTGCTTTATTTTATTTTGCAAGCTATTAACACATTTTGTTACTCTTGAAGGTATAGTGAAACAGAGGCTGGATTCCAAAAATGGACACTCATATGATTTGTTTGCTGCTTTTTGTACATGTAAATGTGTTATTTATCCTCTCTCTTTCAAGTTATGTCATAATTGCCTTCTTCCCCATATTTTCCTTTGTAATAATCAAATCCATAAGTCACCAGTTCATTTTTTTTCTATTTTTGGAAAAAAGGTTCATAAAGGATTTCCAGTCATTAATAAATGCACTTATTATCTTTCCCTGATCAAACGAACCAGCCATTTGTGATGATTTAGTTATTGCACCAATTATTCCTCTATTTTGTAGTTTTTTTTACAAGTTCAAAAGGCATGGTAAATGACACTTCATGTTTTTCACATTTCCAACATAGATTGGAAGTAGACTTGTACATTCTGGACATTTTTCCTGATGTCTTACAACAGCAGTACATTATTTTGTGGGAAAAAAAATCTGTCTTTAGTTATAGTATGGTGTGAATTTCAGTGCCTTCCACCACATCTTTTCCCATTGATCCATCTGTATATTATAACCAAAATTCTTTATGCTTCCATTTTCCAAGCACCCATCTGTTCTAATCAAGTTGAATATCTGTGAAGCTCTGTTTGAATGAAGCTCTAGTTTAGAATGAGTTTTTCAGCATCAGGACCCTGGACAGTTCACTATAATCATGAAGGCTGAATTGTCCCAATCTGTGAGAGAATTGTTGATTTAATAAAGTAAGTCTGTCAGAGAACATGTCAAATTTAACAGGACTTACTGGGATGGATTTTACCCACTGAGGATTTTTTTTTTTGCCCTTCAACACTGTCTGCCTCTTTCTCTAGACTCCAGTCATGTGGGGAAAGTGGATATTGCATCTGAGAGTTGGTAAATTCAAGTTCTCTGCTGCAGAAAGATTTAAATTGGGGAGACAACAACTCTTAAAGAGGGACTTGCTTCCTATTGTTTCTTCTATACCTGAATGTAAGTCAAACATTCAGAATAGCTCAGTAGCACACTTGCTCAGAAGGAGGAAAAGCATAATACATTTGATGATCTTTACTTTGCTAAAAGGGGAACAAACTTTGGAGGCCCTCAGTGTGAAAGTCAAATATTTCATTATGAAGTTTTTTGAAAGAATGTGTGTGTGAAAAATAGAAAAAATATCTTCATTTTATGTTCAGATTTTAAATAATGCATTCATCTATGTAGACTATTGATAATTACATCATTTTTAATATCACCATTCAAATTAAGATTTTATTTAAGTACTGTTCACAGAACATCATCAGCCTGGAATAATTATAATTACACTAACTGAGTGAAAACTGCAGTTTGTTTTGAATATTTCCATTATATTCATTTGTAAGATATTTGAGAGGTTAATTGTTTGCAGAAAAATTCGTACATTTTTTTTATAGAGCAACTCCATCTTACCAGCTTTTTTCCATCCTGGATAGTTTTAGGAGATACTTCTTTAGAGCTACTTAAATCAGTTAAAACACATGTCTAACACTTTTCTATCACAATATAAAATTTCTTATCCCTTTATACTTTTTCTTACTTGATTTCCCTCCTACCTATTTCTCCATTAGGCATTGACAATCCATAAGAAAGAAAGAAACAAGTTGTGTATGATTATTTTTACATTGTTTTACTTAGTGTATGAAACACAGTTCTGATCTTGTTGAATTATGCATGATTTAGATCCATTACTTTTGCTTTTTAGTATTCTAGATAGGTAAGCATACCTAACAGAACAGAATTTTGTGTACCCACCAGATCAATTTAAATTTAAATTAGTTTGCTACACAGGTTTCCTTATTTTATTATAAACTTGATAAGAAAGTGATATTTCTACAACATATATGTGTCTCATTAACTAATTATTTTCTGGGAGAAAATACTGTATTTCCACCTCACTAATGAGGCAAAGAGATTGAGAGATATTATCTAATAACTGTGCTTCTAGAATTGGAGTTACCAGAAAAAAAAACCCATTGATGATAATAAGATCTCAGCATCAAAAGCATGGAAATGGAAGGGTTAGAATATGCTTCTTTTTAAATTGTCACAAATGGCAGTCCAATCTCTTCTTGAAGGTCTCAAATGATGGCGCTCCCACAACTTCCGAGGGCAAGCTGTTCCACTGGTTGATTGTTCTCACTGTCAGAAAGTTTCTCCTTATTCTCCTCCATGCTGCATCGAGAGCCCAGGATGGGTTGACTCCTTCCTATGATGTCATTTAGCTGAGTCTGTACAAAGATATAAAAGCTAGCCCCTGGGAGAGACCCCAGCTTTTGACTCAGCTCCTTTCAGTCAGTAGCTGTGTCTCTGAAAGTATTCTGTTAGACAGCACTCACAGCGATCTTCAGTACTTTTTTCCTCACTTCAAGCAGCTCCCAGGGCAGCTGCTCTTCCAGGAGAGCAGGGCTCTCTCTCCTGCAATGTTGGGAGCAGTGTTACAGTGCTCTGTGCAGGCAACCTGGGCAGCATCTGCAGACCTCCCCCACGCCTGTGGTTTGGAGCGATCGTAAAAATGATCGGCAAACTGATAAGAGCACAAACCAGCTGATCATGTGGCTGGTTGCTGCGTTTTTCACTTACTGACCGCTCGGGGCTTTGTATAGCCTAAGGAGCGATTCTTCGATCTTGGAGCCTGTTTTCCTGTAGTCAGTGGCCATCTTGGATTCAAGCCTTCCACCACGAGTTGAGCAGCCATTTTGTAAGCCTGGGGGCCATTTATCCCCTAAGGCAATGGTCCCCAACCACCAGGCCCCAGACCGGTACCGGTCTGGGGAGCATTTTTTACCGGGCCGTAAAGAAGCGGGCGCCACCATCTTGTTCTGATGGCAGTTTAGAAAGTGCTTCCGGGTGAGCTTGTCGGCTGTCGGTTGGAAAGCAGCGTTTGGGTGCTGAATCCTCGCGCCTTAGTTTCGGGGGAGCTTTGAATGAAGAGCCGTCGCGATGGCGGTGGAGTATCACGTTAGGAGGAGATTAAGAAAGAGCTGGAAAAGCCCATCGACAAAGGTACAAAGGAGGAGTTGAAGGTGGTGGGGAGAAGTGGGGGACGGTAGGCTGGCCAGTTGCTCGGCTCGCCTTGCCTTGGTCATGCATGCTGATGCCGGTACCGGGCCGTGGATCATTTTGTGATGCCGGTACCGGGCCGTGGGACAAAAAAGGTTGGGGGCCACTGCCTTAAGGGGCCTAATAGAAAATTTTTTAAACAGCTTCTTTCCAACACAGGAGCCTTTATTCTACAAATGGAGCAAGATAAGGCTCAGACAGAGCTTTCCCCCCCAGTGGAACAGTCTCTTAAGCCCAATAAGAGAAAAAGATGTAGGCAACGCACCCAATCAGTCCAGAGGGAGGTGGCTGCTAAAATCAAAGCTAAGATTCTAGCCCCTAAGAAGGCAACTCAGGCTGAATTGAGAGCAGAGAAGCTCAGACATGCAGCTCTAGAGAGGCAGTTCAACAGAACTATTCAACAGAAGGGAGTGCAACTACAGCATGTTTCAGGTGATACCCGTGGGCCCCAACCAAGCCCTCCCAGGGGAGCCTTTCCATCCTCCATCCTGGTCTCCTGAGGCTCTTGCTGTACAATCAGATCCTGAGGATCTAAGCAGATCTGGGCCTTATTTCCAACAGGCTTCTGTGTGCTATGCTCCTCCCCCTCTCTCCAGGCCTCGGACTTTTCCTCAATCTAGGCCTGAAGCCACCTTCACTGCCACAGCAGTGGGCCTTCGGCCTTCTGCCTCTACCTTTGGGCATATCCAAGGGATATGCCCAAAGGGATATCCAAGATGTTGTCTCATTAGCCATTAGGCAGGGATTGGCTGAAGGCTTCAAGCAAATTTTTCAACCTCTGGAAAGGATTCAGGCACTTCTCCCTTCTCAATCTATAAGTTCCTTGCCTCATCATCCTGATTTACACAGGCCCCAGGACCTCAGGGTCCATTATTCTCTACCATAATGGGAGGAGTTTGATGAGGAAGGAAGGCCTTCACCATCTGAACACAGTTACTCTTCTCATTCAGAGTGTGAAGAGGATGAGATTTTTGACAAAAACCTTTCAGAGGAAGAGGATTCTCGCCCAAAGCAGACATCCTCTGCATTGGTCTTCAAACCTACTCTCTTCAGGCCATTACTCAGCAAGGCCTTGGTCACTGCCAAGCTGTTGCCAGAGGAAGTGGCTCCCAAGCCACAAGGAAATCCCTCTAGCCAAGGGGATTTGCTCTTCTCCAAGCCTGTAGTGCATGCAGAGATTTTACCTTCTCCCATTTTGTTCCTGGACATGGTCAAGGAGCAGTGCACTTCTCCTTCAGCAGGTCCTTGCCCATCTTCTCTGGATAACATTTCTACAATGTCAGCGCAGCTCTGGACAATGCCCTGGCAGTGCCTTCTGTTGACATTCCGGTTCTGGCCTCGTTCTCATCTTCTGGCACTCCCACAGAGCCAGAAGATATCCTGAAACCGGATGATAAATGTTCCGAACGGACCCTCAAGCGCAATCACCAGGCCGCTACTTGGGCTGTTCGGGCGTCAACAGCAGCATCCTTTTTCATGAGGGCATCCATATGGTGGCTGCGCCAACTCCAGAATAGATTGCCTGCTTCTGACCTTCGGTCTCACCAAGACCTTAATAAGATTATTGCAGCAGCAGAATTCACTGCGGATGCCATTCTCAATTCCGCCAAATTTGCATCCAAGGCCATGGCATCTTCTGTAGCAGCAAGAAGACTTTTATGGCTCTGAAATTGGCAGGTGGAGTCACGCTGAAAATGGAAGCTGGCTTCAGTTCCATTCACAGGCGATAAGCTTTTTGGCGATGCTCTGGAACCTTATCTCATCGAAACCAGAGATAAACGTAAAATTCTCTCTTCCTCTGGGAAGAAAGCCGGCTATCGCCCTGCTCCTTATCGCCCTCCTGCCTTCCGAGTGGAGACCTCATCTCATTTCCCCTGGTCTCACAGGCTGTACTCCCAACGCCTTGACCAACAGGCGGAAACATCTGGCAGGCAACAACCTTCTACTGGTAAATGGCCCTTTCCGGGGGGAGGGGGTTGTTCCTTCCGTTGCTCTAAGTAATCCCTCATTCTCCCCACCCATCGGAGGTCACCTACCCTTCTTTGCCTCCAAATGGGAGGAGTCAATGACGAACGTCTGGGTGCTCAGCACTATTAGGTCAGGGTTACAATTGGACTTCCTAACGCCACCCCCCAATTTTTTTATCTGTCCTGTCTCTCGAGACATTTCCAGGCAAGCCCTCATGAATCAGGCCATTCAGCACCTTCTTGACATCAGGGCTATTCAACCTGTTCCCTCCTCTCAACGTGGACGTGGACTTTACTCTCTCCTTTTCATTGTTCCCAAAGCCTCAGGGGGGTGGCGAGCCATCCTTGATCTAAAATTTCTCAACCAATTTGTAAAATACAGGGGATTTAAAATGCAGGCTCTGCATTCTATTTTGGAGAGCATTCAGGAGGGCGACCTCCTCTCTTCCATTGATCTCACTGAGGCTTTCCTCCACATCCTAAGTTGGCCTCATCATCGCCAGTTTCTCCATTTCTGTTATCAGAATACCCATTACCAGTATTGAGCTCTTCCCTTTGGCCTCTCAATGGCTCCAAGGGTCTTCACAAAGGTTCTGGCAGCATTGATGGCATCTCTGCATTCTATTCCAGTGAGGATCCAATGCTACTTGGATGACATTTTGATTCTATCCTCTTCCATCCTTGCGGCCCATTGGGATCTGCAAATTACCCTGTCATGTTTCCAGAGCCACAGATTTTCCATCAACACCAAAAAGAGCCAGCTCTCTCTCACAACCAAATTGCAACACTTGGGAGCAGTCATCGATACCATGTCATGCCAGGTTTTCCTGTCCCCAGCTCGTGGAAAGAGCCTTGCAGAGATCATCAGCCAGATCCAGCCACATCAAATTGTCCCCCTGTTGCTGCTGTCCAAACATCTGGGAAAGATGGTCTCCTATATTGGCATCCTCCTGACCCCTCCAATGGTTCCTGCTTCCCCACCAATGAGCAGGAACCAGCCACTCATCCATCAAGGTCCCACTCCCACCACAAATCCGGAGAGCTCTCAATTGGTGGCATTCCCCATCTATCTGGAGGGGACTCCTGTTCAGGGAGGAGTGATAACCACCAATGCCAGCCTCCTGGGTTGGGGTTCCCATATGCAGGGCCAGATAGCTCAGGGTGTTTGGTCCAGATCAGAGCAGACCCTTCCCATAAATTGGCTAGAGCTCAGAGCCATTTTTCTGGCTCTCAAGCATTTCAGGCAATCAGTGACCGGCTCTCATGTTCTAGTCCTAATGGACAACATGGCTGTAAAGGCTCATGTCAATCAGCAAGGGGGGATGAGGTCCAAAGCCCTCATGAGAGAGGCTCTACAGTTGGGGTTATGGGCAGAGAAGTACCTGTTGTCCATCTCGGCAGACCACATCTCCGGGGTCAGCAGGAGCCGAGTCGACCAGGCAGAATGGCCCATTCCTCCATCTCTATTCAGGGATCTTTCCCTCAGATTAGGAACAGCGGAGGTGGATCTCTTCTCCACTCCTCAAAATGCCCAAGTCACTAGATTCTTCACCAGGTTTCCTTGCCAGGGAGCTAAGGGGATCAATGCTCTTTGGTGCAGATGTCCCAAGGGTCTCCTCTATGCCTTTCCCCCATTTCCCATCATTCTGGCAGTAATTCGGAAGATGTTGGAGGAACGTGTGGAGCTTCTCCTCCTGGCACCCTATTGGCTAAGGAGGCCCTGGTTTGCGGACCTGGTCAACCTATTGGTGGCTTCTCCTTGGAGGATCCCAGCCCATCTAATCTCCTTTCACTAGGGGGCCCTGCTCCACCCAGAGCCCCAGTGGTTCAAGCTGTGGTGGTTCATTGCATACAGGCAATTCTCAATGTATGACCATTCCATTGTATGTCATGACAGTTGTAAGCTGCAGTCATTAAATGAACCCATTGTCTGCAGTGGATGGTTGTTGTTGTTTTTTGCCAGAGATTGGAAGTAAATGCTGGTTTCTGTCAAAAAATACAATACATTATGATTATGTGACCATGGACACTACAAATGTAGGCCAACTGCTGAGTGTCCACATTGCAGTTACATGACTGCAGGAGTGGCCATTGGAATTTTGAGTCTGGATCATAAGGGGGACTCTGTCCTAGCTTCATACCAGTGGTGGGATTCAAATTGTTTTACTACCGTTTCTGTGGGCGTGGCTTGGTTGGCATGGCTTGGTGGGCGAGGCTTGATGGGCGTGGCAGGGGAAGGATACTGTAAAATCTCCATTCCCTCCCCACTCCTGGGGGAAGGTTACTGCAAAATCCCATTCCCTCCCCACCCCACTAACCTGCTTTCCAGCTCTGTTCTCCTGTGCAGGGCAACAAAAGAAGACCCAGCCAATCTGCTGGGACTCAGGAGGCAGAGAATAGATGGGGACAGGGCCAGTCAGAGGTGGTATTTGCTGATTCTCTGAAATACTCAAAATTTCTGCTACCGGTTCTCCAGAACTGGACAGAACCTGCTGAATATTCTCCTTCATACGTCACTAAGTGAGTGGTTGTAAACTGAACACTACTTGGTCTGGGGTGATAGATTACTGGTATGTGCAATTGGGGAAAATTACATGTGATTGTAGAAATACATATAATCATCCACTTAGATTTTAAAAAAAGATTTGGCATTCTTTGAATCAACTAGCTTTCAAAGATACAGAGCAGTTTTGGTGAAAGTGGCTTCATGACCATTATAATTAATTTTGTGTGCTTTGATAATGTACTGGCAGCAAATTTGCCCACTGGCCCTGTCGACTACCCTTGTTTCAATTGTCTTCCAGCATTAGCAACACCTGAGATTGGTCCTCACTGCCATCAATCATTTCCTGTTCTGCCCTGAGCCTTTTGGATGATATATAAAAACACTGTTCATGAATAAGATGTTAGTTGCCAATCTGCCAATAATTATTCCAGAATTTGTGGTGGTGAAAGTTTTTGCATGGTTGCTATACTCATTGATTTTTTTTTCTCTTTTTAATAAATCCTCAAGAAATTTCTAGGCTGTGAAGTTGGAGCATCAAACAATGAAAAATATTAAGACAAATTTCCAGTCTACTAAAGACAGCAGAGCAATTCTATAATTAGTTGAATGGCAAAATCTTGCAGCATTAGAAATTAATTGCCCAGAATTCTTAGCTCTCATTTCAAATGTTTCCTGATTTAACAATTTCATTTTCAGTTTTAGAATGGAAGTATTGTGTGTCCCACACCAAATATTAGAAGTGCACTATCAAGTTAGGTTAGTATGGTAGATGTCACTAATCCTAAATGGAAATAGATGAGGTTTACATTCAAGGAATGAGTTTAGGATGAAGATCAGAGGCTGGCTTCATTTTATGGCTGTAATATCATAACTGTATTTGTTTTCTCAATGTTAAATGATAGTATTCAATCACATTTTTTGCCCTACGTGTTTGATAACAGAATGCAGTGTAGTGAAATGAAGAATTCTGGGCATTTTTCATCTTGTCTCTTCTCCATGGGATGGCCCTAGGCACCTTTTGTTTTTCTTAATAGTTGTTACCAAGCCCACTTTAGATAACTATTATCTCTTTGCATGTGGTGTGTTAAGCCTGTATCAGTATAATGTTTTAGGAATTGCTAAGTAGTGCATTTCTGTCCAGATAACATTTCTATGACTTATTGCCTATGAAATATGTATCTCTTGGAAACTAGTTGTTTTATTGTTTTCCTATTTTGTTGTGTGTCAAATATATCTTATCAGTTCAGACCCAGACTATGACAACAGCGAGGTAAGAAAGCCATACATTTTTTTATGATGTATTTTTATGATTTTATGATGATGTATTTGCTAAAGTGATAGAAAATCCAGTATTGCTGTCTGCTGTGATACTGGCATAGCGATAAGAAAAGCTTCATTAAGTTTTGATTATTTACAACAGCAGTGGTATATCCTTTCTCTGCCTTGCTAATCCTCCAAGTTCTGTTTGAGGTATCCCTCAATTTGTCATGTTTTTGCAAAGACCTAACCTAAAATTGCCTTCTGATTTACTACCATGCTTCCTTACTTTTCATGATTTGTGTTCAGAATGATAATGTACTAAAATATAACAGTCAGATGTTTTGAAGCTATCTGATTCATATTTTAAATGGGGTGTTTTTTCATTTATAGTTAATAGCCTGACTGTACTCAAATTCCAAGAATTATATAGAGCATCATTACTTCAGATATGAAACAAGCATTACTTACCTTTTATATTAATATCAGTATTAGTTTGCAATACTGTATGAATTGAATATTAGGAATATAAGTAGGCATACCCTATTAAAGAAGAAATGAGAAACAAACATTATTTCAAAGCATGTAAACAAATTCTGTCAATATTCCATGGTGTAATTTATTTTACAAGGTTGTTATTATGGAAGAATAGAATAGAATTCTTTATTGGCCAAGTGTGATTGGATACACAAGG
The DNA here is from genome assembly GCF_049901715.1 of Pseudonaja textilis. Lineage (NCBI taxonomy): Eukaryota > Metazoa > Chordata > Lepidosauria > Squamata > Elapidae > Pseudonaja > Pseudonaja textilis. The sequence continues at coordinate 252,759,539 of NC_141990.1, read as the reverse complement.
AATTTGTTTTGGTGGAAATGCTCTCAGTATACATAAAAGAAAAGATACATTTGTCAAGAGTCAAGAATCATAAGGTACAACACTTAATAATAGTCATAGGGTATAATAAGCAAATCATTATAGGCAACAGTCAATATAAATTGTAAGGATACAAGCGACAAAGTTATAGTCATACAATCACAAGTGGGAGGGGATGGGTGATAAGGAGTGATGAGAAGATTAATAGTATTAGTAGTGCAGACTTTGTAAATAGTTGGACAGTTTTGAGGGAATTATTTGTTTAGCAGAGTGATGGCATTTGGAAAAAATGTCCTTGTGTCTAGTTGTTCTGGTGTGCAGTGCTCCATAGCGTCGTTTTGAGGGTAGGAGTTGAAACAGTTTATGTCCGGGATGTGAGGGGTCTGTAAATATTTTCACGACCTTTTTGACTCGTGCAGTATACAGGTCCTTGATGGAAGGCAGGTTGGTAGTAGTTGTTTTTTCTGCAGTCCTAATTACTCTCTGGAGTCTGTGTCTGTCTTGAGGGAATACTGTGTATGCTGCCTTGAGCTCCTGGAAAAAAGGCTGGATATAAATATAAGAAGTATAAATAAAAAATGTTCAAGTTATGTTGACAACTTAGAGAGCCACTTTGCTCTGGTATCTAATCCACCAGGCTAAAAACCAGGAGACAGTTCTAGTTTCACTTTAGGCATGAAAGCCGACTGGGTGATTTTAGGCCAGTCACTCTTTCTCAGCCCATGACATCAGTCCATTTGATTAATTCCTATTGCAACCAATGAATCAACATTTGGTTGATCCCATCCCCACCCAAAAAAAGGACCCAGAAAAATGAGAAGGAGAAAGTGAAGGAGAAGAAGTCATGGAGATATCTGATATAGGATTTAAAGCTGGGGTCCTCAATCCTCAGGCTAGTCTGTAGCCCATTGGAAACTGGGCCATGCAAGTGGTGGGCAAGCATGCAAAGCTTCATTTGCACATGTGCAAGAGCTAGGTTGCACCATCCTTCCCCCCTCATCATCATTGCTGCTACTGCTGCTGCTCCATGGAGATAGAAAGGTTGATGACTGCGGTTTAAAGAGCTGCTTTTATTCTGGAAACACAAAAGTAATCTTTGGACAATTCCCATGGAAATGTACACATGTACAAATGTACACTGAATGATTATTTAATTGCATGCTTAATCATTTAGTTAGTTAATTGTTAAGTATTTGTAAATTTGTCGATATATATATAGTAGTTTTGGTATTAAATGGGACTCAATCCTAAAGCATTTACCAAATTACATTAAGTGTTCAGTATTTCATCTTGGACTTCCTTCTTCTTACCTGTACATTTATTGAGTTTTCTGCTACAACATGGTTTTCCAATATGAACTACCTCTGTTTCAGTTAAGTAGCAAGACTCTCCCTGGAATGTCTTTCACTTTTGAGTCTTTGTTCTGATCCACTCTGAGCCCAGCACTGGAACCATTCTTTGAGTTCTGAAACCTAGAATTTCTCATGAATTTAAGCAACTAAATATTGTTTGCTAGAGACCTAGGGATTGATATTTGTATTCTTTCGTAGCATTTAGATTTTAACCTATATTTCATGTAACTGTGGGAATGATCTTAGAAATCAGGGCAGAGAAACCCAACCAAGACCAGATAAAACCAGCTGAGCCTACAACTGAAATGGTGTAGGGTCTCCTGCTTAGGTGGGGGGTTGGTTGGTTAGATGACCTACAAGGTGGCCTTACTTGTAGCTCCTGATCGTCTTCCCTTCAATTGTTTCTGCTTTTTTTCCCCAATCTCTTCTCAACTCAATTCAGTTTCTGTTTTCTGACCAAACAAGCTTTCAATTGATTAGTGGCACAAATTTTAAATCAGAGACTTATTGATTTCTTTCATGATTATTTTATTTATTCTGAGTCCATTCAATTTTTATTTTGTGGGATACAATTTCTTTGGATAAAACCAACTTTTTCATTTTCAATCTGCTAAATGTTTTTTTAGGGCTGTGGACAAAACATTTCAGCCAGGATATATACCCCTTGTATCACCTTTTCTTTAGGTGATTGATGCTGGCATAAATAGCATCTCACAATTGTCAGCAAAGGCTGTGCCTCACACAGATTTTTAAAAAAACTGATGTTTGACTTGAAAATCTGCTATATTGATTCCTACAAACTAGCCTGCTGATGCAGCACTCAGTGGCTAGCACAAATTTAACCTCTTATCTTCCTCTTGGTTATACTGGACTAAGTGATTATTTTTGCATCATTACACTAAATGTACAATATGTTTCTTATTATGTTGGCATTTTGAAAAATTGGATACAAAACATCCAACCTTCTAAAATGCATGGCTACAACACTCTTTTTTAAAAATCATTTATCAAAGATCAATGAAATTGTGTCATAACAGATCATAAATTATATAGACCAAATATTCATAAAGAAGCATTATTGGAAGCTTCTGCAGGAGGTTCAGGTGCGGGACAAATAGGGAAAACACTGTTGCACCATCTACTCTGAGCTCAAGCCAAGCTACATGTATGCTGATGTTGCATGTGCATGTGAATGGGGAGAAGTTTATGCTGTGATGGCATCTTGCTACCTTCATTTATTTGACAAAAGACTTTTGTCCTGCTGATGCTTTTTCACTTTATAACATTCAGCACATATATCCAGCACACTGGTCAAATATGACACATCAAATTAAATAGTTATTCAGAAGGAATAGAAAGAATAGCTGAGACACTATTTTTACTGTTCTCTTTTACTGTTGCAAAATAAAACTAGAAGTTAGGTCTGTTGCTACAGATGGTTTGATTTTGCAGCTAAAGTTGGGAATAAAGAAATGAAATCAAAAGTGCTCTTCACATATCATGCAAATATAATAAGCAAACAATGGAGATCAGCTGTTGCCTGTCTTACAGAATCTCTTAGTGATTCCTTAGCAATAATTTGCTGCATTCTTATAGACCATCCATGAGGAGTCTAACTACAGGAGGCACAAAATATTTACAATCACTGCCGGTTCTAGTGTAAATTTGACTGTGTAGCAGCTGGGAAAAAGCAGAGACCAAGTACTGTTATCAGAAAGGGTTAAACTGAAATTGAGAAGTTGAGGTTTCATCTTCTCAACCATCTGTTTTTCCCAATTATTAGAAGGAAACAAATAAATACAATCTGGTTCACAGCTGGTTGCGTCAGTGAACTACAGATGATTATGTGCACCTAGGATGCAGAAATATTCCATGACCATGCTGTAAATTTAATTTAAGAAGCTATTCTGATTTTGAAATTAGAAATCTACAGTTTTATTCTGATACTCCTTCCACTTTAAAAGAAGTTGCAAGAAGTAAAATCACAGCATAACCTACTTTCTGGAGCAGAAAAATCCCAGTTCTTAACATACTTAACTGAAAACTCTACAGTATGTATCAAGAAAAATATTATTGGATGAATATCTAAAATTGTCAAATCATTCCAGCGCAAGTATCAAAAGAGTAAAAACAGCTTAATGTCAAATGATGTAAATAAGGGGCATATTGCTATTTTTTATTTCCAGTGTATATTTAATGCCTTCTGTATGGCACAGAAAAGTCTCTATGAACTTTTGATTTCTTTTAGCATAATCTAAATAAAAATTCTTTGAAAAGGGATATTTTTTCCTTAATTTAACTTGAAAAACTTAGTAAGTATTAAGAAATAACTTGTAGTTCAATGATGCAAAAATAATCACTTAACTGGTTGAGCAAACGAGGAGAATGAGAGCCAGAAACATGTTTCAGAAATGTAGAGCCAAATTTCTCCAACTGTCTTGTGTTTGGAAACTGTTTCTAACTTCCCTTTTAGAATGAAGAAGAACAAGTAGGAGAATCACAAGAAAAATTGCCTGCCAAGGCACCAGCATTTATTTTGTTGTAAATTTTCAATCCAATGTTTGAAGATAGCACCCAAGCATGCAGGGGTAAGAAAGTAAGATATGTCTACAGTATCTGTTCTAGTTTACCATACTGTGTAATAGTCAGACCTTTGCATTGGAGGACAGTGATCAACAGCTAAGCATGTTTTTATTCAGTAGTCAGAATAGTTTGAAAATAAGTAGGGATTCAACCCCACTCTGCAACTAGCAAAGGTATACAAAGGCTACCAGTAATTGCTTACCTGCCATCAAGTGCAAGGAACTTTTTTTGTTATGAGTCAAAACAAAACATCTTTTGCAGGAGATGTAGGGGGAGTAGAAGCTTGATTCTACCCACATCAGGCAGAGGCTACAAAGATAATTTCATGTCTTGGTTGAATCCATAGAGCCAAGGGAATTGGAAGCATAGCTGCCATCATTTCTCTTTCTTCTATTGATGCTGCTAGTTTCCAGCTTCTGTGCAATTAATAGATATGGGAGCCAACTGGCTATACTGAAACACCTTTCCAATTTCTTAGATAGCCTGAAGCTCTATTATCTGCAGTCTATTATATGGATGAATTTATTTTAAAAAAAACTTGCCGTAAGGATATTTTTCCCTGTCACTCTTTTTTTACCTGCACCCTGAGGAATATTGGTCTGCCTCTGCAGGCTTTTTGCATCTCTTATTCAAAGCCTTAATTGACTTGAAACTTCATGTAGCATGCACTGCTGGAGAGAGAAAGAAAAAAAGAGAGAGAGTCTGTGTGGGGCAGAAAGGAAGGAGAAATTCCTCTGTATTGTGTAGAAGGAACCACAATGCCTTTGAATGACAAAACAGAAGAGAGGGAAAACTGAATAGTTCCCATTGTTTTGGGGTCATTTATGTAAGTTGGCAGATTTTTGTATTTCACCAAGATTTTCCGTTCCCAAATTTTTCAAATTTATTGCTCTTTCAATAGCCAGGCATAAATTTCAAGTTTCCCATTTCACTTTTAGTTAAATGTAATTATTAATTAATGATCTCAATTTTTCACCTGTAATTTATTAGAAATTCAAATATCAACATGGCTTGGCTGGTCTGAAACTATATTATTTTTGTATGCATATTTTTGATATGATCTTAGCCAAACATCAGGTCAAAGATAATAAGAAAAAAGTTTCTTTCAACCTATAAATAACAAGAAAAAAATCAAGGAAACAGTCAGTCCACTAAGGAGAGAAGATGGCAAGGAAGTAACAGGCAACAGAGAGAAAGCAGAACTGCTTAACCCATTATTTGCATCAGTCTTCACACAAAAAGAAATTATAGCTCAACCCACCAAAAACCTAACTGTAAAAGACGGACCAGAAATAAAAGTTCAAATAAGCAAAAAAAAAGTAAGAGAACATCTGTCTGATCTTGATGAACACAAATCACCGGGGCCTGATGGATTACATCCCAGAGTTTTAAAGGAGCTGGCAGAGGTCATCTCAGAACCACTGCACCTTATCTTTCAAAAATCCTGGAGCACCGGAGAACTACCAGAGGATTGGAAAAGAGCTGATATGGTTCCTGTCTTCAAAAAAGGAAAAAACCAGACCCAGGAAACTATAGACCAATCAGCCTCCATCAATACCCAGGAAGATACTGAAAAGATAGTAAAAAACAGATCTGCCAACATCTAGAAACAAGTAAAGTAATAACTAGCAGTCAGCACGGGTTTGTTAAAAACAGATCATGCCAAACCAATCTTATTTCATTCTTCAACACAGTGACTAAATTAGTAGAACAACAAAATACTGTGGACATAATATATTTAGATTTCAGCAAGGCATTCAATAAAGTAGACCACAACCTACTTCTTAGTAAGCTAGAAAAACGTGGGATAGCACCACCACTAGATGGACTCTCAACTGGCTGACAAACCATACTCAACAAGTAGTCCTTGATGGGTCTAAGTCTACATGGAGGGAAATAAGCCACAAGGTTCCGTCTTAGGCCCAGTACTCTTCAATATCTTCTTTAACGACTTAGATGAGGAAATAGAAGGGGAACTTACCAAATTTGCAGATGATACTAAGCTGGCAGGAATAGCTAACACCCAAGAAGATAGGCTCAAGATCCAGATGGATCTTGACAAACTAGAACACTGGGCTGTATCTAACAAAATGAAATTCATTGTAGAGAAACGTAAAGTCCTACACCTCAGCAAGAAAAACCAAAAGTACACATATAGACTGAGTGAAACCAGGATCAATAGCAGTAACTGTGAGAGGGATGTTGGAGTCTTAGTGGACAACCAGCTAAATATGAGCCAGCAGTGTGCAGCAGCAGCCAAAAAAGCTAATGCAATCCTAAGTTGTATTAACAGAGGGATACAGTCAAGATCAAGGGAAGTACTAATACCACTCTATAAAGCCTTAGTAAGATCACACCTAGAGTACTGCATCCAGTTATGTTCACCACATTATAAAAAAGATGTTGAGACTCTAGAAAAAGTACAGAGAAGAGCAACCAAGATGATTAGGGGACTGGAGACTAAAACATATGAGGAACGGTTACAGGAACTGGACATGGCTAGTCTAGTGAAGAGAAGGACCAGGGGAGACATGACAGCGGTCTTCCAATATTTGAGGGGCTGCCACAGAGAGGAACTGGTCAAGCTATTCTCCAAAGCGCCTGTAGGCCAGACAAGGAATAATGGATGGAAACTGAAGAAAGAGAGATTTAACCTGGAAATAAGGCAAAACTTTCTGGCAGTGAGAACAATCAACCAATTGAACAGCTTGCTCTTGGAAGTTGTGGGAGCATCATCACTTGAGACTCTCAAGAAGAGATTGGAATGCCATTTGTCAGAAATGGTGTAGGGTCTCCTGCTTGGGCGGAGGGTTGGACTAGATGACCTACAAAGTCCCTTCCAACTCTGATTATCCGTTATCTGTTACTTAAGTATTGACCAAGTAGCTAGGGACAATAAGGAAATGAAGAGAAAAACGAAAATTGAAAATTCTTGGACTTCCGGTTTGGTCTGCCTCAAATATGGCCTGAAATCCGCAATCGTCCACGGTTTCAGTTAGTGCTCTTTCGTTGGAAGACCCCAATCCTGATCTGGGACCAGAGCCACCTTGTAGGGGTGGCAAAGAAGAGGGAGACCACCAGCTGGGTTGAGGGGAGCCGCATCTCCTCTCCTTGGCTTGGTAATTACTCCCCTCTGAAGACTAGTGGTGTCTAGAGCAGTGGTGTCCAATAAAATGGCCACCCCAAAGAGGTAAGCCGACTTGGACAAGTTTGTACAGGAACGGTGAAGAAGAGAACAGCATAAAAACCAGGAGAATTTGAGCACAAGGTACCCCAGATTTAAATTTTTCAAAATTGTTAAGTGGATTTGAGCGCCGGACAAAGAAGTTAAGAAAGAAATATTTGACAGTTTAAGTGGCTTTGTATCCTAAAAGGAAGAAGCCAGAAGAAGAAGCTTGCATTTGAATTAGTTAAATATATAACCCTGACACTAAATAGGCATAATTAAAGCTGGATTGGACTGTGTTCAAGGTGGAAAATAAAATTAAAAATTGACATTTGGAGTTATTGATTTTGGAACTCTAAAAATCTGAATGAGAGAGAAAAAGCCAGGAAAAAGAAAAAGAATTGATTCTGAACACAGTGAAGTGTGCCATCTAGTGGAGAAGAAAATTGTTTATTTACATCCCTTCTTTTTTTAAAGCTTGGATCTGCTAAAGACTTGCTTGATACAAAATAACCCGAATTAGGATATTACAAAATAGAGATCCTGTAAAGTGAAAGTGGAACTTTAAAACAAAGGAAAAATCATGGGATTGCTTGGTGATTTTGGCATAAACTTTAATTTATGGACACTGAAATGTGGAATTAACCTGGAAATATTCTGAAGAGAACTAATAAGAGTTAAACATTGGAAAAAACTTTGTGGACATTGTTTAAAGGTGGCAGGAATGCTTTTGGAACTAAAATTGGAACTTAGAAATATGAAAGACATGCTACAAGAAGAAGGCAAATTGCTTGGTTTTGCTCTACAATTTTTAGAAATGGCGATTTCAGAATATGAAGAACAACAGGAAGGGCTAGAAGAAGAGGAATCCATTAAAGAAGTGACCATCTTAAAGGGGCATCTGAAATAATGAAAACTTAAGCGAAGAGGGAAAAGAAAGGGAACTAAAAATAGGAGGTTTAAAATTGTAATTAAAAAGAGATTTACTTTGAAAACCAAACAAAGTGAAAAGAAACAACAGGAAAGGGAACTCCAGAAGGGAGTACTGAAAAGGAGGGGGATAGAAATAAGGGTGATGAAAAGAGAGAAAGAATGAAGCAGGACCATGAAATAAAGAAATATGGTAAGCAAGCAAGAATGAAAATGAATTGTTTATCTAAAAGGCATAGAGATAATGGTTAATTAAGGTTTAAAGAGGGGACTCTGCAAGTTGACAAGAGGTAGTTTAAATAAATTAGAAATAATAAACTATATAGAAAATAGTGGAATATAGATTATTAAAATGGGAGATGGGAACTGATACTCTTCTATTATTGCAATGGTTGTTTGTTCCTTTCCCCTTTTGTATGGAATTAAAAGAGGTAATTAGAATAAGGGTATTAACAATGTTTAATTGTTTTAAACATAATTTAATTTATATGTTATAGTTGAAATGGAAACTACTAGAAAGTTATTATTATGGTTTTTTAAAGTGTTAATTCAAAATTAAACTATGGGAATCTTGGGGGTGGGGGGTTTAAACTATGTGATATGTTAACCACAGAGGTGGCATCTCAAAATTGGCAATAACAGGGATGTTTCTCTGTTTTTTTTTCTATATGTGAAATGGTTGAATTGAGATTGAATTATTGGAATGATGAATTAAGTATAGGCAAGGAAATTGCAAACCTGACAGAAGAGAATATAAATTATGATAAATATGAAGATATTTAAAGAGGCATTAAGAATCTAAGGAAATAGATTAAGTAATGTACTGAAAAAAATTATAAAATAAGCTGGAGGAAACTAGATGATCAAAATTAAAGAAAATATATAAAGTAAGGTTAAGGTATGTTATCATATGTGAAAGATGAGTAGGAAATGAAAGTCAAGTTTGTATGGAAATGTGTTAACCTGGAATCATGCTGTTCACTGAAAAAAGATATTTTTAATATGTGAAAATTGACTCAAACCTTTAAAAAAAAGAAAATTGAAAATTCTTCCTTATGACTTTTAAAATAGTTTATCTATTTTAGTTTGTTTCAGCAGTTCACTTTTCTCTATCTATATTCTTTATACTATTCTATCAGCTTCAAGAATGTAAAGTGTTTGCACATTTATAATCAAGTTCCATATTGAAGAAGAAGTTGAAGGACTGTTTTTGGCAACACAGGCCACACTTATATGGGTTGCTCAAATCCACATGTTTCTTAGATACTAAATTGCAACAATGTGTTAACATGTTCTGTATCTCTTTGCTGTCATCTGAGGTTGCAAATATACATCCTTTTGTTCTCATTTCTTTTCAACTGATTAGTGATTTATGGTAGTTGAGATTCAGTTGATGATAACCTCTATTAAATGAGACCTAGGTATTAACTGCTTGAATGAATGAACTATTTAAGATTGTAATTTTATGACTTTATATAAGAGTGTTATTTACATCTGATTAACATATATTAACTGTTTCATATCTTGGCTCAGTTAATGGTGACCATTTCTTCAGATATTGAAAATGGTGAGGGTCCTTCCCTTTCTTACTTAAAACACGGGTTTCAGTTTGGAATATGCTAAAAATTAAGCAGTATCTAAGAAGCTGATATGGTATCTGACATATTTAAAGAGACCTGTTTCCTACTTCCTGCTTAAAATTTCCTGCTGATCCAAGAGCTTTCATTGTAAGGGGGTTGCATCTCAGATTAGAATTAAAGGACCTATAGTGATAATAGTTGACATCTTTTGCCATAATTAGGTGGGCCTCCACTACTCTGGCACCATAAAGAGACATTGTATTCCATAATTTCCAAAGTCACAGGCATGCATGTTCTTCTAAAATCCAATGAGAAGAATAGTAGTGGAACTCTGCCTAGAAAGCCATCAAATTAGGCATTGGCTGCAAGGACAGAAACCAGGGTGTGAGTCATCAAAATAGACACAAATAGGACTCTGTTTTAAAAACACGAAGTACACATTTATTAGTTTGAGTTGCCATGACAGGTCTGCAAGAAACTTAAAACTATAATAAATTGTTATTCAGTTTCAGACCTCTAACAAACAGATGGAAACAGGCTCCATTTCATTCTATTCCATTTGTGATCAGCCTTTCTCCCTCACCTCGATATTTTCCAGAAGTGCAAACTTCAATTCCTAGGATTCTCTGTAAAGTTACCCAGCTGGAGAACTTTCTCCTTACATCTAAAGAGCACTTGATGTAGGAAAGGCTGTTCCACTCCCACTTCCTGCAATTCAGGTATTTTATAATGATATAATGCAAGACTCTCTGGATTTGAATAGTCTTAATTCTTTGTTGAAATAAAAAAGACTCTTTGATTTGAATTGTATTTATTTATTGCAAAAGACTTTCAAAAGAGTCTCTCTTTTTTGTATTTCCTTCTAGTTCTGTCAAGCACAAAAGAGATGCAATAGCTTTCTGCTGCTAAAGAAGCAGACTTGTAAGGGATGTGCAGTAAATGTAGAATATTCTGTGTCTGACCTTATCTATACAAGATATACAAAACTAAGGCTCCATTAGCAAAAAATAAGTATATCTTAATTAAACATTCTTAATAAAAATAACAATTTAACATATATAAAGTTCAGTTCCTGTGGTCCAAAGAATGCACTAGGTCTGTTCTTACTCTTGTGAGGAGTTCCTCATTGGGATGAGAACAGACCTAGTGTAGTTCAGGCCTTGGAATATAGGAAACTATTCACTATACTAAGACAATTTTGCTTGCTCTTGATTTCCAGGATTGCAATAGTAATAAACTCAAAGGGCTCCTTGGAAGCCAGGAATAAAAAAACAAAAGCCATCTACCCACTTATATACACACAAAAATCTTCCCTTTTGAATTGGAAAGGTTGCTGTCACTTTCCAATCCTAATATGTGGAGTTTCAGCACAAAGCAAGTGGCCAGTAATGGTTGAAGAGTATTAATATTATCTTCAAAACCAGGTTTACTTTTCTTTTGCTTTTAATTGGCAGTTATATATACACAAAGTCAAAGGATGGAAGTTCCTAGAGTAGATACTTCAGAGTTCAAATTAAGAGACTAGTTTTAATAGAGCCAGAGATAAGAATTTTCCCAGCACAGAAACTCTTGTGATGCAATTATCTTAAAGCAAAATGGAGAAAATAGGACTACTGGGATTGCAAAGTCCAGAATGTCAGCTTTTTAAAGTAATGTAGAGAGGAGAATTTCATCCAATGTAGCTTCTTCCCCATGAGAAGGAGCTATTGTGTGCCCCTATTAAGAATGGATGGGCGACAGTACAAGGGGAAGAAAAATCTAATGCCTCCATTTGCAGAATGATTGCTCATTAAAGCTTCCAGAATGACAGCTCTGTAGAGTTTATAGCATGCAGTGAAACCCTTTAAATATAGCAGTGATTGTCTCCTAAATATTGGCTGTTAAGTATCTCCTTTGGTTCAGAATAACTAAATTGTCTTTTTCCAGCATAAGTATGCTAGTTAAATAGCAGAAAACATCCAATATAAGTTGACGGCCATAAGAAGGTTAGGGGAGAGGGAAAGACAATATTAAGGAGAAAGCAGCATGGAGATAACGGAAAACTGTCAATAAACACCAGGAATTTCCATGGAGAATGTGTAAGATGGTGACAGTACTTAGAGGCCAAGAAGGCTTGGCCATGATGCAGAGAGGTCACTTGAGGGTTGGAGCTGAAAATTTCAGGCTGCTTTTTTGTGGGTGAAATTTGTTACAAATGCCCATGTGTTTAGGCTGACAGCCTATATTATTTAATTTGGTCTCTTTTAAAAAGTCACATACAAACATTTACCCTTGCTTAAGAATGAAGTGAATGTTGGAAGAAACTGATCCACTAGACTCGAGCCAAGGCCAATGCCCTCTCAATGGAATTAAGGTCATTAAACAAAGAACACTCTTCTCAAAGCCTTGGATTATAATCTTTAATAGGCTGGGAAAAGTAGAACTACTGATATCCAGAACAATTGAATAAGTTGCTTTGGTCTACAAGAAGTTTACTTCATTTTTCATCTCTTTCCACTGCAGCATTAAACCCATGTGATGATGAGCTGTGTGTGCTGTAGGGCCAAGGCGTGGTCCTTGAGGTCTCATTGGTCTTCCGTGGGAATGATGTGGGTTCAGATATTTCTTGACATTTTTAAAAATGTAATTTTATTAAAAGTTTTTAAAAGGGAGAGAAATAATATGAACTAATATAAAGTAAGAAGTAAGGAAAAGAAAAAGAAAGAAAAAAGTAAAAGAGTAAGTAAGAAATGTAAAAAAAATGCAAAATGGTTTTCAATATTTTTTACAGTGGTTGTAAATACAATTATAAATTAGCTCTCCAAGCTTGCAATGATAACACTTAGAGCAGGAATGTCAAACTCGTGTTGTCATATTGTTGTTACATGACATATCATTTCCCATTTGCTAAAATGGGGGTGGCCTGGCACATCCGGCCCACGGGCTGTGAATTTGACACTCCTGAACTAGAGGAAGTTGGAACTTTGAGCAGCAGAAGACAATTGAACGATGGCAAACAATGGCTGTTCAGAAGAAGAAAGTGAGAGCTGGGAGAGGAAAAGAGTAGCAACCCTATAAGGCACTTGAAGCCAGATTTATCATGCTTAAAAAGCTGAGCCCCTTTGGATCTGGCAACTGCCTGGGAGTTAAAAGGGTTTAGGGTCAGTTGGCTAATAGGGCAGATTAAAATGAAGGTGGTTAGGTGGTTAGAGCTAAGTGCTTCAAAGCCAACTTTGAAGGAAAACAATTTGCCTTCAGATGCAACCAGATGACTTTCAGAATAAAGACAAAAAAAGAGAGATGTTATCAATGAAAGGCATGCACTTTGATCCTGCTCCAGAATTGTTCACCGAAAAAGGAATAGTCCTTTTGCCACAATGTTAAAATCCTGTAAAGAATGTAAAGAATGTAAACTCATTAACTTTTGCCAGAAAAACAAACAAAACTTCCTAAATCAAACTGGAATCCTCACCAGGCTTTATACCTAACACACATATAATTTGAACACATATTTTACAATATGTACTTATTGGTCATTCTGAGAATAGAAATGTCTACACATGACTTTATTAATAAGACCATAATAATTCTACGGCTTCATTGTTAAGAACTGTAATAATTCTACAGCCTCACTATTATGCAAGATGCAGCATTATAGGTGGGTGTGTCACCATACCTGACACTGGTAATTGTAGTGTTGTTTTTTTGTAACATTGCTAATATAAACCATTGACAACACTGTGGCTTGCACCGTCAACGGATGGGGCAAAGCATCTACTAATCTGCATGCACATTCATTAATTTGTTCTCACATCAATATACACACACACAAATGCTTTTTACAAATCCCTGCCATCGGGCTGCTAGGCTTAAAAGAGCCCCTGGTAGCTTAATTGTGATAAAATGGATGGGGAATGAGCCACATTAATTTGGTAATAAACTCATCTTGTGAAAGAAACAAGTCTTGAAAAATGTATTAAATTTTGGTTGGACTGCACTCCATGTATTTTAAATCTGTATGACTGGTAAAATGTAAATCATTTTAGATTAATTGTCTGTGGATTTGGATATATATCAGGTTCTTTAAGGAGATAAATTATTAGCAAAGAGATTTATTTTTCCCTTCTGTATACATATACATCAATTGTGACGGATTAAGGGAGGAAGCACATCTGCATGAGATCACATAATTTGCCTTAGATGCCAAATTCACATTTAAAAAAATGAATGAGGTGCTTTCCCCCTCAAGGTCTTCCTCTTGTGGTATTTTAAAACATCTTTGTTAAACGTATAGCCTTGTAGAATAATAACCAGGTTCTCCTTTTCCTGGTTTTAGGATTTTGAAGTGTGTGTCATCAATCTCTCCGCAAATGTGTTTGGAACATGTATTCGGTTATGATAGATGATGCTGTCCTAGAGAAAGAGAAGATCAAGGGAGCTTGTACTCTGGTATCCGTCTTTCAGAATTGGAGAAGAAAGAGATAGAATAACTATTCTAATTGCAGTTGATATGTCTGTGGGAGAATTAAAAAAAGCTAAGGTATAGTTCCAAAGAGCTCAGGGTTGCTGAGCCATAAAATAATACTGTACATAAGCAGAGCAGCAGTGTGTGAATCCTCATGAAATGCTTTAGTTTGTGGTTGTTAAACTGTGGGTCACAAGCACTGGGAGGAGGGAAGTTGCACATTTCACTTAAAGCTAATAAGCTTAGGGTTGCATGGACTTTGTGGGAGCACTGTCAAAACTTGCTCTCAGCAGGGAGAGAGCAAAACCCAAAGAAATTTTTTTCTCTCTAACTGCTGACATCAAATATAATGTACAGTATGTTTACTGTAGTCCTTGGCATATTTCTTTCTGTATTTGTGAAGTTCAATATTTTTATCTGAAATTCTGTTATTTTTATTTGTTAAATTGGCATCTTGTCTTTCAGTCAAGGCAGTATACAGAATGCTCCCACCTTCCATTTTCTCACTACAACAATCCTGTGAGGTAGGTGGAACTGAAAGAGAGTGAATAGCTCCAAGGCCCTCAGTAACCTTTCATTAGAACACATTAGCTTTCCTTTCAAAATAGAAAAAGATTTGGGGGTTAATTAGAGAAAAGGTACAAATGGATCTTCTGTTTATAGCTGATTTAAAAAAACCTTAGTCAAGAGAAAATGAATGAAAATTCTGTATGTTGTATTTATTTAGGAACATTATGGGCCAACCATACGGGACAATCACACCAAACCTGTGCCTTACAGAATAAAACCATAAAATAATACTGTACATAATCTACAAAGAAAGAGTCCAGAGGAAACACCACCATCTAGTAAAATCAGAAGTCAGTGCATAGAATTCAACCTTATCCCCAATGGGAAAGGATATGCACTGATACATTAACATCTTTAAGGACAATGTCAGTGATCGGATTCCATTTTTTTACTACAAGTTCTGTGGGTGTGGCTTGGTGGGTGTGGCAGGAGAAGGATACTGTAAAAACTCCAGTCAGAGGTGGCATTTGCCAGTTCTCCAAACTACTCCAAATTTCCACTACCGGTTCTGCAGAACTGGTCAGAACCTGCTGAATACCACCTCTGGATGACGTGGTATTGTTATGAGCCTCGGAGGCACAGTGGTTAGAGTGCACTACTGCAGGCTACTTCTGCTGACTACCAGCTGCCTGCAATTTGGCACTTCAAATCCCATCAGGCTCAAGGTTGACTCAGCCTTCCACCCTTCTGAGGTGGGTAAAATGAGGACTCAAAATTGTTGGGGGCAATATGCTGACTCTGTAAACCACTTAGAGAGGGCTGTAAAGCACTATGAAGTGATATACAGTATAAGTCTAAGTGCTATTGCTAAGTGCTATTGCTATTGTGAAATTTGAGAATATATATTTTTTGACACAACAATTGATCTTCCCTAACTACTTGAGATCAAGGTTCTCTAGACCTAAATGTTAAGAAAGTTACAAGGATTCTTTTTTCTCTTCCTTTTATCTAGGAAATTGAATTTCAGCCAGTCTCATCTTCCATCAGCCCTTGCAGCATAACCTACAGCAAAGATAATGAGAGTTACTATGCAGTGACATCCAGTGGGCTTCTTGTTTTTCATGCCTATTTTAAAGCAAGTTGCATGTGCTGACTTAAATTGAGTTCTTGAGTGTTTTCTTTAGGAAATTAAAATGCTTTCTGAGAACAAGCCTTTTGTGATATCATACCAGTCTAAATTTCTTGTCCTTTTATGGTTCTATTCCTTTTAGGGCAGTGGTTGTTAATTTTATGAGCCAGTACACACCCAGTAAATCAAGAACAGCTAAGGAGGTTTCTGTTGTTTGTATCTGTCAAAGAAGCATACTTAATTTCCCATTTAATATAGCTTCCAGAAGTTGATTTGTCTTCTTTGCCTTAGTCTTTAGCATGAAGTAACATGTATACGAAGTAAGAAACCCATTTTTGCTCACTTGTCACTTATTTTGTTGCCTGAAGGGAATTTCTATTAGCTGAAGGGAAGAAGACATGTAAATAATCTCATATTCATTTCTTTCTTGTCCTAGAAAAAGTAGAAATTGCTGTCAGGAAGATATTCTCTTTTTCTTCCCGGAGGAGCTAGCACTATGGGAACAAAAGAAGAAGGAAATAGCAGAGCTAAAGCCAACAATCTTGTTTTTTAATCAATCCAATTGGGTAATCCTTAGATACGGTGTTATTTATGTTTTACAAATGTGAGTTCCTTTCATAAAAATCAGGGTAATTAGAATTTTATCATCTGAAACCATCTGCTGCCCAAACTCAAACAGTTCTGCCTGCATCTCCTTGCAGACTGTCTCTGGGTATTTCAGAGCAAAATGACCTCTAATGGCTATGCTAAACAATCAATACTACTAGAGACATTTGGATTAGAGCACATAAAATATTTATTCCCTGAATTTTTTATTTTAAAAATATATTTATATCTTTAATGCATTATTGAAGGATGCCTGTCATATTAGATTAAGAAACTTGAAAATTCAAAATGACTTTTATATATCACTCTGTCATAAAATCTTGCATTAATTGGCTTAAATTTCCCTTTAACTGTTAAAATATGAAAAAAAAGAAAGAAAGCCAACACACTACAGCTAATAATATTCTGTCTTGCACAGAATCACCAAACTCTTTCAGAGAAGAGAAATTAATTGTATGGGCATAAATGTTTCTAATTGATACTAGATTGAAATTAGACCACTGTTTGTACGGGGCAGTGAAGATGGATTGAGCTATCTTATCATCTTGTGGCTTTGAGCAACTTCTATGTGGGTGCAGACAAGCACACATCAACACACATACATAGAATTACACATGAATAGGTGCACATACTTTTCCCACATACAATACACAGCAGATCCGCATAGCATCTCCATTGCTTGAAATTGCAAGATTCTGGCTGATAGTGCAGTACCTGCTTGTCTGAGTAGAACATAAAAAGGCCTCTTCAGGAAAGGAAGCAGATGCGACTCCGCCCATAAACAAGGAAGTCTGAGTCAGTCCAACTCACAATTGCTCAATGGAAGCTGCTGGTGCCCATATTTTTTAAAAAATATTATTCCTTGATCCCGTTTCAGAAAATCTGCTCTCCCCTTTTAGACTTCTTCTTGCTAATGCTCTTGGACAGCTGCTCTGCTTTGCATAGAACAGGACAGTGTTCAAACAGAAGAAGGACAGATTAAAAAAAACAGATAATCAGACTTCGAAGGGACCTTATAGGTCATCTAGTCCAACCCCCCACCCAAGTGGGAGACCCTACACCATTTCTGACAAATGGCAGTCCAATTTCTTCCTGAAGGTCTCAAGTGATGGTGCTCCCACAACTTCCGAGGGCAAGCTGTTTCACTGGTTGATCGTTTTCACTGTCAGAAAGTTTCTCCTTATTTCCAGGTTAAATCTCTCCTTGTTCAGTTTCCATCCATTATTCATTGTCTGGCCTACAGGTACTTTAGAAAAATAGCTTGACCCCTTCCTCCCTCTGGCAGCCCCTCAAATGTTGGAAGACCACTATCATGTCTCCCCTGGTCCTTCTCTTTACTAGACTTGCCAAGTCCAGTTCCTGTAACCATTCA
Organism: Pseudonaja textilis; assembly: GCF_049901715.1. NCBI lineage: Eukaryota > Metazoa > Chordata > Lepidosauria > Squamata > Elapidae > Pseudonaja > Pseudonaja textilis. The sequence continues at coordinate 252,741,849 of NC_141990.1, read as the reverse complement.
TTGTATGTTTTAGTCTCCAGTCGCCTAATCATCCTGGTTGCTCTTCTCTGTACTTTTTCTAGAGTCTCAACATCTTTTTTGTAATGTGGTGAACAAAACTGGATGCAGTATTCTAGATGTGGTCTTACTAAGGCTTTATAGTGTAGTATTAGTACTTCCCTTGATCTTGACTGTATCACTCTGTTAATACAACTTAGGATTGCATTAGCTTTTTTGGCTGCTGCTGCACACTGCTGGCTCATATTTAGCTGGTTGTCCACAAAGAGTCCAACATCCCTCTCACAGTTACTGCTATTGATCCTGTCACTCAGTCTATATGTGTACTTTTGTTTTTTCTTGCTGAAGTGTAGGACTTTACTTTTCTCTACAATGAATTTCATTTTGTTAGATACAGCCCAGTGTACTAATTTGTCAAGATCCATCTGGATCTTGAGCCTATCTTCTTGGGTGTTAGCTATTCCTGCCAGCTTAATATCATCTGCAAATTTGGTAAGTTCCCCTTCTATTTCCTCATCTAAGTCGTTAATGAAGATATTGAAGAGTACTGGGCCTAAGACGGAACCTTGTGGCACCCCACTGCTTACTTCCCTCCATGTAGACTTAGACCCATTATGGACTACTTGTTGAGTATGGTTTGTCAGCCAGTTGAGAGTCCATCTAGTGGTGGTGCTATCTCTTCCACTTTTTTCTAGCTTACTAAGAAGTAGGTTGTGGTCTACTTTGTCGAATGCCTTGCTGAAATCTAAATATATTATGTCCACAGTATTTTGTTGTTCTACTAATTTAGTCTCTATGTTGAAGAATGAAATAAGATTGGTTTGGCATGATCTGTTTTTAACAAACCCGTTTTTTTTATGTTTTTTTATTATCTTTTCCAATATCTTCCCGGGTATTGATGTTAGACTGATTGGTCTATAGTTTCCTGGGTCTGTTTTTTTTCCTTTTTTGAAGATGGGAACCACATCAGCTCTTTTCCAGTCCTCTGGTAGTTCCCTGTGCTCCAGGATTTTTGAAAGATATGGTGCAGGGGTTCTGAGATGACCTCTGCCAGCTCCTTTAAAACTCTGGGATGTAATCCACCAGGCCCCAGTGATTTGTTTTCATCAAGATCAGACAAATGTTCTCTTACTTTTTTTTTTTGCTTATTTTAACTTTTATTTCTGGTCTGTCTTTTACAGTTATGTTTTTGGTGGATTGAGCTATAGTTTCTTTTTGTGTGAAGACTGATGTAAAGAATGAGTTAAGCAGTTCTGCTTTCTCTCTGTTGCCTCTTACTTCCTTGCCATCTTCTCTCTTTAGACTGTTTCCTTGATTTTTTTCAGTTTGGTCTCTAGCTGTATACTGTTTCTGTTTTCTCCAACTACAATATTCCTAACATACTTTGGGCAGTCTTTCAATTTTATCTTTCTATTTCAATTTAATTTTAACACTAACAATGAACTATTTGTTTTGCTAATCTTAATTTTAGAAAGCCAGGTATACAATTCGGTCCTTTTTTAAAAAAAAGTCTTTCACTACTCAGGAGACCTGGCATTCAGGATGATTTTAGGTTTTATTTATTTTGTTCAACAGGTGTGAATATTTTCAGTTTTGATATACAAAGGCAATTTATTGATGTTAGCTGGCCTGAAAATATTCCAGGGCATTGCAGTACTGAAATCTATGGGCAAGCAATATTATCAGACAACTTGATGTGGATTCTGTCATTAGTCACAGATGTTTTAGGGGTTTTTTTTTTAACCAGAATGTTGATCATTGGGACTTACATTCTTAACAATCATAAAGGAATAATGTGGGTGAGATGAGGGCCTTCCATATATAAAAAGAAAAAGAGATAGAATGAACAAACATTTTAGGAAAAATACAGAAGGGCAAAAAGGGGAATAAAATGGATTGAAAAGTAAGATTCAAGTAACAAAAAAATTATTTTTCCAGCATATTATTAACTGATTATGAACAACTGAATATATTATATCATCTTAAAAATCTGAAAAATCACTGTTGAACTCAGAACAAAATATAACAGAATAACAGAATTGGAAGGGACCTGGTAGGTCTTATAGTCCATTCCATGGGTGGGATTCTACCATTTCACACCTATTTGCTAGAACCGGTTGTTAACATTCTAAGCAGTTCGGAGAACCGGTTGTTAGAAGAAATTACTGGCCTAATCCTGTAAGGAAAACAGGAATGAAACATTCTGGTGTTGCTTACAGAAACTACCTCTCCATTAAACCTTATTACATTATTGGCAGGATATTATTATTATTGGATATTCCTGTCTCAGGAATATCTCTGGAGTTTTTCTCCCTCCTTTGCTGGTACTTTGCTTGTGTGGAGTGACCATTTAAAGTTACACTGGCACTGAAAAAAATGACATGACCATTTTTCACACTTATGACTGTTGCAGCATCCCCACAGTCATGAGAAGCCAGGCAATGTGAATGATATTGAGTTGGCCACGCCCAGCCAATAACATGACCACCAAGCCATGTCCAACCAATCACATGACCACCAAGCCACGCCTACCACCAAAGCCACGCCCATAGAAACGGTTGTTAAAAATTTTGAATCCCACACCTGGTCCAATCCCCTGCTCAGGCAGGAAACCCAGTGCTACCCTGGAACTACCATAAACCCCAAAAATCAAGAATTCAAATATAACGGGGAAATAGCACACCAGGAGCCCTTGTTAGTAGATATTTATTGTATTGTATTTTGTTTATTCAATTTCTATAGACACTCAACTCACCTAAGTGAATCTGAATGGCTTACAATTCTAAAATTATAAAACACTTTAAACAATTTAAAAGATATGAAAACAATAAAAACACTAGATAGATAGATAGATAGATAGATAGATAGATAGATAGATAGATAGATAGATAGATAGATAAACAGCAGTTGTGTTGATCAAACAACTGACAGTAAAGCCAAGCCCAGGTCTGGGTCGTGAGCCAAGTTTTTAAGCTTTGTGAAAAGCCAGTGGGGTTAGGGGTCATTCTAATCTCTGAGTGAAGGATATTCCATAAAGCAAGGGGCACGGTAGAAAAAGCAGGGCTTCTAATTAACAGAAAGACAGAATGAGTTGGAAGGCACCTTGGAGGTTTTCTAGTCAAAACCCCTGCTAAAGCAGGAAAGCCTATACCATTTCATACGAAAGGTTGTCCAATCTCTTCTTTAAAATCTCCAGGGTTGAAGCACCCACAACTTCTGGAGGTAAGTCATTCCACTGATTAATTGTTCTAACAATCAGGAAAATTCTCCTTAGTTCTAGCTTGCCTCTCTCCTTGATTAGTTTCCATCCATTGCTTCTTGTCTTGCCTTCTGGTGCTTTGAAGAGTAGGTTGACCAAGAGATATGGCCCTTAAGTGTGAGTGGCATCATTTGCAGTCATTCCACTTGGCGGCAATTTCAATTCAATAAATAAATAAATAAATATTTGTTTTGTTTTCTCCACTGTCTATGTGGGTTGATTAAAAATGTAGGAACTAATTTCTTTTGTAGCTTCAGAAGAAAAGGCAGTTACAAAACATTTAAAATCCTAAAGAGAACTTCATTAAAAGTACTTGTTCTCTCTATTTTCACCCATTGTTTCTTGTCTTGTCTTCAGGTGCTATAAATGTCAGGGATCCTGGGGAGTGCAATATAATTAATAAAATGAGACTAAATTAGAGTAAATTCTGTTCCTACTGCTGAAAGACTGTTCCACTTTTAAGAAATCTTGTAAAACCTAAATGTTAATACTTTATTAGGGAGATATCTAAATTTTATGCTACAAATCCAGGTACAGGTAGTCCTCGGTTAACGATTTCCCTGTTTAGTGACCATTTGAATTTGTGATGGCATTGAAAAAGTAATTTTACAGCTGGTCCTTGAATTTACAAGTTATAGCATCCCCTCAGTCATGTGATAGTGATTCATATGCTTGGCAGCTGGCATTCATTTACAATGATTGCAGTGTCTTGCAGTCATGCAATCCTCATTTGCAGTCTTCATAGTTGGCTTCCAACAAGCTAAGTCAATGGGGAAAAATGACAAGTTGCAGTTGTGTGACATTATACTTAACAACCTGCAATGATTTGTTAATGAATAAGCCAGAACTGACATCATATGTTGGTGCAGTCATGTATTGTTTGACTTAATGATCTTACCATTTAGCAACGGAGTTGCCAGGACCAGTTGTGATAGATAAGTGAGGAAAACCGGTACAATGTTAAGAAACAAGTAGATAAAGAATTTGCATAACCTTTAAATTTAAATAAGTTTATCCTGTCATCTTATTTTTAAAATGCCTTTGATCCTCATTAACTGAGTGATAATTATTGCATTTAATTATTGCTCATATTTTAAAAACTATATGATATCCACTTTAAATTTTTGGTTTAGAAGAAAGACAGGATATAAATTAATGCATAGTTGTATCATTTCGGACAAATTAGTTTTACTTCTCAGAACATAAATACTGTAAACAAGGAGACACTAATGTGGTTCTGTTTCATAAAGGGAAATGAAGGGAATATTCAGTGGATAATAGATAATTAATTCCATGCTATGATTTTCAAGGAGAACCCAATGTGCTTTGATTTCTTAGTCTTTTGTAATACAAAATTGGGTGAAATTCTGAAATGAACTTAAATTTTTCTCTCTCACCACCCCATATTAAAATAAATAACCCAAACCAGATTTTGGTCCCTTCTGAACAGTTTTCCCTCAGCTTCCTTGCTACAGATCAGAATATCTTAGAACAGGGGCTGACTTAACCTCCAGGACAAACAAACAAAGTGTGTTATTTTATGAAGATTGGGTAGAGGGTTTGGAAAGAAAATAAATAGGGATGAAACTTTAGACTATACTTTTAAAATATGAACTTAGCTGAATTAATACTGGAAAGGTCCTGAGAAGCAGATATAGATCTTACAATAAATGTAAAGAATATTGTTTATTATAGGCTTCGTTCTCAGTGCTATAGAAGGAATAATGCTGCAAATAAAGTGACTATTAATCTCATCGATATAGTTCAGTATCTGCGGCTCTTCACCTTTCATGGAGAAAACGTCATGTTCTGCTTTTAACCAAACAGCCCTTAAAAGAGACTAATAAGCAACAATGGGATTGTGCGCTATAATAAAATAAGCCCGACAAACATTCTTCCATATGAGCGAAAAGGAAATTGCAAAAGCAGACTCCTCACAAAAGTAAATTGCTTGAATGGAAACTATGTTTTTATCTGAGCCTTTTATCTTTTGACTCATGATATTTTAGGTATGGAGGTTGCTATGGGGGTTCCATAAATGACATATGAAAATGCAGTTTTTCTTTGAGAAAACTGGCTGCAGCTCTGTTTTTATTGGAGCCTTGCCAAGATCTCCAACACTTCTGCAAAGTCAAGAATCCAAGTCTGGATCAGCATTCAAACCTGGATTCTCCTGGGCAGGACACAGAAATTGCAGAGCTGGAAGGCAAGTCTTTTAGGGAAATGGAGAGAGAACCTGGTAGCTGCCCCAGAGCGTCCTGAAATACATCAAATAAGAGAATGAAAATGCAGAAACTGGCTTGGAACTGCACCTATACAAAGCTGACTTCTCAAGGAGTGAAACTGTCACAAGATATAATTTAGGGTTACCCGATACCCCCATTATCCAAGTAAGAAGAATTAGTCTCCCATTTTTAAAACCCTTCAGTAATACTTTGTCTACCTCCATGCAGAATTTCCGTTATCCGCTTCCAGCTTGTGATACCTCAGGGAAGTATTAAATCTACTGGCAAGATAGAGGCACTTGTGAAGATTCAAAATCCCTTTAAGAGGCTGTAAAAACCATGAACCATGGAATATCAAGAACATAGAGGCTGAGAAAATCTCTTCTATGCTTTAAGTCTGCCTTTCCTCCTCTTAGCTCAAGAATAATCAGCTAGTTAAATACAAGGAGGAAAATGGTCTTTATGGTGTTGGAGAATAAAATGATTTAAATAAGAAATCCCGTAAAATGCCAAGTCTTTTTCAGTTAAGAGCTGTTTTCCTATAATTGAGATCGTAAAATGGAGAAAGAGAATAATAAGAGCATAAGTAAGGAGAGAATATCTATTGTTGGTACTTCTCACTCCAAATTCAAAGATGAGCTCTGCAGGAACAATTTACTGGAGAAAGAAGCACCAGTGTAAATCAGATGTATATTTGATTGCCTTTACCTAAAAATGAAAGTTGGAAGACTAATTTCTTCTCTCAAATAGCTATTATGCTTTTTAAATAAAGATTTCATCTTTGGTTTGTTGAGAAAGCAACAATGGAAACAGATGAGTTTTTTCTCTTGTATATGTGTGTCGGGGGGTAGATTTATCTTTTTGGGTAAATGCAAAGATGTTTGTCAAATTTCTTTTTATTTTAATTCAAATCCAGCTACTTTGGTTTTACTGGTATTTCTTACATCTTGTAATTGACTGTGTGGTAACTGTTTTCTCAGAAGATTCTACCCTATCAGTGTTTTTTAAGCAATGGCATTTAACCATTGTATAAATGTCCTTACAATTAAAATAGTTAAGGAATTTAAAATTACTTCTTGAATTTTGAATGTGACATTTAACTACAACTATCAGATGTGAGAGACCAGGTCCACACATGAAGATCCAGCTAAATTGATTTATTGCTAAATGGCCTATGTGCACAGGAACCTTTTCAACTCATGGTTGGCACCAGTTGGAGTTAGCTATGGGTCAATGGAATTCAAGGGAATTGGACTTAGTCCATTTGTAGCTATGTAGGGATTCTAGGCTGATCCCACTTTTAACTCTGCCCCCAAGCTCTTCCACACCTTCTTTTACAACGTCTTGGTTTATTTCACATCCCCAATTGACTCTCTATGTCCCACTGTATATTTCTCCCTATTTTTTTCTTATGGGAACAATCAGTAGCTTGGTTGTCAGATCTGTCTCATCCACATGAAAAATTGCAGGGAGAATCCTCCTGAAGAATCAATCTTAGCTTTCATAAATCAGACTTGACATAAATCTTGTCACAAGGAAAATGATGAAAAAGTTATATGAACCTTCATCTCAGTTGCTAATTTTTTTTTAGCATTTTTCGTCTAGCAAAGAGAAGTGTAGATCAATTTCAGTCTAAGAAAAAAACACATTAAGGTAAAGAACAATTCTCTGAAAATCAAGACACAAGAAAGAAGAATCCAGTCATTTATAGTCATACTACACAGCCATAGATAAATCTCACAATTACTAGGCAACATGTACTAAATATGTATTAAAGAACATGCTATCCAGACATTCAAAAGGGAATAATGCAGAAGAAATGTTTTCCCAAAAAAGTAGCGCTACCATTGGAAATGACAATGGGGGTTACAGGTGTAATCCTCCTGTCATAATTTTATTAAAGTTTACAAAATTTACACATGAAAAACAACATAAACTAACAAATAAGGAATAAAAAGAGAGTAAGGATATATACGCAAAGAGATATAAAGAAAGAAAAGAAAAATATATACTAGCTCCATACCCGTGCTTCACTACAAAACTATGTGATCGGGCTTAGTTTTGGGGGAGGAAAATAAAGGGGAAAAAATGTGCCTACCAGCATCCATCGGTATTCATCTAGCTAGCGTCCTGTCAGTGTAAAAGAGTTGAGGGCTGTTTGGAAACTGAAACATGGAAACTTAAACAGTATTTGCTGTGTGAGAAAGAAGGAGACAGCAAGGAGTCTGGTTGTGGCTTAGCGTAACTGTTCTGTACTAAAGCTGTTTGCTGCTGTGAAACTAAAACTGAAATTGAAACTCCTCTCCTCTGCTTGTGTTTTGCATTTGGAACAGATTTCTTTTTAGGTGGGGAGGGGGAGTAGAACTCTTCAGCATCAGGGCGTGTTAATAATAATATACGAAATACTAATGCTCTGATGGTCCTTTCAAAAAATCATTTCTTAGTGAGCACATAGAAGCCAAGAGGAACATATGTGCCAAATTTCAAGGTTGTAGGCTTTACGGTTCTGGTAATTTTGTGACGATGCGTGAGTAGTATTTCGCTTTTGTATATATAGATGAACAGCTTTCAACTTCTTGCAAGGATATAAAGAACAGTTACACTAAATACTTAGTTTAAAATTATAATTATAATATCCATTTCCCCTCTCTCCCCTCAAAAAAGGATAGGGGAAAGAAAAAAGGCTTTCTTTTCCCCACCTTTTTAAATTTTAAAAATCATCAAATCCATATGTTAAAATTTGATTTTTTTTTCTCCACCTTCAGTAAAATGTCCGCAAAGGACTTCCAATTCTAGATGAACTTTTTCAGTGATTTTTCTCTCACCAGGGCTATTAACACAGCCATCATTTCCACTTCTGTCATCTTTATTAACTCCTATGCTAATGTGGTTTTGCCTTTCTAAAACTGGCCATATAAAAGTCGTGATATTATGTATAACAATAGCAACTGTGTGTATTTTCCAGTGTTTTATCCATAAACCCGAACAAAAAAGTTTTCGGTCTCAATTGTAGATTAAATTTTCAAGATTTTATCTATTACATTGCTAATTTCAATCCAATATTGCTTAGCTCTTTTGCAAGTCCACCAAAGACGGTAAAAGGTCCCTGTTTGATTTCTACACTTCCAGCTGGTCCTCGGCTATCATTGATCCTGGGATTACAGTCATAAATTGTGCTGGTCATTAAATGGATCATCATGTGACCGACCCAATATTACAACATTTTTTGTAGTGCGGTTAAGTAAGTGCTGTAATTATTAAGGGAACCCTTCGTCCACAATGAACTTTTTTTGCTAGAAACCAGAAGTAAATGCTAGTCGCCACGTGATTGTGGGATGCTGCAAACAGCCATAAATGCAGGCCAGTTGTCAAGCACACAAAATACAATCCAGTGATGGTGTGGGAGCAATTTTAAATTGGCTTGTAAGTACCATTTTGGTGATAATTTTGAACAGTCATTAAGTGCAAGTCTTAGACTATCTGTACACCATTGGGCTAGGACGTACTCTGATATCAAGCTGCTTTGCCCTTGTAGGCTGAGTTGTTGCTGACTTGCTTGTCAGTTTAAATTTCCCATAGTGAGCTGCAACATGGCTATGTCAGAGCATTGAGGCAGTTACATTAGGTGCTTTGCAGCAGAAGACAGAACATTGCATGGCTCCGGCTACCAGTGATAGGAGTCAATAACTTGAGATGGAATTTTGCCAGGGACTACTTCAAATCTTTCTCTTACCCTCTAGAATAGCACAGTTTACTCTATATTCTGACAGCTATAATGAGATAACCAGTAAGATATTGGGGGGGGAGGCGGGGAGGAGATAGACTAACAAAAACAGTGTTGGTCTGTTGTGACATCAGTTCTGTCTCCTAAGTTGTGACATTGCAAGCAAGTACAAAAGGATGGAGCTTTGAGTATAATGCAGCTTCTTTCATTTAAGTGAGAGCAGAAAGCTCCTCTTGATATCCATGGATACCGTATTATCATGCCCTGACTGATACCGTTGGTGGTCACTGCAGGCGAAAGCAAAAACTGAAACCACCCCAACATTTGGTCTGCCCTTTGGAACAGCCTCCTTCCAGATATCCATTTGGGCCTCAATCTTGCTAAGCTTTTGTGAAGACCTAGCTGGCATTTGGGCCAGATAGCTTGGTGGGGTCTGTTGATGATAGTTTTTTAAAGAGGTTATTCTTCAGGTTTACATTGTTAGGATGGTTTTAATTTTTGTACACTGTCCAGAATTACCACTATGGGTACCACTGTGTATAAAGAAATATTTTAAAATCTGAACCTGTCAATTATAATGAGAAGCATAACACGAAGCTGTTTGTTTGGTTGTTTTTTCATTTCCATTTTATACCTTTGTCAAATTGTTGGATACTTGGCTTTGTGATACCTGTTCCAAGTTCTGACATGTAACTCATACTCTTTTCTGTCTTTCTGTCTTTCAAGTTTCTTAACTTTGAAAGTTAAGTTTGCGGAAATTTTCTGGTTGTGCAATTAACAGATTGAAACAAGATTTCTATACCTCGTTTACTAAATGGCAAAATTTGATCTGACAACAAGGTAAAAGTTAAACAGATAATAGTTCTAATTTATTTCATAATTGAATTTGATTTGGTGATAAGTATACTTCAAAGCCTTGAAGCAATATGTAAACATAAAAGTAATGGCAGTTGCTCACACACCTGTTTTTCTCTTACATTTTGATTTAAAAATTGGGTTTATATGTTGTGATAAAGAATAAACTTGTTTGGTTTTGATTTAGTATGAGCAATGAAACCAATCATCATAGTTTGTTTATCCAATTTATGTCCAAAGGCTAAAAAGAGTTACTGGGGTTCATGGTTTAATATTATGTGTAAGCCAAGCTACTATGATTATTCAGTAGATCTTGGATAAAACAAGTAATAGCTTAAAGTGACATTTGATCCAAGCAGATATTTACACCACTTAGGATATTGCATTTACATATATACTGAATATTATGAATACATTGCCTTGATTGATAAATTGCATTGAGCTATTATATGCATAGTTTATTTGTTATTTAAGTTGATATATGAATCTGGTCAACATGCTCTCAGTGTTTCAAACCGAGTCCAAATCTTCAATTACAGAGCGTTGGAAGTAGGACACTTGATGGTTGAAGCATAGACCGTTGACAGTAAATAACATACCACATTGCCACATTTTGGGGGTGGCAAATGGACTTAATTACTTTTCAAGAGCCCAATCAATTAATTAATCAAACAATGATGCTATAAGCAAATCTAATAGAACAGCACATTTGGAAGCAATAAGCAATTAATGATTTGTGCATATCTTTGAGATTGAGTTTCTGCCGCTTAGCTCTAATTTTTTTCTATAATTGTGTGTGACTAATGATGATTTTACATATGGCATTTTTAATAAATGACTGCACCATTGGAAGACAATTTTGATGTATCTCCCATCAAATTCTACAGGCAATATTTCCTTATCTGGCATCAGGTTCTAATGTTTATTCCAAGACTGGTCTCCCATTCAGCTAGGAGTTAGGGTGACAGCATGGCTTCTTCTGCAGCGGTTTTTCCTCTGACCTCACCATTCACAAAAAGCTGTAGGGAAAGTCGGTGGAAGTTACTGATATCATGTGTGATTGTAAAATTGGCCAAGAAAATGTTAGCAAAGGAAGAAGTTGCTTTTATTGTCAAGTCAGATTTTTGCATGTTATTCTAGCTTCATGGGAAGGATATTTTAATGGCAGTAGAATTTAAGCCAGAAAACCATACCATAATACAATCATCCTTCACTATGAAATTATAGTACATGATTTGCAGGGGAAGGATTCTTAGGTATTCATAGGGTTAGCAGTTTATACTGGAATTATAGCTCAGTGAGAGAATAGACATTTTGTAGAGAAAAGATCTCCTTTACATCTCCAATTATGACTGGGAAAATATTTCCTGCTAGAAATCTTAGAGAACACTTACAAGAAAATCACATGGGCACTCAAAGACCATATTTTGGTTGGGGAGGGAAAGAGGTAATTCAATTTAATTAAAATTGAACAGATTTTAATAAAAAAAAGAACTTTTACTATTTCTCAACATATTAATATTTTCTTGTACTAGTAGTGAAAAACCAAACCATATGAGATGACTATGTTGTTCTGTGAGATGTGGCTCAGTCTGACAGTTGGCAAATACGTTGTCTTTTGCGTTTTTCTTTTCCCTCATTCATCCTTTTAATGACTGTTTTTCTGTGTGTTTTATTATGTGCTAAACATGATAAAACACATAGTTGGGAGTCACACAGAAAAGTGATGACTTGCAATGGCTATGCTCAAATAGACGTATCTGACAGGGATGCCATATTGTGTGGTGCTAAGCAACATTCATCACATTTTGCCTTTCCTCAGCTTGAAACATTGCAAAAGCAGTTTAAAGTGAGATCATCACCATGACCCTGAAGGAAAAAAAAACCTTATACAGTGTGACTCTATTAAAAACTGTCTCTAGCTCTCAGAAACTATATGTTCTAGTTCTTTATGATGCTAAGTTACGTCCATGGTTCTTAATTTGGAAATTACAAACAACACTTTTTTAAAAAGTTGAAAAGCACTAAAGCTTCAGCATTTAAGTTTACCAAGTAATGTATAATATATACTGGTAATCTGCATTGTAGTTTTAACATATTCTCTCCATAACTTGCAATCCTATATATAGTTTTTTAATATTAAGTCTCTTGAAAGTTCATTCTTTTAACAGCATCTCATTAAAAACCATTCTGTACCATTGACTGTCGTTTATTATGCCAACAAATGAAATACCTTTTAAAATATGAAATCAGGCATTCTTAAATCCAGAGAACACCCAGAAAGTTCCTGCTTCTGCCAATGTTGCTCAGTTGGCACTGGTCTGCTACAGAAAGTTGGCTATTTGACAGAGCTTGAATTTTGCAGAAGAGCTATGTTGTGGAAGTCAATATGTTTCCAATGATATTTGCAAAGACTTACCTCTTGCAAACATTAATGCCCAACATACAAGTGATCGTAAGTACTGGAATTATTTGAGCAACAGCAGCAGAGTGGGACCTCCTTTGGTGAAAACTTCAGAGTGTAGATTGTCTGAATGGGTGCATAGTCTTAGTTATGGATTAATGTTGAATATCACATGATTGATTAGTTAAGCATTGAAGCAAAAACCTTGGAAAGAAAAATAACACAGTACTGTTAATGGTAAAATGTAAAAGGAATTACAGAAGATTCTAGAGACATAAGAAAAGCAGTTGGAATAAGTCTGCAGACAATGTGGTGTCTGGTCTTAGAACAACATGTATATTCAGCATGTATATTCCGCAACAAAATGGTGTACCATCTCACAAGCAAACAGTGCTATTTTGTGTCTTTAGTTACTACTTTTCATTCTGTAATTCAGTATAATATTTATTTTTTAAAATGCTGTAAAACCAAATTGTTATTGGGAAATTAATTCTTTCAATATGATGTACATTTATCATGTTTAATATCTAATTATAGAAATAAAAATGGATAAAAAGAAGCATATCCTTTATGTCCAGTATGTGTAAAGTTAGTTTTACCCATTTTTTTCTGGGATCATTTTTACTTCGTTAATCTCTTGAATTGTTGTTGATTTGCTTAACGTTTATCTGAATGTTCCATATATTTCCAAATTTTCTTTCTTAATTTTTTGCCTGGGATATAATTTCTTTAAATAGTTTGCAAGTTTCTGCTATTTCTGGTCTTGTATTTAATAGTTTTTTGTCTTTATCTATTTTTTCTTATTATTCTTCCTTCATTCTCTTCCTAATTTTATATGTCAGAAGTTTTCCCAGTTTATTTGCATTTTCAAAATGATTTTATTTGCCATACTATATCTTCTTTTGAAGTTCTGCTGTTCCAAGAAATGTAGTTATTTAACTTTAATTAACTCTCTCAGGTTTTTTTTGATGTGGATTTCTGTGTTAGAGATATGACATTTTGAGAGTGAGATAGGTGGTACGTAAATTTGATAGTAAATAAATAAACCTAAATGTTTTCTTGCTGGGTGAGCTTAAGCACATGATTAGCCACAATGCCTATTCCAGTTAGTTTTGTGTGCCACAAGTTATACAGGCTAAGTCTAGCACGAGCAACTTCTTCTCTCTAAATACATTTGTAATGGCTTTAGTATTGACCTCTGGAACTCTTCTCTTATTAATGGACATTAGGGGTGGCTTTTTGGCTTAAGGTTGTCTGCCATCCTAAGAGTGACAAATTCTTTGTGGTTCTATTACTCACTAACTGGTGAAGAATAGGCAGCAATCACTGAGGCTGTCTCTTTCCAGGCAGATGTAACTTGTTATATCCCCTGGGGATAACAAGCTAATGGTTTATCTATAATGCTATGCAGTTTTCCATAGTACTCTCTGAAAGTGAATAGAGCAGCAGTGCAATCATATGCTGTGTAGTGATAACATAATACCCTTACAAAGCATTCATTATACAAGCCGCTTTGGTGGACAAATTAGACATGCAGAATTTTCAGGTTTTGCCTTATTCAGAGTTTAATTAATTTAGTGTAATAAGATGTAAGTGCATTAATATACACAAAATACTTTATAGTGTTATCTGTAATTCTCAGATGAAAAGCTGCTTATTCATTCTTATTTAAAATAATTAAAGTGATGTTATAAAAATCAGTTTCTAATGTATTGTAGTCTGTACACAAAGAAAAAAAAAATCAGTGGCTAAACCAGTAAGCTTCATACAGGAATATATTTTTATAATATTTTTAAAAAGTAATTTTGTTAGTATAATAATATCAAAGGAGTCAATGATAGAGAATGGTTATTTAACGAGTTGCTGTTAAAAAATAAACTTTCATGTGACATTAGCTGTAATTGCTAATATACCAGAAGGCTTTGCAAAATATTGTAGTTTAAGAGTTCAGTATATAATACTATGGTATTTTTTGCAGGGTGGGGGGAATCTTCCGCTGACATAGCAACTCTTGGTTAACTGGTACTCGGTTTTGAATCAATATCAAAGGTAATTCATTCTGTGGCTAGAGAGCAAAATAACTATCTGCCAGGCAGAATCTGCCTATCCAGTGTGATTAAGTTAAGAGGGAATGCTTGGCAATTCTTCCCCATTCTGTTGTTCATCATACAGGTTTAGAGCAGTGTTCGCCAACCAGCCCACTGGTTGGCCGTGAGAAAATTTTGGTGGTCCGCAGAGAAATCTCACCCCCAGAACACCCCCACAAAGCAATTAATCCAGGCTGTGCAGAAACACAAGGCTGCGCCGCCCACATGGCCTGCAGGAACCCTCCTGGCCCACTCACTCCTTACCTGGCAAACTTGCCTGCTAAATTGCTATTTTTACTTTTTCCGACCATCATCTGTTCTGCTGTGCTGGGAGATTTAGATTAGCTAGGAAGCAGGAAATTGTTGAATTTCTTGCTTTCTAGCTAGTCTTTAGATCTTTGGCTCAGCACAGCCGAACCTCCCTTAGGACTGAAGGTTTCCTTGCAAGCAAATTCAGTGCAGACTCACGGCAAGCAAATTTGAGAGACTGAGCTAGCCAGTGGCAGGTAGATAGATCACTGAATGATTCTGTGAGCAACTCAATTTGCCTGCTTTGCCTGATTTTAGGAAAAAGTTGCTCTTTTTATATAAAAAAATTCTATATTTATATAAATATTTGTAATATTTACATACAAGCCATGCCCAGCCAGTCATATGACCACCAAGCCACACCCACAAATTAGGCCACGCCCACATAACCAATTAGTGGCCCCTGGGATCTAAAATTATGGGTTTGGTGTCCCTGAGGTCCAAAAGGTTGGCGACCCCTGGTTTAGAGGACTGAGAGCTGGCAGCTGAAATAGTTTGTCACCTGATGCTCTCCTTCCCCCAATATTTTCAGGAAAACAATGAACATGTTTTATTTTATTAGACATTTGGGAATCTAAGTAGTTATTTGTTGCACTTCCTTTTTGCTGGTCATTGTTTCTTATTTCTTATTTTATATATTTTTAATTAGAATTCTTGAAATTGGATGCTGGGTTTTATAGTGTTAGCTGCTGTTTTATCTGTGTTTTTTATTGATTGTAAACTGCCCGGAGCCTGGTGATTAGGATGGGATAAAAATACTGTAATAAATGAATCAAATATGTAAATAACTGTCTTTAGTATCTCTAGATCATGGCAGTAAAGCAGATTAATGGTGCTATAATAAAAGCATAGCTTGGCAAAACAAATGCTTTGTGTGAAACATGTAATTTTGTGTTTCTTTCTTTTTTTCTGGGAAGCTCAGTGTTCCTTAGCTTCACAATATTTATAAACAGTTGATTGGGGCTATTGTTCAGTTCTCTTGCTCTTCAAATTTGTACTTAACACTGTTTTTAAAGCAGGCATGTTATCAGTATAATTTCTGTTTCATCCATGGAATATATACAACATAATAAATAGGTTTCGAGGTTGTTGCAGATGAGCTGTCAAAAACCTGAATAGGCTGGTGTCTACAATATAGATTTAGAATAGAAAGAGAAAATATTTTTACTTTACTTTCTGTTGCTATTCATAATGTTCTTTTGAAGCTAATAATGACATGTCATGTTCAAGGTGAAGACTGTATATATCTTGCATCATCTACTTGTTGCAAATAAAACAATAACCCAGTTAGAATTGGCTGATGAGGGTATGATCTATTGTTCAACCCCCAAAGGGGTCGCAACCCACAGGTTGAGAACCACTGTCTCAGTACATCTTGTGTTTATCAGAATAATTGGTTTGTTTGATTTTACTCTTCCAACTGTGCCCAAAGTGAACATATCAGCATATCTTTCCCTTCATGGCCCTATTATACCCTTCCCACAAATTTAACCATTAGCAATAGCATTTAAATGTATATATTGCCCTATAGTGCTTAATAGCATTCTCTGAATGGTTTACAATGTCAAAAGATTGTCCTGAATAACCCGAATCCTCATTTTACTGCCCCCAAAAGGATAGAAGGCTGAGTCAACACTGAGCCAGTCAGGATCAAACCCCAGGCTTTGGGGAGAATTTGTCTGCAATACTGCATTCTAACCACTGCACCGCCAGGGCTCCATTAAAACTATTAACTACATACAGGTGAAACTCGAAAAATTAGAATATCGTGCAAAAGTTCATTTATTTCAGTAATGCAACTTAAAAGGTGAACCTAATATATGAGATAGACTCGTTACATGCAAAGCAAGATAGTTCAAGCTGTGATGTGTCATAATTGAGATGATTATGGCTTACAGCTCATGAAAACCCCAAATCCACAATCTCAGAAAATTAGAATATTGTGAAAAGGTTCAATATTCTAGGCTCAAGGTGTCCCACTCTGATCAGCTAATTAAGCCATATCACGTGCAAAGGGTTCCTGAGCCTTTAAATGGTCTCTCAGTCTGGTTCAGTAGGAGGCACAATCATGGGAAAGACTGCTGACCTGACAGTTGTGCAGAAACTTTCATTGACATCCTCCATAAGGAGGGAAAGCCTCAAAAGGTAATTGCAAAAGAAGTTGGATGTTCCCAAAGTGCTGTATCAAAGCACATTAATAGAAAGTTGTGTGGAAGGGAAAAGTGTGGAAGAAAAAGGTGCACAAGCAGCAGGGATGACTGCAGCCTGGAGAGGATTGTCAGGAAAAGGCAATTCAAAAGTGTTGAGGACTTTCACAAGGAGTGGACTGAGGCACCGCACCTAGACGGATCATGGACATGGGCTTCAAATGTCATATTCCTCTTGTCAAGCCGCTCCTGAACAACAAACAACGTCAGAAGTGTCTTACCTGGGCTAAAGAAAAACAGAACTGATCTGTTGCTCAGTGGTCCAAAGTCCTCTTTTCTGATGAGAGCAACTTTTGCATCTCATTTGGAAACCAAGGACCCAGAGTCTGGAGGAAGAATGGAGAGACACACACTGCAAGATGCTTGAAGTCCAGTGTGAAGTTTCCACAGTCTGTGTTGATTTGGGGAGCCATGTCATCTGCTGGTGGTTGGTCCACTGTGCTTCATTAAGTCCAGGGTCAGTGCAGCTGTCTACCAGGAGATTTTGGAGCACTTCCACAGACGAGCTGTAAGGGGATGCTGACTTCATTTTCCAGCAGGACTTGGTACCTGCCCACACTGCCAAAAGCACCAAAACCTGGTTCAATGACCATGGGATTACTGCGCTTGATTGGCCAGCAAACTCGCCTGACCTGAACTCCATAGAGAATCTACGGGGCATTGCCAAGAGAAAGATGGGAGACATGAGACCGAACAATGGAGAAGAGCTGAAGGCCGCTATTGAAGCATCCTGATCTTCCATAACACCTCAGCAGTGCCACAGGCTGATAGCTTCCATGCCACGCTGCATTGAGGTAGTAATTGCTGCAAAAGGGCCCCAAACCAAGTACTGAGTACATAGGCATGCTAATACTTTTCAGAGGTCCGATATTATTCTATGTACAATCTTTGTTTTATTGATTGCATGTAACATTCTAATTTTCTGAGATTGTGGATTTGGGGTTTTCATTAGCTGTCAGCCATAATCATCACAATTATGACAAATCACAGCTTGAACTATCTTGCTTTGCATGTAATGAGTCTATCTCATATATTAGTTTCACCTTTTAAGTTGCATTACTGAAATAAATGAACTTTTGCACAATATTCTAATTTTTTGAGTTTCACCTGTATTAATAATTGAGTACAAATCATGCTCTCTCTCAGCTGTCCTGCTGTGTGGAGATATTGGCAATGTCACTGAAAGTATACTTTTAAAATTTCCGCAAAATCTTGTTTAATTTTCTGTAAAATAAAAGTGGAATGGAAAAGCATTGCTACTTATGGCCACTGAAGTCTTTTACTGTGTTCAGTGACTAGACTTTTATTTGATGATAATGTCTTATCATTCAGTGGATATGAGTTATACCCACCTTTGCCACAAAAAAATGATATCTGTGTTGCTCAAAAGCAGTTATGACTTGAGTTCTGATCCCAGTTCTAACAAATTAGATACATTAACGTTCACAGATCTCTGACTTAGCTGCAGCAATATTATTGTTCTGATTCTGAACTCAGCTAGAACTAGATCATAACTTATTTGATTTTTCAGATCAGAATGTTTGCTATGTTGATTCCGTGGATCTAAGAAATGTGACATTAAAAAATGGCCATAGGTTTGGTGAAACTTTCAATATTCTTCTTTCTCACCAAGCTAAAAGTCATAAGTTCTTGCCTGATATGATATGGTTCAGGGCCCCAAAAGAAAACAAGGACAGTTTAGGTCAGGATATATAGAAGCAGTTGGGAAAATAACATGTTTGATCTGTGTGAAATGATTGTAAATGAAGTTATTTTCCAATTTTGACTCAGTTGTGCCAGTTTTTACAAACAAACAATTTGTTTTCATATCTTGGTGCTGGGCATGGCTTTTCAAGCTTCTGGACCATGACCACTAGTCTGAATGCAAAGTACTTGTTTATTTTTTGCTTGGTTGGAGAACACTGCCGAGCAGCAGAAGGTGCCTTTGACGGCTATAATAATGAGAAAACATGAATGCCTGTCTTATTAACCCTTTAAACAATCCATCTACATTTCTGGAAAAATAATTCTAAATAACACAACACTTTTTTGGGCATCTCCATTAACGAAATTTGCATCTCCACAGTACTTTAGAGGAGCCACCAAGTTAATATCGATGGCACGACTTTATTTGGCATCCCTGAAAGATTAGTTTGATACACATAGCACAAGGGCAGGTAACATGGTGACCGTGGACACCAAGTCTCTAGCATTTAATGAAAGACTCTCTTAATGAAGTGACAAGAAAACTGAAATGCTGCAAAAAGGAATATCATCTTTGCTTTCAAGAATGCTGCTGAACCTGTCAGAGATTTCTTTGGGATGTCAGAGAGCATCCCGAGTGGCTTGATTGACTTTGGTGATGTGTGAATGGCCTATGATTAATGTTGAGATTAGGCATGTCTTCTATGGCAGTTGTTTTGTGAGTGCTCTCACCAAAAGTACTGAAGGCATGGTCCCCACTACTTAATATATGAAACATGGGCAAATGATGGGAAATGTTTTACTTTGGTTTCTTGAAACAAGCCAACTTTAATCCAAAGTTTATTCAAGCTTGTGTGGTTCAAACATACTCCAAAGGATTAATGGTTTGTGTGTAATTCCAAATTCCAGTTAATAAAATATATAGGCAAAAGCTGTATTCATGTCAGGCTCAAGAAATATAATAGAAGGGGATACACTTAAGATTAAGCTTCACTGTAATTCGTTCTTTTATGTGTCATCATTTATTGCTACATCTACATACAGTCAAAGCCTCACTCTTGATTGATAAACATTTACTTAAAAATTCCATGGTTTCTGAAATTCTTTCCAATCCTATTATCAGCAGTAACTAAAGGAAGTATATGTGTGTGTGATGACCCAGAGCATGGCACAAAGGCAACACAGTCAGATAAGCAATAAGAGTCCCTTTATTATGCCCAACTTTGCCCCCAATGTCCAGGTTATCTTTGGGCTGGAGAAAAACCCTCCCAGGAAGAGACTTTGACTGTAGAAAATTCAGTCCAAAACAAGGTACATACAAACTGTAACTTAAAATCCAAACAAACCAAACTGAAGTAATTAGTTTCGCAAGGCAGGAGCAGGAATTTCAAACTCACACAGTTGGGAAGATGCCAGGAACACAGATAAGCCACGACGATACAAGATAAAGTCACATTTGCTCCCAACAGCTTACTGCACGCAGCTTGCCATTTTTGTACACTGTGTTCCTAGCTGCAGCTAATGAAGGGAATCGGGGCCCTTTCCTCCTCCATAAGCCATGTGACCCATGTTGCTGTCTTCTCCATTCCACCCTGCGTGCCCTAGGATGAAGAGGGGGTGGGCCTGGGTCTTTCTCTGAATTCCCTCTCCCTTGTTCTACCTCTTCCCTGCTCTGCCTAGCCAGACTTTGCCCCTCCCCAGTTTCTTCCACAGCCAACAGAGCCACACTCCCATCCCTGTCAGCTGTTTGGCTTCCTCCTCCAAGTCAGATTCTGACAGGGGCATGACAGTATGTATGTTCAGTGAAATTATATGTTAACTTCCTCCATGTTTATTTGTGTATGCATTTTCTTCCCAGAGACTAATCAAGATGCATGCATATGCATTGCTTCTGCATGTTTGCATGTATCTAGTGTAAAAGTGTAATCAGGACAGATGCAGATGTGTTTTTTGTATTTCTACCTCTGTAATGTCTGTATAAGCACAAAGTATAATGACAGGAATGAAGGAGGTTTAAAATTGAACACTTGGCAAGTCTGTAGTGATAGCAATAGGAGAGACTTATATACATATTCTTTACCACACTCTCTGGGTGGTTTACAAAAGTCAACATATTGCCCCCAACAATCTGGGTCCTCATTTTACCAACCTCGAAAGAATGGGAGGCTGAGTCAGAATCAAACTCCTGGCTGTGGGCAGAGTTTGCCTGCAATGCTGCATTCTAATCATTGTGCCACCATGGTTCTTTGTTGTGAACATTCTTGATTGTGAACCGTTGTTTGGTTTCCTTTGCCATAGTAATAACTCACTGGGGGAATCTTTCATGGGTTGTTATTCTTTGCAACCTGGCCAGATCCAATCTTTTTCCATAGAGCTGTCTCGAGTGTCCAGGTTGGGAGGAGCTCCAGTCTCGGCTCTCACAGGCTGAGCTTGAGATTGAGGAACGCCCCTCACCATCACGTGGTCCTCCGGGCGCGCCCCAGTTTTTTGCTCAGCCTCGTGGCAGTCAGGCTGGTTTTCCTTTTGCTCCTGGTCGTTCTAGCACCTCGTGTTTTCTTTTTTTTGATCAACTTGGACTCTCAGACAGCGCAGGAAACTGAGGTTTGAGCTCCCTAGGGAGCTTTTTTCTTCTAAGGGGAATTGTTTCACTATCCTTTTAAGGGAGAATCCAGCGCTTCGAGCGCTGCCCCCCTCCAATTGCCGCCTTTTCACTCCGTGCGAAGCTGCATCGTTTCTTTCCTGCCTGGTTTGTTCTTTCGCCGTTTCCCCCGCGAACGCCATCTAACCCAGGGAGATGCTTCCCTGCCTCTCCCAGGTACTTCTTTGTGGCCTCCGGGCCTTTTTAACTTCTCCTGGGTGATAGCCGCCACTGGGGATTGCCTCAACATTGCGCCCTCCATTTTGGGCTCCCTGTGGCGTCAGCCATCTTGGGAGTGGCAGGAGTCACCGCCATCTTGTGTGTGGCCGCATGGCCGGGCGCCATTTTTCAGAGGCCTATAACAGGGTTTTTCTTAATGTTTTATAGGCAGACTCTGGACTGCCTATATCCTTGCCTGTTTGCGCTTAGTTTCTATCAGGCTAACCAGGGTTAGTTGGCTCTGTAGCCCTTCCCCCAGCAGGCGAGTTAGCAGCTCTGCCATCCCCTTCCCGGTCCGTCCGGCAGGGGTAGCTGCCTGGCGTTCAACTTTTGGCTAATTGGCTTCTGGGCTAGGCCCTGCTGTGCAACAGCCTCCTATTTTAAATACAAAAAAAATTTTTTTTGATCAAAAGTGGGGTGCGAAACGTGCGCTAGGATCCCCGGCCTCTACCTAGGCCGCATCCAAACGTGCAACTGTCCGAGGACCCGTGATGGCACTTTACTTTAAAATTTTTGGTTGGTAGCCCCAGGGACGCCTGCCACTGCTCGAGGCCTACCTGCAGGCCGCATTGTGTTTGATTCCTGGGCAGATCCTTGGAATGTCCAAATCCCTGCTGGTAACTTGCAATCCTGCCTTGGTACTCCTCTAGATATAGGAGTCTACTGGCTACACAGTCTCTCCCCAGCAAGGGAGGTAGCAGCTCCGCCATCCCCCTTCCCCGGTCCGCCCGGCAGGGACGGTTTTTTGGCGTCCATCTTTGGCAATTGGCTTCTGGGCTAGGCCCTACTTCTCAACAACGTGCAAAGCACCTCTGTTGCCCTTGACCTAGGGGGGTGCGAAACGAGTACTGGGTTTCCCGGCCCCTGCTTAGGCTGTGTCCAGACTTGTTAATCACCTCACGTTAATCAAGAGCTTTTCCTCCTTTCTCCTCTCCAGATGGCAGACGACAATGCAAGTCTCACCATCTGCGCAAACAAGCACAGGAAACATCCAAAGCCTCTCAAAGGGATGCCCTTAGGCGACACAGGGCCCTTGAAAAGGAGATTGACAGACGCTCTAAGGAGTCAAGCTCTGTGCCTCTGGACCCTTCCAATCCCACTCCCTCTACCTCCACCCATCCTCCCTCCTCCCCTGCTTCTGCCTCTTCATCGCAGCCTGGACAGGCCCCTGAGGCCACCTTCCCCCCCGCTGCTGCAGGTCTGCGCCCGGAGGAGCCTCACCCACCCCCCACGGTGGAAATCCCCGAAAATCTCAAACAAGCGATGGAGCTGGCCATCCGGCACGGGATAGCACAACAGTTTCAGCAGCTGACCGGTCTGGCCCCTAGGCCTGAGGCCCCCGAGTCTCGAGGATCAGCAACTTCGCATGGTCAGGTAGCTCTCCACGGGGACTTGACCCTGCCCTTGGAGATGGAGGAGATGGAGGCCCAGGAACTCGGGGACCCTACCCTCTTTGGGGATGAGGAGGATCTCGAATTGGGGTCTATCGTAGACAGTGAACTCCTCTCGGGAGCAGGCCCCCCAGAAGGGGACATGTCGGAGGACGAGGGCCTCTCTCCAGGCCAGCCCGCATTTCTGGGGCTGTTTAAACCACATCTATTTAGGTCCCTCCTGTTCAAGGCCAGGAATACCTCGGGCCTGAACCCTCCCCCCCACCCAACCCAGCGGCATCGGGGGTTCCTCCCGACTCTATTTTCTCCCAGCCTGTGGTGGAAATCGAAGTGATTCCTGTCCCACCCATATTTTCTGACATGGTCTCAAGGCAGCTAGCCTCCTCGGGGCCTCCTCCCCCTCCCAACACCCAGGACAAGCGGTTTTTCAATCTTGAACCGCAGTTCTCTATCTTGCTCGATCCCCCCCTGTGGACGAGCCCGTAGTAGGTCTGGCCTCCCGCTCAACTCCCAGCGAGTCACTCGAAGCTCTCCAGCCCGAGGACAAACGAGCTGAACTGGCCCTGCGCCGCGCTCATCTCTCTGACGCCTGGGCGGTCAGGGCCTCCACGGCCGCGTCTTTTTTCACCAGAACCTCCATCAAGTGGCTCCAGCAGCTCAAGCAGCACGTCCCCGCAGCTAATCTCAGAGCACACCAGGATATTGCCAAGATCCTGGCCGCAGCCGAGTTCTCTGCAGACGCCACCTTCCAGGCTGCAAAATTCTCCACCAGGGCCATCTCGTCCCAGGTCACTGCCCGTCGCCTTCTCTGGCTCCGCCACTGGCAGGCAGACGTAAAAAACAAGGCTAAGCTAGCATCAGCCCCCATCTCTGGGGGGAAGCTATTTGGACCGGTTCTCGACCCATTCCTGGCCGAGACCCGCAACAAGTGCAAATATCTCCCTTCTCTTGCTAGGAGGTCTGATTTCAGAGGTTCCTCTCCCTCTTCTCGCCAAGGTTCTTCCCGCTCTTCCTCCTTCTCCAGGTACTACCAATCCTCTCCCTACAGGCCTCCTGACCGATCGGAACCAGACAGGTCCGGAGGCACCTTGTCCAGGAAGCCCTCCCGGGATCCGGAGAGGTTCGCTCCGTCTGCTCCCGATAATGCAGTCGCCCAGGTGGCTGCCCCCAAAAAAAGAAAGAAACAAGTATAAAAACGAGGAGAAGGAGAGCGAGAAAGCCAATCCTCCTCAGGCTTCTCGCCTAGTCTGGCTCCACTCTGACACTTAACTCCTGCAAAATCTCTTTCTCCTCAGCCTTGCCCAAACCGTTGGGGAAAGCCTAATCCTCATATCTGCCTTACCTCTCCATACCAAGACTCCCGGTAGACCATACGGCTCCCGGACGCAGGCTCATAGTCTGGAGCACCCTTGTCCTCCTCACCTTGCCCCAGGGCATCTGGCCGGCAACACATTTATCCCCACCCCATGTTAGCTGGGGTTCCTCTCTGGGCCCCCGGCCCACAGCCTCATAATCCAGACACACGGACCCCTTGCCCTGGTCCTCACTACTACCCTTAGTTCCCTCTGGGGTGGTCCTCGGTCAGTTGGCTCTTGAGCAGGGCCGACCGCCTCGCTCTGGGCGGAACCAAACTTGGTCCCCACTAGCACAGGTCACAGTTTGGGAACTCCTCACGTCTCCCCTCCACCACTCTGACCTGGAGTTCTCTCAGGGGGTTCCCAACAGGGTCTATCCCATAACACCCTAGGGCGTCCCATCGCCACCCTCGCAACGGTGACCCTCCGGTTATTGAGGGCGCCTCCCTCATTCTGGCTAGGTCTTCTCAGGGAACTTCCATCCTCGCCTCTGCCCGGGCTCCTCGTACCGGGTCCCTAACAAGGTTTTGGCCGCTCTACCTAGTCTCCTTGCCCCACGGTCTCAGTAAGCATCCGTGGCGTCCCCGGCAGGGCTACCTTTAGACAGCCCCGTCTCCTTCATCAGGCCCTCTCGTTGAGGCATTCCAACCTCCGAGGGGTTCTCCTGTTGGGCGTGTCCTCCAGCGGGTCATCAGGGTTCCAGGAGAGGTCCCATTCCAGACGGGAGCCCACCCGCAGGACTAGCCAAGCTTTGGTATGTCCCAACCTGGACACTCGAGACAGCTCTATGGAAAAGGGGCGTTGGTTCTTACCTGATACGCTTCTTTTCGTAGAGCTGTTGAGAGTGTCCAGCCCCACCCGTAGGCCGTCTGGTGGGAAACCCTGCTGTTCGACCGAGCAAACTAATATTTTTTTCCTGAGTAAGATGAGAACAGGACCTTCCTTCTCGTCTTCGCAAAACTGGGGCGCGCCCGGAGGACCATGTGATGGTGAGGGGCGTTCCTCAATCTCAAGCTCAGCCTGTGAGAGCCGAGACTGGAGCTCCTCCCAACCTGGACACTCTCAACAGCTCTACGAAAAGAAGCGTATCAGGTAAGAACCAACGCCCCGTTTCTGAACTTCTCCTTTGGCTGATTTCTCCGACCACACCAAGTTTAGTTCCATTTGATTTTGTTTTCTGAGTTATATTACTGATGGAAAGTGAGACAGACTCCTACCTGTGAAGAAGTTGAAGCCTTCTTAGAAAGGACCTGTCAAGAGAAACTGGATCTCAGAGATTCAGAACTTTCTTTTTCTTTATCCTAATACCTTCTGCAATTAATAGAAGACTCATAAAGAAAGCAATTATACAACAGAAGTAAGAAATAACACAAGAGAATTGTTCCCACATTCAAATGCAATCTTTTGGCTTATAGGATCCCTGGTGGCTCAGCGGTTAGAATGCAGTACTGCAGGCTAACTCTGCTCATTTCCAGGAGTTCGATCCTGACTGGCTCAAGGTTGACTCAGCCTTCTACCCTTCCAAGGTTGGTAAACTGAGGATTCAGATCGTTGGGCAATACGCTGACTCTGTAAACCACTTAGAGCAGGGGTGGCCCTGTGGGCTAGATGCTTCACGTGCTGGCCCCATCCCCGCCTGGTTAGCAAAGGGGAAAAAAGTTCCAATACATCACGTGATGCCGTCATGACGACGCAAGTTTGACATCTACAGCGAGTGCTATAAAGTACTGTGAAGCAGTATATAAGTCTAAGTGCTATTGCTATTGTTATTATAGGCAAAAGACTCACAGTGCATCAGAAGAGTAATTTCCTTTACTTTAGATTTTCCTTCTCTCATCCTATGGCAGAGGTCTCCAAACTTGGCAACTTTAAGACTTGTGGACTTCAACTCCCATAATTCTGGGAATTATGGGAGTTGAAGTCCACAAGGCTTAAAGTTGCCAAGGCCCCTGTCCTATGGCATGGCTATGTCTGCTTAGAGAGAGTAACTTTTTTTCATTCTTCTTGAGTACTGTAGCTCATACTTCTGTTCTTATAGGATAATTTAACTCAGATCCTGTTTTAAGTTAATGAAGACTGAGTTCATGTATAAGCAAATTGGAGGATCTCCAAGGTATAAGGTGCCTTTTGACACACAGGAGACAGGCTATCTCCTAAAAGCCTACTTCAAAGTGACTGGGCAGCATTAGCATTTTTCAGCTATAGCTTCAGGGGATTATATTATAGAGAGAAGTATTGTTACATTTGAGGAAAAGTTTTCTAACCTGGTACAGATTAATAATGGTCTGAATAACAGTTTTGTAATGTAAATTCTTTTTTTGCACATGAGATGAATTACTACTAGGTTTCTTTTGTTTTTTCACAGAATCAAAGGGTATCTCTAAATGTCTTTGAAAGAAGAAAGAAAATAATTTTAAAAATTATAAATGGTATACTTTGAAAACAGGTGGTAATTTTAAAAAATGAAGCCGGTATATCAGTTTTGAGTTTACATCTTGAATCAAGCTGGTGGTTGAGAGGTGGGAAGACAGTAAAAGATTAAAGCACTTTAGAAGTAATATTTGATAGGAAGCTGCTCTAGGTTGCCAGAATAATATATTAGGGTTCTCATACAAGAGAAATGGCATAAATTACAGCACAAATCTTCTGCAAGGACAAGCAGCGTAATGCCAATGTCTTGTGATTGTACTCAGTTATGTTGCTTATATCAGAAAATCTTCACAGTACAGACAATTGCTCATCCAAAAGGCTTGTGGATATAGTTTCTTGATGCAAGGCAATCACAATTAAGAGAAATAGTTGATCAATAATACCATGGACTTTTTTTTTTGATGAAATAATAGTCTGCAAGATTAATAGTTATATGCAGTTCATTTATCTTACTCTGCAGGCAGGACTTACACAATCCCATGCTGTGAGATATGTTGGGGCCATTTTTTTTAAGCTTATAGAAATGTTTCTTCTTTCCTCCTCCTCCTCCTCCTCCTCCTCCATCAATAGTTCTTTTAGCTGTGATACTTAAATGATATCAGCATACTCAGAAATAAATTGTCACTGAATGTCAGTTACTAGAGTAACATTTCTGGAATTAGTAGATTTTCTTTTTAAAAAAGTGTAGATAGTGTTTTGCATGGTTTTCCAACATAGTTGCTTTTGGTTTTCTTTCACATCTGTAAATATGGCAGCAAAATAGAGAAATGCAGCAGTGAATTCCCAACTGTCCAGTGGAAAGTGAGAGATTAAGTTTCTGAAAACTGATGCTCATAAGAAGGGGCTGACGCCCACAGCATGTAAATAAGGCAGAAGATTGGGATGCTGAAGTAAGAATATCAATTTGCAGCTTTGCCTCCTCTCCTTCATTCTTTATCAGATTTAAAAGCAGTAATACGTTTTTTGTTCATTCAATTTAGAAAACTATTTTTAAAAGAGGTTTACAGAGAGAGAATGTAATGTAGACATCACAAATTATGTCTTTAGTTGCTATGATTTCTATAATTTCCTCCATTCAGCAATGGTTTAATGATAAGCATTAAAATTAGGCTGTGATGGCCTGTAGGGCATGTCAGATTTTTCAACTTTCCAAGCATTAGGGATGCTCAAAAGTTGTGGCATGCCTTGGGGATTGTAAAGATATTTTGGTTACTTTAATATAATGTAGAGGTGCTTGGTAAGTAACTACATAAATACCATTACTTTTTTTACATTTTGTTTGTTTCATTTGATAGTGTAATGCCTGGGTCACAAGCTGGACACACATTATGCTAAGCTATTTTCCCCCCTTAAAATCCTATTACTTATTACTAGTTAAAGACTATATCACAGTTGGCAGAATTGTGTTAAATGAGGATCTTGTTTTATGTGTCATACCAAGAGAAAAATTAGCCACATTATGGTTTAACATATAGGGTAAACTGGACTTCTATTTGACTGTATGGTACCACCAAGGGACAAAAGAGGGATCATAGCACAATTTATTTAATTTGCACATCACGATGCAAATGACATCATGGAGTTACATCATCATGGCTTGTATTGGACATGTGCATTTGTATACAATTAAAATGAGATGACAGAGACATACCATAGCAGTGACATATTTCTGCATCAGCTGTATCAATAATTCAATTAACTCCCATTTAGGTGTTAAAGTAGACTGTACAAAAGTTAAGCAACACGTTACTGATGAAATTGCTTATCATACATGAAACATCCTAATTAATCACACTTTGTAGTCATGTTCTGTTAGCATTCACCTACAAAAGCCCAGCATGAAATCACAAGAAAATGTGAGGACTCAGAGCTTTCAGTCCATTAAGTAACCTGCATGCTTGAATCTAAGCCAGTTGTGTGTGTGTGTGTGTGTGTTTTGCACTTCATAGGTTAAAAGAAAGAAAAAGGCACCATTTGATAGATATTTATTATATCTGCTGTGTTTCTTTCATCAGTAAAGATTTTTGTGATTATATATCAAAGGAATGAGATCTGGAGCTTCAGTGATGTTAAGGTTTATTTTGCACCAGAAACAGAATATCAGCAGTTAGTTTGTCTTCCGACCCTTGTTTGGTTGGCTGGATCACAATCACAAACCTTTTCTTGGCTATGTTCCATTTTGTATGGTTGGCTGCACCTGGACTAAAGTTTGTTTAAGTGCCACAATACAATTCTGCTTAGTTTATCCTTGCCAAATACTTTCAGTCTAAATAAGCGGAATTTAAATCTGTCTTCCTGATGCATGTGTGATATTCAAATAGAATAACTGCACTACCATAAATGTTCAACAAACACAAGTTGGCTTCATATATCATGCTAAATCATGGTTTCTTAAGCCTGATTCATTGAATATACATTTTGCTACATTTGCATAATAAACATTTTCATGAACCATGGTTTACTATTTATAGTGCCTGGGCTGTGCTCCACAAATTAATCATATCTTAGCTTAGCCCAAATATGGAAGCTCAGCCTTTAGATTATCTTCTATTTTTGTTATTTGTGCTGGTGTCAGTGTTGATTTCTGGCGCTGTCTGGACAAGTCACTGCTGTTTCCCTGTCAAGGTTTTTTAGAAGTGATTTCCCATTGCCTCCTTTGTAGTGCTGAGAAACAGTAATTGGTCCAAGGTCACACAACTGGCTCTGTGCCTAAGACAAGACTAGAAACCATGGTCTCCTAGATTCTAATTTGGTGCCTTAACTATGGCACCAAACTGGATCTTATTTTGTTTTCTGTTTTTTAACACGTTCGTATAGTTTATTGACAATTAGTTAAAGGATGTTGGGACATTTATTCTTCATGAAGAGCATACTCTAATTCAGGGCTCTAAAAACATTGATCAGCTGAGTAGAATCCTAAACTGGATCACCTGGACTTCCAAGATATTAGACAACACATCCAGGTTATGGAATAATGTGGCAAGCATTTGTACATGCATTGATGGTTCTCATTGGCTATGTTTTTACAGCATTTTCATCCCAGAGTTCTCTGAGTTTTACCTCAGCCCATAATGTACCACAGTTTTAGCTCCTCCTGCTGCCAGAAGGGTGATATTTTGTTAATAGTTTATATTCTTGTTATTGGGCTTTGCTGCCTGTTTGAAACTTTGCCTTGAAATTGCACCTTGAGTTGTCGCCTTTGAATTTACAAGATAGATTCCTCTTCTTTGCAGTCACCAGTTCTGGCCTGCAAGATTTTGTTTTATAATAGAATTCTTTCACAATGCAAGGCTTACAGCAATATTTCCTGAAACTATTTGCTCAGTGGTCTTCAATTGAAAATCAAAACTGTTTCCTGAGTACCCTCATTTTATTGCACTTCCCATGCTCTTAAAATATTTTGAAACTTTCTTAAGCCGGTTCTTGATGGCTTGATTCCAATTATAAGTCTTTAACACCATATCTAAGGTACTTTGTATAATTGTGTCTAGTGTATCTAGCTATTGGCTTAGTATACTTTATTATGCTTGGGGTGCTTTTTTCTGATGATAACAAGGTCATCTGAATTTGTGCAGCTGAGATATGGTAATTCTAACATCCAGTACCCTGTCCAATTTCAACAAGATAGAAGACAATAATAGTTTTTGCATGCTTTCATTGAGCAAGATTTTCTTTCATCCATAAGTTGTAAATAATAGAAATAGAAAAACCAGAAGCTTCTGTACACAATGAGCAGGAATTAAGGTGCCTGTGTGTGATTCAACTATACAGACCACTTAGCCAAATTAGATCAGCCAAATGATCATTGCCCAAATGCAGTTGCTGAATTTATATGACCTGATCATTAGGTTATCATTTTACCTGATTATACACCTGTATTCTTAAGAAAACACGAGGCTAAAATTAAACTGGGTGATTGTTTAAAAGTCTTTAAAATGTCATCACTCTTAGAAGAACTGAAAATGGAACTTTAAAAATGGAAAGAAGATGCACAAGAAGGGAGAGGTTCTTTTGGCTTTGTATTTCAATTCTTAGAAATGGAGATCTGGAACTATGAGAAATAACAAGAAATGCTTGCAGAACAAGAAGATTGGGACAAAGATGAAGCCATATTTAATGATCAAATAATTTTAAGTGGGGGGGGGGAAAAAAGGAAAGGGGGGAAAGAGAGTGAAAGGTTTAAGACTAGAAAAAACAACCAAAAAGAAGAAGAATTTGAAAGATAAGTATAATATTAGAAAGCAACAGAAGAGGGGATTACAGATGAGAGAGCTAGAAGTTGAGAGATGAGGGGGTAAAAAGGGGAGGGAGAAGAAGAGGGGGAAGAAGGTAAGGAAAATAAGTTCTAAAAGACAGAAACCAAGAAATGTAGAAACAGGGAAAAGATATAAGGATTGTAACCATAAGCTTGTTTAGAGATAATGGGTGAACATTTTATTGTAAAAGGGATTCTGCAAAGGTACATAAGATAGCAATGTTATATTACAAACAGAAATAATTTTAGAAAATATGACTAAAATGATGGATAAAATATATACTGTAATGTAGTGGAATGTTTGTTAATAAATAAATGAATTAAAGTGAATGAGAGAATTAAATGGGAACATTTTAATTATTGTTAATGATTTATAAAAATATAAGTGAGAAATATGGAAAAAAGAGTTAATTATGGAAAGTTTATAAGTGCTCCCAAGGAAGTATGATATTTAATTGAAAAGAAATGTTAAAATGAATATTAATGTTAGAATTGAATTAGAATGGAATGTGTGTTTTATTTACACACACACACACACACACACATATATATATATATATTTCTTTTTAAGAATATAGTGTGTATTTTAAGAATGTACCAAGCAGAATTCGATTGGAAGTTATGTATTATATTGAATGCTATAATCTTAAAGGTATACATTGAAGTTTAAATAAGAGTTTGAATGGATAAAATTAAAAGATATAAAGGTGTCATACTCCAATTGGTAACTACAGGGAAAAATTTGTTTAATGAGAAAAGATAATATGAAATTGAAACAGGGCAGACAAAAGTATAAATATAATGATTTGAACTGAGATGAGATAATTAAAATAAAGTTGAGAAAATTAAAAGACAGGAAAAACTATGTAGAAGATATAAAACAGTAATAAGATATGGAATAGAATATATAAAAATGAGCATGAAATCGAGTTTTGTGTCTGTATGAAGAAGTGATAACCTGGGACCATGTTATTTTCAAAAAAAAAGATGTTTTATTTGTATTTTGTTTTTGTGAAAACCCAAATAAAATTTTCATGCCTTTCCTCATTTGTATCTAACCATAATACAAACATGCTCTGGCAACATCTTTTTTTCTGCCATATCATATGACATTTTATCATGACCTGAGCCCATGAGTAAGGTATCCTTAAGTAGTCTATAACAAGACCAAGAGGGAGCTGTTTCCCCTCTTAAGTCTCAGCTGCAACATCTGTAAAATCTGTTACTGTATACTTTGCTACCCATTATTATTGAACGTAACATGAGGTGACCCATAACGGGATAAGAGCAGTACTTATTGGCCATTTCAGGCTGATGAAGTCATATCCTTCCTTCTGGCCCCTGATGGCACTTATCTGTTCCTATTGTGTTCTGTTGCTGTCTCAAAAAGCTGGACATAGTAGCATTGTGCTGATGGCTATTAGCACCATACAATAGTATGAAGCTGCTCAGCTGGTAGCCTTGACATGATGAACAAGATCCAACAGTCAAATCTGTCCCATTCCTGCTGTAATACCTTGAGTGATGGATTCTTTTGTTACTAATGCTTCCTGTTTTGTCAAAGAGAGGGGAAAGAAAAATCGAGTGATCCCTTTGCTTTTGGGAAGGCAGAATGTACAATATCAGGACAGCACTGGTGTGCCAGAACAGAGGCAATGGAGGCACTGAGAGTGGAAGTGGAATATTCCAAGTTCCCTGGTGGTATAGCTTTCGGTCGAGATAACGATGGGCGATAGGCACTTTAAGTCAGCAGTGGGAAATGGCCTTTGTTTGATACATTTGCATGGGTTCTGCAGGAAAACTTTCAAAAGATTTGCTCAGTACCATATCTTCTGACTTTCTGGATTTGAAATGTTTGTAGTATTAGGGACATGTGAAAGAACATTTCATGCATGCAGCCCATTTTGAATGCCAGGTAAGTGCAAGGCCCACGCAGAGGCTTGGGGAGGGTGAAAAATGGGCCTCCTGGAGGCTCCAGAAGGCTGGAAATGGGCCCATTTCTGGCCACCAGAGAGCCTCCAGAGCCCGGGGAGGCCATTTTCATCCTCCCGGAGACTCGAGGAAAGCCTCTGGAGCCCAGGGAGAGCAAAAAACGGGTCTCCCAGAGGTTCCAGAAGGCCATAAACAGCCCCATATCCAGCCTCCAGAGGGTGTCTGAAGCCCTGGGAGGCTGTTTTTGCCTTCCTGGAGGCTTGAGAAAAGCCTCTGGAACCCAGGGAGGGTAAACAACAAGCCTTCCAGAAGGCTGGAAACAGGCCCAGGGAGGGTCTGGGGAGGGCAAAAACAGCCCCCTGCAGCCTGTTTTCATCCCAGGCCAGAGTGGCGCAGGATGCCAACTAGGCCATGGGCACCATTGCCATGGCCACCATCGCCATGGCCACCCAGCAACCGGGCAGAGAATCGGTTGCTAATTTTTTTTACACACACCCTGTTCCAGACTACTCATAAATTCCATTTTATTCTCCAATCAGTGCTCAGAGGAACTAGAAATCAATATTTTAATGTAATGCACATTTTGAATATTCTTTGAAAAGCAAAAGAAGAGTGCTAAATTAAACTGAAAGCCTATCTGGAATGGCATTCTCCTTTTGCAGTAGCTACCTTAAAGCTCTTGAAAATGCATTCCATATCCAAGGAATATGCTGTGGGAAATATAAATAATCCCTCTTTCACTCTTTTCCCCTGCCTGTTCTGACCTGAGTTTTCTGTTCTGTTCAGACTGGGAATATTGCCTTTGGGCTGTCTGGTTCTTCTGGCAATTTTCACACTTACCTTGTGTTTACAAGCAGAAGTATGCTCGGTCTTGCACCTTTTTTTCTGCCACATCTTTGGAAATTTTCCAAAACCTGTCTTGATCTTCCTATTCAGAACAAATGCTCTTTAAGAAACTGTTAATGACCACTTGAAAAGCTATGGAGTCTGGTTTCACATTAGGTGCATTTATATTCTCTGCCCTTCCTCCTAATGTTAGCATCAGGAGAAATTTCTCTTTGGGCAGCAGGTATATGAGCACAATAAACCGGTGCTGATATTTTCTTGCTTATCTGTGAAAATATGTATAAATGTATGTATGTGTATATGTACGTATGTACATATACAAATACATATACATGCATGTATGTAAGTATGTATATACATGCAAGAACTTCCTTTCTTAAATACTAACTAAATTTAGAGATTTCGGGTACATCAAAATCCTCTTTCTAGAGCAGATAATTTTGAACTATGAAGACAATTGCAATTGTTGGCTTTTATTTTTCATCTATATTTATGCGTCTTGTCACATTGTTACTTGTGATATCCACCTGTCTTTTCAAATACAGAAACAGCGGCTACATTTAATTTCCTAACTTGACATAAACAACATACCATTTAAACCAATTTAAACATGTTAAACATGATTAGAAGCCACTGATAAAAATGAGGTAGAAAACATGTATTTGTACCTAGCTATAGTGTGATATTATAGCAAACATTTAGACTTATATACTACTTCATAGTGCTTTCCATCCCTCTCTAAGTAGTTTACAGAGTCAGCATATTGCCCACAACAATTTGGGTCCTCATTTTACCCACCTCAGAAGGATGGAAGGCCAAGTCAACCTTAAGACAGTGAGAATTGAGCTGCTGAACTGCTGGCAGCAGTCAGCAGAATTAGCTGCAGTACTGCATTCTAACCACTGCGCCACTGCAGCTCTTGTTATATTGTTCCTTTCATTGAAATCTGCTTTCCATTTTTCAGAATTTATTCATACGTTCATGGGTGATAGTTAGTAGGGATTGCACTTCACAACAAAATTCAGCTTCTGTAGTTCCAAACTGTTTTAAGTTGCCTTTTTGCATATTGTTTATTGTTCATTAAGACTGGTTTTATTTTTATTGTTGCTATTTACATTAATGTTTGCAATCCTTTTGATCCCAAAATAGCACATTATAGCCTGTCATCATTTAAATCTTTGCTATTAGCAAATTTCATGTTCTACAATATTCAAACTAGGGAGGACTAATGTGGACTGTATAAGTGAAACAGATTTCTGCAGAGAGCACAACTGTACTGTCACAATTATTTCTACCGTATTTGGTGTACTTTAAAATTCTGAAGTCATTTCAAAAGGATTTCACCTGGGGAATACTATACGGACAAGCCTGTTAAATCACCAGATACCAAATTTGACATGGAGGAGTTTTTACCTTTTAACACTGTGTTAATGTGTGTTATATCAACTTAACCAGAGGATACTATGACATCCTGATGTATTTACTCTGCAAGACTTTTCTGTTGCACGATTTATCATCCCATCCTCCCCAAATTTTGTTGCCTATTTTCTTCACCATCTGCAGGCTGAATGGGTTGTGCAGAGGACATGGCAGGCATCACTTTGCATCATAGCTTTAAAAGCTTTCCTTCTGTATTGCTGTCAGACGATCAAGCGCTGAAGGGCCAGAACAAACGCTTCTAGGAGTTTGTTACATGACTGTAGTCTAACTTATGATTTGAGACCCCCCCACAAGTCAAGTCTGCTGAACTGAGCTGTAAAGCAGATGGCACAGTAGGCAGACTATTCAGGAAAAAAACATCTTGGCGGAACTGCTGAAGAATCTTTCAAAATTCAGATTGGATCCTTACTGCATTACAGAAATGTAATCAGTTACATTGCCATGGAAGTCATACTGTACATATCTTAAACTGGCAGGGGATTGGACCAGAAGTCAGAGCAAAATGTTTAATGATGATAAATCAATTCCAGTTGTTGCAATTTGTATCTTTCCTTTGAGGACTGTGTAGTGGTAAGAAAACTGTAAATGGGTAAATGCAAAGGATTACATAAAATATCCTCTTTGTTATAATGGATTGGGACTCTGTGAAACAGTAGAAACTGTGCTTTGTAGGGGGTCAGTGAGAAGCACGATGCCTGGTAATTTAGCATTGCGTTTTATGTATTTATTACAAATTCTGCATATTTTTTGCAATTCAAAAAAGTTTACACAACAAAATAATTCCTAATAGAAGAGCTATGATCTAACTTTATGTTTTGCCCCCAAAGCACCTTGAATAAGATGGCTGTCACTTCTTTGCAAAGTGCAACCAAGGCCAGGAAGCAAGAGAGTCCATAGTGTGAGGAATGGGAAAGTGCTCTTAGCCCAGAGTTCAGCCACTTTTTTCTGCCTACGGATTAGTAGCCGTTCTCTGCTGCTGTCACCACCATTTCTAGAGGACTTGGTGTTTGGCTCCTACTAAGCTGGCAGGTAAAGCTGTTGCCAAAATGCCCCTCTAAGGAGATGATGAGTGCACTCTCCATTTCTCTTATAGGCCAGATGAATGTAGGCCAGGGGTGTCCAACCTTGGCAACTTTAAGACTTGTGGACTTCAACTCCCAGAATTCCTCAGCCAGCTTGAAGTTGAAGTCCACAAGTCTTAAAGTTGCCAAGGTTGGACACCCCTGATATAGGCCTTTCTGGGATTGGGGGGATATGAATTCAGGTGACAGGCTACATTGAGCCCACCAGCTGTATCTGCCAACCTGTTTTAGGCAATCACTCTTCTCATGATCAACACACTGACTGATTCTGCAAATGCTTTAAAGGTGAAAAACAGCCCTTTCAGACTTTCCAAGAAATCCCACTAGGTGACAAAAGCTTTCTGATCTGATCTATGCCTTTTGGTATTTATATTCATATCATAGCTATGTAAGACTGCCCTATACAGAAAAGAAATTCCATGCTGTGCAGGTCAGTGTGAACATCAAAAGTTGTACACCTGTCCAAAAAATAAATAAGTTCTATTTGAGAAATTCTTTTTTTTTAAAGAAAAGAACAGATAGATACTCTATTAGCCAATATGCCTCTGTAGAAGCAGAGTGATTGACTTACTTATCAGATGGTCCTTTGCAATCAGAATTCAAGGACATTTCATAGTCAGTGGTTCTACACCAGTATCCACTATACTCCCAATCTTTCTAGTAGAATTCCATCTCTTTCTTTAGATTTTCCTCTGTTATTTCCCCTTTGCAGGAGAAGATATTTACTATGAAAGAGTTCTTTAGCTTACTGGACAATTCTGGAAGTTTGCACTTTGATAAGCTGAAAGTGGAAATACAGCATTTCAGCAGTAAGGAAAATTCACCTGTCAAAGCACAATTGAGGTGGTTGTGTATTTTTTAAAGGCAGATCAATTAAATCAGGATTAGTTGCTGATCTCTTGTTCCATATTAAAAGTTATGGTCTGTGCTGTGCCCGAACAATGCAAGATGACTGTGCACAGACCCTATGCAGCCTAATGCAATAGCTACATTAAAGCCGATTTTTGTATTTGAAATGCATGGATCACTATTTATTCCAAAATAAGCAAAATGAAAGCCTGAATTACAATAATTTGTAATTGTTAGGTGTGTTTACAATTTTGATCAAAAGCTCATTAACTGAAAGTTTTAACTAGAGAACCAATAGTTGTATGTATTTAGTTTGATAATTACTGATGATCTGTGAAAGTCCCTTTGTTCAAATCATATTTGGGCCATTTATTCTGAGTTTTATATGTTGCAATGATATTTTCAGCTGTGCTTCTTGATGAGAGTGATCAGAACAAAATGTGTTGTGTAAGAAGTCGGGCTGTCCTCAACCTTGTTGCTCCAGTTCCTGATTATTTGTCTCATATTATTTATTTATTTGATTTGTCAGTCACTTACAAGATAATAGGTATAAGAATAAACATGAGTATGAATACAGGAAATAGGTACCAATAAATGGACAATTGTATTTTATTGGAAAATACAAATACAGACATGCATATTTCACACAAAAAGCAAAGGTGATTCTAAACAATGTAAATGTCGCTATTGGGGAAAAGTAGATAATTTCTTATCTGTTATGATTGATGAACTGATTAGTTATTACTCCTTACAGTCTACCTATAATATGCCTTAGTCAAATAAATAGATTCCTCTTGCAAACTTTATATGGGTGAGGAGGGAGATTTTAAAAATGCTTATTTCATTGCCAGAATATGGTAGTGCTGAAAAAAAATATTGTAGTAGTCACTAGAAATCAATGCTGACTTTAAAGCATACACACAACAAAGCAATTTCATCTCTGCCTTTAAATCCAGGTATCCCATCTTGAATGACTGTTGTTTTTAATGACCTAGGAAAAAAAACACAAGGCTTCCAATAGTGACTCACAGAGTTAATGCCAGATTTCTGTCTGGTGTCTCAGAAGCAGACAGACGGTTGTTGTTTGCATACAGATAATATCAGATGGCTAGCAGGCTGGGTGGCTCCACTACTTAGCCAAAAAAGATTGATGTGTTCTTTTGTTTCTTTACTATTAAAATATAATTAATCCAACTATAATAATCCATTTAAGATTAGATTTTTCAAGATTATGAAGCCCCCGCTTTATGTTTTTACTGGTGTAATTTAATCAGATACAAAAGTTGTCCTGTGCAGAAATGCTAGTTAATATATTTGATTTAATGGTTATTTATAAATCCCTATATTTTAACAGTATGAATAGGACAACTGTAGCATTTCAGAAAAGAATTCTTATAGTTTGATTCTGCTGGGAAACCAGTTTTCAAATAGCTGAAAACAGACCAAGTAAAAACAAAATTCAGAGCCATTACAGCCTTCTTCATGTTGACTCCCACTTGTGGAACATCTTACACCAGAAGTATGGATAGTTTCAACCTTCCTATATTTATAGTTTTACTATTCCAGCAAAAATGAAGACTTGAATTGTGTTTTACTTCCATTACAGTGGAAGTATCTTCAAGATCCAAAGTTTTTGTTAAACTGATGAAGTAGCATGAAGATGAAAGAGATGTGCCATTGCAATGCAAGCTTCATTCCTTTCAAACGTGGGTGTGATGTTACAACTCACATGCAATGCTTTTTTCATTTCCCTGTCACTTACCCTTTTGACATTCCACCCCTTCCCCTCACTGTAGATACCTCTGCATCCTAGCTTATTATTAAGTGAAATCTTGGGAGTTTTTGGAATTGTTCATAATTAAACATAAAAAGCTATAACTCTCTGTAAGATAGATGTCTACTATAGTTGCTCACATTTGTTTTTTAGGAACTGGATGTGCTACCAAAAGATTTTGTTATGGTCTTCAAGAATGGGGATTATACGGATTGGGGTTAGGGTTATTATAAGACAGACTCATCCTCTATCTAAAGAGATACATGTTTTGAAAGGCCAAGGAGTAATGCTGAGTCTTCTTTTTAATGCAGACCTCTTCTCTTACATAATATATGCAGCTAGATGGGGATATGTCCCCTCTCTGTTTCTTTGCCAGGGACAGCTGGCAAAAGCTAGATGTAACATTTCCTCTAATTCATATAACAAGAGATGTAATACTTATTAAAATAATATTCTGTTCTTCCCTTTTTTGTACATTTTCAGAATAATTTTCTGTGATGAGTAATTTAATGAACTTCACAAAGGAAAGAGATTTGAACCTGAGTCTTCAGAGGTCCAAGTCCAATGTTTTAACCATTGAACTACACTAGCTAGAACAGTAGTTGTATTATTGGTAGCAATTTGGAATAGTAATCTCATATACAATTGTAGAGAAAATGATGCAGAGGATTCCCAGGTCATCCTATAAAACAAAATAATAAAACAGTTTTTTTTCAAGTCACTGAAGCATCTCTTTAATTTATCATATATATTATTCTGATTCATGGAAGTTTGTTATTTTCATTCAAAGCCTTTCCTAAGCAAAAATGTGTCAGCTTAGTTTGACAAATTGCTATTTATTGTTTTCTCCCACTCAGGTAACAATATTGACATTTTCACATACACAGCAAATAGCGTAAACTGTTTTTTTTGAATTGCATTATTCAAGTTCACGGAGCAGAAGAGCAACACAGACCCTCCATCTGTCTGGCTCATTGCCTAGGGCGGGTGTCCAAAGATGGCTTTCATTATTTGAGGACACATGGAACAGGAGGACATTTTCCCTTTGGCCTAATAGAAGAGTGCCAACAGTGTGAGTAACAGCAGTGTTTCTGGCAAAGACCAGCGTACTATTGCAGACTAGAGTAGTGCCTTGAGACCAGACATAAAATACTTTATACCAGTAACATCTTTTTATACTGATATAATGATCATCATGAGGAAGCAATGGAAAGAATGCCCTAGGGTAGGAAGGACTATATTTATACCTCTGTCCTTGCAGGCATTCAACTTGGTGGCAAGAGAAACCAGCCAAGTAACTATGTCAATTTCATGTCAGGGCAGTTGCATGCCATATATTGATCAGTGGGTTGATTGATCTGTAATGCAAATAAGCCACATCTTCACATCCTGCCTGGGGTAGTTGATGGCTTAGAATGCCTTTTGCATTCTGGTGTGGTCTTGGGTATTTTTCTTTAAGTTCTACATTTTTACCACTTTAAATCCCTTCCAGTGTCTTTACACAGCAGTTTAAATGATATCATTATTACTCGCTGACAATGAAACAATTCTAGGACCCCAGTAGTTTTTTAATTCAATCAAATAATGTCCTGCCAGGCCCTAGAATTGGACAAATTGAAGCAGCCACCTTAGGCAGTTAAGAAGAAAAAATTACCTAGTTATTTATTTTTAGTGACAGGAAAGGGTAGTTAGAGTATTTCTGTAATCGTACCAAAAGAGGCAGTTTTCAGGCTATTGCAAAGGAATTGTCCTTAATGTTCTTCTGAGAATAAAATGGATGGAGCCTTGTCTGAAAACTGTGGGCCCAATCCAATCCGAGTCAAACACCTGTAAATCTTTTGTTCAGCTTTTAAGTTGAAGCTCATGGGTCATTAAATGCTTCATTTTAATCAGTCAATGACCAATGTTTCTAAGCCTTTTCTGAAAATGTGATTTTCTCAACATATGTAAGAAATTAAAAGTAAAACCAAAAGTCATCCTACATGTTTCTGTATTCTAAATAAAAACTTGTTATTCTTGTTATTTTCTGTCTTCAGTTTGTTGGGTGACACATGCCTGCACAAACGTATAATATTCAAACTCATATATGCCTATATTTATGCACAAACATGTGAATTTGCATATTTTGTATATATTATACATATGTGCATCTGTGTAATGAACTTGGAATAAATTATTTTATCATGGATGTTAAAAATATACTTCCATAATCATAATTAATTTATTTATTTTTCACAAAGAGGGACTCTGGGCAGTGTACAATAAAATGTTGAAATGTGAACCTAGTATATAATGTAAGAATTAAGATTTTGGAAAGAAGCAAGAATAAGTAGACCCTGTTAAAAAGGCAAAGGGAGAGTTTGCAGGTAACCAATCATCCCCATGGCTATATGATCTTTTGGGCTCTCCACATGAGACGTCAGAGCCATGTTTTAACTCCTTGTTGGAAGACAGGAGAGTGGGAGCCTGCTTTACCTCCAGGATGGGGGGATATTTAACTGGGTGGGGACAACAGCGAGAAGACTCTCTTCCTGGATCCTGCCAGTCAGAGTTCTTTAACTGATGGCGTCTGTAACATACTTTTCCTGCCTGAAATGTATTAATTGAGTCATGGTGGCGCAATGGTTAAGATGCAGCATTGCAGGCTAACTCTGCTGACTGCCAGAAGTTTGATTCCCACCAGGTTCAAGATTGACTCAGCCTTCCATCCTTACGAGGTGGGCAAAATGAGGATCCAGATTATTGGACGCAATATGCTGATTCTGTAAACTACTTAGGCTGTAAAGCATTATGAAGTGCTATATAAATCTAAGTACTATTGCTCTACTAAATGTATCTACTCTTTTTGTTACTCTGTTGTAACTCACCCTAAGTACATTCAACTAAAGTCACATTTTTTTCTGTTTGTTTT
This sequence comes from Pseudonaja textilis, assembly GCF_049901715.1. Classification (NCBI taxonomy): domain Eukaryota; kingdom Metazoa; phylum Chordata; class Lepidosauria; order Squamata; family Elapidae; genus Pseudonaja; species Pseudonaja textilis. Next base: position 252,699,956 of record NC_141990.1, on the reverse strand, counting down.
TGTCTTCTTTTGGAAAAGTCGCCTTCAAGTGAAACTTGATTCCTTGTATTTTTACGGATATATTTTTGTAGCTTTGTTAGAACCAGAACAAAAGAGGTTTGATTTTGCTTCTTCTAGGATATTTTCTTGAGGTCCTGGCATAGTCTACAGTCCTAATATTTCCTGGTCATCTCCCATTTAAATACAAATTCTTGTTTAGTCTGATTAGATGCTGTAACCAACCTTCCTGGCCATCACTACCTTTGGTTATATCCTGGAGGTGGACAGTCAAGAGAAAGAATATCGTAGGATCTGAAAAATCATGAGCTACTTCAGAAGCTGTTGACTCTATAGAAAGTTGAAGTCACCCATGAGCCTGTTGAATGACAAACCAATTTTTGTTTAACTTATTTTGCAAATATATGACTTTTGTTCTTTCTGCCATGTTGCATCTGTTTTTCCCTAAATTTTAATAACATCTCAAAAGATGTTACTTCTTGTAGCTCTACTATTTTATTTCAAACCATGACCTGCTTCCTTAAAAATCAGAAGCATACAGGTATCAATGCAATCTTAGCCCACATTGTAAGGCAGGACTTTTGAGAGTTGTCTGAAAGAAGCCTACTTTCAAGCTATGGCCAGCTCATCTTTTTTTTCCGTAGACAAAAATAATGGAATTGTTCTCTTACTATACATGGAGGAAAACTGAATAGTCTGGGTCTGGCAACTGACAGTTTTCCTCCAGTGCCATATCATTTCTCCGAGGGATAGGTAACACATAGGAATTTTGAGAACTGGCCACCTTGGGAGATGAATAAAAGGCTTTGTGGGCTAAGGATTCTCCAGCTGTGCTGCATGTAATATTAAAACAATTAGTCCCCTTACTATCAGGAGCTCCCATGTGTACTTGAAAAATTATCTGCTGTTTTGTGCCAACAAGAATGTTTCAGACTTTCTCAATTCCCTTCTAGTTTAGATGAAGCTCAGTGATAATATTTATCTATATGGCTTGCAATAGTACTTATTCTGCGTATTTAAATTGGAGGCAGAACATCCTGCACAGTATTCTTTTAACTTCTAAAATATTGCATAGGAGAAAAAACAATGCCAGGACAAAGAACATCTGATTAATTATTACTGTACACAGTTGGAAGTTTGAATCATATGTTTTAGTCAGGTTTTATAATTGTTGTATATAGGGATGACTTCAACATGATTTTTAATATGAATCTGCATCAGTTGCTGTATGTTAGATACATTTTCTTCTCGGATATATCCCCAGTACTTGTGACTTATCAAGATACAAGAATTGTGGATTTGGGGGCATGAGTTTTAACTAAAAGGATTCAGCACTAGAATGAGAAATCTACACTTAATCTACAGCAGCAATTTTTGATTTATGTTAACTGTCAACACCTAGTCTTTCCAACAAAGGGTAAGAATGATAATATTTAAGCAATACATTCACAAGTTTTTGGAGTTGTTCTGTTTGTAACATAATTTTCAGCCTTTATATTCTTTTTGCCTTTTTATTACCATTTTTAATTTCTAATGTTGTGTGTGTATTGAAACTTTAATGCTAATATATTCATTTGTACTGTTCTTTGGTTGATTAGCATAATAAAAAGTCTTGTTGATAACCCACTCTTCCAAAATGATATTTCATTTTGTCATTTGTGAACTCTGACAGAAAATTAATAATGGATGCTTTTCATTACTTTTTTTTTGTTTCTATGTAGTCCAGGTCTCCCACAAGAAACATCAACAATGCCTATTATTAAAGAAATAAGAAAAAGAGGCAAAACCAAGTATTCAAGATAGGCAAATGAGGTGTGTTCTGCAATGTGAATTCAATTTCTCTTGTACTTATTGTCATGGTGTCATGTCAGGTCAGAATTTGTATTGTGATGTCATGATAGATATTTTGTCATTTTGAATATCAGTTTGCTGCAGCCAACACAGCCACAGAACTTTATTATTGCTCACTTTATTTCTCTGTTGTAATTGAAATTGCCATCAAATTAATGATTTATTTGGATGGAGGTAAGGAAGAGTTATAGGCTAGATAAACACTAGTCTGAACTGTTTGTTCACATTAAATAACAATGGCCACTATTCCTGTTCCATAAGAATTTGAAGCTTTGAGGATAAAAGCTGCATGTAGGAATTCAAGATAATGCTGTGTACTGCACTCAGAGGGACTTACAATTAATAATTTATGACTGCATTGTAAAGTTCTCTATTCTGTTGTATTAAAATGGAAAACCCACATTAAATAATTGGAACATGAAAACAAACCAAATAAATAACTCTAGAGCTTCTACTAACTATGAAAGAGGCCAATTTTGAAATTAATTTGCATCTTGGAGGGAAGCTTTGAATTAACACTATATTATTTTCTATTTGTTTGTATTTCAGATTGTTTCTAGTTTCTAAACTCAGAGGGAAGTTAAATTGTCACTATGTATTTGAAGTGTCTGATTTGCCACTGTTGTGTCTATGTAGTTACTGTTGCCATAGAAAAGTAGTTCCAAATTCACAACTAAAAGAAAAAAAAATGGAAGAAGGCAGTTTGATTTAAAGGAGATTAGATTTAGAGACTGAAGACAGCAGAAATGGTAGCTGTGAGGAGAGCAAAACCAACGGAGGGATTTTGAAAACTAGACCTTGTGGTTGAAGAAGGAAAAACTCTGGCAAAGTTTAGTTTAGTTTATTGTCATTGCACCTCGTACAATGAAATTAAATGTCATCTTCAAAGTTTCAAAGAGCAATCAAAATCCAGCAATAAAAGGAACATATGAAGGTCAGAACAGAGAAAGATTCCTGCATGGTACATTTTCTTACTTACAGTGGGTTAGAATAAATGTTAGAGAAATCTTCATTGAAGGAAGGCTATTAGGAGCTTATTGAGCTGATTAAAAGTTTTTTTATATTGGAAAAATAAATTCATAAAATGTGCCATCAAGTCACTGTTGACTTTTAGCAACCAGACAAAGGTGGATTTCCACCCCACAAGGATCATTTGTCCCTAATCTGGTCTTCTGATGATGCTGTAATTAAGAGGAAGAATAAATACACCTATGTAATTGAAGAAGAGTACCTTTAAAGCACTTTATCTTTATTACTTTAGTCAACAACTTTTAATTTTATGAACTTGTGGTGGCGGTGGTGCCCTAACTTTTTAAACCATAAGAATCAAGTAACGGAATTTCTATATAAGGTTCACAGATGTTTTTTTAAAGAGATAGCAATTAATGAAATGCTTAATAAAGAATGCAATATCGTTAAATAATGTAGTAGCTTAAACATTTATTAAACAAAGAGTGTATGAGTTCTTTATACCAAAATCTCAATATATTTTTTAAAAAAGGAATGTAGTCATCTTGTTTTACAAGAAGTTAAAAGTGCTGATAAATGGAATACTAATGAGACTGTTGTACATTCCTGTTGGTAGATCAGAAGCTTGTCCTAGTATAATATGAGTTATATGTCATTAGAAAAGTTTTTCCACAAGGCTATTGGGTAAAGGGGACCTCTATTTTTCCCTTAGCTATAGTGGAAGTATTATTTTGCTACTTTGACTGAAAAATTGATACTTTTGTGGAAAATATTTCCAGAGTGTATCATGTTCAAACAATATGTTTAATGAAATGTGACTGGAGAATATACCGTAAGGCATATCTATGCATATAGTTAAACATTCAAGGATTGGTGGTGGTGTAATACACAGAGCTTTTGCTTGTTTATTGATAAATTTGGTGTTGTGTTTGAAATTGGGAATAAATTTTCTTCTCAAACCTGGAAGCTAAGTTTGCTTTTCTTTTCTTCTACTCTTGGTTCATATCCCTGGGGCCTTTTGGCTTATTGGTTGTCTGAGAATACAAAAGGAATTCCAAAATAAAGCATTCTGGTTTCCGCCAAACTGGCTGCCCAAAATCTGTGACCAATAATTTTGTGATTAATAGACAAGGATGTTACACAATATTCCTAGGATCCATAATTATAGTGAGTTAATGTAAGTACTTTTTTTCTTTCCAAAAGGGTGAGGTTTTTTTGTTAACGTGGACATTAAAGGAAAAATTCTATCTAGGCACCAGTTTCAGCCCAAAAGTGTCTTTTTCTTGGAAATGGATAATACCCTTAATGCAAAGCAACGTGCCAGAAAATTTTAGATTTTACTATGACTATTCTTTTAACTTTGATGTGTTTATTTTTTATTTTTTAAAAACCTTCTTCTATTATTGCTCTTTGAGCTGCTCAGAAATATTTGATAGACATAGTACTATTCACTCTCAGCAGGAAAGAGATTATTTTTTTTTTAAAAGAAACCATCACAGTATCTCCCAAAGAGGAGGATAAAAGACACTGGAGGCAGTTGTGTCGGGAGCACGACATGTTAGTTTTCCATTAGGGGTTAGCCAGTGAAAGATAGATTTCTGGGCAAAGGCAAAGAATTCATAATGCTTGTAATCAAATAACCAAATGTAACAATGTTCTTTCTGATTCCATTGTAGACGAAATTGCCCAGTAAGAAATGCCCACAAAATGAGTTATATTATTTGCATTACAAATTCCTTCAGAGTTTATGAAAAAGCCGCAAAGCTACAATAAAGCTAGACCTTCATAATAATGCTGCCTTAGATGGCATCACCATTTCGAGTTCATCCTATAATATTTAAGCATATATTGGCCCATGCATCATTCTGTCATAATGACTCCCGTCTCCTACAGGGGCCAGAATTTAGATCAAAAGACTTTGATGTCTGACAGAGAACAGCAAATATTTCCCATCACCGTAATGCAGAATACTAAGCCAAATTACAGGTGAAACTCAAAAAATTAGAATATCGTGAAAAAGTTCATTTATTTCAGTAATGCAACTTAAAAGGTGAAACTAATATTTGAGATAGACTCATTACATGCAAAGCAAGATAGTTCAAGCCGTGATGTGTCATAATTGTGATGATTATGGCTTATAGCTCATGAAAACCCCAAATCCACAATCTCAGAAAATTAGAAAAGTATAAGCATGCATATGTACTCAGTACTTGGTTTGGGCGCCTTTTGCAGCGTGGCATGGAAGCTATCAGCCTGTGGCACTGCTGAGGTATTATGGAAGACCAGGATGCTTCAATAGCGGCCTTCAGCTCTTCTGCATTGTTCGATCTCATGTCTCTCATCTTTCTCTTGGCAATGCCCCATAGATTCTCTATGGGGTTCAGGTCAGACGAGTTTGCTGGCCAATCAAGCACAGTAATCCCATGGTAATTGAACCAGGTTTTGGTGCTTTTGGCAGTGTGGGCAGGTGCCAAGTCCTGCTGGAAAATGAAGTCAGCATCCCCATAAAGCTCGTCTGTGGAAGGAAGCATGAAGTGCTCCAATATCTCCAGGTGGATGGCTGCATTGACCCTGGACTTAATGAAGCACAGTGGACCAACACTAGCAGATGACATGGCTCCCCAAATCAACACAGACTGTGGAAACTTCACACTGGACTTCAAGCATCTTGCAGTGTGTGCCTCTCCATTCTTCCTCCAGACTCTGGGTCCTTGGTTTCCAAATGAGATGCAAAAGTTGCTCTCATCAGAAAAGAGAACTTTGGGCCACTGACAAACAGACCAATTCTGTTTTTCTTTAGCCCAGGTAAGACGCTTTTGACATTGTTTGTTGTTCAGGAGCAGCTTGACAAGAGCAATACAACATTTGAAGCCCATGTCCACGATCCATCTATGTGTGGTGCCTCAGCCTACTCCTTGTGAAGGTCCCCAACACTTTTGAATGGCCTTTTCCAATCCTCTCCAGGCTGTGGTCATCCCTGCTGCTTGTGCACCTTTTTCTATACTTTTCCCTTCCACACAACTTTCTATTAATGTGCTTTGATACAGCACTTTGGGAACATCCAACTTCTTTTGCAATTACCTTTTGAGGCTTTCCCTCCTTATGGAGGGTGTCAATGATGGTTTTCTGCACAACTGTCAGGTCAGCAGTCTTTCCCATGATTGTGCTTCCTACTGAACCAGACTGAGAGATCATTTAAAAGCTCAGGAACCCTTTGCAGGTGTTATGGCTTAATTAGCTGATTAGAATGGGACACTTTGAGCCTAAAATATTGAACCTTTTCACAATATTCTAATTTTCTGAGATTGTGGATTTGGGGTTTTCATGAGCTGTAAGCCATAATCATCTCAATTATGACACATCACAGCTTGAACTATCTTGCTTTACATGTAATGAGTCTATCTCAAATATTAGTTTCACCTTTTAAGTTGCATTACTGAAATAAATGACCTTTTTCACGATATTCTAATTTTTCGAGTTTCACCTGTATTTGGACATCTGATCCAGAAAATCCCACAAGAAATTCTTCTTCCCAGGCAGTAAAAATAAATAATAACCTAGTCATTTTTTCTGTTTTCCTGTTACCCAATACCAGATCCTTAGATGATTTTCTCATTCTCTCTAATGTTATGGCCAGCAATGAAAAGAAACAAGAATCTCAGAAGGTGATAACATGTGATAGATAAATATGTCCAAAAACAATATGAGAGAAGGAGAGAGCTTTTTGAGGGGTTTTGTAATGTTTTAATAGAAATATACCATACCAATAAGGAAGAAAATGCACACTATGTTGAGATATGTTCATTGTTGTGGTATTTCTTTTGGCTTATACAATGAATTCAGTGTTCTAGTCTAGAGAAAACCAGACGTGAAAAAATAATTGGGGGCTTGGATGATTTTGATACTTTATTTCCTCTTGCCTATCAGTTTGACTTATAACTCTTGTTCTTTATGTCTTTGGAGAAAGGCGTATTTTTTAACTAATGGGGTGCCTAGTTATAAAAGAATTGTGCTAGATTTGGCACATCTCATGTTGTTTTTGGATGCATATATCTATGAAACGTTACTACATTGTGAAATTCGTGTTTCTTTTCATTGTTGGCTGTAACGTTAGCTAGAAGGAGACAATCATCTAATGATATGGTGTTGGGTAAGAGCAATCCATAAGTATGTTTAGTTGAAGGAAGTATTTTTTCAGTCTCCACCATCCAGGAGGTCAAAAATCCTGGCATACTTGCCTGGCAATGTTATACATGAATGAAGCTATGGCCAGGATAAGCTATCTCCCTACCCTGATGTGATAGTAACTTTTCATCTTTTGGTGAAAAAGGTGTATTCTAACTCAGCTTTTGGTACAGCCCAGTGTACACAGTCCATAACATGTAAGTGGGAAGGGCATTGATAAGTTGCTTTTGTATCACTCATCAAAATTTCCAATATCTAAGTTCTAAGTTCATTTGGAAATCCACTTGTGTGTAATCATGAATTAGACCATGGATTTAGGTCAGTCTTCCCTATTTATGTCAGTTTTCCTTAATTTAAAACCGTTTAGGCCAATCTTCCCTAATTTCATGTCCCTCAGAACAGTAAGTGCACTTCCAAGAACAGGAAAGTATCAACCCTAGTTCCAAGACAAGCTGTCTTGCAAATCACCCACACGGGTGGATGGCATTTGCAGGACTATTAATTTTATTAATGCATAAACCTTAGTGGAATAAATTCACAAAACTTTACCATTTCTATTCCTGATAATAAATAGAAGTTTTCAACAATAAGAATAAGCTTATAAATTGAAAAGAAATGGGTGGCATGCTCATGTAGTTATAGGAAATAAATTTTCTTATAAAGGGAGGGTGGCAGGCAACAGCCAGCCCTACAGAGATCTACTCAGCAGGATGCTTTCCTTTTCTTACTCCAGAAAGCAATTACTGCCAAATGCTCTGTGGGAAAATCCTAGAAATGTACTGTATTTCTTTTAAAGCTATCTTTTTATTCTTGTTGTGTTTTATGCTTTATTTTTATGAAATACTTAATATTTAATTCTTATTGTACTCTTACTCTTAACATGTTCTTATTACAATTGATTATATTTGCAAGCCTCTTTGGCAGAACTAGCTAATAACTAGAAATTCCCAGAGCAGAATGAATTGAAGATAAGCAAAAAATGCCACCTACTACTGAGTGTAGGAAACAAAGGTCTGATTATTGTTACAGAGGAAGATATAAGAAATGTGGATGCTGGGTGTCAGTGTTCTGAGTAATGCATCCAAAGAAATCAGAATTCCAAGGCAGGAATGCTCCTCGGAGAACATTTATTGGGCACATCATATCAGCATAGCCAGTGAAAACCAATTCTAAAAGTTTCCCACTGTTACCACATAATTAAAAGAGCAAAAGTTTCCCTTCCCAGGTGTCACAGGTCACATTGTCCAATCAAAGCAGTTGGTGGGTTCCCTCAATCACTTCTGCTACTACTCCTTCTGGCACCTGTTGTTGTGGCCTGCTGGTGGCTGATGGAGCTGGCAGCAAAGTCGGAGGTTGCGGGGGAACCTGGGCTAATCCTGGAGGCTGAGGAAGACTCAGATGAGAGATCTGCATCAGAGACAGAGATGGGGCCAGGGCAGGCTGGCAGTCATCAGCTGCCTTTGCCCTTGGACAGCAGTGAGGTGGGGGAGCAGCTGGAACTGGTGCCCAGCCTGCGCATGCACAGAGCTGCCAAAAGGAAAGAACAATTATGAACTCTGGGTCAACGTGGGAGTAATATCACAGGTGGATGATGAATGGCCCTTCCCATAAGGATTAAAAGAGGAGCAAAAAGGGGAGGGGGCTTTTGCAGGAAGGGCTATTCATCGTCCACCTGTAATATTGCTGTCATTCATTCCATCATTATGAAGATTGGTCTGTGCATCCTAGATACTCTGTGCTAAGCCCTTCCTTGTCAGTACTGTGTTTGGAAATATTTACCAGGTAGCTATCCAAGATAGATAAGGTTTAAGCTTCTAATTATACCCTTGAAAGACTGTTTGCCAAGCCGTTGGCTGAATGTGAATGCAATAAATTCATATTCATTTAATAAAAGGTCAGGACAAAGAGTCTGCTTAGTGCTTTTGGGGGAAGCCTAGGAGACAACACCTGTTGGGATGACTTTGGTTCCCATGTGAGAGCTCCTTATTTTGTCTATGAGACGATCTAGCTATTTCCCCCTCATCCTCCCCCCATAGTGCATGGCAACTGTGAAGTAGCACTAGATGACTTCAGCCAGTTTCGATTCAGAGATGACAAGGGGTTTGAATCAAAGGAAAATACAAATTCTGGATTCAGCTTAATGGCTTGGTGATTCTCAGCGATTTTCAATGGCTACTACTTGTTTGTTGTTTGTTTGTATTTCACCTTTATTATTTTTACACATAACTCAAGGTGACAAAACATATCTAATATACTTTCCTCCTCCTATTTTCCTCACAACAACAATCCTACAAGATTAAATTGGGCTGAGTGAGAGTCACTGGCCCAAAGTCACTTAGCTCAGGGGTCGCCAACCTTTTGGACCGCAGAGACCACCAAACTCATAATTTTAAATCCCGCGGACCAGAGGCCCTGGGAAAATCCCCCCAAAAGTATGCAGGAAAATTCCCCACCTCGTTTTCTTACCGATCGATCACTCTTAATTTGGGATCACAGAATACTGTCTCTAGCTCCATTCTCAGAGAGGGAGGGAGGGAGGGAGAGAGAGAGACTGACTGACTGACTTTTGGCTTCATGCAAGGAAAGCAGCAGAAGCAGCAAAGTCTTTCTTTCTCTCCCCCAAACTCAGAAATGAGTCTTTATGAGACTTGTCACTCTGGCACATCCTCTAGGAGCAGGATGCCTTGCAGGGTCCCAAAGACTCATTTCTGGGGGAGTTTGGGAAGAGAAAGAAAGACTTTTGCTGCTTTCCTTGCAGATGAACTGGAATAGATTACAGAATTTTGTCATGGGAGAGTCATGGTAAATGTGGAACAGCTTTTGAAAATCCATAGTATCAAGATTGCAAGGCCCCCAACATCTCTTAGTGGTCTTGCTGTCTGTTCTATTTTCCAGAAGACAGGGGAAAAAAGCACAAGGGGGGATCGTCTTGTCTATATTTGATCATAATCAATAGGGAAGAGCTACTGAATGATAGGAACCAGCATGTGTTTATTATTTATTAACCATGTTAATCAACTTTTTGCCTCCTTTTTGTAGATTAGCTAGTTTGGTTGATTGTGAGAATGTATGCATAATGTATTGTGACTTCATGAAAGCATTTACTTCTGAAACATTTGCGCTTAGATTGTAGTAGAGAAGACAATGAAATTCCGGCTGGGCTATATTGCTGTTAGATGAATACAGAGGTGATTGAAGAATTGTGAACAAGCACTGCGAATCAATAGACCTGCATCAAGCTAGAGAGAGAAAAACAGCACAGAACTCTCTTCTAGGCCCTGTGGTATTCCAACATCTTTATAAATTTAACGAGAGTTTAGACTTTAACAAGAGATGAGAAAATATGATAATCAGATAGAGAGAACATGCGGGACAGCAATATGAAAATGATTTAGGTTTCTTTGTAGATCACAAGATGAGCCAAGAAAAAAGGTACAAAAGAAAAAAAAATTGAATCCCAGCTTAATCCAGAGATGTCACTGTTCTTCTCTACACTGTATTAGTTAGATCACATCTAGAATATTTCATTCCTTTCTTGGTACTGGGTTTAAGAAAGAATATTTAAACATTCCTTTCTTGGTACTGTATTTAGGAAGGATTTTTAAACATGTCTGTGTTAAAAGGCCTAATACTTTCTGTTCACATACTTACTTTAAAGATTCTTTTAGGAAGAAAATAAAAGAAGGAAGATCAAGACCATACAAAGTTCATGCAATCCAGAAAGACTAGATAGCATGAAATATAAAGCTTTATAATCCAATTATATTCTAGGATGCAGAATTATAGTGTTCTGTAACTAAACACGGAAGCTCTAAATTTGGAAACAAAATTTGGAGAGCCTTTAGCTCTGGAAAAGATAACTGTAGTACCATATTTTTTATTTTATATTAATTTCATATTACAGTCACATTAGCTATAGTAGATATTACATTAGCATCGTCTAAAGATAAGGCATTCTGTTTCATTGCTATATTGATAATAACTTGAGTAATAAAAATTTTTTAAAAGTTATAAAAGGCACTGGTTAAATATTTTATATCATTCATTGTGGTGTCAAATGTAACTTCTATTTTAAAAAGAGGTTAGTTGCAATTTAATCTTTGAAAATCTTAGAAACAGCTTGCAGTATTTAGGAATTCTGTTGTTTATAGCATTGTTTTCCAAAGATTATTTCCCTGGGGCACTATCCATGTGGAATCAGTAAAGCAAAAACTTACTTTCCCCTAGCTGTGCTCTATATTGACTCCTTAATATATGAAATGCTTGCCACCTAGCTACTCAGGTACAAGCTTTGTACATATATTTAGACTATCCCAAAGGTACTTTTCCAAAAGGCAACTGGACTTTCTCGTTTGAAAATGTTTTCTTGAGTTTTTCTTTGAAAAGTTTTGCTTCTTATCCAAAGAACTTTTGTATGAGAAGCAAAAAAACAAAAACAAAACCCAAGAAAGTCCAGTTGCCTTTTGGAAAAGTAACTTTGGGGCAACTGTGACCTGGATGATTGAGAATCTCCAGATATTCTTAGATTACTTATTTCTCCTTTGTTAAATCCCAATGGCCCAAACTTGTGCTTTTGAGAGAGGATTTGCCACACAATTTGTAAAAATGCAGTGAAATACAACACAAACTTTCGCCTACCTTTATTTAAACAGTATAGAAATAACATTTAGTAATGAGATATTAATTTTTGTTTCAGTAAGTTTATAGTTGACTCAAATGAGAAGGGTTGGTTTAGCTGCAGATTTTTATTTTGAAGAACTATTGAGATACAATATTGGATTTGGCCTGCCCCATTCCGTTAGTAAAATTCTGTTCTAAATTCAGAATATTCGATTGGATATTGATACTTCTAAGTCATATCAATGTCCAGAGGATTGGTCCAGTGATACATTTCCATTGGTCAAGAATCCAGAATCTTTCTGGAGTCATGGCTACTGATAATCAAGTTGAGGCTGGCTTGGGAGGTCTTTGCTCATGTTCATCTGGTATATCGGTTGTGGCCCTCCCTACAGCGGGAGGCCCTTCCAACAGTGTGTCATGTCCACATTATTATTTGCTTGAATGATTACCAATATATGCAATATGGGGCTCCTTCTGAAGGCAGTTGGAATTGCACAACATTCAAAATACAAAATGCAATGACTTTGTGTTTATAAAAACATACATATACAGAATACATTGCAGCCAGACTGTCAGATTTTGGAGCAATCCAACCAGCACACAAGTAAATAATTCAGCAGGATTCATTTATAGAAGAAACTTGTTTATATACAATATAAAGTACAATGCATGTATACAATACCAGAACCGTAACTTAGAATCCAGAAGTCATAATCACAGAAGCAATATAAACAGAGAAGGCAAAGATCCAAGGACAAACTAACTTTTATAAGTAGCCTAAGCCATGGCCAAGTCTCCAAGCTGCCTGGCTCACAATAAGTGCTGTTTCTTAGTCACCAAACAGTTCCCATTGGTTGGTCTGTTACTATATCTAGTCCAATTCACTCATCCCTTCATGACTGGAATAGACATAAAACCGAATAACTTAATATTCTTCCCATGGTGCACTCTACTCAACGGCTTGGTCATTTCATATACTGACAGAGACTTACTCCTATTATTTTTGAAAGTTGAAAACTTTGCAAATCATTTGTTTATTTTCATTTCTATTTCCTTATTTAATAAAGAATTTATTTACTATGCTCTTTTCACCATGGGTGTTTTATTTATTTTCAATTCTTCGTTTGCTGCAGATTCAAATGATTTTCAATGCTTATAATTATGTATTAAAACAAAATCTGAGCATTGGCATCTTTTTTAAAAAAGTATTTGAAAATCTTAATTTATTCTGAATTGTAAGGATTCAATATTTTCCTTATTGGTAAGCCTTAATGCTGTAAACCTTCCCTTATTGTGCAATTACACCCAAATGCTTCTTGCTTTCTTTATGATAATCAGCTTTTTTTCTAGGATATTAACAAGCCTACTTTGTCAAATCAGCAAATTTGATTCTGATGTAATATTTTCCATTAAGAAAATCCTGACTTGTTGTTTAATGAGATAATTAAATTGGAGGGGAGGTCTCAGAAGATGAAAAGGAGTGTTTTAATTACAGAAAACAGGTGCACATTTTTAGAATAACTTCTAGCTTATTAAATTCAGCATTGATGAGGAAGCTTATTAAATTCAGATGCAATGTGAAATTGAGGACAAACATGGAAGAACTTAAAGGACAATTGGATAGAAGAAAAAGGAGGAGGAATACAAAGTATAGTTTTTATATAAATGTATATAAATGTATACTATTTATTGTTTTTAAATAGCATGGCAGTTAAAAGTAGCTACTAGGAGGCAATAATAGATAATTGTTAATGAATTTTTATACTTCATTAATAATTAGAATGGAACTCTAATTGCAATTGGTGAGGTAAACAGAAAAAGAGAAACTGGATTTTGAAAGTACTCAATTTAAAGCATTCCATCCAATTTGTACTGTTTTAAATGCTCCTTTATTGATAGATGGACGTTCTTGCTCCTGAAATGTTATTTATTTTAATACCCATAAGTTGGCTTACCTTTTCTAAGACCCAAGTACTATATTGTTGAGAGATTGTGGATACATTATTATTACACAATAAAGTGTACTTACATACATGTAGGTCTTTTTAAAACTTGTTTCAGGACTTCAAGGGGCATAAGGGTTTTAAAAAGTGTCAGTTGTAATCAATATCATCTGACGTTATGGGAATTGAATTTCTACCTTTCTACTAATACATGAGTTATATTCTGGCTTTATCTCTTCTTGCAGAATTGATTTGCCAACATTCAGTTCTCTTGGTCTTGTAATGCAAATTGTGGTGTTTCTCCCCCATTTACTGTGCAAGCTGAGATTAGAGTTGAAAATCAAGTCTCACTGACCAGCTGCTGTGAATTTTTCATTCTGTTTGCCCCTTTTCCCTTTCCTCCCCTGACTAGTTCCATTCCCTTGTTTCCACCTTTGGGCCTGGTAATGTGCTGATAATGTGGGTCTCTGGGGAATGAAAGCCAGGAAGCTGTTGGGAATCATTTGGTGAGCAGCTGTGCCTGGAAAGAGAGCGAGTGTGTATGCTGTATTGCAAAGGTGTGGAGAGTCCAAAGGAGTGACTCATGTAAGAATTACTATATAGAGTAGTTCTCTGTAAAGATTTCTAGAAGCTTTCATAACTATTCTTAACCTACATCCTTTTTGTTGGAATGTGGGTAAAAATCAGTAGAATTCTGATACAGCTACAGCTTTACTAGGCTTCTTTGAATAAAGTAATTCCTTTCTTTGGTGGCATTATTGAATGGAATAGGCCAGAAATAGAACCTGGAAATTTTAAATCCATATACCAAAGCTCAGTAGCAGCTGGTAGACAGTAGTGCAGCTTGTTCTTCTTTGGATAAGTTGCTTTTGGGTGGTTTGCTGGTGCAGAGGATGTTGGTGATTTCGAGTCTGATTCTGTTAGCATCATCAGGGTTGGTTTTGGTCAGGCTGGTTTCAACATCTCCACAGAAACCATTACATGTGGAGTTGAAACCAGCCTGACCAAAACCAACCCTGATGATGCTAACAGAATCAGAATCCATCAACTCACATGTAAGAAACTCATTCCAGTTCATTGAGATCATAAAGAAACAAAACTTACAGCCCAGCGACCTACTAGTGAGCTTCGATGTCATATCCCTCTTCACCCAAGTGCCTATAAAAGAAGCCTTGACAGTCATCCAAAACAAATACAGCCCCCCAAGCACATCCTAGGTCTGACCAACCACTGCCTATCCAATACATACTTCACCTACAATGGACAAAAATACAAACAAATAGAAGGAGCACCCATGGGATCACCCCTCTCACCTGTCATCGCAACCCTCTACATGGAACACTTTGAAACACAAGCTTTTCTAAATATGATCACAACCCAAACTCTGGCTCAGATATGTAGATGACACCTTCATAATCTGGCCACACGGGAAAGAAAAACTGAACAACTGCCTCACATACCTCAACAGCCTACACCCCAAAATACAATTCACCATGGAAACAGAAGCTAACAATCAACTTCCCTTCCTAGATGTCTTAGTATACAAACAATCTAATGGCTCCCTAGGACATACCATCTACCAGAAGAAAACACATACAAACCGCTATCTACACGCACTCTCACACCACCACCCAGCACAGATCAATTCCGTAGCCGAGACACTCATTTCCAGAACAAAATGTTTAGCCAATGAACAACACCTAAAAACCGAACTACACACTCTCACTAACGTACTAACAGCCAATGGATTCCAAAGAAAGATTACCCACCTAATCCAAAAAGAAACCCCAACCAAAATCCAAGACAGAGAACAAGAGAAAGGCAAAGCCCTCCTCCCATATAAAAAAGGCACTACAGACAAAATCAGCAAGATCCTCCAAAAACACAACATTAAGACAGCATTCTGCACAAACAGAAAAATATCCACCATCCTAAGAAACCCCAAAGACAGAATCGAGTTAGAAAACCAAGGAGTATATGAAATCCCATGCACCACCTGCCCCACCACATACATTGGACAAACCAACAGAAGAATAATTGCATGCATTGAAGAACACAAGAACTCAATCAAAAAAGAAGAACCGACCTCTTCCCTGGTCCAACACCTCAAAGCCACAGGACATGAGATTGACTTTAAAAATACCAGAACTATTGCCAAAACCGAACACTTCAACAGCAGAATAATCAGAGAAGCCATAGAGATAAAAAAACGCCCACACAGCATGAATAAACAAGATGACTACCATCCATTTGGAAACCCACCCTCATTAACAAACAAGTACCTAACATGAAGAATGACACCAGACCCACACCCACGAGGGCCACACAAGATGCTACCACCACACTTCCATGTAGAAAGCAGACCCACACCCACACAGATGATGAGACACAACCACGGACCAGAAGCTGTACCGCAGCTGCATCCCTACCCGCTTCAAACCCCTCCGATCCATACATGAAGCGAATGGACACCCACCATGAAGATGTGGCACGACCACGAATGCGAAGCCAAACAACAGGATCACAGCTCACCAGCTCAAATCACCCAGCAACTAAGACTAACCTGAGCACAACCAAGCCCCCACCTGAACAGAACACACCCCCAGCCAATCAGAACACAGCCATCCCCTCAACCAATCAGAACACAGCCAAACCCCCAACCAATAAGAACACCCCCCCACCCAATCAGAACACAGCCAAGCCCCCATCCAATCAAGTCACAACTCCACTAGCAGTTAAAAGGAAGAAGCAGCTGCAAGCTCACATTACTCCAAGAAGCACAAAGCCGAAGACACAAGCCTGAAGATGACGAATGAGACTTCGTTGAAATGTCACCAAGACACTTCCAATTTTACGTGGGAGAAAACCCGAATAACCAAAGATCCACACACACACACACACACACACACACACACACATATACATACATACATACATACATACATACATGCATACATACATACATACATACATACAGATATACAAAATATATAACTATATATGGATATACAGAATATCCATGAATATACAGTATATATGTCTATGGAAGGAATATATACAAATGTGTGTGTGTGTGTGTGTGTGTGTGTATATATATATATTAGAAAAACAGAATTGGAAAGGATCTTGGAGGTCTTCTAGTCCAACTCCCTGTCTAGGCAGGAAACCCTACACCACTTCAGACAAATGTTTATCTAACATCTTTTTAAAAACTTCCAGCTTTGGGGCATTCACAACTTCTGGAGGCAACTTGTTTCACTGATTCAGCCACCTTTCTTTGTTGTTTGTTTCTGGATCGCTTTTGTTCCAAACCAAGCTTACATCATTGCCTAATAGTGGCAAGGAAAATGCCACACAAAAATAAACGCCTTTGGAAAAGCAAACTTGTGTTTTTAGCGCTACAAGCTCCTGTATTTTGGCATCTAAAGTGTCTTTTAAATTGGTTTTTTTGCCTAACACCCCTGAGATTGAACAAATACTCCTGTGTATTGCAAAGAGAACACATCTGGCAACAAGCTTTTATCCTAGTTTTGTTTCATGTTTACTGGATCAACAGGCCCAAAGTTCTATTTTACAAGATGATAATCAGGTTCCTAGGCAACCAACCCTATTTTCAGTTCCTTCCCATCGAGACAACTACCTCCTCGTGCATGTAGAGACAGAAGAGTGACAGATTTTGGCAGTCTCTAATTTGAGATGGAATTAAAATTTAGCCCCTGAAATCTCAGGACGAGGCAGCATAAAATGCAGCATTGGGAGCAATAAGAAGTAAATGGTTCCCACTAATTAAACAAAGCTACATCAGAGCCCTGCTGAGGGAGGGTTACCTCAGGTGTGTTCAGAAATATGTTCTTCTCTAGAGGATCCATCATTCCTGCTGTGTGCTCTGCCATGCCTTTCTGCAATTATCAAGGCACCATTTAAACAAAATAAACGTGTGTATGTGTGAGGAAATTCAGAGTTTTAATAGACCTAGTTTAGGGCACAATTTATAAAGAACGTTGTGTATACAAGCCCCCCTGTGACCAATGCTGAAGAATACTACAATGGAAAATGGCTCCCATGTATTTCTAGGATCTGTTTATAAGGCACAATAATGTGCCTTTGCATATATTAAAGTAACACTGTTGATCTGACTTAATTTGGACCATATTTATTTGCATAGATCTGCCATAAGGTGCCTTGTCTGGCTTTCCTTATTCAAAGGATGTTTTGGTCTTGTTTAATTTTTCCAAGTGCTCTTCTACTTGAGACTAAGGCATGTCAGAGCTATGCAATTATAGGGCGAAATACAGGTAATTCTCAACTTATGACCTTAATTGAGTCCAAAATGTATGTTGGTAAATGAAACAGTTAAGTGAATTTTGCCCTATTTCGTCACAGTTAAGTGAACCACCACAGTTGTTAAGTTAGTGGTACAGCCGTTAAGTGAACCTGGCTTCTCCATTGACTTTGCTTGTCAAAAGGTTGCAAGAGGTAATCACATGACCTCAGGACACTGCAAAGGTCATAAATATGAGCCAGTTGCCAATTGAATTTTGATCACGTGACCATGATAATGCTGCCACAGTCATCGGTGAAAAATGGTCATAAGTCACTTTTTCCAGTACTGTTGTTACATTGCTCTCGCTCTCTCTTCTTCCAATAACAGTTATTGGATATATCTATGTGTGTGTGTATGCAGGTCTTGGCGTGTTCGGGTCTTTTTCTGTGTAAGGCTGAAAGCATCTTGGCAACGTTTCGAAGAGGTCCCACTCGCCATCTTCAGGCTGGTACTTTCGGCTTTGTGCTTGTGCGAAGCCGAAAGCACCAGCCAGAAGATGGTGAGTGGGACCTTGTCAAAATGTTGCCAAGATGCTCTCAATCTTACACGGGAAAAGATCCGAACACGCCAAGACCTGCGTACCTGTACCCATGAAAATCTACGAAAACATATATATGTGTGTGTGTGTCACTCTGTCTGTCTGTCACTCTGTCTATCTATAAAAGAGAGGGTAGTATAGAATGTAATACATTTTGTGAAATTCCAAGAAATGTGAATTTACAATTTCATAGTGCAGTATGTAGTGCAGTATGACTCTGAATATTATTGTTGTAATGTAAAAATGAAAGGATTTCCATATAAAATCAACAAACTAAATATGACCTTATTGAACATTTCTGGTAGACAGTATGATCTCCATAAGAGCAATTTTGCCTTCTTATTCCATGCTGTTCAGAAAATAGATGGAGAGAAAATTTGAATATTTATGGAAATCCTAGATCAGTGACAGGTGTTTTTTTTAAATAATGTGATAACCTCCACTGCTAATGTTTAGCTCAAACAAAGATTAAAAAAACAACTTACTGGCCACAACTATTTTCCTAACTATTTTGAACTTGAAAGGTGGTAGTTAGTTCCAACAGAGCATAATAAAAATAGAAAAAGAGATTAAATCTCAAGTATTTTTTTTCAGAGACAGCCTCTGCCCTTGCAAATATATTCTCATCTGGATTTTCTGAACAGGTGTAAATCTATCAGAGTCTCTATTACCAACTTTCATCAGAATATGTTGGACTATAGCAAAGTACTAATCACCATTAAATAATTCTGGAATATTAACTATTTACCTGCCATCTAGGATTTCTAATAGCAATTCACCAAAAGGCTAATGATGACACCCATTACTGAAACAATGTCAAGACTATATTGTTTCCTAAATGTCAGGTGATATCAAATACATGTAAGTAATTTCCCTCATAGTCATAATACATTTTCACATTACATGATGATTTCAATAAGGATGTTGAAACCTGTAGCTTAGAATAACAACATACTAATGATGATGGACAACATGTAGGCCATTTACCACATTATGTCCATTACTTAATCCAAAATTAAGTATGCTAGTCACATTTTTGCATGGCTGCAAGCTGATTATTTGAAACCAAAAATAGCAAATAATTCTGTTGCTTGTCTTTTTTTTCTTATGCTCCTGAATAAAAGGTGGGATTGATAAAACAAACACATAGTTAGATAAAAAAAAATATCCACTGCACTTCTTCCATTGTTGTGAGAGGCAGATAGGTGACAGGAGAAATATATCACTTCTTTTTATTAAAAAAAACCAGCATTCAATTTAAACAGAAACCACAAGTAGTCTTTTATATTAAATGAGTAAAGAGAGCTCATAAATGCAAAGTGCTAGTGAAATCTTTTATTTTGTAAATACTTTCTTAAGAAGAAATTGGATGATTCCTACTAATTTGTTATACTTGCAGCTAGACTATGGATGAACCTGCTGAATTTTAACAGACCAATTTTAAAATTGGGTGACCTGCAGAAACACCATACCCAGGGAACAGATGAACTAACTGCTATAGTTGTTCTGAATTGTTTCAGGGGTCTTATATTTTAACTCTATTTCTTTTTTGCTTGAAAATAAGCAGAACTACTAGGGGAAAGGTTCAGTCATTAAATTTACATATCTGATTACCCTAGTTTATTGACTTATTGGAATTCATTTACTGTCTTATAGGTTCTAAATTGAGGGCAAGAGGTTAAATGTTATCACAAATTGGTTTTGTGCTCCACAATTCATCAATCTTCTAGATATTTTTCCTGATCCCATCCCACCCTATCTCATATAAGATGTTATATTGTGATTGTTTAAACTGGTAACACTCTCTCTGTGTGTATGTGTATGTAAATTCTGTGTGTTGGTTTTTTTTTAAAAAAAGGAATAAATCAGCTACAACCAAAAATACCATATAGATTTTTGTTAGTTTAGTAAGAACAAGAATTAAATGCTGTAGTTTCTGTTATTTATATTTGCAGATAAATAATCTAGTCAATGTTTGTAAAACATTTCCATATTTTTAATTGCCCAGGTCCTCTTGGATCAGATAAACATTGATGCTCAGCATCTTTTATATATAGTTTTTAAATAAGTTTTAAATCACTATATTTCCAGTGCAGAAAATACAAAATAAATGTCACTTATAGAAGTTGGGCAGTGTTTTGCTTCAGTTAATACAGAGCTCATGATATTGAGCATTAAACATATTCATTAACCAAATGTTTCATTATCCATTATTTTGCAAACAATATAATTGTCTAGTACAGAAAAGTCCATGGGATTTTTCAAAAATATTCACCATGGTAAAAAAAAAATCATTACAAATAAAATAGTAGCAATTTAAATTTTAACATAAATGATACCAGCTCATGTTCTTCTATGATCCTGTTTCCCCAAAACACTGAATTGAAAATCAGTTAGAGCAGTTATGGTTTGAAAACCCAATAAACAGCTAATTATTTAGTCAACTAACTCCGAGGGAGTTAACTTAGGGTTAAACCAACTCAAACTAGTCAATTGTAGTGTATCAATGTTAAACCACAGTCAATTACTATATTTTGCCTACAATATTTACTTCACCAAGAGCCAGGCAGAATAAGAGGATGGGGAAAAAACATCCTGATCAATTTGCCTAGGCCTGTGTGCTCCCTAAACTATTAGCATTGAAGCAATGGTGTCTATAGCATAGTGTCAAAATTGGAAAGACAGATGGAATTTCAAGATGCAATCCCATCCTCCCTTTTAAACATGGTTTAATAACTGCATATATGAAGGGGATGGAGTTTGTAATTCAAACTCTGTCCCCCATTTTGCCAGTAGTGTGGCTAGCATATTTGACTTGGAGCAGATATTTTAAGAATCCCGCCTTTCATTTCTGAGAACCATTTTAGTGTAGTAATTAAGGTGTTAAACTAAAAATAAAGAGATTGTGAGTTCAAATCTTCTCGTAAGCACAAGGGCTTGATTTTGGATGAGACAATGCTCTCTGCCCTAGGAAGAAGGAATTGGTTAAACTGTTCTGAAAAATACTGCCAAGAAAGCTGTAGCAAACAGTGACCAGGATTCAAACTAGATTTGAAGCACACATTTTTTCTCGACTGCTGTAGCATCATCACTGACCACCAAATAGATGATATGTGGACAGCAGCAATTTCATTCCACATCTGTTGCTGGCCTCTTTATTTTATTTATTTATTTTTGGCATCACCCTCCTTATTGCCTGCATCTGGGAAAAACCATCTCCTTCCATGGTATGCCACTGCTTATTGCTAATTTTGACCCCACTGCCAATTCTTCTGTATAGAAATTTTAGTAGCTCCCTGGGTTATGCGTTATGTGAACAATGCTTCTGAGTATGTGACATGATGTTATTTCAATTTTTTTTGTTATACGTAATTGTTGAGGTTTTGGAAAACCAGATCTAACAGTTATTAAATACTGTAATTTGAGTGGATTTTTAAGAAAGAAATAATAAAAAATAATCTAATAGTTACTTGATGAATCTGCTACTTTCATTATAACAAAAACTGAATAAATTCAGAACAACAAATTGTTATTGGAGGCAAAATGGTCTGAGTTGTAAAAAATTAGATGGCAGCGGAGTTAAAATTTTCTGTATCTGATTGCTGACATCTAGTAATTGCCTAGATATTTGTAAAGCAGTTATGATAGCTTTAAACATGATCTGTTGCTTATTTTTGTAACTGCCCATCCTAGACACACGCCTGTAAAAAGCACCTTTTTGTGAGTAAATAGAAATGATGGAAATATTGTGCTATTATAGGCACCTCACAAAAGAGAAAGGTGACTTCTAATTGATTCAGATCGTTGTTCTCTCTAGTTCAAAATTATTCAACATATTTTCTAGACTTATTTATGGATGCTAGGGATTGGTCCTGGGTTCTTCTGTATGCAAAATCTATGCTGTAGCATTGATCTGTGGCTTTTCCAAAACTGATAAGGAATGGTAACAGATCCGATCTATAGTATATGATGCACAAAGCCACAAAATCATTAGACTTATCTGGAGTCATCATTAAGTCTATAGTTAAGGCTGTCCACTTAATGTGCAAAATATGTATGCTATGATTAACAATCCCTCCACTATGGCTTCTGAGTGTTGATTTCCACGGCCATTCATCCCCCCACCCCAAAATAATATTGGGTACATAAAAGGTTACAAAGTGAAAGATCTCTTATGTTCCTAGACTTATTTTCAGACACACATCATACTAAGGCACACAACACATTATTTTATTTTTTTAAGGAAAGCTGGAGAAAGGATTTCAGCTGGCTAAACCTCCCCCCGCTCAAAGTAACAGAGACATTAGGCAGGAAGCTTCTTACTTCCAGGAATGGCATGTGCGTTGCATGGACCATAGAACATGTTCTTATGCAAATACATCAATAGGTAGCAACTCTATGAATAGTACTGCATGAATAGGGTTGAAAAATGCAAGAATAACATGCCTCTGCATGTTCTGGCTCTACTTTCTTAGTCTCTGGTTTTTCTTTGGCAAACAGACAATTTATATTCATTTGTTTAACAAATTTGTATGCTACTGAATTTAAAAAATGACTTTCAGTGTAAAATATCCCCATACAAAAATAAAAAATATATAAAACGTTGAAAATATACAATGAAAATAAAAGTTGGCATCATCAATGTCTATGGAGATTCTCAATCATCCAGTTAGAAATGAAGAAGCTTCTTGGATGAGAAGTGAAACGTTTTCAAAGAAAAAAAACAAGAAAGTCCACCTGCCTTTTGGAAAAAGCACCTTTGGTATTGGCATCATCAGATCAATTTCTCCCCTCAAAAAAGCTTGATTTATAAGAGCTTGCTCAAAATCAGAAAAATGGGAGAAAAGTTGATCTCCACTTCTGCTTACATTTGCTTGGACTTGAGTAGACTTCTTGAAATCCTCTGATTTGAAAACCTGGTTAGAAATCCTTTGCCCACTTTCCTAGTCAGTATAGGGACATTAGGGACACTGGAGTAGGACTGGTATCCCCATCTCCAACCCATTTACTCTTGATGAGACACAAACTCAGCAAAAAAGAAACTTGGATTTCTGGAAAGGTTTGTATCTCTATTAGGATAATGTAACAGAATCTTGAAAATTTATTAAACAACTCCTCCTGCACAATTTACATCTTGTAAACTAGTTACTTGGTTTTTCCTCCCCTTCTCCCATGCCCTGGACTCCAGAATTTCTTCTGTCATGGCATTAACTAAAACACTTTTTGTCAAAGAAATTTTGTAATAAAATAGACAAGATACTCTTTAAAAACATTTATCGTTCAACTTAATTTATATAGCTTAAAAAATAAAAGATATTCACAAATGATGTAACAGACAATTACTCAATATTTATGAATTGTGGATTGTACTTTTCATTTGATAAACTCTGTAATTATCTTAAAAATTGAAAAATCAATGTGGTAGAACATTTTCTGAAAGGCTCATAAAGAGTACAGAACCAAAAGCTTGAACTATAGTTATGCTTCTGTTAATTATGATTAATTATTCATCCTAAAGGTTTTTTTAGAAGTCTCTTAATAGCAATATACCAAAATTATTGAATGTCAATGAAAACATGAGAGCATTTCTTACAAAAATAAATGATACGGTTATTGTTTCTATTCCTAAATATAATGACCACACTTCAGTTGAACCCAGAAGGCCTAATCCTTGGAAATATGTTAATTGTACTAATAGTGGTAGAACTGAAGACCAGTGAGATGCCTAGATGTTGACTTCTCTCTGATGTGGAGTCAATGTTTTAATATAAAGTTCAATATTTCAAGAGTACCAAGATTCCTCCTTTTCAAACCCCCTTTCATTATGCAGCTTTGTTCTCCAGCAAAGAAATTAAGTAAGTATTACTGCCAATAAACCTTTATAATTAAATATTTCACATACCCTCAAAGAATTTAACAGTATTTTTTTCCAGACAAATATGCATACATTAGTTCTGGATCTTTGCTAAATTGAGATTATGTTATTGGATTATGCTAGACTACTATAATGACTCCTTCTACAATATAAAGAATGATTTTAGGTCCGTTTAAACATATAAGAAAGGAACATATAAGAAAGCCTATATTTTAACTTGGATAAATGAAGCAGCTGTCTTGATCCATAAATGCTTTATTTAGTAAAACCAGAGTTTATGGTATATATTGCAAAGAAAAGGTGCTTATTTTGCTGCAATAATTCAGAACAGCTGGCACTAACCTAAACAGAATCTGTCACTTGAGTACTTTTTCTCCTTATGCATCTATATTAAGTTTTTGATGACTGAAAGAATTTCCGCTTTAAAACCAGAAACACTTGATTAACATAATGTAAGTACATATCATTATCTCCCCCTCCTTTGCATAAGAACAAAGTACTTTAGGAAATATCGGTGAGTATCATTGCTGAGGAAGGTTTAAAAATAAAGACAAATTAAAAAGTTGAATAATAGATAGGCTGTATGCAAATATATACGAAGTGTAACCACAAATAAGAAATAAACAAAAGTGAAAACTCCCCCTAGACAATGTTTGGTGCTATAAAATAAATTGCAATATGCACAATCTGGGCTGTTTTCTCAGAAATAAACATCAGGGTTTCCTTAGTTCATTTGAAAGGACTGGGTTTTAAAAAAAACTGTTTATATATTTTTGGTAGTGTTACATATTTAAAATAAAATGTTTATAAAGTATTTAAATCTCAGTTTAGCATACAAATGTTTTGAATTCTTCTTTTGTCAGCTGTAGCTGTTTCGCAAAGTAACACCCATTCTTGAACAAAGATAATCTGGTCACAGTGAATCAAATTGCAATGACTTCTCAGTGGTGGTATCAAAATACAGTGTTGGGTAACCTTCTGGTATCTATTCATGTGATTGCTAGGAGTTGACAGCAACTTGGTGGCATGTAATCACTCAATCAAAACTTCCTGGTGGCCAACTGTTGCAGTTAATATAAAGGGAAGGAACTGAGATCTCCTTTGTCAGGAGCAATCACACGGTGTGGGCCTAGTTATGTCACACATATGAGAAGGTGAATGACTTAAGTATTCAGAATTTAAAGGAATATAAGCCTATGTATTTCAGAGCATACAATAGAGCTTTTCAGCTATAAAATTGTGGAAACCCAACTACCAATTTTAGGCAATAAGAATCAAAGAGAGATGTCAAGAAGCTGCAGTCAAGGAGTCTAAATGGATTGAGTATGGGTCTGGCCTTGAAGAGAATACAGTGCCTTCTCTAGAACAAAATTCCTGCAAAATGCTAGTGCCAGAATGTAGCCAAGATTATTGGATTTTAAAGAATTAAATAGGCAGGCGGGATACCTTAAAGATCAGTTCAAGGTCCTGGTGTTCTTAAAAGTATATATATACTGTACCAGCCTGTCTAGATTAGGAATATCAAAATAAATTGTCTCTTTGGCAGAGAAAAATGATTTTATAGAAATAAGGTGGGACCCTTCCCAATGATGTCACTCTGGACTTAAAAGGAAAAGGATTTTTTAGGAGTTTGATCAATATCAATACTGGAATACTGTACTGCTGGGTTATAATTTGTTCCTAGCACAGATGATACTTGATGGTTAGGATCTGCTTTGCTTTTATTTGATTGTCATTTGATCTTACATGGCATGTAATGTACATAGTTATCTTTATTTATGCCTTAATCACTGCCCCTGATATTTCTGGCTAGAGGGTAATGCAAAATCAATTTAGAATATAATATATTATTAATAAAGAGAAAGAAAGAGAACAAAAGGTCATTCTCAGGATAAATGGCAGGAAGAATAGTAAATGGGGGGCCATGTGAGAGAGGGGAGAATTTACTTGCTTGGGGAATCTTCTGTGTTAACTTATAGCAGATTGCACGGAGGGTCATACACAGAGTGTTTCATTTTCCCATAGCAACATCATTCACTGTGTTAGACATGAGACTATAGGTTTCACTGGAGGAACAAAAAAGTTGCAAGACTACAAATGAAGTAAAATTAATGGAGAAAATAGGCTGGGCTGGATGAAATTTATTTCAATCTTATTTCAAATTTTATATGCAGCTCTGTGTCTGGTATGTGTGCATATGTGTATGCATGTGCATGCTTCCCCGTTCACTGAATTCGGTGTAGTTACAGAAGTGTTGCTATGGTGACTGTTAGTGACAGCTGTTATGTTGTGCTCCTCAGAGAAATATATGATAATAATGGTTAACCTTCTCATGGGATAGGCTGGCATTAAAAGCTGAAAATAAAATGAACAGATAGTGATTTACAAAGAACATTTATATGTATTATTTTCTGCAGTGATTAACATCTTACTATTCCCCCCAAAAGTGTTCATTGTAAATTAGACAGAATACAAAATAAATCCAATTACTTGGAAAATCAACCCAAAGTATCATTTTGGATCATCCTGGTGTAATCTGGAAAGGTTTGTAATCGAGTAGAAGATGTTCAATTTGATTTCCTGGAGCCTTAGTTACTGCTCTGTAAAACACTTTTCTATTTCTTTCTACAGTAAATGTTGAATCAGTATGTGGAAGGATTAGCCTTTTCCTCAATTATTTGCAATCACTTCTGGCTTCCAAATAGAAAGGAAACATGACAGATGATCCTATATTTTAAAAAAGGTTTATATGTAGAGTCATGCACATGAACAAGAAGTATAGTTGTACTGGAGTTCCCAACTATAAATGTGGTTTATAGGAAGCATTCTTACATTCTTCTTTTGCTGAATAACTCAGCCCTGCTCAGAAATATAGGATCTTTTCTTAAGGCAAGAGAATACAACTTAGGCTAAACACTACATATGGTGTTTTGTGGCATGCACTCCAAAAGATAATGGGTTCCATTGGGACAAAACAACATTTTAATTTAATTTCATTTACAGTTTAAATTCAGTGAAAATTAAATATGATTACTCTCCAGTCATGTATTAATTTCTTCATTTTGCCACTGTAAATTCAGCTCTTGATTAGACTTGGCAGAAGGTTAGGGTTGGAAACAATGAATCCTCAAACAAATCATCAGGACAAAGAAGTCAGAAGCATTTTTCTATCTGCAGTTCAGAAACTAGGCTTCCTTCTTCTCTTCTCAAGTGACTCATCAGATACTTGGTGAGTTATTTAGTGGCAGTGAGAAGAAACTGAGATACGATTATATGATACATCCTCCTAGGTTGGGAACTGCTGGTTCCTGCTTCCCCAGTTTCAGCCTTTATATCCTCAATCTTTCCAAAGCAACAACACATTTCATATTCTAAACAAACTATGGAACTATGCTGATTTTAATAAACTTGCATTTTAAAATACCACATTGTAACTTCATTTTAAAAGAGCTTCATATTTTGTAATTCAAAACAGGGATAGGTACAAACTAGGTTTGCTTTTGGATATTTCTTATCAATAAAATTCCATCAGCCCAGAGGAAAGGAATTGTGGGTTTGTCACCCAAAACACCGGGACCACACCAGATTGTGGGCATGTACCCCATGAGAGCCTGGTGAATTTCATGCTTTGTAAGTGTGTGGTTTCAATTCAGTGTTCATGCCTCTATGCTGTATTATAAAAATATAAGATTGTTTATATCTAAATATAAGATGATGTGTATGGAACTAGAAAAAAAGCTATATTTAAATCTACCCAATTAAGTCTTTTGAACATTTGGAAACAGCTATTAGCCAGAGAATATTTCACAACATGCCTTAGATACCTCCTGTCAACTTTCTTTCTTTCTTTTTCTTTTTTTTTAAAAAAGATCAATTGATTACAGGTTCTGCTATGCAAAACTCAGCTCCATATGCTGCAACTGTACTGTTCAACGTTGTCCTTCCATCATCAGGACATAAGGTTGGCAGTGATCTCAGGACATCTGCTTAGAGGCTTCTTCCAACAGTTTGATAACCAGTCTGTCTCTTTCATTTCATATACTCTATTTCTTTTTTCATTTGGTTCGTGAAATGGGACCTTTTGTTTGGTCAGTTATGAAAATTGTCTCTAAAATCTTCTCTTTATATGATTTCTGTTTTTCCCTTAGAAAATTGTATTCCTTTTACAGAAACTAATGCTTCCTTTAGCATATGCTTCCTTTTAGCTCTGAACAAGGCTCTTGATAAGAATATTCATCTCTAGATAAACTGAGCATATCAATGTCTCAAAAGTATTTCCCCTGACTTGTGTGTTTTTAGGTTCCAATATAAGGTTTGCAAGTCTTCCCCCCGCCCCCGCCCAATTCTTCTTAATAATTCACTTATGTTTGTTTTTGAGAGTGGAACTAAAATAGTCTATCCCCATGTATTATTCAAAAACCATGTTTTGTATGATGGGGGAGGGGGAAAACAAGACGTTTGGGTATATGTGCATATTATCATGCTTTGCTTGCACTGGGAGAACATAGAGTCAGTTCTGATTGGAAGCCTTTTCTTCCATTCTTTCTTATAAACCAAATTTAGAAAATACTGCAACCATATTCAAGACAGGGATAGGAACAATTACATCCATGAAAAGGAGACCATGAGAAGAAATCTCTGATGGAAAAAATATGAAATATATTTGAACTTTCTCATTTGCTTTGCATAAAAGAAATACATTTCAACAGCTGAACTTTTCTGAATCTCAAGGACTAAACTGAAACATGGGGAGAGGAATAACTACAATATTTACTACAATAACTCAATATAGAATTACTATAATTATTTACTTAAGACAGAACTGGAAACACATCTTGTGGTTTTCTTTTTTTAAAATCAAGTTCTTTATTGATTTCATTACAGTATATCCTTGAAGATTATAGTGTCTACAAGATTTATATTCCTTTCCTAAATTCATTGACCTCAGAATTAATGACATGAAATTCCAGGAGGATAATGTGTACATTCTCACTTTCCCAGTGTTGAGCTTTTCAAGTCACACATTCTCTCCGTCAACCATATGTACCTTCTGTTTTCCTGCCACAGAGTCATAATTTTTCATTAACAATAACTGAAACCTGCATTTGGAATTCCCACATTTTTAAGAAGCTGCTGAAAAATTATAATGATGATTTAATTACCTGTGGAAAGCATGTTAACAGGTTCTCCAGGGAATGATTTCAAACCTAGAGGGAATTGTGTAAATAGGTGCAAAGTGAGCAACAATAATAAATGATGACAACCAAAGGCTATGATTACAGCAATTGGTTGATGCTAGATAATTATTCCACTTGGCAACAATTAAACTAATATACTAAATATGCAAGGAGGCATTATCCAAAGGTTTTCAAATTTCAAGTTATCATTTTGTATCATAGTTTCAGGCTAATCTTTAAAAATAGTTTAAGTAAGAAGGTAAAAAATGGAGTTAGGTCCACAGTGAAATATTGTTTTGTTTGAAGTTTGATTAAATATAATTTTAAAATTAGCTATAAATAACTTAAGCCTCATGCTTGAAAATGAATCAGTTTGGAAATCCATTCTACATGTAAAACTGTAAGTGAATAATGTATGATTTTCTCATGACTAGGAACAGCATTAAAAATTTTGGGAGTCCAAAAGCTGCAATAATAGGGTTACCAGATCTGAAATTATGACAATTTATATATTTTTAAAAAATTCAGCCACTGTCTACCCATCTTCTTGCAAACTCTGTCTTTTTTATTGGTTTTGCTTTAGTTTTCTTTCCCGTCTGTAGGAGGTGATTGGAAACTAGAGCTACACCTGGGCTGCAAAACGATGGATACACATTAGATTGCAGCAAAGAGTTTCCTTTATTTGAGATTGGTCACATGAATAATAACAAAGAGAAGGAAGGGTGACCATCCTCTATTCTACACAGAGTAATAGAGACATTTGCAATTCCTTTCTGTTTTAGAACAATTGCAGGCAAGATTTCAAATTACGAGCATTTGTTTAGTAATCAAAGTTACATTGCATGAAAAAAAGTTACTTATGACCAGTCCTTGGACTTAGTACTGTTGCAACAGCCCCATAATCACATGAACAAAATTTGGGCGCTTGGCAATCAGTATGCATTTTCCACAGCTGTAGCATCCCATTTGTGACTTTCCCTGTTGGCTTCTTCTGACAAGCAAAATCAATGGTGGAAGCCACATTCACTTAATGATGACATGATTCATTTAATGACTGCAGTGATTTGCTTAACAACCACAACAAAAAACAAAGGTCATAAAATCAGGCGTGACTCACTTAACTACCATCTTGGCTGGTGTTTGTTATACCCATTTCAACATGGTAGTCAGTTGGGATTGGAAGGGTCCCTATTAGTTTAGAAAAAGGGGATTTGGAGGCCTGAAGTCATCATCCATTTTCTAAATCTGTGGCTGTGTTTCACATGTAAATGATACACATGCATGTTGGTAAGAAAGGGGGCTGCAATCTTGAAGACACATTTTGCTGTCTACTTTAGTCAGTTATGGAGGCATTTAAAGTTTAAAAAATATTGACCAGTAGAATTGAGCAGAAGGTTCATGGACAGAGAGCAAGAAATAATTAATAATTCATTTACCACTAGCAGTTGCCAAGTGGTGACTGGCAGAAGATGCAAAGCTACTGCAGTCTGTCACTATGGTTTCATCACTCATTTACTAATTGCAGTAAATAGCATTTCTATGGATCCCATGGTGCTCATTTTCTGTGTAGTACTAGCATCACATGGAAAAGGGATCTTCCCCCCTTCAATTTTAGAAACAGCTGTTGGATCCATCAGTGAAAAGTTCAGCTGAGTTAGTTGAGAAAGGAGGAAAAGGGTATATTTTTCTAGTTGTATTAGAATAAATGCTAAATAAACTGAGACATATAAATCTATAACAACTGAACATCTTCCTTTACTGAGGTATACATTGCTATTCCTTAAAAACATCTTAAGTCTGCATCTGAAATTTCCATCTTTTATAGAACATTTATGGCTACTGTCACAAAATGGTGGACATGGTGATCATGGCCAATCACAAATTTACTTCAGGTTTTAATACATAAAGATGTAGAAATGAATTATATCATAAGTATTTATAGACTACATTTATTTTATAAGTGACTTTTTTTTGCTGACATAAGGATATAGACCAGGGGTTGCCAACCTTTTGGACCTGAGGGACCACCAAATTCATAATTTTAAATCCCGCGGACCCCTGCTTTTTCAGATTTAGGGAGGAGGATACATAGAGCTGCCAGGCTTACTGCCAAAGCCGTGCCTGAGTTCCCAGAGAACTGGAAAGCGAAACCCTAAAATACCTGCTTAGGTCATTGATCCCTTCCCCTTGGCCAATGGCTCCTCTGCCGAAGTTGCAATCCCATTGTAGAGGCTGGTTCCTTCCATGGCTGCGAGAGTCCTTCCATGGGGCAGGGCAGGGAGCGGAGAAAGCAAGAGGGAGGGAAAAGCCACGAAGCAGTTTCTCCAGCTGAACCAGCCATGCCTTCTTTGTTGATGTGGGGGGGCATTTGGAGATGATCCCTAACTTGGGCTGAGAGGCAAAGTGTGTGTGCGTGTGTGTGTGATCAGATCAATCCAGGCGCAGCGGTGGAGTGAGCTCTGGGTTGCTCAACAGTGGCGGCGGAGGCAGCGCTCTCAGGAAGCGAGAGCAAAAAAGCAGCAGCAGCAGCAGTAGTAGGTGGGACTTTGCCTGCCTGTCCAGCAGCTGCGATGCTGCCCGGGTGCTTTTCATGGTTGTTTTTCCTAATTCCCTTGCCTCGCCCCTCATGGACAGCTGCTGGTAAGACATGGGCTTACCAGCTCTCTGCTGCTCCGAGCTTGCCTTCTTCTTTGGGGAGTCATCCCCCCACCCACTTTGGTGTCCTTTATCCTTTCCTTTTTCTAGGGCTCAATCCCTCCTCTTTTCTGCTGTTTCCTTGCTGGCTTCTGGTCTGCAGGAAAATTCCCCACCCATTTTCCTACCAATCGATTATTATTTGGGATTGCGGCTCAGCTTTGTGTTCCCGCACAGCCTGGATTAATTGCTTTGGGGGGATGACATTTCTCTGCAGACCACCAAAATTTTCTTGAGGACCACCGGTGGGCCATGGCCCACCAGTTGGCGACCATTGGTATAGACAACACGCTAATCTGTGTACCATTTTAGAATTCTTTTAGTTTGCTTTAATTTTAGAACACTTGTATATATTATAGAAATTTTAATTTCTAATTTCTTCCTCATAAAAATGTCTTAATGCTTGCCCATAGGAAGTCAAAGGTATTTTTTTTTTAAAAAGGACCCTGGAGTATTGTGAATTCTACCTCTATATGAACAATAGGAATAAATAAAAGCTGTCATGAATTCTTGTAGATAATAATTTTTAAAAATTTTTTTAAAATTTTTATTTATTTATTTATTGGAATTTGTCAAACAAAAATGAGAACAAGAATAAGAGAATAAAAATACAATGACGGGGATGATATGCACTTTAGTGCACTTATACACACCCCTCTACCGACCACTTAAGTATGAAGTAAGATCCACGGAAGCAAATTTTTGACTGAAATTGTGAAAATTTGTAGCTGAGACAACTGAATGAGATAGGGCATTCCAGACTTCGACAACTCTATTACAGAAATTGTTATGTCTTTGGAACTGGTTGGAGTCCCCAACCAGGTCCGCTGTTTGAGCGGGAGCACCAGCCGCTCCCATTGGCTGGCTCCATTTGACAGCCGGCTATAACAGCCCGTTGCCGCCAGCTAACCTGCTAGTTAGAAGGCAGACGCGGCAACCCTTTATTCCCTGTAATAAAGCCTGTTCGTTGTTCACTCTGGCTCTAGCCTCTTCCTTCCACCGCTCCACAACACTGGCGACGAAGGTGGGATATGGTCGAAGGCTAGCCAGACGTGTTTTCCAAAAGAGCTGTGGTCACTGAAGAGCGAAGCCACGGGCGCTGAAGCCGCAGTCACCGACACTCACAAAGAGCACGAAATTTTAAAAAGCCTCCGTAGCTTTTTGAGCTGTAGTCACTGAAAGCGAAGCCACGGGTGCTGTAGCCGCAGCCGCCGGCGCTCACAAAGAGCGCGAAATTCAAAAAGCCTCCGTAGCCTAGAGAGACAGTCACCGCCTGTCAGCGCAAACCATCAGCGCTTTTCTAAGAGCGCGAATTTCGAAATACGACTGACAGGATGAACCCTGCATCTTCAAAATGAATGCTAATCCAGCATTCCCACCATTCAAACCAACCGAGGAAACGTGGGACTCATACAAAAATCGTTTCAGCTATTTCCTTGATGCCATCGGTTTAGCAGACGCTGCGGAACACAGGAAGAAATCCTACTTCCTCAGCTATTGTGGAGCTGCAGTTTTTGACACTGCTACAGCACTAGTCGCCCCTCGCGCTATCAGAAGCGTACCGTGGGATGAACTCCAAGAAATCCTCTCCAACCACTACTCACCAAAACCATCTCAGATAGCCAGGAGATACGCCTTCAGAATTAGAAAACAGGCGGAGGGAGAGTCAATCAACGAGTATATGGCAGCTCTGAGGACAGCTGCCTTGCAGTGTGGGTTCAAAGACTACCTAGAAGACATGTTATTGGACCAGATCGTCTGTGGGGTTAGAGACCTCAGCCTCCAAAGATGTTTGCTAGCAAAAAAGGACTTGAACCTAGCTTTAGCCATGGAGGAAGCCCAAGCTGCTGAGCTCTCTGCCCAATCAGCAGCTGAAATTCAAGGTACTCCGTTAAAACCCAGCAGTTCCACCATCCATTCAGAGGAAGTGCTCAGTGAAGAAGACCCCACAGACTCATCAGACATTAACCACCTAAAGCAACAGAAGCCTTCACAGGTAGGAGCAGGGCAGAGAAACAACTTTGCCCCCAAACAACCTCCCATTTGCCTAACCTGCGGAGGCTCCCACTCTAGGGCATCCTGCAGGTTTAAGAATGCCATCTGCCTGAACTGCCAAAAGAAGGGTCACCTCGCTAGAGTCTGCCTAGCAGGGCGTGCTTTGCCTCAGAGACCTCCACCACCTTCTAATTCCCAAAGGCAAGTGGAGGACTGCTATACCTGCTACCACGCTAACCATACTTCCCAGACTCCCAATAAAATCAAAATTTCTATTTCTTTAGAAGGTAAACCATGCAGGATGGAGGTAGACATGGGATCTGCACTTTCAATCATCTCCTGGGATACCCTAAAGAAGATCCAGCCCAGACTGTCGAAGAAGCAGCTACAGAGATGCCACCTGACACTGCGGGACTACCAGGGCAAGAACATCCCTGTCCTCGGGAAAGGCAAGTTTTTAGTTCAATTCCAAGCCTTTAAAGGCCATTTGCCTTTAGTGGTTGTTAATGGTGCCCTCCCCAGTCTGTTGGGGCTAGATTGGTTCCCCTCCCTCAGCCTTAGTGTAACTGGGATCCATGGTGTCTCAACTTCTGACGTAGATGCACTATTTTCAGATTACTCTGATGTGTTTAGCAGCGAGCTGGGTTGCTATTCTGGCACCCCCATCTCCTTCTCTGTGGACCCCCAGGCAATTCCTCTGCGCCTTAAGCCGCGCAGGGTGCCTTTTGCCATCCGTCCCAAGTTAGACGCAGAATTAGATAAGTTACTAAAGCAAGGGGTGTTAGAACCAACTGATTTTGCCAAATGGGAGACCCCCATAGTCACCTCACTCAAGAAAGATGGCAGTTTAAGAATCTGCGCAGACTATAAAACCACCCTCAACCGTTACCTGCAGGTCAGCGCATACCCTGTCCCTGTTATTCAGCACCTGTTACACACCTTCGAACCCGGCACCATTTTCGCCAAGTTAGATATGTCCCAGGCATACCAACAGTTCCCTGTTGATGATCAGACAGCTGAATTACAAACCATAGTCACACACAGAGGGGCATTCAAGTGTAAACACCTCCAATTCGGTGTAAGTGTAGCCCCGGGTATATTCCAATCACTCATGGAAAGGATTCTCCAAGGTCTCCCAGGGGTTGTCCCTTATTTCGATGACATCTTAGTCTCAGCAATTGACAGACCTCAGCTCATACAGAGGGTCACAGCGGTTCTAGAGAAGTTTAGGCAGCATGGCCTCAAACTTAAAAGGGAGAAGTGCGCCATCGCCACTAGGCAAGTGGACTTTCTGGGATATAGGATAGACGCCTCTGGCATCCACCCAATCGAATCCAAGGTAAAGGCCATCCATGAGGCGCCCACACCAACTAACAAGACAGAGCTCCAAGCTTTTCTGGGGCTACTAAACTTTTATGCCTCATTTCTTCTGCACAAAGCATCTATCGCTGAACCCTTACACAGGCTGTTAGACAAAGAATCCCCCTGGCATTGGGGACCCAAAGAAGCCCATGCTTTCAAGTCAGTCAAATCCTTACTCACATCGGATGCAGTTTTAATTCAATTTGATCAACGACTTCCCCTGGTCCTAGCGGCTGATGCATCCCCTTTTGGAATTGGGGCTGTCCTAAGCCACAGACTTCTCAACGGTTCCGAGGCACCAATTGCCTTCTTCTCTAGGACCTTCTCTACGGCAGAAAGGAACTACAGTCAAATAGATAAAGAGGCCCTGGCTGCGGTGGCTGCAGTTAAAAAGTTTCACGAATTTTTGTTTGGGCACCATTTTGAACTTGTAACTGACCATAAACCTCTCCTGGGACTCTTATCAGGGGATAAGCAAACCCCACAGGTACTATCACCTAGAATGACCAGATGGACTTTGTTCCTGCCACTTACTCATTCAAGTTGGTGCATCGACCTGGCAAAAACTTGAGTCATGCCGATGCCCTTAGTCGCTGCCCCCTACCAGTCCCAGTCGAAGACCCAGCACCGGTTCACGCCATTTTTGAAGTTAATGAACTTAAATTACCGGTTACAGCCGAGGACATTGCTGCGCACTCAAAAAAAGACAAGATAATTGCCCAGGTACTGGACTGGGTGGGAAGGGGGTGGCCGGAAACTCAATGTACCATTGACTTTGCTCCTTTTAAAACCCGTAAGCAGGAACTATCGAAGCTACAAGGATGTCTGTTGTGGGGTACAAGGGTAGTCATTCCAGCCACTCATTTGACACGTGGACCAACTCAGAAGGCGATGGAGAAGTGCGACTGATGCCGACCCAGCCCAACCTTCCAGCACCAAGGACTCCCTGCCGGTACCAGTCTGCTCAGACGGAAGCTCCCTGCAGGACCCGGTCTACCCCGTCGACCAGGAGAGTTTGCTGGAGGACCCGAGCTTCCAACTAGAGACACCGAACCAACAGCCAAGCGAACCTGTTTGCCAGCCGGACCTAACGACTCGCCAAGGTCAGCCCGAACAGGGGGACTTACCGAACTTGCAGAACACCACACCTGACCTAGCCCATTCCCCAACAACCTCGGAGGCAATTCCCGGGGGCAAGGACTTGACGCCAGCCAGCAGTTTACCCGGGTTGCGACGTTCTTGTCGCCAGCGCAGACAACCGACTTACCTAAAGGACTACGCATGTTCCCAGCTGGGGGAAAGGAGTGTTATGTCTTTGGAACTGGTTGGAGTCCCCAACCAGGTCCGCTGTTTGAGCGAGAGCACCAGCCGCTCCCATTGGCTGGCTCCGTTTGACAGCCGGCTATAAAAGCTGGCTGTCGAGCAGAGCCAGCCCGTTGCCGCCAGCTAACCTGCTAGTTAGAAGGCAGACGCGGCAACCCTTTATTCCCTGTAATAAAGCCTGTTCGTTGTTCACTCTGGCTCTAGCCTCTTCCTTCCGCCGCTCCACAACAGAAATCATATTTTTTACAGTCAAGTTTAGAATGATTTACATTGAGTTTAAAGCGGTTGTTCGCGCACGTATTATTGTAATTAAAACAGAAAAAGTCATTTTCAGGTAAAACATTACTATGTATAATTTTGTACACAAAACCTAAATCTGATTGCAAGTGACACAGTTCTAAGTTATCCAAACCGAGAATTTTGAGCCTAGTAGCATAAGGAATTTTATTGTGTACAGAAGAGTGCAAGACTTTTCTTGCGAAGTACTTCTGAACCCCCTCAATTGTACTGATGTCAGATATATGGTGGGCATTCCAAACAGTTGAACAATAAAATGGGTCTAGCATAAGGTTTATAAGCTCTAATTAGCAATACAATGTTTCCTGAAAAAAGCAATTTACAAAATTAAGTTTACAATTCTTAATGCTTTTTTAGCAATGCTGTTAAAGTAAACTTTGGAGCATAAATCATCAGAGATAAGTACACCTAGTACCGTTTATGTCTTTCTTATTCACAGTTCTTATGTGGAGGTATTATGTGGCAGCTACCTGTCTGTTTGAATTCTAATGTCCCAAAGATTCTTCATTTTCTCTTACTTTGTCTATTGTGTGGCCTCACTAATTCTTGCTTGTGGGGGGAAATGGCACTGCAGATATCCCGACTGATTTGGAATATCTGGCTCCTTCGTATCAACTTCTTTATAATGTTATCTTGAATTTAATACTAAATGTTATTTTTAAAGAATCATTTTGAAAGCATCCAGTTAATTGCAAACAAGAATGAGCAGATCAATCTCACCATTGTTGTGACTTTTGTCATGCCATTGTTTGTGGTCAGTCTGTGCAATTTTCTTCACCTTTTTTTTTTTTACAGAGGTGGCATTTGCTGTCTGTTGCTACTTTGCTGTTTTCTCAATTCTGGCTTTGTATACATTTGTTCTTAAGAGTCTTGAGAGCCAAAATTAACCCCTTTTCTTCATTTTTCTTGCTCTTAGCCTGGTACCGTTGTATCTGCTTTGCCTGCTGTTTTTTTAAAATATACTGTTATTATATGCATAACAATGTCAAATCAGTTCTTTAACTGGGGTTGGCCTTCAAATGCATTGAATTCTTCCCAAGAATTTAGGATATCATAACGTATTGGTGTAGTATATGTACAAATCCAAACAGTGCAAGATTTTTTGTAATTGACAGTTGGATATTTTGTAATGTGCTGATTCTCTAAGTATCATCCAATATTGCTGTAGCATCTAGTGTGCCAATGATCACACCTCAACTGGTTTTGACATAATCTTTCAATTTTGATTTTCAGATCGTGATGCTTTGTCATCTCCCATCCTTTGTCTTCTATTCTACTATTCCCTGGTATTGCTACATCAATTATTCATACTTTTCTTCTTTTCAACCACAATTAACTCTGGTGTGTTATGTGTCAAGATTTTATCAGTTTGTATTTGAAAATCCCACATTTAACCAGCTCATTTTCAACTGCCTTTTGAACTCTAGAATAGTTTTTGTGATATACGTGGCCATAGAAATTTGATTAATAAATATAAATATATAAGTAAATAATTCTGTAAAGTGAATAATGTTTTAGATTTAAATCATGCTTTATAAAGTGAGTGAACAGTTTTTTGTATTTGTTTAAGAACTTCTTGTAATCTATTTACTTGCCGTCTAAATTAAGATCAAATTAGAAAAAAAATGTTCAGGAAAACTGTACAACATCAGATTCTGAAATAAAATTAGAATTATGTGCTTTCTGAATCTTAATTTCCATATGAATGATAATACTTCAAAACCTGTTTAGTGAATATGTGATACAGCTATATAGTATTCTGTATCTAAAATTTATAATAAAGTATTCAGATTTAATTTTATATAGGTAAGAGATATGGGCAGACCATATCTATGAGGAAGATGGACAGTTTCAAAATTTGATCAAGATAGACAGACAGACATAGAGCTATACAGTATTTATAGATATAATATTTCCAATTTGTAGAAAATAAATCTTGCTGAATAGGGCATCTACCTTTCTAATGCAGTTATAATAATTGAAGGTGAATCCTTGACTAAACTGGGTCAAAAATAGGAATTATATCATCTCTAAATTGGAATCGAAGATCCATCTTTGGCAGAATAAAATATTATGAGGTTACAGTGTTGACAGGAAGAGCTGACATGATCCTGATTGGATTATAAAGGGATTAAGTAGTAATGGGATAAGGAAGATAGTCCCATAGTGAAAAGACAAAATGGATGACTGTTAAGAACAGACTTAAAGGTCCTGCAAGTTCAACACTGTAGTCATCGGTTTGTCAATATTAGAAGACTGGGGAAAAGCTTGATAATGTCTATTTGAGTGATTTCTAGATATTAAATTACAAAAATGCTTAGTGCCAGCTTCAACACTTATGCAGGCCACATCATCTCAGTCTTTTTAATAAACTGTCACATGTGACAGACACAGGAATGGGAAAAACAATATTTAATCATTCGAGAATTATTTTTCTGTTTAAGAAAACCAGAAAAGAATAATTAGGGATCACACTGATTATGCTGTTATTGGATCATTGCACAATGCAAAGTGAAAGAAAAGTACTTTCAGCTGGAGCTCAGATGAAAAACATTTATAAATTGAACAGGATTAATAAATGAATAATTGGTGTTTCCTATGTCAGAAGTGTACCTTTGGATTTTATAGCAAGACTTCTGTGAAATACCGGAAATTATGTCCTTGGAATAAGGATTATTAAGTAAACAACAGAAAGCAGCTGGTGTTCACCAGAATCCATGTGGCTTTAATTATTTTTCTCTCTTGTTCCTTTTTTTTTTCTTTTTTCCTGAAGAGATAGCAGATATAGGAATTTTGTGCTTGCAAATGGTTGGAAGCCATGTCCCTCAGGGCTGTACGGGCTCTTTGTTGCTCTTCTCTTTGTATACCAAAGACTGCACCTCAAAGAAATCCTCTGTTAAAGTACTGAAGTTTGCAGACAATGCACTGGTCATTGACCTCATTTGAGACTGTGATGAGTCTGCATATAGATGGGAGCTTGAACAACTGGCCCTGTGGCACAAGCTGTAACAATCTGGGGCTGAACATGCTTAGAATTGTAGGGATGAGAGTGGATTTTAGGAGGAGCCTTTTTTATATTACCACTTCTTACTGTATTTGACAGCACAGTATCAGCAGTAGAGTCCTTTGGGTTTTGGGATTCTGTAATCTCCCAGGATTTGAAATAGACACTTAACATTGGAACAATCATTAAAAAGGCATAACAAAGAATGTACTTCCTGCATCAGCTCAGGAAGTTCAGACTGCCACAGGAGCTATTGATACAGTTCTATAGAAGAATTGTTGAATTTGTCATTTGTACTTCTATAACTGTCTGGTTTGGTTCAGTAACCAAAGAGGACAGGTACAGACCTCAGGACTGCAGAAAAAACAATTTCAACCAGCCTGACTTCCATAGAAAGACCTGTATATTGCATGGGTCAGGAGGATTGAAAATATATCTGCAGACCTCTCACATCCTGGACACAAACACCATTTCAATTCCTCCCATTGGGATGGTGCTATAAGGCATTGCATGCCAAAACAACTAGACACAGCAACAGTTT
Source organism: Pseudonaja textilis (assembly GCF_049901715.1). Taxonomy (NCBI): domain Eukaryota; kingdom Metazoa; phylum Chordata; class Lepidosauria; order Squamata; family Elapidae; genus Pseudonaja; species Pseudonaja textilis. Next base: position 252,659,261 of record NC_141990.1, on the reverse strand, counting down.
TTCCCCTGTGCATTGAACTCTGCTGAACGCCTACATAATTCTTACAGTTCTGTCAATGTCTATGTATATTTACCCAAGTAGTGTGGGTCAGTATTATTTATCCTTATTGTTATCTTCTTTACTACAGTATACTTACTACTGTTATACTTCTTTACTTTATTATCTCCCCCTTTATTGGGATGATGATGATTATTATGTTGCCACTTGTCCAAAATTCAAGTTGATCCCAGTTCCAATTTCAAAGCAACCATATTTTGTGCCTAGGTTTTACAAATGTGAATATTATTCTTGGTGTTTCATGGATCCATCCCTGCTTTGCCTGCTTCAGATCTAATGTTATTAGACTGTTGTCCTTAATAAAGAGAACTGGTATGAATAGAAGAGAATTATTTATTGGCCAAGTGTGGTTAGACACACAAGGAATTTGTCTTGGTGTAAATACTCTCAGTATACATAAAAGAAAAGATACATTCATCAAGAATCATAAGGTACAACATTTAATTAGTGATAGGGTACAAATAGGCAATCAAATCAGTCAATAAAAATCATTAGGATATACAAACAACAAAGTTACAGCAATGCAATTACAAGTGGAGGGGATGGGTGATAGGAGTGATGAGAAGGTTAACAGTAATAGTAGTGCAGACTTTGTAAATAGTTGGACAGTGTTGAGGGAATTATTTGTTTAGCAGAGTGATGGCATTTGGGAAAAAACTGTCTTTGTGTCTAGTTGTTCTGGTGTGCGGTGCTCTATAGCGTCATTTTGAGGGAAGGAGTTAAAACAGTTTATATCCGGGATGTGGGGGATCTGTAAATATTTTCACAGCCCTCTTTTTGACCCGTGCAGTATACAGGTCCTCGATGGAAGGCAAGTTGGTAGTAATGGTTTTTTCTGCAGTCCTAATTATCTTCTGAAGTCTGTGTCTGTCCTGTTGGGTTGCAGAGCCAAACCAGACAGTTATAGAGGTGCAGATGATAGATTCAATAATTCCTCTATAGAACTGTATCAGCAGCTCCTTGGGCAGTTTGAGATTTCTGAGTTGGTGCAGAAAGAACCATCTTTGTTGTGCTTTTTTAATGACGTTTTTGATGTTAGGTGTTCATTTTACTTTTTACATGATAGTGTAATATCAGCACTATTAATCCATTTAATAGTGGATTATATTATATTATTATTATACATTGTGTTGACATATTTTAACATATGTTTACTCTTCTTGGATTTTAGAACACTTTTGAAAATCTGTACAGGTAGTCCACAACTTACAACAGCTTGTTTAATGACTGTTCAAAGTTACAACGGCACTGAAAAAAGTGATGGTTTTTCACACTTGCGACTGTTGCAGCATCCCCATGGTCATGTGATCAAAATTCAGACGCTTTGCAACTGACTCATATTTTTGACGGTTGCAGTGCCCCGGGGTCATGTGATCACCTTTTGCAACCTTCTGACAAGCATAATCATTGAGGAAGCCAAATTCATTAACAGCCGTATTACTAAGTTTACAACTACAGTGGTTCACTTAATAACTGTGGCAAGAAAGGTTATAAAATGGGTCAAAACTCACTGAACAAATGTCTTGCTTAGCAACAGAAATGTTGGGCTCAGTTGTGGTTGTAAGTCAAGGACTACCTGTACGGCATTTATTCCGTCTACTATGTAACAAGCATACAAGCACCATGTTATATGGAAAATTTTTGATTATGCATACTTACCAAAAATCTGCTGTTTGCAGCCAAGCTTTAAAATGCAAGGCATTTGTTTAAACTCATCTAAGAGAGACAAACAACTGAAGTTAATTTGTACATTTTTCAGTTTGGAACTTATCCATTGCAAATGACCAAGATGCAGCTATTTTTGACTGAATAATAATCATCCATCTGATGAAGTAGTCTATAGTTTGCAAAAACATGCTAAAATAAATATGTTGGGCTTCAAGAATTACAAAGTTGTTTTTATTGCATTGTATTCTAATAAGTTGCTGCAGCAACCTAATAACATTCATTATTTGGATTCAGATACAAAATTAGGACCAGTGATTTACTAGGTTAACTAATTACCTAGGATCTGATTAATGCAAAACTTCTTACTATGGAATATCTCCTGTATTTATACTTATCAACATTATCTAGTGTTTTGTGGGGCAAGAATATAAATTTGATGAAACTTATCTACTCACCTCCAGCCATCAGTAACAAAGAGGCTGAGACTGAGAACCTATAATAACTGGCTTGTGGGAAATGACAGTAGCATAAATCTATTTTGCTTCACTTGTCTTAGGTTGTCAGTTTACATTTTCAGTAAAGAATGGAAGTAAAGGTATCAGGTATATTTATAAAGCAGGATAGATTGCTTTGCCTTCAAAGATGATGCAGCTTGCAGGATAGGTATAAGCATCATATCCACCACCTGACGACGTATTTTCTTGCCACCCCATTTTTTGCAAGGTTGATCCATACGTCATGTAACCTTTAAGATGACAGCTTGAATGTCTAATAAGATTGAATTATTCAAAAGCCATTAAAGATTGGTTTCATGGTAGTGATAACATGCCCTCCTGTACTTACCTCCCTGAGCTCTTTTTTTTTTCCATTCTGAACTTTCAAAGCACAACATTAAAAGCAAGCATATAAAACAATTTCACACAAAATGAATTATGCATATGTTGTTTTTGGCATCATGTTATGAGTATACTTCACACCCTCCTTTACTAACATTTATACATCTTTAAAAATATGATGTCAGCAAAAGTTATTTCCATATTCTTACCCTTCCAATTTATACTACTGAAAAATTGAATATTTAATAAATAAATAACAAAAATAGTTGTTATTTATTAGATAGATAAAAACAAAGTATTTATTTATTTGAATCTCTATTCAAGGCAAAGATTAACTTGAAATTAATCTGGTTATTACAGTGTTTTGATTGTACACAAAATAATAAGCATCCTGTTTATTGTTATAGGACCATTGCAAAACTGCCAAAAAATGGTGAAAATTGGGACACTGTGGAGTCAACCTTAGGTTTCTGTTAACTAATCAAAAAATTAGGTGCTGTCTTTTAAGGTAAATATGCTACAGAATAATTATGATTAATTTTTATAGAATGGGGCTGTTCATTGAGTTGGGAAAGTCCCTAAGTTCAGACTATCTAACACCTGCTGTTATTTCAGCTGTTAATGCTAATTACCCATCACAGCTACATGTTTGACTTTATTTACTATGAAAACAAGCATGGCTTGCTTTTACTCATTTCTTTTCATACATATACATATATCATAATAATCTAAGGAAGCTTTACATAAGTTCCTTGTCCATTCCTTCCTCCAATCCAAATGTGTATAATAAATGATACCCACAATGGCCAGAGTCTCCTAAAGCACATTAGTCTAGAGCAGTGGTGGCTAACCTTTTGGGGCTCCTATGCCGAAAATTGCACACTTGCGCATGCCAGCATCCAGAAGGCAATGCACATGCCCCCCCCAGGTCCCCTGTGCAAACGCGCACAATCCCCCCCCGGGGGAAAGGCCTAAAACGGGTCAAAAATCAGCTGGGAGGTATGCACATGTGCCATGAGGTAACTTTGGCTGGGGCTCATGTGCCCGCACAAATGGCTCTGCATGCCACCTGTGGCATGCATGCCATAGGTTCGCCATCATGGGTCTAGAGCAACCTTTTCTATTTCAGTTCTGGCTGAGGAATTCTAGGTGGTGATATCCACATATCTTAAAGTTTTCAAGGTTGAAAAGGTTGAAAAACACTGGAATAGAGGGGTCTTTTTTGCAGTTCCAGGCAGATGGCAAAACCAAAAGGGGACATGCTTAATCATTTGATGAATTTATATCCTTAAAAGTAAAAACTCCAAAGTTGGGAGTGTTTACAGGCTTGTGTTAGGTTTAATCCAATATATACTGACACATTGTCTTGTTTTCCTTCTCTTATAGCTGCTTTGAGCTACAACAAAATTTTGATTTAGCGGACATTGATATGATGACTTCACATGCAGCTGGCCAGATTTCTCAAGTTCTTTGCTAGTTGCATCATGATGTCATTTGTAAAGATGCCATTAACAAATGAAGGATGTAAGCCAGGGCTGTCAAAAACCCAGCCAGTGTGGCCAGATGCGTCATGTGTTGTCCACACCCATACCCAGTTTAGTGAAGGGGGAAAAAGTCCCAATATGTCACGTGACACCACCATGACAATATGAGTTTGACCCTGATGTAAGCTGGCAGAAATGTTGTAATTTTTAATCATTTGCATAATTATGTCATCACACAAATGACTCAAATTGCTACAGAGACACACTTTCTTATTTAATAAGTGTTCATTAGTAATGAACATTCTTTCCTCCAATCAGTCTACTAAAACATTCCAAGGCTTTGTCTGCAATGATTTTGGCAAACAAATTTCAAGATATTATTTTTAGAATATATTAATTCACATTATTTAAATATGTTTTCAGCTGCTATGTTACAAAGATAGGAAAGAGATAAATTCTTATCCTGGTCTCTACTTTGATTTCTGATATCTTGCATTAATAAAAAACATATATGACGTTCCTTCATACGTATACTGTTTGGTTCGAACTTATTCTATAAAGAACAGGAGATACAACCTGGTAACGGAAAAAAGGCTTGGACTGTGAAATGCTGCAATCATTATAAAATACATACCACTTGCAAAGTGCCCAAATTGTGATCATGTGACTTGTGGGGATACTGCAATAATTGTAAGAGCGAGTACTACTCAAAGTTACTTTTTTTCAATGCTATTGTAACTTCTAATAGTCACTAAACAAATGGTTGTAAGATAGGACTACTTGTATATAGAATCAATATGAATTGTGTATATCTAGTACAGATTCTTTTAAGATGTCACAGAAAGAGATACTTTGTTATGTTAGGCCTCCCGCTCCCCTTGGAGGAAGGGGGAAATTTATCTATTTTTACGCTGTGTATAGCTTGTGTAATACATTTAGTTGTAATGACCCTCAGGAAGCAGTACATAACTAATTTGATCCTTAGTAGGAGCCATAAGATGTATGTAGTCAGATGTTCTCCTCTGTACCATGACTGATTCTATTTTGGAATTCTCATGGCTTTTCCATAAAGAAGTCATCCATAACAGATTTCTGTTGCCAAAACACTTGCACAACTCTGCTAAGCCTCATTATCTTTCTCCTCACTCCCTCACTCCCTCCTTCTTTATTTCTTTTTCTTTCTGTCCCTTCCTTCCATCCCCCCCTTTTTTGTCCCTTTTTCTTTCTTTCCCTTTTCTCTTTCTCTTCTTCCTTCTCTCTTTCTCTCTCTCTCTTTTTTTTCTCTTTTTCCCTCTCTCAGGCTCACCCCATTGACTTTGTGCACCGCTCCGTTTGGACTTGTTTGGGCAGGTACCTCCGGTGCCAGGGGCTCAATGGGATAGACCTACAGGGCCTTGCCCCGAAAGCGGCGGCGGCAGCGGGGTGTTTGAAAAGGAGAGCAAAGCCACTCTGGCTTTGCTCTCCTTTCCCAATGCTGCGTTCAGGGCGAGGCCCCACAGGATCACCCCATTGAGCACCTTGCACCAGAACATGCAAGTCAGTGGGGTGATCCTGCAGGGCCTCTCCTCAAACGCAGTGGCGACGGGGAGATTTTTTCTCACCCCTGAATTGTTCCCTGCCGCTCACCTCCAGTGCCCCCCTGCCGCCTCTTAGCACCCCCTGCCAGCCCCCTTGCCTCTTAGCGCTCCCCTAAGGCATCCCACTGCCCCCCAAGGGGTGGTACTGCCCACTTTGGGAACCCCTGCTCTAGTCACATGTAAGACTACAGGCAAGACCTTTTTTTTAAAAAAAAAGTGCAGCTATTTAATCATTGAATAGTCTTAATGTTTTAAATGAGGAACAGATAATTTCAGGCAGCCAAAAATTATCAGATTATAACTTCTGTATTCTATATTTATCCTTGGAATAGGTCATTCTTTTTCTTAGGACTTGTTTACAAAATCAGCTATTTGAAAAGTAAGCATACCATCATTATTAAATTAAGTTTGAGACTATGTGCATATTCTAAAATTAATACTATTGATTTAGATAATATATATATAATTATTACTGTGTTGTGGATACACCTGTGAGAATATTGGAATAAAGTAGCTACTGTTTACTGAGAATTTGTATGAGGGTTTATTGCTGAAAGATAATCAGGACATAAAATCTTTGCATTTATGTTTAAGTGGGAATTTCAACAGAAACTTGAAGGGATAGCTTCCAGATAGCCTCTCCAGTCACCTTTTCTCTGTCTTCCTGATTTGAATTGAAATACTATATGCTATGGGATGCTGACTTTTGCCTGAGGTTAATCACCTTCTTTTAAGCTCTGCAGGGAAGTCAAACTGCCCTTGATTTATATGTGCGGATGGACATTTTGTAGCTGTGGGGCACTACGGCTGCCAGAAACAGCCTGTGGATAGAGGACAAAAGAGTGTGAAATTAGCAGAAACAAGAATGATCTGTAAACTCTGACAAGTGATCGTGGGTGCAGCCTGCTCCACAGCTTCCATCCAATCAGGCAGAGTGATTTGCTTTGCCTATCCACATCCCTTCATTCTGTAGCCCATCTTGGAAGAAACATTACCCAAATACCAACTCAAAAGAAGGGGATCTTATGCTTGCCTTTTTTTTTTTTTTTTTGCATTGTTTACTCTCATAATCTGCCTAAGGACTGGTTCATAGTGCAGGTGCATTCTTTGGGGGATAATGTGTTGGCACTAGCCCTTTTCTGAGTGCTGGTGCTCATTCTTTGTTCACCTTGAGAACTTCTCTTAAAATGGTAAATGTTCTTAATAGCAATACTGTAGCACAACAGGATGACCATTTAAGAAAATAGTAATAAGTTTACTCGATGCAAGTTCTGCTGGAAAAATAGGTACAATACTATACCAGGTTTTTTTTTCAAACTTAAAAACTAAAAGAAATCTTGGCCAGTGACTTTTCTCATCTAGGCAATGATGAGCCCATTCTCACTTTACTTTATGTTACTGTGAAATTTCTCCTCTCTGTTTCTCTCCATTGTACAGAAGATCCTTGCTGAAATGATGCTCACCAGCCTATCTTTCTCAATGTTCTATGTCAAAAGTAAGCAGCTAGATGCATTTGGAAAACTCATAAGTCTGAAGTGAAGAATGATAATCCCGTTCCTCCTCCCAGAAACTACGGTAGTACTGGTACATATAATATGCTGCTAGTATTTCAGGGGTGATAAAGGACTAACATTAATAACCATTGAGTCTTTGAACCTCTACTCACCTGTCTTTGTATGAAGAAAGAAGTATTAGCCTATGATATAAAAAAAATCAATGGTCTGCTAGAACCTTTTCCAACTACTGTAACAAATTTTATTGAAGGGGATATGCTTTTTTGAGCTGCAATTCACTTCATCTGATGCATGGAGCTGCTTGACTGATGTAAAATGTAACTTGTAGTGAAGGAGGGGAAGACAGGTTGGTCATGGAGATGCAGGTTACGTGCCAATACAGATCATAGTAACAGTCCACTGGTTTGTTGAGAGCTTTTGAGGAAGCTTGAAACCTGTTGATGTATATGGTGTCGGTTCAGCAATCTCTTGCTCAACAGTATTTTTTTAATGGTTATTTAAAAAATATGTAATAAAATGCCTTGGGGGGAAGTCTAAATGCCCCGGTATCAGTTTGCCCTGGTTTTAAGTCTTGAGCTCAAACTTGTGTCCATTAATTCTTTTGTGCAAAATTTTCTCCATTTGTCCTATCAGGGTTCCAAGTAATAGTCCCATAGCAAAACTCTAAGGTGAGTGAATTTCTCAAATAATAGCTTTATTGGAAATATAATATTGGCACAGATCTGGTGAAAACCAACTCTGAAGACTCTTGTGGTTTTTCACCTAATTAAAAGTAAAAGGTTATCATTTTTCCCAAATAATCAATCACATGGTCCAATCACGATGCAGTCTAGCAGCCAGGTGACATCACTCTGCCTTCTTCTGACCAGGTGTGAGCATGTCCTTGGTTTCCAAGAGAAAGTATTTTGTTTTGGCTACAGAATCCCAACTATCTCAAATCCCTCCTTCCTATCCCTCAGCTCCAGTGTGGCAACACTGAAGTGGTCAAAAATGGCTTCGATCAGGTCAGCTTCTGGGTTGACATATCCTCTGTTAAGGGGACATTGCTGACAAATGACAGTACATATTGCATTAAAGGAACAACACTTGAAAGCTCCTCTAATCTTATGGGTGTACTTGTTATGACTTGTGATAGTGCTGTTGGTATAAATGTGGAGTCTAAGTAGACAGCTGGGTTTGTTGTGGGGTCTGGTTTCCAAGTTAACATTTTTGTCCTATTGTTTCTTGTACTTGTGAGAGCCTGTTTCAGGTTGGGTAGTTATCCACAAGTAATCTTTGGAGTGGAAGGTCATTTTGGTATTAATTTTAATAGAAAGCAAGCTTTTAAGAAAAAAGGAAATTGCCCATGGATCTGAATTCTGCTCTTGGATGAAGCAGAATCACCGAATCCGTATGTTAGATGGAATTTTCGGTGATAGTGTTAGAGGGTGCTTTCTGATAAGCATTACTGATCAAAAGCCCTGTTTAGTACACACTTTCCTTTTTAATGTATATTCTCTGAAAAGAAAAATGGTACTGGTAGGAACATAGAGGATGGTTGTTAGATTGAGGATGCAAAATTACCATGCTTACCATGCAAAATTATATGGATGAGACAAAGTACATAATAAAAACCTAACTGAGAATCACTCCCAACTCTAAATCGAAGACATACAAGCAACCATAATGTAGTATTTTTAGCAATTCCATGGAGTCAAATGCATTTTACCACAAGGTACTTAAATGTAACATGAGATGCAATTGGGAATGATGTGTATAGCTTCTTCTCCTTCCTCCCCCTTTTTCCTCCTTTTCCTCTTCCCCTTCTATTTGTAAAATTTATTCATTTAAAATATGTTTTAAAATGCTAAGTAGCAATGAATGATGCTGACCTCTCTATCTCAGATGCTGTTCCAAACAGAAAAGCCTTCAGGCACAGTAATTAGTAAAATTCTAAAAATGATATATTGATATGCAATGCAGCCTCTGACATAATTCTCTCCCTTTCCTCCTGATTGTTGGGGGTCCCTCTCCCCCACAGGGATAAGAAACCAGGAACATAGCTTGCAAAAGAAATAATTTAGCACATCTTTGTTTTTTTATACTTATTCTGATGATATTTTTCCTGCTTTTCCATAAACAAAAAAAGCTCTTGGATGTTACTGGTTATCTGGAATTTTATTTTGTAACCCCACAAGATAAATACTCAGAACTTACAGTTAATATTTTACAGATCAGTCTTTTTCCATTATAATTGGTGAAGCAATCTGATTGTGAAAAAGATAAAACAAAAATAGAATTGATGCACGGAAAAATATTCTGGAAAACACTTGCATGTTTTTAATAGAATCATATTTTTGAATTAGTTAGAGCCTTGGTTAATTTCGAGCCTCAGTTCATTTCTCTTATATGTGATTTGGAACTTAAGCCCTCACTTCAGAAATTTCTACTTAATTATCAGACTGTGTATTTTGGCTTTAATACGACCATCTTTCTCACTGGAGTCTGGTGAATTGAGGATGTGGAATGTTCTGAAATTAAGACATTAATTATATTAAGGTTGGTTAACTCACCAGTTTTATTTCTCAGTGTGTTCTTAATTACAATTACAATCATCTAACATCATTTAAAATTTTTACTTTGGGAATTTCTCTATTACAAATCTAACTTTATAATTAGTTTATTTGCATTCTCTTAACCCTCTATTAACAAATCAAATTTCAGTAGTTTCAACCATGTCTTTGATCACAGTGCAAGTAATTCACCAACTTGGTCTTGTTTCCCATGGATATTTAAATTTCAGTGATGCAAGGAAGTTTACCATGGCCTAGAAAATTAACATTACATTAACATTTTTAACTTACTGCAAATCGGTAATGAATTCTTTGGTTTTGTTTATATTATATCTATCTATAGAAACCACATTAATTGAGGAGTTAATGGTTCATCAATTGTTTGTAAATTAAGGTAAGGAATAAATTCTCATAAAGTGTTTATCTTATGTACTCCGCAGCTGCAATCACAATTTATTTCAAACTGAATAAAAGAGTCATTGAAACATTTCAATGATTTGCTTCTGGCAAATTTGGTTTTAAAATAATTCTTCCATAATGAGGATAAGAATAAAGGGAGAATTAACAGACCATGGATGGAAACCATTTTAAGAAATAAAAGCGGCTTCATCATTTTATATAAACTTACGTATTATGATTCATTTGCAAGTTAGGAACAGTACACCTTCCTCCCTTGTTTGTTGCTTCTCTCAGACTAGAGAGCTTTGGTTCATTAGTCTGGTGTTCCATACTAGAGACTTCAAGTTCTCCTTATTTAGAAAGAATTTATATAATTTTTGATTGTAGTAGTCAGTAGCAATAAACACTGTAATGATTTATTTGAGACATTGTGGTTGCATCATTAGCTGGAGCACTGGGTAACATCATGGGACAACATCACTGATTAAATACATAGCTGGGAGGGGTTAACTAAAGTCTGTTTTATTATTTGACTCATTTCGCAATTTTGATATGAAATAGTCCAAAGAATATGCCCCAAACCCACCTTTTCATCTATTTGGATCTACTTTTCCCAGTATTGCTGATCCTCCAAAGCAAACACTCCCTGGCTAGCATGATATAAGGAGAAATTTCCTGACAGTTAGAACAATTAGTCAGTGGAATGGCTTGCTTTCAGAAATGGTGGGTGCTCCATCACTGGAGGTTTGTAAGAAGAGATTGGACAACAATTTGTCTGAAATGATCTAGGCTAGGGCAAGGGTGTCAAACTCATGTCACGGCAGCATGGGTATGGCCAGCACCAGAGATGGTATTCAGCAGGTTCTGACCAGTTCTGGAGAACCGGTAGTGGAAATTTTGAGAAGTTCAGAGAACCAGCAAATGCCACCTCTGACTGGAGATTTTACAGTCTCCTTCCCCTGCCACTCCCACCAAGCCACGCCCCTACCTGTCTCCAGATTAGAATGTTGTGGAAACAAGTTCTTTATTTCCCTCAGTCAGGCCTTTTTTTTTGAAATGCAGATAACAGCTGTATCTTGTTTCATACACTGTGCAGATACCACTTCTCAGAACCATGGGAAAGTTGTTTATTTTAAAAAGTAAAGAGTAAATGAAATACTTAGGGGAAAAGGAGAGGGAAAAAATGGAAAAATAGAAGAGAAGCAGAGTTAGGAGACCCATGGTTCAGACAGTGAGATTGGGATGGGAAAGAAAGAAAGAAAGAAAAATGAGAGGTGTTAAAAAAAATCAACAAAGATTAAAAAAAATCAGCAGAGTGAGAGGTGGGAATCAGAGAGCAAGTATAGATGACTTTAGTTTGGTGAAGCATCCAGTGGGAAGACAGCAGAATCGGTGGTTAACCGATAAAAAAGTTGGGACATGTTGTATAAGGAGAGAAGAGCATGGAAGAAACAGAGGTTAGAAAACACCATAAAATCTGAAGTGGTTGTTTGGAAAGTAATGAGCTGAAGAAAAAGAAAAGTGCCATAGTGAGCAAAATAACATGGTTGGCCTGGACATTTTCCTGGGCAGTTGTTTGAAGCTGTTTGACTGCATTTTTCCTGCTCCTTGATTAGATGGTCATTTTTTTTCCATAATTGCTTCAAGGTCCAGAAAGAGTCTGAGCAAATCAAAATCGTCCTTCTGAGACAGTGGGTTTAACTAAACCTGTCTATGGGTTAGGTTTAAAGTTGTGGTTATGAAAAAAAATGAATAAGTGGGAATGGGAAGTGCCAATTTGTGAGCCTCCTTTGCAGCAGTTGAGAGGACTGAACAATGGCTAATAGATGACTGACTGAATTATCCATAAGTATATACTATTATATGGAGGTAGGTCAATTGACTAGAGACAGAAGGTACTTATCTGTGTTGTGCAAACATGATCAATACTTCAGTTAATATGTTTCCTTGTGAATGGTATTACAAAAAACAATTTCCTAAAAATCTTTTCTAGTTTATTTTGCATTTGTGCCAGACAGTAATCTATTTTCCTTCATCTTAGTCAAATGTTCTTTAGTCATAACAAAGATGTTTCCTGCTTTTAGTTCGTAGATAGGTTCTGCATGATAATTCAGTGATTGGTCTCATTCGAGACAACGACACATACAGACAGGAGGTATACAACTTGCCTCTTGGTGTAACCGGAACAATCTGGAACTGAACACACTCAAAACCATAGAAATGGTGGTAGACTTTAGAAGAAACCTTCCCATACTACCACCTCTTACAATACTAGACAGCACAGTATCAACAGACATTCAAATTTCTAGGTTCTACTATATCACGTGACCTAAAATGGATACCTAACATCAAAAACGTCATCAAAAAGCACAGCAAAAAATGTTCTTTCTGCGCCATCTCAGAAAGCTCAAACTGCCCAAGGAGCTGCTGATACAGTTCTACAGAGGAATTATTGAGTCTGTCATTGCACCTCAATAACTGTCTGGTTTGGTTCTGCAACCCAAGAGGACAGACACAGACTTCAGAGGATGATTAGAACTGTAGAAAAAACAATTACAACCCACCTTAAACAATTTATGCTGATATTATATTTACAGTTGTACCCTAATAATATGCACTTACGGAAAAGTCACTGAAAGTAACATCTATTATATAAATTTTACTTTTAATTACTAATCTAAAGTGGCAGTACTGGGGAAGAGTTATTGACAAGCAAAGAATATAATAATTATATTATATAAGAATATAATTAATTCTAAATCCCCAGAATACTTACATAATAAGAATCTTTTAATATAGTTAGGGCATTGTACAATAGGTAAATTTTTGTAACTGAGTTGTTGCAGAGATATTGTTCTGCCTTATCATCTCTTGACTTACTGTTTTTGAGCCTCCTCTTTAAGATTCTTTGATCTACTATAGATATCATAGATTACTCCATTCATAGTGTGGCTGTGGCTAATCTACCCCACATCTATACAGATTTTCTGTGTAGAAGCCACCGGATCCAAAGATACCAGATTCTACTACCAAACATCTTTGCTATACTCCTTTTTTAAAGTAGTCATCACAGGAACAACAGCTATCAATCACTTCTTTTTAAAGCTTTTCATTCTATTATTTTCCAACAATCCATCAACCCTTTCATCATCTCATCTATGCTACAAGTGGCAGTACTTTTCATCTTTATTTCCAATATATTTGAAAATTTAAGGCTTTCAGATGAAACTCACTGCAAACAATGAACTTATTTTGGATTATTTTAAAAAAGCATGATGTGAGGTAATGCTGTCAGAACACATTTAGTTGTTCATACTCATGAATAGAATAGGAAGCACTTCCTTTGCAGCTACATCAGATTTATTTGCCTGTCTCTGCACCCTCTGCTGAAGGGGAAAGCACCTGTGTTGCAGCTCCACATTGATGGATGTCCTTCCCAGAACCAGCCAAGGAGTGATGCATTTGCTTCTGTTAGTTGTACCACTTTGAGGCTTTTACTTATAGAGTGGTGGCTAGGGATATGTACTTTGTATAAATCTCTTCCCCAGCTGCCAAACAATAAGTGAAAAACACTACCTACAGAACTACAGTCCTATTGAGCAAAATAAGACAATTTCTTCTGTTAGTATGAACAGAAAAGAACAATTTTATTTTACTTATTTATTATACTTTTGCAGTGCACAGGAGCTTTCCAGAGTAGAAGTTGAAACAGATAAACCAGGGCAACAGGAAAAAAAAAAGAACAACAATGATAGATTATATAGAAATGAAATATCAGCACTCTGGTTAAATACCAGTCTATTCCCCAAAATTGGTTATTATTCTTTTTCTAGGTGCTTCAAAGATTATTGTACTTTTTCTTTGTCCATTATCCATTTTATTGTTTTATAAATGATACAACATGCTGCTTCCCAGCTATAGAATGTTGTTTTGGTATCAGCTCATCTTGTTTCTGCTTTCAGGAGGAAACTCAATACTATGCCTCTTTATTTAGGCCTTCTCAGTTTAAGTTTAGTGTAATAGTGATATTAGCTTTTAATGAGATGTTAGGCCTTTTATTGGCACAGTTCTTTAAACAGCTTCAGCAACCTATGATTAGGAAGGCATATCACAGTTGTACAAATAAATAAATAATCCAAACATGTCTCTGCACGAAACTTTGTCACTGCAAAGGCTAAAAATATTCTTCATAAAAATATTTCAGAAGTATGGAGCCAACCAAGTAAATTCTGTTCTTCCTTCTAGAACAGTGGTTTCAATCTCAAATACAAACAGGGATCACTAAATATATGTAAGGTTAGAACCACACTTTTATATATTTATTTTTATTAATACATCAATGCATTAAAATCAGATAGGAACTTGATATAATCAATGCATAAGAATTATAAGTATTATTGTGAATTTGACTGTGTTTTCAATAATTATGAGCATTGGTGTGTGTGCGTGTGTGTGTGTTGCCTGCTGTGTGTGTGAGACACCTCTGTTCCAGAATAAAAGAAATATGGTATGTTTACCATCTTCTTTCCATAAATTGCAGAAGACTGATAAGCTATCTTGTGAAAATAACCAGGGAAGCACATCATTTTGCTATTCAACCATCCCAAGGGCCTGAAGACACTCATGGAATTTGTACTTATACATGGGGTTGCCTAGTTGCTTACTGTAGAAAAATATCTTCTGTTTAATGCACAAGCAAAAGGATGAGTCTGTAGCTCTGGAAACAACCAGAAGGACTTAGCATGCAGGACATGCCAGAAGAAGAAATATGTCTTTGGGATTTGTAGTGCCCACGGGAACCATTTCTTCCAGTGGGTCATTTTATTTTGCTACAATTGGACATTGCTATTGATCTGTGCTGTTTGCCACCTGGTGTCTTAGCAGTGCACTATAATAGACCTAAATTTTTCTTTATCGAGAACAGTTTAGTTAAGAAATCTCACCATCACAAGCAAGTAATGTAGTCTCATAATTCCACATTTCCTGTTTTCCTTCGCTAAATATTTGCACAATTATTGTTTTCTGTGTCTGTAATAATATGTTCAAAACATAGAATTTAGCATTAATTTTTATTGGGGACATGTTAAAAAACAAATTCCAGCTGACCTTATGCTGTGAGAGCAACTTTGTGCAATTTTAGAAAGACTGTCAGAAACTAGACGAGGCATATACAAGTCCAATTAATTTCTGCAAATGTATGTCCTTCTTTTGTACTCTGTCACTTGTCCTTGATGCTTGCATTTTTAGCTCTTATAGCATAAATACCTAATTCAACTTTAGGCCTTTTAGTCATCACCCACCTCCATAATCAGCCTTAGCTGCTGTTCTTTTTTAATCCAATGTTTGAAAAACTAGATTTTAGCTAGCAGAAAAAGTTCAATGTAATAAGTAGGTTTTCCCAGTTTTAAATTTTCTGACTGCAAAATGTTGCTGCTTGGACATTAACTCTGAGCATAACCCAGTTGAAGAAGAAACAAGTTTTAACAAAGGGAAGGGTATAGATCTTTTTAAAGGGAGCATATAGAAAAATGTTGGGGGTTTGATCATCCTATTTGCATTCCCCTATAGTAGATGCCTATGGAGCAAAGCAATATTTCTTCTTGAGCTACTTGTTACCAAACCAGGTTGGGATGATACTTCTCTTAGAGTGCAATTATATTCAAATATTAAGTTTAAGTAATAAACTATTTAGCTCAATATTAATTTCTGTTAGTGGAATAGATGATGCCTCAATGTTCTCAATTATTTGTCACAGCACATCTGGAAACTGCCAAGTTGGGGAATGGTGGTCTAATAGAATGTGTGAAAACAGCTGTAAAGTATCTTAGAGGGAGGAGAAATGGATATGCAGGCATAGTGGTAACATGTACGGCAACTGCAGTTTCTGCAAATGCTAGTTTATGTGCTGTTGTAAACGTGTACATATTCATGCTCACTCCATGTTTGTCATGAATCAGTCAATCCAGCTTTCAAGGCCCTCCTTCTTTTTCAGCTGATAATAGTAAGCTGTCCATCTCCATGCAATCCACTTCACAGGACTAGTTTTTCAGAAATGTACATTGCAAAAATGAGGGGGCAACCTAATACCATAGTTCAGACTGATTTGATGGAGTCAGGCCTTGGATTCTACAAGACCAACAAGTTTGGAAGATGTTTGTGACCTAAGCCTGGGAGCCAGATCTGAAGCCCAAATTGCCTGTGTGACTTGGAAGGAAAATCAGCAAATAAGACAAGTGACAGAGTTGAGGAATCTAACCTGCAAGAAACTATCCAGGAAGAGGACATTATCATATGAAATATGAAGGTTAGCTATATAAATTTGTGTCACCCAGTTGCACCCTAAAGATCTGCCTGCTCCTGCTAGGATATATGAAAATGTTAGTTACTTAACAAAACAGACTGGAACGACTGAGTAGATATTAAAAATGGCTATTAGTAACATTAAATGATAAAGTCAAGTTGTAGTGGTCAAAGTATCAGGCTAGATACCAGCAGACAATGACTTCTAGTCCTGCCTTGGGTATGAAACCAGCTGCGTGAACTTAGGCCAGTCATGCACTATAAAGCTCTAGAAAAGAGGCAATGACAAACAGCTTCTGAAAAACCTTACCAAGAAAATTACAGGGACTTGTCTGTGACTTTCCCTACCAAAAAAGGTTACAGGTTAAGCTGTTAGAGCTGTAATCTTAGTTTAAAAAAAGTTAGACGACGGGGTATCAGATTTATACGTTTCATATTTTATCATTGTCTGTTATTTTTTACTGTGGCTATAAATAATATGACCTTGTGTATTGTTTTTACTTTTTTGCGTAATTTTAACTGTTGGCTAATTTTTATTTGCTAAGTTTTCATGTTATTGTACCATACCCTGGTGTTGAGATGATGCACAATAAAGTTTGCTTATTTTTGTCCTTTGTTCTCACCCTCCTACACTTCCTGAGGACCTAGTTTTAGAATTTCAGCATAACCTTGTGTTCATTAATGGTAGACAAGCCTGTCTTTATTGTAGATCTGATACACGGTAGTGTATAAAAAGTTCTGCTCATCACTGGCTCCACTGAATACTCAAGCAGCTGACTTCAGATACTCTGTGTTGCCATGGTTGCAAATTTGGTGCAAAAATGGCTGTACTTCAGAAGGATTCTTGAGTTACAGATCAAATGTGAATATTCAGAGAGGAAATTAGAAAGTTGCAATCCTGTTATTCCCCCTCCCTCTCTCTTTCATTTTTCTATTAAATATTTGTCTTACATTTAGTCTTTTTTTCTCACACAGAAATAAAATTATATCTCTAGTACTTGTACATCCTGCTGGGTTTCTGTTTAACAAATGCATTAACTAAATCACCAATTGGTTTATCATATAGTCATTCCTCTTTAGCTTTGGTAAGTGTCCAGAATGCACATTTTGTTAAATTCTTAGAATATACTCTCTGTGTGTAGGTTATTCCAAAATCTCTCTTAGAGTTTGCTACTTTTCATTCTATTTATTTCTAAAGTTCCTTTCAAAATCAGCCAAAATTGAAACTTCCAGATTCATGCTATTCTGGGATAATGTTTGCATAGTGATATGCAAAATTACTATGATGTCTTAACTGATAATACCAAATATTATCAAAATGACAAATTCCATAGCAATTTCTGACTCTAAACCTTCTGCCAGTAATTTCAAATGATAGTCAGTTTGGAAATCACAAATCAATGGCAGTTCTCTGTTCCAAAGCAATTTTCCTGCTCATATTGTAAATACAGTACAGACAAACAATCTAATTATTGGAATAGAGATAGAGTTTTTGTCATGTTGGCCATAAAGATAGATAAAAGCTTCCATTTAAAATCTATCTGAAGACATTTTAAAATATGCATACTGTCTCAATTATTTACATGTGACACTAGATTTTTTCCCCCAGTTGGCCTATGGCAGCATTTTGCCAATAGATTAGACACCTTCTCGAAATTAACTAGACAGTTTGTCCTTTTTAAGATGCAACTGTGTCTTAAATTAGTACAGTTGTATTGTTTTGTTAAGTAGTTTTCACATGCCAGTGCTGATCAAGCAATTCCTATGCTATCCAACAATAGTAACTTTATTCAGGCAAGGTGCTCAGATCGCAAAATAATCAAAGTCATCATTATATCCCGTTAGCACAATATTCTCCTTTGCAACATAAGATGAGTAAAGAACCTTTTCACAAAAGATCACTGACAATTCACAAGCATTTTTTCAGTTATGATGGACATCAGAAAATGAATCTAGTTCAAATCAAGTGCGTTTAATTGAAATTAGAGCTCATCCATTTTGTTTCCTTCTTAATGATTTATTAGAAGTAAATATCAACCAATGGGGAAAACAAGTACTTGTTTCTTGTATTTTTAAAATTAGGGATGAATTTTTAGAAAAGTAAGGAGTCAAAGGTGGGGTTTTTTTTGCTTCTTTCAAACTTTTATTTTTAAAAGCTGTGAATGAATAAATCGCTTTCCTTATTGAATTGTCCAAGGCTCCATGTACTTTGGATTTTTCCTCTAAAAATTAGCTAGAAATCAATTCTATACATGATTTAATTCTACTGGACCAATCTTTGCAAAAGCAACGCGAAGCAATGACAAATAAAATGTCTTCCAATATTGCCGCTCAACCAACAGGACAGTTGTATCTGAACAAGCAATTGTCTAGTTAGACATTGTGCAAACAGAACATCCAATGTCCTATTTCAGGGCTGTCCAACTCGCGGGCTGTGGGCCGGATGTGTCACACGCTGGCCACGCCCCTGCCTGGTTTAACGAAGGGGAAAAAAGTCCTGATATGTCATGTGACGATGCCGTGACAATGCCAGTTTGACACCTTTGCTCTAGTTGGATCCACCTCTGTCACTCTTTCAACTTGCACTGCCATACCTTCTGAACATATTTCACATGCCTTCTCCATAGTAAAATGCAGTATGTGTACTATTTCCTCCTACATAAGGGCAAAACTCAAGATCAGATTTCTGGATGAATTGCAGAGGCAGTGTGTTCTTACCAGTAGCTCTCAATTCAACATTGTGGAGTTTGCCTCTTTTAAAAACAAATGTGGCAGATGGTTTCTCTCAGCTTTTGCTCTATCATATCTGAATATTAAACTGCAAGCTAATGTTCTTCAAGCTTAATAGTACATTTAAAAAAATTAGAAATAAGTAAAAATAGTAATTACTGTGCATTCATTGCTTTGAAACAGATGTTGTATCAAAACAACATTGCAACACGAGAGGCTGCCTGAGCATCTTTTGTATTTTTAAGATTCAACAATTAAAAGCATTCAGAGCAGTAAATTGCATTATAGCAATTTGCCTTACAATAACATATATTGTAAAGCCAGCTTTCAATGGCAGCTGTGAAAAGCTTTGCTCTTAAATATATGTTTTATGTGGGTTTAATTCTTAGTCTGAATTCACTGGTCTATATTGGCAATTAAACACTTTTTCCCTCTGTTTGCTAATTACTTGATTGGATTTGATTGTTAATGTCATACTTTTGCTATTCAGATTCACCCAGCTCCATAAACCCTATATTCTGGCAATTCTCATAGCATTAGTTAAATCCTTTTAGCGCCCATGTGTTCCTATTAGACACTTTTCTTTGTTTGAAACAAGGAAGAAGAGAACACAAATGGCGTGGCTCATGGTGCCTTTTGCCAGTGCTGGTAATACACTAATTAATGGAAGGTGCTGAGGTCATGAGGAAGGTGCTTGAAAGCCATGAGGTCAGTCTGAATTGAAGATATCCCAAGGAGTCTGAAGTTGAGACATCAGGAGGAGAGTAAGAGGTGAACTTTGAATGTTTGTAGAAATTGATATTCGACTTCTGGACTTCCCAACAATAAAAATAAGCCACACCCCATGGTTTTGCCATCCCTTTCCCCCTCTTTTTCCTTTGAGAGACAAGAGAAATATATTTCATGTTTTTAAAAAAATGCATGGTTGAAGATGTTCTGTTTATCTCCCCACAAAAGCTTAGCTCATTTTCTATTTTCACCGAGATTGTAAATTAATATGCAGATAGACACATATAGCATATGAAGATCTCCCGTCTTTACATTACATGTCTTTCTTGATATAATGTAGTACTAATTGTAATCTTATTTATATGAATAGCACCAGAGGGAAGCAGCAAGGCTGTCATGAGGAATGGCAAGATTAAGGATTTAAGTCTCAGGTGTAAAGTATTTTATAGTCCTTGATAGCTCAGCATGATATCTCTGGAGAATCTAATGCCATGCTTCATCCTTCAGCAAACCGACTACAATGCCTTGCATATTAGCTGCAAGGAATACTTCTGAAGTTTGTTTGGATATCAAGATTTTGATTATTCTGATTATTCTATAAAACTGGACAATTTAAGGATAAAATCTTACATTTTGTCCCTTTAGGCAGAAAGTACTAATACAGAGAAAGTATTCTGGAGCACTATTAAGATCTATACATTTATGAATTTCATTATCCTGCTCCCCTCTTTAAATACCACTGTAGAAAATACAGTTAAAAATAATGCTGGTCTGACCTCCTCAGCTCTGATAACAATGCTCAGAATTTATGGCATAGCTCTATGAAATATTCAGTTAAATCTAATATGGACTCTGCTGCTTTTACTAAAAGTACTGGTGCATTTGACGCAACCAAATCCTGGGACTGGCACTGCTCATAAAAGTGATCCCCGATAATGCTGGGCAAAATCTGTTACAAGGTATTCATCTGCAAATAAGATTCGATACAGGCGTTTGATGCAAAAATTCCAGTGGAAAAATAGGAACATATGAACATGCAAAGGGGTTCATTAGCTGATGAAATGCTAATGTGCTGAATGATGGTAACTACTTTGAGGGGTTCAGATATTTTAGATCACATGTTTTTATGAAAGCTTTTGATAAGTGGGGGTGAAATAAATCTGGCAAAATGTTTCATTCATTCCATTTTTATTTGCTTTTATTTATAGCCATAGATTACTAACCATATTAAATATAAAAAGATGGAAAAATAGATCAAGACAAAAGTGCATCAGCAATATATGTAAAATATTCAAATCCACAACTTTTATTTTTATTTGATTGAAAGGTATCTCGTCAGAATTTATTTTGGAATAAAAAACTATGTGTGGACAGCATTCATTGTAAATTGCTTGTGGCACGCCCGAGTGAAATAAATAACCTGTATGTTTGTGGAAATTGTTTACTTGAAATATTAAAAGGTGAAGGAAAATGGCTAGCAAATATTTAACACAGAGACACACAAACACAATTAATTCCATAATAATTAATATCTGTAACTCTATATTGAGTTATAAAAATTTTGGAATCCGGTTTAAAAAAAGAGGATTTGTATCTTGGCTTCAAATAATGCATAAAGCTCCCCATTTAAACGTATTTACTTACTTACTTACTTACTTACTTACTTATTTATTTCCTTCCTTCCTTCCTTCCTTCCTTCCTTCCTTCCTTCCTTCCTTCCTTCCTTCCATCCATCCATCCATCCATTCTATCTCTGTGTCTCTGTCATCTCATCAATTTATCATCTATATTTATCTATCATCTTTGGACTTTGAGCTTTTTATCTGGTAAATTTTAAGTTTTCTTAAATTTTCTATGATAAGAATATTTGTTACTGAGGAATTGACTCTATTATGTCTAGGTGCCTAATCCCCACGTTCATTTCATTTTATACTGCATAGAAGAGCAAAAAGCACCATCTACTGATTGATAGAAGAAATGCAAACATTACTTAGTTGGAAAATTGTTACTGCTCATGGCAAAATTGCTCTCTGTGGTAGTTTTCTTAAGATTATTGACCCAACCAAAATGCTACGTTTTCTCTGACTCTTCAATAATGGAAGTGAGAGCAGAACAGTAGAAAAGCATTTTTCTGCAGGCCTGAAATATTGACACGTAGCACCAGGGAGTTGCTGAGAGCAAGACTCCTCTTCAGAATTTGAGTCACCCATATCTTTATCCGTTCCAATTCCCATTTTTGCAGTTATTTGTTTCTTCCTGTGACCTTTCTTCCAGTATTTAAGCTTTCTGTGCACATTCGATGCTTACTTATCTTCTTGAAATATTTATAAATACCACAGGTACTTCAGTTTTCTTCAAGCCTGGTGATTAGCATCCTTCTCCAAATGCAAGGACTTGGTGAATTCTTTTCTATACCTCTATTGCTGTCTTATCTTCCATCCTTAGTAACTTCCTGATATGTTGAGTTTACAGCTCTTGGTATCCCCACCTAGCATGGAAGCACAACACATCTGGAGAATCCCAGTTGAGCATAATGCAACTTAGTGAGTGACATAGATAAGTAGTTTAGGGGACTATTTAAACAAGGTTGTCATACTTGGAATGGAAAATGCTAATCTGATGCAATGCCTGGTTTAAAGGCAAACAACCTATAGATTTTGCTTCCTGCCTACCCTGTCAGTGATGTAGCTAAGTCTCTGTTTTCTAGCTCAATCGTTTCTTTTGTTTTGCTTTTCTTTCATGTTAGCATAATGATCTTCTGTTCAGAGGTTAAAAAGAAAAAAAAGACAGGACCGTGGATTCAGGCCAAGCTACAGATAAAACGTATTAATTTCGAAGGAAAGAATGTTTTCCTAGTGAAATACAGCCAGTTTTACAATCCCAATTTCTTTTATTAATAGGCATGTGCCAGTTGTGCCCTGAAGATGGCACAATCAGCTTTTTTTCTTCTTCTTCCATTAAATCCTGTCCAATTCTCAGAGACTGCCTGGGCAAGTCCCTGCAGTTTTCTTGGCAAAGATTTTCAGAAGTGGTTTGCCATTGCCTACTTTCGAAGACTGAGAGAAAATGAATGCCCCAAGGTTATGCAGCTGGCTTTGTGCCTAAGGTGAGACTAGAGCTCCTTGTCCCTTGGTTTCTAATGGCTTAACCACTACACCAAACTAACTTTACAGAAATTCCTCTAGGATTATTACGGTGCTATATTTTTGATACTGACTCTTGAAATACAAAAGTTTTCTATATTAAATGATTCCCCCCCCCCTACAGTGAACACTGTCAGAGCTTTGCGATTTATTGTTAGCATTAATTAGATGCCAGAAGTGCCTTCACTAACCTGCCCTAGAATTAGTTTGACAACTTTGCAGGGATAAGAGAGACCCAGTTTGATTCACCTTGACCTCCTGGAGAAAGAGAGGTCTCATATTTCTCTTCTGCACATATTCATATATTTTATTTGAGTGGGTGTGTTATCTAATTGTGAAACAGAGATAGAGATAAATAGACAGACGTAATAGACAATCTGCTCTGTTTTGGTACAGGCTGATAGAATCTTTCTGGATCCTTTTACAAAAACTACTTACAGGGGGTGAAAAACCCTCATTGAATCTAATGTAGCTTATTCTGAAATAAGGAGATATAAAGATAATAGCTTCTATTTGGAACAACTGGAGAAAAAATATTTCAGAGATTTCCAGTAAGATTCTATTGCTTTAAAAAGCTGAGATTTGGTCCACATGCACATAGATGTGGAAACTGGCAGGATTCAATCTGGGCAAAAGAACTATAATGCAGCATATATTAAAGTAAATTAGCTACTTTTCAATAAAATATGCATTCCCTATACAGGTAATCTTTGACGTACAACAGTTCATTTAGTGACCATTGAAAGTTACAATGGCACTGAAAAAAAGGGACTTATGACCATTTTTCACACTGCAGCATCCCCATGGAGATGTGATCAAAATTCAGATGTTTGGCAACTGGTTCATATTTATTATCTTTTCTGGGTCCCAGGGTCATGCGATCAGCTTTTATGACCTTCTGACAAGCAAAATCAATGGGGTAGCCAGATTCACTTAAAAACCGTGTTACTAACTTATCAATTGAAATGATTCACTTAACAACTGTGGTAAGAAAGGTTGTAAAATGCGGCAAAACTCACTTAACAAATGTCTCACCTAACAACAGAAACTTTGGGCTCCATTGTGGTCATAAGTCGAGGATTACTTATACAATGAATTAAGAATGGACGGGCAGGTGACTTTCTATGCAGACCAAGGGCCAGGAATGAGGTTCCTTGGCCAGCAAAACTGCCACCCATATCTATAGGGGCACAGGATGGACAAGGTCTGGCTAATTAAAACAAAAACAAAAAACTGTCACTCTAAAATTCATTGCTTTCCACAGTATGGTTAATAGAGAACATTTTTAAAAATATCAAAATTAAATTATTAAATTGAATATTGACATTTGATTTTTGACTTGCTTTTTTTTGCTCATGATGAGTATAGCAATAGCAATAGCACTTATATACCACTTCACACTGCTTTAAAGCCCTTTCTAAGCAACATACAGAGTCAGCATATTGCCTCCAATAATCCTTAGGATACTGGCCTCAGAAGGATGGAAGGCTGAGTCAATCTTGAGCCGGTGATAATCGAACTGCAAAATTGCTGTAAGCCAGGAGTCAGCAGAAATAGACTGCAGTACTGCATTCTAACCACTGCACAACTATGGCTCTTTGTTGAAATTGTGGCCCCTACAGAGGCAAGTGACTGTATTCTTCCCTCAAATGTTTCTCCTTCCAATTTTGCTAAATACATATACCTATGACTGATTAGGTGCCATCAAATTAATGTTAACTCTTAGCAATCATACAGATACTTTCCATGTAATCTGTCTTTAATCCTGTCCTTCCATAAGTTTCCAAACCTATTGCCCACTGAAACAACACTACTCCCTTGCTGCAGGGCTTTGTCTCTTTCTCTTTCCTTCAGCTTTTTCCAGCAGTAGAACTTTCTCCAGAAGTCTATGTCTTTGGGTAAAGTATTCACGTAGGTTAATCTAAACCTAGTCCTTTAGGTCTTGAAGATTGATTTCTTCAATGGCCTTTTGTCTGTTGTCATGGCTATCCATACTATCTCCAGGGCTCTTCTCAAACACCAAAGTTCAAAAGCATCAATACACTTTCTGTACCACATCTTCAAATTCCAAAGTGTTTGTGTTTGTGTATGTGTGTATGTGTGTAAAATAAATAAAAGTATATAAATAAAAATAAATGCCGGAGAGGAAAACCTACATCGAATCAATTTTCTCTTTTTCTCATTCTTCCTAAAACCATAAACAGTTTTATTAAAAAGTTAAATTTCTGCAGAAATAAAATCCCAATTGATTAATACAGATACTTGTAAAACTGGAACTACAACTTTAAAGGAAACATTGTCCTTTTTCCTCTCACACATATAGCCTCTACTCTATTATTGCTTGCTGTGACACTTTTCACACTAATCTTAATCAGGACTTCTTTCTTGCTGCCAAATGCTGCTCTTTATGCGCAGTATATAGAAAGATAAGTGAAAAATTAATCAGTTGAAGCTCATGATCATAATTTCAGTAATAAAGATGAGCTCCTGTTTCTGAAATTCAGTGTTTATACTTTTTATGATCATGACATAGCCAGTATGAAATAATAACTTACTGATTTAAATACCCCCAGTCATTTTTGTTTGTTAGTGTCTTCTACCTTGTCGGTGGATGCTTTTATTTTGAAGACCTCCCTATGTAAGGATCTGTCAAGCGTGAGTACAGTAAGCAGCAGGCAATCTACTTATTCATCTTGACTCCCTGTCATATCCTTTATGACTTCAATCCTCTAAATGTTAGGCATGTAAAGATGGTGCAAACCCTTTGAACGAAGTAGAACTTAACTTCTGATTAAACTTGAATGGGACAGCATGTTGCAAATGAATAGAACCAGTAGGTGTCCTCTGTTCAAAGAGACTGTAAAATATTATATTATCTTTCTTTCTGCTAAGTATTATACTCTACAAAAGCATTGCCTACTGCTGTGGTTGGGACAATAAGGTTTACCCTTATCTCCCAGTATCTTCCTTTCCCCCCACAGATTCACATGATTCTATAAGTGAATTATCAGTACTACTTCTTTTTTGACATTTACATTTTGCTCTCAGCTGAACTCCCAACTTTCAATTTGCTTTTATAATTGCATTCTCATTTTCCCACTCCTGACCTTTTCAGAACCTTACAGCTCTGTGTCAGAATTGCATTTAATAAAGGAACGCAAGAGGAGGGGAAAAAGTTGTCTGCTTGATATAAGTTGATGGTAATGGTCCTCAACATGCAATCTTTTGTGTGCTTTTCTAGTTGAAAATTATATTCCAAATTGTGGCAGCTGCAACAGAAGTTCTCTTGACAGCAAGGCATCCCATTGCAGCAGATGCTATGTCCACCTTTGGGGAGCTATTGTACAGGTTGCACATTTTGTTAAATGTCAGAAACAAAGGTCCTATTTCCCCTTTTGTACATGGTTATAACTTCCTATGAATAGAGAAATCAAGAAGAGGATTTTGATGGCATTCCAAATAATGAGTTGAATTCCTTTCCATTCATGAGAAGAACTAGAATTCAGTAAAAAAAAAAAATCCTACTGGAATTTTACTACATTTCTCCTTGCACCCTCACTATTCCTTCCCTCCAAGGTCACAGACACAAAATAGATGCTGAGAGAGTGGATATATGATAAACTGAAAACGGTTCTGCAAAAGTGGATATAACCACAGCAAAGACCAGGGAACTGGTGAATAGACTGGTTCCTTGGAATCTCTCTAGATAAACAGAAGATGGGAGATTGCCCACATATGCTCCAGACAGCAGATCTTTGCAAGGAGACTAGGTTTTCGCAGTACGAGATGATGATGTTAGCCATCTTACTCACAACTACAGTGTCGCAACTAAGCAACGCACACGTTTGTATCGAAGCCACAGCGACCTGAAGGATGGCATTCCTCTTCATCAGAATAAGCTCTATATCATAATAATATGCACAGTCTATGTAAAATGCTGTGAGGTGAAGCTCTATGCATTAACCACAATTCATGTGATTGAGTTCATATGAATAATTATTATTAAAAATGGTAATCATGGGTGATAAGGGTAATCAGGGGTAATGAAGGGTATTGAGGGGAAATCATTATAAATATCGAGTCCCAGGAAACTCGGGTTAGATCCAACTTTATTTTGTTTGCTTAGTTATTATCTCGGACTCCTTGCGGAGGAAGGAATAAACAATAAGCTTTTGTGTTACGAAATACTGAAGCGAAGAGTGTCTTATTTTCTCCCTGCATTTGTGCCAAAGAGTAGCTGAGAGGAAAGTTGGATCTCTTACATCCTATAATATTTTGTTACCTGTGATATTATGGCTGAAGGTAGGTTTTGAGGATGTTTCGGTGGTGGATGTGGATAATGCTGTTGGAGGGGCTGGCATGGTGCCTCAGCAGCCCTCAATTCAGTTGGACGATAATGTGGTGTCTTTGGAAAGTGGACAAACAGATAATGCGAGATGTGAAGAGGATCCTCAGCCTGTGGTACGGCTGAAAATCCGGAAGGAACAGAAAGCAGGATTGGAGTTGAGAGACGATATGAGGGGAAAAGTTTCACAAGGGAAACCTCCTACTTTTATGCTGCTGACTTCTAGGACGTTTGAGAAGTGGAGAGAATGACAGGTTGCTGATGAAGATGAATGTAGTACTACTACGACCAGTTTAAATGCTAGTACGTTGGAACTGCTCCATGTCAAGTATGGTGACTTAAGCATTCGTGACTCTATTCCCCTGACCATTTGGGAAAGTCCAGGGAGGGGATTTAGAACAGAAGACACATCTTTTTTAGTTCAAGTGCCAGAGATAGCAGGGAGATGAGGAGGAGGAGGTCGAGGGAGCATTTTCTATGGAAGTAGATGAATCATTAGCAGATGTAGTAGGAGTATGAGGAACCCAGAGTAAAACCTCTAAACCAGTCCCAGGTTCCAGGGTTGAATTTAGGGATGTGCAAATGGGGAATAGACAAACAATTCACTCCTGGGGTCCATCAGGGACATCTGGATATTAGCCCCAAAGAATGGTTTGAGGTGGTCCTCCTCCTGTAAACATTTCCTTTGATGGGAACCCTGATAGGTTAGCATTATTTTTAAGCCAAATTGTGAACCACCTAGAATTATATTCAAATTGCTATCCTTCTCAATGGTCTATTATAGTTGTGATAACTACAGTGTTAACAGGTGATGCTGCTGATTGGGCTGCAGAGTTGCATAGTGTGCATGCAAAGGAATTGATTGATGTTGGTTTGTTTTTGGATGCACTCAAAGTTCAATTTGAAGATAGGTCAAGGATACATCAATATGAAGAAGCATTAATGTCATTGAAGCAGGATGGAAGGCCTGCTGTGGAGTATGTAGAGAATTTCGGAAATTAGCAACTAGGTTGCACACCTGGCCAGAAAGACTATTGATTAGAGAATTTAGATCTGGTTTAGATAGAGGATTGAGGCAGGCTTATCTTTATAGGGAGGCTCCCCAGAAACTGGAGGAATGGTGTAAAACAGTTGTGGAGTTGGATATGGGACTGAGGGAGTTCCATCCTATGTTTGGAGGGCCCAAAAGACAACCAATAGTAGCAGTAGCACCACGGGGTAAAGTGGGGGAGGAGACTAAAAGGATTGATAGAGGAATGGGGCCCACGAGGTGTTTCCGATGCCAAGGTCTGAGACATAGGTCAATGGAGTGTCCATCTATAGAACTAGATAATAGAAAACAGGTGGCTCGCATTCCTAGCACCACAAGTAGCAATTTACCAGGTGGTATCATTCCCCATGGTAGGAAACAAGGGACAGTTACATCTGAAAGATCTCAAGGGGTGTCACAAAAAACGAACACGGAAGTAATGACAAATAGATATGAGAGGAAAACACCTGATGGCAAACAACTACCCAAGGTAGTCTCGGGGTTATATGATAGTGGAGATGACAGTCTGGATGAGGATGATTTGGTGAGTAATCCTGTGCGACCATTTGTTATACCAGTAGTATTGGAAAATCTAACAAGCAAATTGAGGGGTCAGTGTGGAGCATTAATCGACACTGGATGTACTAGATGTTTAATTAGTAAAAAAGTGGTCGATGAATTAGAGTTAGCAGTGGAAGAACTGCCCAAACCTTGCGTTTTGAACAAGTGGATGGTTCATCGTTAGGTGGGAGTCCTGCTACAATAATGACAATCCCTATCAAGCTAGAGATAGAGTCATTGGGAGTCTTTACGATTTATTGTAGTACTACAGATGAGGGAGGCACTGATTTTAGGTCTAGTATGATTAGACAAATGGAAGCCCACAATATGGTGGGAAGACGGTTTTAGGAAGTTACGAATTGCAGTTGGCCCTATGTCCCTCTATATGTAAATAATAGGGAAGTTGTAACAGCTATAGATGATTCTGAAGAACTACATTATCCAGAGGAATATAAAGACCTAGCAGATGTGTTTAGCGAAAAGGACTGTGAAACATTACCATCACACAGAACAACTGATTGCGCAATTGATTTAATTCCTGGAGCAAAGTTTCTAAAGCCATGAACGTATGCATGACTCCAAAAGAGATGGAGGAAATGAGACAATATATAGATAAAAATTTGGCACGTGGATTTATTCAACCCGGGAAATCACATATAGCTGTCCCTGTTTTATTTCACAAGAAAAAAGATGGTGGATTACATCTTTGTGTTGATTTCCGCGGGCTCAATGCTATTTGTATAGACAATGTATATCCTTTACCACTGATCAATGATTGGTTAGCAATGTTAGTGACTGGCAGGTATTTTACGAAATTGGACTTACGAGAAGCCTACTATGGAGTTTGGAAACGAGAGGGGGATCAATGGAAAACTACTTTTAATTGCCCCCTTGGAAGTTTTCAGTTTAACGTTATGCCATTTGGGTTACAAGGGGCACCTCCTGTCTTCATGCAACTTATAAATGAAGTGTTACAAGAACATTTATATCGTGGCATTCTAGTATATTTAGATGATATTTTAATTTATACCAAAACAATGTGACCTTAGTGAGGAAAGTTCTGAAAAAATTACTTGACGCCAAATTATATGTGAAACTTTCCAAGTGCGAGCTTCACTGTACGTCATTGGATTATTTGGGGTACAGAATATCCAATAAAGGAATAAAAATGGATCCCAATAAAGTCAGAGCTGTAGTTGATTGGAAAGAGCCAAAAACACGAAAGCAATTACAAAGTTTTTTAGGATTTGTGAACTTTTACCAGCAGTTTATTCCTAAATTCGTGCAAATTGCTTTACCACTAACAGAATTGTTAAAAACTAAACATCAAGCACCAAAACCCAGACCTAGTCAACCTATTGTATGGTCACAGGAGTGCCAGTGAGAGTTTGATGACCTGAAAGTTTTATTTGCTCAAGAGCCCATTTTAAAACATCCTGATACAATTAAAAGTTTTGTAGTACAAGCTGATGCAAGTGATGTGGCTGTGGGGGCTGTCCTCTTACAGTATAACATTGATGGCCAATTACAGCCATGTGCATATACATCACAGAAATATACAATCACAGAACGCAGGTGAGCTATTTGGGAAAAGGAGGCTTTCGCCATAAAATGGGCACTTAGTACACGGAGACACCTATTAGAAGAGTTGAAAGAAAAAAATCAAAGTTTGGACGGATCATAAAAATTTACAAGCATTATAGAAACTGAGAAAACTATCCCCTAAACAAGTAAGATGGGCTTTGTATTTTAAACGTTTTGATTTCCAGTTGTGATATGTTCCGGGAGGTAAAAACTTCATGGCGGATGCACTATCTAGACTATCTCAATACAATGTGTCTAGAGATGAAGTTATTCAGCCCATGATCTCTGTAGGACCGTCAACCAAACAAATTCAGATGTTGACCACAAAAGAGATAACCAAAAAGGAATTAGAAGATGCTACAAAAATGGATGTATGGATAAAAACAAATAATAGTGCCTGTTTACATAAAGATGGATTGTATTAGAGAGGTGATAAAATATATGTTCCATCAAATTGTAGAAAAAAAATATTATCCCAATGTCATAATGTAAGGCAGGCTGGACACTTTGGATTTTTAAAAACACTACATTTGGTAAGGTTGCAGTTTTGGTGGCCACATATGAGATCAGACATTGAACAGTACCTTAAAGAATGCCACATTTGTGCTACTATGAAACCTCGAGTAGGAAAACCTTTAGGACTATTACAAACTGTATCGGATCCAAACCAGCCATGGCAAGATATAGTCATAGACTTTATTGTGGAGTTGCCCAGCAGTAACAGATATACAGTAATCTGGAATATTATAGACTTGTTTTCAAAACAAGCTCACTTTATACCATATAAAGGATTACCTTCGGCAACAAAATTAGCCAACCTGTTTATAAAACATGTATATAGATTACATGGCACACCAAGGAGGATAATTTCAGATAGAGGTGTGCAATTCACAGCACGATTTTGGAGAGCGTTTGTACGCCTTTTAGGATGCTCTCAAGGTCTTAGCTCTGCATACCATCCCAGCACCAATGGTGCTTCTGAAAGAGCTAATGTGATTATTGAAAGGTATTTGAGATCATATACATCTTATCAACAGCGAGAATGGGCTGATTTATTTCCATTTGCTGAAGTAGCATATAATAATGCTATACATGAAAGCACAGGATATAGCCCATTCCAGGTAGTAAATGGCATAGAATTTGTGCCAATCCCTGATTTACAATGTGATGAACAACAACCCATAAATGTCCAAATGTGGTCGAAAAAAGTTCAGGATAGTTGGGATAAAGTAAAAGAGATTTTCAATAAAACAGCACTAGAATATAAACATCAAGCAGACAAAAAAAAAGAGTATAAAGCATTCAAACCTGGAGATCATGTTTACCTATCAACTAAATATATAAAATTACACCCAAATAGTTGAAAATTGGGACCAAAATATATTGGACCTTTCCAAATTACAAAAGTGATAAACTCCGTAACTGTAAAACTTAAATTGCCACCACGGTTACATCAAATACATCCTGTATTTCATGCTAGTTTACTTAAGCCTGTAGAACACATTGATATACCTCAACTTGAGGAATCTGTAATAGTTAAAGATGTAACCCATGCTGAAATTGATAAAATTATAGATTCGCGGATATGTAGAAAAGTGTTACAATATTTAGTGAGATGGAAAGGATATCCTGAAACAGGAGCAACCTGGGTGAAAGTAGCAGATGTGTGTGCAAATAGACTGATAAGGTAATTTCATACCAAATATCCCGATAAACCTGGACCACAAGCAGAGACATAATTAGTGATATAATGTATATTGTTTTATACACTGGTTCCTGGTAGAGGGGGACGCATGCCACAACTACGCAACGCACACATTTGCATTGAAGCCACAGTGACCTGAAGGATGGCATTCCTCTTCATCAGAATAAACTCTGTATCATAATAATATGTGTGGTCTATGTAAAATGCTGTGAGGTGAAGCTCTATGCATTAACCACGGTTCATGTGATTGAGTTCGTACGAATAATTATCATTAAAAACGGTAATCATGGGTAATAAGGGTAATCGGAGTAATGAAGGGTAATGAGGGGAAATCATTATAAATATTGAGTCCCAGGAAACTCGGGTTAGATCCAACTTTATTTTGTTTGCTTAGCTATTATCTCAGACTCCTTGCGGAGGAAGGAATAAACAATAAGCTTTTGTGTTACGAAATACTGAAGCGAAGAGCGTCTTATTTTTCTCCCTGCATTTATGCCAAAGAGTAGCTGAGATACAGTAGAGATTTTTAAAGGAAAGTGAAATTTGGAAACTTTCTTTTCTAATTATTTTAAAATTGTTCATTAACTTCTTCTATGCCAAGGGTCTTCAAACTTGGGAAGTTTAAGACTTGTGGACTTCAGCTCCCAGAATTTCTGAGCTAACATGACTGGAGGAGGAATTCTGGGAGTTGAAGTCCACAAGTCTTAAAGCTGTCAAGTTTGAAGACCCCTGTTCTATGCTATTAGAGAACTTTGTAACAACAAGTCTGAAAACTTGATCTTCAAGAAGAGATGATTATCCATTTTGATACTATTTTATATTATTTTATCATTTCCACTGGGGAGTTTTCATTTATTTCTTTAATTTATACTCACTGCAATCAAACCTTTTTTTGGCAGTTAACAGCAAAAAAATTTAAATGGGGAGAAAAAAACTATATAAAATAAATTTCCCTGTCTGGAATATTCATTGAGAAAATCAATCTATGTGGTTAGTAGCAGCTGAAAATGCCACATAATCAATCATTTAATCAAAAGTAAGAAATATAATTAAGAAAAATGAATATTTTGACTAATTTAGAACTTCATTAAGTCTTAAGTTTTTTATTTTGATTACAATGTAATTTTCTAAAAGCGAGAATTACATGTGATCACAATCCACATAAAGACATGAGGTTGTTGAAGATATGTCTACTCTGAAGTAAATTCCATGGTGTTCATACTAGTAGTAAAGATTTTAATCTTACCCTTTAATCTAACACATGAGTAATCAAAGTAAATTATCTCCTTTATGTCAGTTAGGCTTACTCCTTGATAAGACAATACATGGTTGCAGCCAAAGTTTGTTCACTAACTTCATCATGGATTTTTGTGTGTGCATGCTCTATCTAGAAGTAAATATTCTGAAGATCAGCTGGAACTTCATTGCAGTTAGTTTGCCAAGTCTCTTTTTTTGTTTGGGTTTAGGAGAAGGGGTGGCTTTAAAAATTTCAGCAACCAGTTCTCTGCTCGGTTGCTGGGTGGGCATGGTCATGGTGGGCATGGCCTAGTTGGCCTCCTGAACCATGGGGGAGGGGGCATTTTTGCCCTCCCTGGACTCCGAAGGCTTTCCTCGAGCTTCCGGGAGGACAAAAATGGTCTCCCCGAACTCCAGAGGCCCCCTGGAGGCCAGAAACGGGCCTGTTTCCGGTCTTCCAGAGCCTCTGAGAGGCCTGTTTTTTGCCCTCCTTGAACCTCTGCACAGTTTCTGAACTTACCTGGGATCCAAAACGGGCTGCGTGGGGACTCCTGGCAGGGGAGGGGAGGGGAGGGTGGGTGGGGCCAGCTAGTCATTGGAACTACCGGTTTGGTGAACCAGATATAAAATTAGCATCCAATTCAGCCAAACTGGTAGCAGCCCACCCCTGTTTAGGTGTGTAGCCGATATACTCTTAAAATCTTTTTCTTCAGTTGGAAATCATAATGAACTTATTAGGGAAGCTGAAGTTGGAAAATCAAATAGAAGCTTGATCATAAAAAACTTAGGATTCATATTCTGGATATCATGGTTTCTTATTAGAAAAAAAGAGCAGGGCTATTTGGACCCAGAACAAATTAGTTCAAGGGTTTGCTCATGCACAGGAAGACATGAAGAAAAAGCCATTGTCTTTTTTTGCATTCACTGCTGGCATAATTTTATGGGGCACAACTTGCATATTGTGTTACTATTGTATTTAAAAATAAAGGTGAAGATTCTCTGGGGTCAAGATCAACTCATGGTGACTTTTATGTAGTTTTCCGGGCAACAGTATGAAAGTGATTTGCTATTGGTACTTTTTGGACCTTTTCAACTTTGAAATTAAGCCTACAGCTCTGAGACTTTCTGATAATCTCCCAATATTGAAAACAATCCAATTTCTTTAATGCAAAAGTTCTTAAGATTTGGCAAAAGTACATAGTAATCTGTACCTGTCTGGCCCACATTTCTGTTCCACTTTAGTTATACTTCTGGTGGAATCCTAATGCTTGTGAGTATACTGAAATGGATTCTACTTCAGGAATCCAACTTAAACTTGAGTGATTTGATATACAAAAAACTGCAGGGATTGCTCACAACCTACCTCATAAGATACTAGATTGCTGACTGGGGCCAATATGACATCTAGCAGATAGTCGTAAGGTACATTAAGTTCAGTTCTCTGCAAATGGTATCAACAAAGAGTGCCACTGGTTTTGATCTCCTGATTGCCATAACATAGGATACCATTACAAAGTAAGATGGAGGATAATTCGAAATCTTGATCGAGAGATTCCTTCATCAATATATTCTATGGTAAACAATATTATAGGTTGTCACTACTCATACCGATGCAGGACACGCTAATGTCCTCTAGTCTATCCAGCTTCCTACTTAAAACCAGAATGATAGAAGTTAACAAACCTTGTGCCATTCCTGAAACACAAGGAGTAGCTGTATTAGTATTAGTAACTATAGTTTTACATGTGGGAAGGTTTTAATGAGGCTTTTTCTTTTCATATCAAACCAATGAAACTAAATGTATACATATATCAAAGGATATTGTGAAAAGGCAAATATAGAGCAAATAAGGGAAGCCAAAATATATATGTACTGTATTTTTCGGAGTATAAGACACACTTTTTCCACTCCCAAAAGTGGGTAGAAATATCTGTGCATCTTATATAGCAAATGTTGCCAAAGCCCCACCCACCCACTGGCCCCTACTCTCTGGCCTCTGCCTCCCAGCAATTTGCCTCCTTGCAGCAGACAGCAAACAGCCTGTCTCAACTTTAGCACAGCCAGATTAGCACAAGCAGCTGATTGTCAATTAGATCAGCTTCCCAACGATCAGCTGTTTAAGGCTGCAGGGATTGTCATTGCCTATTGCCACCTCCACATGCCCCATTTTTGCCCTCTGCATCCCATATTTGGCCTCTGTGTACCCCATTTTCGACCTCTGAACACTCCATTTTCCACCCATTCTCATCCCCACTGCCTGGAACGGTTCCAGGCTGCTACAGTCATGCTCAAGGGGTGCACCTGCCTAAATTAATCTTCATAATATAAATTAATGCTATATTGTGAAAAGAAGTGACCTGTCCATGACAAGGATATAACTCATAGATCACTGCCTTCAAGGATACTATTCTGCAAAAATTCTGGTAGATCTCAAGTGTAGTGTTTTGGAGAAAATCTTTCAACCCTCCTCTCCTTGTTGAAATTGCTATTTTCCATATGAAAAAAAAGTACCTTCCAGTAATTCTTAGATGAGTCTTAAGTGATTAGTGCCTATTGTTATAGTTTTGGAGTTGAGGAAGGCACCTAAATTAAGGTCTCTGCATCTTTATCCCAGAAATCGCAGTATTGCACCTCCTTATCTTTAACTATTTTCTTTTCAAATGGTCTGTTCTAAAATAGAGGCAATATATTAAAGCAATCCATGAACTGCGAACCAACAATAAAATCCCAGCATCCCTCTTTGCTGAAATTCATGGGGATTTTATACCATAAATGGCCTGCAATCAAACCCACAGTTCTATAGGAACAAATTAGGCACCGCTGGAGCTTTTTGTATTTTCCTAGAAAGCAGCACATTCGCTATTTCTATTAGCGTTTATCATAGGCATTTTGAAAATTCAGAATGGTATTGAGCAAAAGACTGCATCTGAAATGTTATCGCATTGAATGTTTAGAGAGGCATTTTAATTCCTCCGTGGGAGGAGCTTTTCATTTACCGGTAAATATTAGAAAATTGCTGTCATTGTTTATTTTGCAGACATAGAATCAGAGGCCTTTCTTGGGGACTCACCTTTCTTTTCTTAATACAGAGCATTTAATCTTAATCACCCAGCATTTAATGAGGCATTATCAGAGATCTTAGGGGGTCTAGCCATGTATTGTTTAAATGGAATGATCCAAATTGTTGGACTCTTAGTTGTTTATCTAAGGCTGCAGGATACAATTTGTAAATTTCAGACAATAGGGGGCAGACTGAGTTAAAGTTTGAAAGGAGAAGTCCTCGCTGTCCAGAGAGGTACTGAGCTGTATTTACATACCCTCCC
Source organism: Pseudonaja textilis (assembly GCF_049901715.1). NCBI lineage: Eukaryota > Metazoa > Chordata > Lepidosauria > Squamata > Elapidae > Pseudonaja > Pseudonaja textilis. The sequence goes on along the minus strand of NC_141990.1, from coordinate 252,622,488 downwards.
CACTTCCAGCTTATGAAATGGCACATGAAACTGCTTTTTACCTAATCTGTGTGTCAGGGTGCAGCCTTGTAAGTGAGGAAAGCTTCAACTTCTATCACAGATCCCCTTTCACAAAGCAGATAGATTACAAGTTTGTATTCAACTTGGTTGATTTAAAATCTTTTTATTAACTGTTTATTTAATTTTAGCCACCCAGTATGGCTCTGGCATACTGTCAGCATACTTTTGGCTGCCTTGCCTGTCTAAAGAAACTTTTGGCAGGGTCCTTGGTCTGGGATTTGCACGCTTTTTCCGTCCTAACAAGCATGCTTCAGGCGCCTAACCATACTTAGAAAATAAAAAAAGGAGCAAGCTTTACTTAACCATGAAAGGAGTACGAAGGGATTTTGTTGCTTCAATTAATACCTTTTGTGAACCTAACTCTAATCTGGATCCTGATACCAAAGGAGAAAAAAAAGGACTGCCAGATCTCCTTTAATCTAGTCTTTCTACTTTTCATTTGATCTGCTCATCTGCCTTTAGAAGTAAACAATATAGGACTTCAAAAAGTTATAATATGTGCAGTCCTCTGGAATGGTAGAACAATAAGCAGGAGGTTGGACTAGAAGACCTCCAAGTTCCCTTCCACCTCTGTTATTCTGTTCTAATTCCTATTACATAGAATATAAAAATATATAGGCTAAAGGTAGTAGAGCTAACCATACATTCAAACTTGAACGTGCCCATAATGGGATTTTTTCCTTCTTCCTTCAAACAACGTAGATTCATATGAAAGCATTGCCACAGCTAATACAAGTTCTCCCGTTGCAAACGTAATTAGTTATGTTGCAAAATGCATCAACATTACAGATGTGAATGTAAGTCCGGTGCTCCACTCCAGACATGAACAATATGGCACATATGCCTAAGTATTACCACAATATGTGCCATATTGTTCAGGTCTGTACAGGTAATACTTGACCTAGGGCCCCAATTGGGATGAAAATTTCCATTGCTAAGCAAGATGGTTGAATGAGTTGCGCCCAATTTTATTACTTTTATTTGGCCAGAGCTGTTAAGCAAATCATTACAACCAGAATTCCCAAGACACTACATGCTGGCTGGGGAACTCTGGGAGTTGAAGTCTACAAGTTGCCAAAGTTGGTGAGCTCTGGTTAAGTGAATCATTATGTCATTAAGCAAATCCAGTTGTTAAGGTAGTAATGCAGTTGTTAAGGGAATCTAGCTTCCCTTTGCTTGTCAGAAGGTTGCAAAAGATGATCACATGACCCTGGGACTCTGCAACCATTATAAATACATGCCAGTGGCCAAAGCACTTGAATTTTGATCACGTGACCCTGGGAATACTGCAACAGTGTGAAAAACAGTCATGTCACCTTTTTCAGTGCCCGTGTAACTTCTAATGGACACTAGACGAACCGTTGTAAGTCAAGCAAAATCCATAAATCAATCAATCCTTGCTCTGGTGCGTTGGTTACAAGTCAGATAGCAGTGTTTAACATAGAAGGATCAACCTCTGTCCAGGCTGCTTAAATATAGTAAGTGATAGATAAAAGTGATAGATGAGAATTCAGGCTTGGAGCAAAACTGGAAACACAGGAAAGAATGTGGCAAATGTGACAAAATATTATAAACTGGCCTTGAGCCTGAACAACAGCCGGGATTCTCACTCTGCTGTCTGTTTCATTTGTAGCTATGTTTGATTCTTAGCTTTCATTTCCATCAGCGAGAACACATTCTCAAAATCCGGCTCCATGGTGCTGGAACTTTGGTTTTTATTCTATATGTTGAGCTGGCATTGCATCTAACAGAAAGTGCAGTGCCCTATACATTTTGTAAATAAGCAAACAAATAATGACAATTACCTAAAGGACCATTGAAGGGAGTTAGTATAAATTTGTGCATATTTGGGTAGAGTTTTGGAGGCACAGAGTGGTGGTATTCAGCAGGTTCTGACCAGTTCTGGAGAATCGGTAGCGGAAATTTTGACTAGTTCAGGGAACTGGCAAATACCACCTCTGACTGGAGATTTTACAATATCCTTCCCCTGCGATGCCCACCAAGCCACGCCCACAGAACCGGTAGTTTAAAAAAAAGGAATCCCATCACTGGAGGCACATTTAAAAAGTTAAAGTGGCAGCTTCCAATAGTATATGCCATGGACTTAAAAATGGATGGCATCACTATCCTGACTTTTTGTTGCTGTTGTTGGCCTCTTCTCCTTAGAAGAAAGAAGTGGTTTTTTTAAAAATAGAGATGCTTTTTCCCCAGCAAATGCTTCACAAACAGTGCAGTCCTCTCCCCTCTGGAATCATTGTTTGATATATGGATAAATACAGGAACAGAGTTTTAAAGGTGGTCAGACACTGATATGTCAGAATGTATCATAGGCAAAAACAATTTAAACCCCCTACCTCAAAACACTGGAATCATTTGACTGAATATTTCGCACTACTGGTTAGCAATGCTTGATTTAATCAGCTCCACTCTGGGTTCTAATCAGAGGTGGCATTCAGCAGGTTCTGACCAGTTCTGGAGAACCGGTAGTGGAAATTCTGAGTAGTTTGGAGAACTGGCAAATACCACCTCTGACTGGCCCCGCCCCCATTCTGTTCTCTGTCTCCCAAGTCCCAGCTGATCAGCTGGGTCTTCTTTGGTTGCCCTGCCCAGGAGAACAGAGCTGGAAAGAAAGTTAGTGGGGTGGGGAGAGAATGGAGATTTTACAGTATCCTTCCCCTGCCACGCCCACCAAGCATCTGAATTTTGATCACATGATTATGGGGATGCTACAATGGTCATAGCTGTGGAAAATGGTCCTAAGACACTTTTTTTCAGTGACATTGTAACTTTGAATGGTCACTAAATGAACTATTGTAAGTCGAAGACTATCTGTACAGGCCTCTGTCATGCTAAGCAGTTCCAAACAGTGGTGGGATTCAAAAAATGTTACTACCTGTTCTGGGGGCATGGCTTTGTGGGTGTGGCTTTGTGAACATGGCAGGGGAAGGTTACTGCAAACTCGCATTCTCTCCCCACCCCACTAAACTGCTTTCCAGCTCTGTTCTCCTGTGCAGGGCAACCACAGAATACCCAGCCAATCAGCAGGGACTCAGGAGGCAGAAAATAGATGGGGACAGGGCCAGTCAGAGGTGGTTTTTGCAGGTTCTCCGAACTACTCAAAATTTCCACTACTGGTTCTCCAGAACTGGTCAGAACCTGCTGAATACCACTTCTGGTTCCAAACTGTGTTTGAACAAACTTATTAGATAGGATGACAGTTTTCTGCCCTAATGAATTCTCCTATTCCCTCCCCCTCCAAAAGAAATGAAAGAAGTTGTGTTTGATGCAAATCTGAGGAGGTGGGTAAAGGATTCCTTATTGGCCAGTTGGCTAGAAGAATGATGATTGGCCATTAGTTGTTTGTACTGCAAAGAACATTTTAGTCTTTATAACCATAGATAGTCAAAACAATCCATTCAAGCCCTGCTTAATTTTCGTTCTAAGATCAGATGACCTGGTGGACAGGAGAGCCAGCTCTCTGGACATATCCCTAAAATGTTTATAGTCTCAAAGCTGTCTTCAAGAGACAGTTCCCCCAAAGCATCCATCAGAGTTTAATACGTTTTGAGGTTATGAAGGCATGAACAAAACTGCCAGGTTGAATTTCTAAGAAAATGTTGCCTTTTTAACAGAGTTTCAAAGACACTGCTTTAAAATCCTTGTAATCACAGTCACAATATATCATTGTTTCATTTTACATGGATGCTCCAGAATAGTGACATTTTTATTCTAATTGTAAGGTGAACAGACCATAGAATAGGAGATTGGAAAATATATACTTTATATGGAAATGTTTATTCAGACTCAAGCAATGCCATCATTTTTCATCCTTCCAGACAATAGACAAAGACTGAACTCCTGTATTTACTTACCCACAGATCTCTTGCTAAAAAGCCTTTTTTTTTGTACCTGAGGTGGTACAAAACTGTCTCAGACTGGACAATTCAATGGCAGAAAGTTGTGTTTACAATGTGAATAAAGCATTCTGGCCAATGTAGATTTTTATAGCTGCCCTACAAAATAATTTTGGCAAACCCTCTCTCAAAGAAACTTCGCGGATAAACTCATGTGTGTAACTTAGAACAGAATTTTATCCATAAAGAGCCTGTTCCTAACTCTCTTTACTCGCAAGTTAGACCCACTGGTTCGGTGGGCTTTCAATATGTGTGCTTATATTTTGTAGTTGAGAGTCACAATTCCACCCAGTGGAGATGGGATATAAATAACATTTTAGCATTACTATGTTTCATGGTATTATTCTTAGCATCAAACATTGCACTAGGATACGATTTACTAATGCATTAATATAGTGTTATTGCTTAATGCCTAAAGGATAAGCAATAAGCATAATTTATAAATGATGGCAGATTAACTCTTGCTGTGCCTATAAAACTATGGAGTCCTTGCAGGAGAAGCTGTTGATTAAAGGTATTGTATAATAAATTGATAATCATATCTTTATCGGTAGAAAATGTATTAGTCTAATAGAGGATGATTCAATTTAGTCCATTTAATCTAATCTGTTTTGAAAATAGTTCATAACTTTTAGCAGTTGTTATAATTTATATCATTTAGTAATATTTCCAACACCAGTTTTATACAGAACTCCTAGAAATGTATAAAACAAAATGTTCTGGAGAGCAATTTTCTTTTCAGTGGTTGACATTATTCTTTGTGCAGCAGCATATACATGTTGCACTAATGTTTAAAACTTAGTGAAATGATTCCCAATCTATAGACTATATATTTATTTAGAAGATTTGTATGGCCACCCAACTCACTCATGGTGATTCCCAGTGGCTTACAAAGATAAAATTCCAGTGCAAAAACCAATACTTCCCTCTCCCTGGGTTGGTGATAACAATGAGGCCAACCACTTAATGGGCTTCATTTAATAGGGGTCCCCAGGCCCATGGACAGGCCCATGTGTTCAGGGCTGTCTGAAAGAGTGTCAAAATGGGGGACAATCTTATCCCTACAGGGATGATGTTTCACAAAAAAGGGAGCCACCATGAAGATGGGCCTTCTGCTTGTTTCTACTTAGATAGAGCTCTTAAAGAGAGAGGACCTATATCATTCGCTGTTTTTTCTTTGGGTTGGGAAGATATGACTGGGAAAAGACAGTCCTTTAAATAACTCTGTTCCAGGTCATGTAGTGCTTTGAAGATGACAATCTTCAAACTGGATCCAGAGGCAAATTGGCAGGTCCTGCAAGAGAGGTGCAAATCTAGGCTTGCACGAAACCATGCAGACTGCCATATATTGAACCAACAGAAACTTTTGGATATTTTTCAAGGGCAGCCCCATGTAGAGTGCATTGCACTAATCCAGACAGGAAGTGACTAGGTCATAGGTGACTGTGAGCGGGGCTTGTTGGTCCAGGAAAGGGTATAATATATATATTATATATATATACACAACCAACAGTTGTACGAAGGCCCTCTTTGCCACAACTGCCATACTAGGGATTGCTAGTGATCTTTAAAAGTAATAATTTCTGCCAAAGGCTTTTGCGTGTGTGTGTGTGTGTGTGTGTGTGTCTGTGTCTGTGTATCTCTGTCTCTTTCTCTCTCTCTCTCTCTCTCTCTCTGTGTGTGTGTGTGTGTTTGTGTGTGTGTGTATCAGAGGTAGTATTCAGCAGGTTCTGACCAGTTCTGGAGAACCGGTAGAGGAAATTTTGAATAGTTTGGAGAACTGGCAAATACCACCTCTGACTGGAAATTTTACAGTATCCTTCCCCTGCCACATCCACCAAGCCACACCCACATTGTGGAAGCTTGTCTGGCATCTCCTCTGTGAGCCAGATGTATCCCAAGGTGACTTGGAATGTCCGTAAGGTGTTTGGGTTTAATGCTTTGTAGATCTCAGCAGGAGTGCCGTCATGCCCTGTTGCTTTGAGTTTATCTGCAAGATCATTTCTTGATCATATCAGTAGAGCAAGTCAAGTCTAGGGCATTGTAGACTAGCAGCTGAGGAATCTGCTGTGGGAGATCAGGATCAAATGTGCCCAACCTAGGCAGTAGATTGGAAAAGTATTCAGATCAGGCTCAACCCAAGGTGGGTGGGTGGGTGGGTGAGGAGTCTACCCTCTTTTAGAAAGACATAAGCTGCCTTTATGGTGCTGAAAAACTACATAGTGTTTGCAATTTGTGTCTGCATAGTGTTCCACCTGCTCAGCCTTTCTCTACTACCACTTGTCCTTATTCTGCAGATGTTTAAAATTATCTTTCTTTGAGACAGATGATGGAACATTTTATGCAGTGGAAGCTTCTGTAACGAATGAGACACATAGTGAGTTCTTTTTGGCTTTCTCAATTAACCAGAAAGAATTCAAGTCAAGGGAGTCTTCATTGTCCTCTACAAACTATGAACACAGATATTTATTTTATAAAGTTAAGCAATAGAACTGGATGCAGGATTCATTTTACTTTAAATATATGTGATTTTTACATGTGTAATATTTTAATGAATAGGGCAAGTGCAGTCTTTGAACACAGTTTCAAGAAGAATAATAGACAGTTTAGTTATAAAATAATAACAGATTGAAGGTAATATTGGTGGGAGTATCCATAAAATTTGAATGGCAAGATCCTGAAAGATAAGTATCAATCTCCATCCTGGGAGGTAATATACCAAGGGAAGAAAAATCCTGTAAGGAACCTCAAAGAATGGATGTGAAGCACAGTTGGTCAGTGTTGGTGAAGCAACCACCATTAGATATCATAGCATATTGGACTAATAAGAACAACATCAATTATAGACTGATGTTATCTTTGATACAGTGTGCCAAAAAGTACATCTGTTTCCTATGCAGTTTCAAAGGAACAGATTTTGTTCTCTTTTTTGCTAGCCGTGCAACACGGGCTGTTTGAAATCTGTTGTTTCTGTTCAACCCTCTATTTGTGCAATTTGAAGACTTAATAATTAGGATTGTGGTAGACTATGATATATGGAAACTAGAGCTGAAACAAAATGAGCATGTTAAGAGAATGTGAGAAAAAAAACGGTCCACCTAAAGCATCTTTAGGTGTCTGAGTGAGGGAGCAAAGTGTGTATTTAATATTTATTTCTTCACAGTTCCTTGGTTTAGCTTGTTGATGTGATGTCAGCATTCTATTTAATTTTCTTAAAATGACAGAGGTTAATTGCCTCTGTGTTATTTCTGGCAGCAGTGTTAAAAAAAAGACTTTCTTTGCAGATGTTGCTCTAGCAGAGTAAAATTGTTTACTGAAGATTTGATTTGGCACTGATTCAACGATCACCAGTACAAAGGGCAAGGAAGAAAGTTATAATAGATGGTGCAGCTTTGTCATCCACTGTTTTAACTCAGTAACAATTTTATCCTATGGGGGATGAAGGGGAGAAAATTATGACCAGCCACATCAAAATGGAGATGGAGGAGTAGGAGGAGACAAAGAAATTCATTATAGTATCATGCACTAATTGATATGTATAAATACACATTTAGAAATATACATTTTGCAACAATGGAGAAGACTGACAAAAGATGATTTGCATATCTATTTAACTGCTTTAGAGGCCCTGGTGCTAACATCCCTGAAGTACAATTTCAAAGTCCCCAATCTATACTTTTATAATTCTTTACCCCTTAATCAGATTTGCACTGTACAGCATTCAAACAGGGATGTCATGTTATCAAGGATTGCCTTATGAAGTACAAAGGAAAATCAATATAAGAAAACTCATTGTACTTAGCTTTTTAAAAGTAACTAAACCTTTAGCTTTCTTCAGAAAATGGAATTGTACAGCCATTCATTAGATTTTCATGAACAACCGGAAACTAAAACTTGGGGGAAACCAATAAAAAGTTAAATCCTGTTTAAGAAGCTTTCAATAAATTTTATCAAAAACATTCTTAGTATCCATCTGTTCTGGTATAGGTCAGGAGGCCTTCTGCCTTCTTTTTTAATTTGTTTTTATCACCTATTGCATATGCCATTAATTTTGAAAATATTAAAAGGACTACAGTAGGTGAACTGGAACATATCGTTTATATGTAGATAGCTTATGCAGTGTTTTACAGAGAACTCCAAAACTTCAATTCCAAATCTAATTTTCTTAATGCAAGAATTTGAAATCCTGTCTGGATAGAGACTTTAAACTGGCATATATTAGACTTATGCTATTGGGACTCAGTAATAAGCATGCTTCCCATATTTAGGAGTTTGTTCTGACTCTTTCATTTGTTTTGGTACAAAGATTTCTAGGAAGGTTTTCAACTAGTAAATTTAAACCTATCCCCAGTTTTTACACAAGTAAAACCAGTTCATTTTAGATGCATGGACTAAAATTCTTTAGATATTTGTGGTTAAGATAAATATGATTAGAATTAATTTATTTCCAAGATTGATTCACATTTTAAGACTTCTTCCCAGTTTTTGTTCTTTCACATTATTTTAAGTGAATGTCTGTTTTATTAAATTATTTTCTTTTGTAAGGAATCCCTCAGACTTTTATCGTAGATATTAAGCAGGGGTGGGATTCTACCAGTTTGCACCTATTCGCTAGAACCGGTTAACATTCTAGGCAGTTCAGAGAACCGGTTCTGTAAAGAAAGCAGGAAGGAAACATTCTGGTGTTGCTTACAGAAATTGCCTCTCCATTAACCCTTATTACATTCTTAGCAGGACTAGACTTCCTGCTCAGGAACTTCTCTGGAGTTTTTTTCCCCTCCTTTGCTGGTACTTTGCTTGTGTGGAGTGACCATTCAAAGTCACAATGGCACCGAAAAAAGTGACTTATGACCATTTTTCACACTTATGACTGTTGCATCCTCACAGTCATGAGAGGCCAGAGGAGGAATGCTTGCCTCGATGTGAGCAATATTGAGTTGGCCACACCCAGCCAATAACATGACCACCAAGCCATGTCCACCCAGTCACATGACCACCTAAGCCACACCCACCACCTAAGCCACTCCCACAGAACTCATTGTTAAAAATTTGAATCCCACCCCTGATATTAAGTTGCCAGCTGGGAAATGAATGTTTTATTTTCCACATTTTTAAGCTATATAACCCCCCTGAAGCTAGGGATCTTCTTTCTTTGATCATGAATTAGTACTGATGATTGCATTTAAAGTTGCAAGCTTTATAGAATATATTGGATCACCAGCATAATTTTGATCCTTTTGCTGATAAAATGCTTAATAGTCCATTCTGAATTAAAAATAATCTGAAAATGTTTTGAGCTACATTAGATCTTTTATAAGAATATAAGAATATTATCTTGAAATAAAGCATTTCTTGCATTATCTTACAACAGATGCCATACAGCCTAAAACAGGGATGTCAAATTCTGTGGGGTGTTTAAATCTGGTCTACAGGGCTCACCTGGAAATAACAAGGGATCAGCCCGCAGTGCCTCTGGCGGCTAAAATGGCTGGGTGCAGCCCTCCTGCGCCTCATTTTCACCCTCCATGGCCTCCTGCAGCACTCTGCCAGCTGAAAATGGGCTGGAAAATGGGCCAAAAAATGGGCCCCAAATGGGCTGAAAAACAGGCCCAAAACAGACTGAAAAAATGGGCTCAAAAATGGGCCCAAAACAGACTGAAACAGCCTGGAAAACACGCTGAAAACAGCGAAAAACAGGCCACATGCCCCGTTTTGGCCAGCAGAGTGCTGCAGGAGGCCATTAACTGGTAAATCAAAGTGCAGCGGGGCTGCGCATGGACTGCTGCACCTTATTTTGGCTGGCAGGACGCTACAGGAGACATCCAGCCTGCCCTGCTGCCGCACCCTGCTGCTACCCCCCCCCACCTCGCAGAGAACTACAATGCTGATCTGGTCCTCAAAGAAATCCAGTTGACATCCCTGCTCTAAAGAGGAACCATCCTTGGCTCTATTTGTTGACAAAGGTATATTTTTATTAGAAGTCAAGCATATTGCAGTAATGCATAGCCAGAATTGAGAATCATGTGGCAAAATCCCCAAGTTCAATTTCTGTCCCTTAACTGCCTCCCTTAACTGCCTCCTATTGCTGGCCCACTCCCTGATCAATCAGGTTCAAACAACACGTGTTCAGAACAGTCACTTCAAGCACAGGGTGATATGCAGCTGTCTTCTTCTCCTAGCCAGGTGACCTTAAAGCAGCACCTGGGGAGATACAGCAGTTACTTTTGCTTTCCCCCAAGCATTTCCCCTTCCATCCACCCTCCCCAGAGTTTATGGCAGACTGTCACCACATGGTAGTTAAACAAGCATAAGATGCAGCTGGCAAACAGTCCCCCCCCCCAAAAAAAAAAGTCTACTTCCCCCATCCCAACTAGGGAAGGAAGACATTTAGAGAAGCAAGCTGAGTTCTGTTGGCCATTGATGACTTGGCTTGTGTGCTTTGCCACCCAGCTGGATTAGGTCTAAGTATCAGAAAGAAAAGAGAAGGATTCTGCCATACTCTACTCCTTCTCCTTGCAGGAATTGCAGCTGTTCTTATGGCCCAGGTCCAGGACTTAAGCTCTAAATCTGATTCTGAAGAAGCTGTTCCAGCTGAACCTGCAGAATGTCAGCCTCAAGAGAGGAAACCAGAGATCACATGAGGCTGATCAAAACCAGGCATTATCTGAACAGCTAGATCAATCAGATGATAATTACATAAGGCTTCCCAGTCTCTGCACCTGGTGAGTAGAACAGAGATGTTCTATGACACTCCTTGCCAAATTAAAGCTGATTTTAGAGGCAGGTTTGAGTCAGGTCTTTTTCACTAGAAGGAACTGTCTGATCTCTAGTTCTTGTATGACATTTGTGTGAATTCTTCCTGTGAAATTCTAACATCTGGATTGTCTGAGAACCCCGACCTGACTCTTGGAATCTTGGATTGATTTCAGACTATTCTGAATGTTCCTGTTAAATCAAACCATTCAAGCAATGTTTTGTCAGAGGCTCTTTGCATTCTTCAACTGCTGTATTCTTGCTGACCTTGATTAAACCGTGAACTACCATATCAACGGTTGGTGAGTCAGTGTTTGAAACCAGAAGCAGCAGGACAGCTGTCACCTGCAGCTGGGCTTCTGGGAAAGGCACAAACAATAGAGACAGATTCTTATCCACCACGAGAAGAGCAAAGGGAAGCTAAAATGTTTGAGCACTACTCCAGCTGTAAGTTGGCAGTACTATCTTTCTATATATTATATTATACTCACATTGTCACGTTGACATGTGACTTATTGTAACTCTCCCCCTTTGCTAAAATGGGGGTGGCCATGGCCAGCATGTGATGCATCTGGCCCATGGGCTGCCAGTTTGACACCCCTGCTCTACATTCTCTTTGGAGAAGGAGAACTAGAAGGGGAAGCAAAGGGCACTGCTCTTTGGTTCCTCCACAAACACCATTCACACTTAGTGTTTAGAGGTTCAAATGTAATAAGATGCAATAAGATTGGTTCCTCGACAAACACCATTCACACTTAGTGTTCAGAGGTTCAAATGTAATAAGATGCAATTGCCCCAGCCTCTCAAAAAGAAACAAGAAAAGAGGAAACAGAATAAATAGCAACATGGCAAGCAGCTTTTCTCAGCCAATGGAATGGATGATCAGAAGGCCTGTCTTGATGTCAGAGACTCCAGTGATATTTTTTCTGTGACTGATTAGTCAGGTGGGCAAATTGATCCTACACAATGAAAGCTAGAAACAGACTCTTTGGGGCTTTCCTCAAAGCCAAGAAGGCAGAAGAAATAAGCTGCAACCTATATCTATATAGGTTACATAGTTATATATAGGATGGGGATCAGTCGTAACCAAAATTTGTCTTGGTTTGCTGTAACCCAAGATATATTTTCCTTTGAGGGTGTACGTCTCTTGGTGTGTGCTTATGTGCACTGCTTCACTTTTTAACAGCTTTGTTTCCTTTTGTGTCAACAGATCTTTCAACTAAATGTGTTCCATCTCTCCCTCCCCTCTTTTTCCTCCTCCCCCAGCCTATTTTTAGCCTCTTATCACAGTTATTTCCTGCAGTAAATAGTTTCCTGGCATTGCTGCTGGAGCAGACTGAAGTTAAGAACTGGAGAGCACATTGTGGCACAGTAGGTGACCCAGCTGGGGTGGGGGGTGGGGAGAGGAGGAGGCCAGTTGCTGCAGGGCCAGAGAAAGCACCCTACGTTTGGCTGGCCCCAAAGTGATAGCAGGATGGGGCCACATTTCTTCTTCCTCTCTCTTTCCCTCTCCCAGCACTGGCGTAGTAGACTGCTAGAACCTCAGATGTAGAATAATTCTTTCCAGGGTTTCCAATAATTCTTTATCTTGCTTTGGTCAAGGGGTGGTCTTCATTATTTTATCAAGAGAATTGTCTGTGCCCAAATGCCTTGTAGTGCAATAAGGGACCAGGAAGGGATACATCATGTTGGAAAATGGACTGAAATGCAATTAAAAATCTCAGTTGGACAGCCTCAAGAGAAAAGCAAAGACAGCAAAGGAGAAGAGCAGGCCTACAAAAAGCTGCTGCAGCATGACTTCCCAAAACCAGCAGAGCAAATGGATAAATATCTTCAGTTGTAATTTTTAACAATATGGTCACTTAGGTAAAAATGAATACAAACAGTTTTTCAAGCTACAGGAGTCTGCAAGCCGTACAACTCTGGGATAATATTTAGCTTTATGAATTATTAGATTGATACAATGCCACTTGACAGCAAAGAAAATGCAAAATGTAAACAAAGCAGCATTAACACAACCAAAGCCCGGGTTTAAAGAAATCAAACACTAAAATGAAATTAAACAACAGTTAAAAGCATGGTGGAAGAGATTAAAGAGTGGGGCCAACTTGCAACTTTCTAGGGAGTGCCATGTAAAAATTGCTTTTCCACATACCAGATAGTCAGACTTCCAACAATGGATTTATGAGAAGGTCATCTCCTGGTGATTTGAATAGAGACACTATGACAGACTCATTATGACAAGTGAAACTGATATCTGTTTCTGAGCTCCCGGGTTGCTGTTCTGCCTTGAGCCTGTAACTTGTCTGCTTCTGTTTGAGTTTGCTCCATGTTGGAAAAATCTACAACTGGTATTGTAAAATTTTACTATATGTGTTTATAAAGAAGTTAAATGAAGCCTCAGCCATCTGTGTTTACTATTCTGGCACTGAATTTACGTTGCAAAACCCAACAGACTTCAACTCCCAGAACTCCCCAGCCAGCAAAGTTTAAAACTTAAAGCTGCCAAGGTTGAAAACCCCTGCTCTGAGACACAGTGGGTTTAGCTAAAGTGAATAGATTTCAGTTAGATATTGGTGGGAGGGGGAATCCTTATACTAAGAGCATTTCAGCAATGAAACAATGCTTTGGAAGTAATGGTCTCATCCTTTACTTGGCATGGAAGCAAAAGCTAAATGGCTATAGCTTGGAAACAGCAATAGCACTTAGACTTATGTACCACTTGCTGTAATAGTGGATTCCTAAACTGGGAAGGATGTTAAACAAGGCATTCTCCAAGCTCCACCCACCTCTTTATAGTGAAAGAGTCTGTATGTTTTGGAGTTTTCCATCACCCCTGATCCGATTTCTACTTACCCCCAGGCCTCGCCATTCTGTGGTTAACTCTGTATGTACCAACCAGGTCATGTAATTGTTCTGTTATTCTGATCTTCCATGAATACTTGCAGTGTATCTTTGGACCATATTTTTTTTAAACTAAACGTGTACAGGAATACTGGCCTAGCTTTGAATTCTAGTAGTCTGGGTGTAAAGTATTAATCTTTTATTACTATTAATTACCTTTTGCTGCAATTATCAATGGCATAAGGAAGGCTAGAACAGGAGAGTTACTCCTGTTTCATAGAATTGCAGCCTATTTACATGACATCAAGACATCAATTTTGCACTGGTAAGCTGGAAAATGTGCTTTTTAAATGCAACTAGAAATATATACATGTATACAAACACAAAAGAGTAGCAGTACCTGCCATGAATTTACTGGATTAACATGATCGCTTTCCCTATTGCTTTTACCTTGCAGCAAATGCCCCTGAACTCAGGGTTTTTGAAGTTTTTTCCCCCCTACTTCTCTCTGCACAGATCCATCTTATAAAACCCACTGAGATTTAGTGGGAGGGGGGGGAACCTCCAGTAGTACATTTTACTTTTTAATTAGAATGTTTCAGCATTTTTATAATAGTAATTATAAGAGAAAGGTTGTAATTCAGTTAACTTAACGATTTTTTCTAAGTACAATGTGTTGTTCATATAGACTGAACTGTGCCACATGTGTTAGTTAGCATTTAAAATATTAGCATGAGGTAGATACAACATTTAAAAGCAAAAAAAAAAAGTGTTAATACAATCAGTACACCAGTGCTAAGAAAACAATGTGCTCCAGCGTGAATCCCTGTCTCAGGAACTTCTCTGGAGTTTCCCCCCCTGCTTTGCTAGTACTTTGCTTGTGTGGAGTGACCATTTAAAGTTACAATGGCACTGAAAAAAGTGACTTATGACCATTTTTCACACTTAGACTATTGCAGCATCCCCACAGTCATGAGAGGCCAGGCGAGGAGATGCGTGCCTCGATGTGAGTGATATTGAGTTGGCCACACCCAGCCAATAACATGACCACCAAGCTACGTCCACCATCTAAGCCACACCCACAGACCCGGTTGTTAAAAATTTGAATCCCACTCCTGGCTCCACAGATTGGCTTTCTGTTAATTATATGGACAAGTTATATGGACAAGTTGATCAAAAGTTGATCAAGAGATGCCAAAATGGCTTGATAAGCAAGATTAAGCTACATGAGCTGAAAGTGTGAATTGTTAATTTATATATAAAATGTACCACGAGAAATTGTAGCCTAGACAAAACTAGAGTTTGGAATGGGAGCATCTTTGGCAACCTCACACAGGCTGATGACTGGAAACAAGTAAGATTTAAAGAATCTCTTCTTAACATTTAGAGTCCAAAAACTGAACTCAATATTATTATCTAAACATTATACAATAGTGCCGATCCAGTGCAAGTAGACCAAGAATATGTTGAAGTAGTAGCAGACTTTTATTTCCCCAAGTTCAAAACTTCACAAAGGGGCAGTGGTAGACAAGCTACAAAGAAATATCTGCAGCTTGGGAGAAAGATTATGATAGATCTAGAGAAAGTATTAAACTGAGAGACATACTGTAAGTATTGTTTCTCATTGTTATTACACGGCCAAGAAAGCTGGATCAACAGAAAGCCTGTTGAATTTTTTTAAAAAAGTGGTGCAAGAGCTTTGGACCAAAACCATATATCATTAGACAAAGTAAAATTGGACTGCCTACTGGAAGCACTAAAAATGAACTTAAAACTTAAACATTTTAAACATAAAATATAAAAGCCCTAATGCCTAGGGAAATAGAAGACTATTAAGAGTTTGACAGAATATAAGGTAGCTAGCTACTATCACAGTTGACATAAGCATGAGCTTACAAGTAGCAGTTACCAAAAGACAGCCTTGGCAAAATGAAGCTAAGGTCAGTTGGAAGCCACTGAACTAATATGACAATATCTCAGTTTTTGCTTTATTAATGCAATAGCAGATTTATGTCCCTTCTGAAAAGGAAAAAAAGTGATGGGTCTATACATGAGCTGTCTGGGCTACCAAAGTTACCAAGAGCAACATTTTCTATCTACAGGACAATAAAAATAGTCAAAGGGCTGTCCCAAAGACATGTAACACAAGCACCCATGCTTTGACCATTATAGGGCACTATGGGTCTCTGCTGCAGGACTTGCCCAGTGGAACATCGCTGCCTTCCCATAACATGTTAATGAGCCCGGGCATTGGTTAGAGCACTAGTTGAGCCTGTTCTGTAAGGGTGAAGAGGGCAGTTGGGGTTGGCTTCAGACATATTTTCTTTTCTTTTTTATTTATTTCTGTTACTTTTTGTTGATTTACATTTAATCCAGTGTTAGCCCCAAGAGTCACAGCTGCAAGTTGGGCGGCCATGCAAATTGATTAAATAAATAAATAAAATATCCCTGCCTTCACTAGAACAATTACTTGGAAAGCATATTTGGGGGTAGGTAAAAGAGCACTTAAGAAAAAGTCAAACTGATTCTCATTTGGCTCTGAAGATACCTCCTCGATCTGAACAGCTACTCCATAAAGGAACGAAGGAAAAATTTAAATTAGTCACCAATGGCTTTTAAAAAAATTCTTTGGCTATGCTTATATGTCACAACTCAAATAAAATTTAGGAAAACATATTCAGCAGTCCCTATAATTTCAGGCTCTATGGACCGATGGCAGTAGCAGAAGTGGTGGCAGCAGCATGGGAGAGAAGATGGTTCTGCACAAGTGGCGGGAGCATCCACACGCACCCCGCTGCTTGTGCAAATGGAGTTTCACACTCAGACACTCACTGTTTCACACACTCACCGCTGGGGTTTGGAGACCCCTGTTCTTAATCACTAATCAGAAAAGGAAGAGTCTAATGTAGTGGTAGCTAACCTTTTTGGGCTCCTGTGCCAAAAATCGTGCATGTGCTTGCGCATGCTTGCTCTCATGCCAGCACCCAGAAGGCAATGTACGAGGGGGCCCCCACGCCCCCTGCGCATGCACGCGCAATCCCCCCCGCCGCCACCCCCTTACCTGCACTGTGCCTCCCAGCTGATTTTTGGCTGGTTTTTCAGCCTCTCAGAGGCTCGAGGGAAGCTCCTGCAGCCTTTGTAGACCGAAACATGGGCCCGTTTTGTCACTTCCGGTATTTCCGGAAATACAGGAAGTGATGAAATGGGCCTGGTTTTCAGCCTCCAAAGGCTGCAGGAGTTTCTCTCGAGCTCTGAGAGACCGAAAAAGGCCTCAAACTGCCCGGAAATCAGTTGGGAGGTGCGCGCATGGGCAGTGAGGTAAGTTTGCCTGGGCTCACCTGCCCACAAATGGCTCTGTGTGCTACCTGTGGCATGTGTGCCATAGGTTCACCATCACAGGTCTAATGGAACACTGCAGAATATGGTGCTCTGCTTCTGTAAATATGCACATTAATCTTTACATATATAAAGCTTCTTTTTGTCTTGTAGTGGTGCCAAATGACTGAAACATCAGGAAGAAAGCAGAATGTGGAAAAGTATCAGAGCCTGCAGGAGGAACTACATAAGTAAAATGAAGGCTAAAGTATGTTTGCAGATATGATAGAAGCATTTGCATTTCCTAAGGTGGAATAGTGACTCCAATAGATCCCAGGAAGAACATCAGAGCTCTCTGTCCAGAAGAATGCAGTATTGGAAACAGCTAAGATATTACTCAAAATCCTCAAACTCCCAGGCTTCTAATAGAGGACCTGAGTTTGAGGAAACTTCTTATCACCCATAAGGATGAGAACTGGACAACACAACACAACACAATAACACAACAACATAAACTTTATAAAAGCCCTGGAGTATTTCTTTCCCACATTTTTAACCCTATAGATCAGAGGAGTCAAACTGACGGCCCGCAGGTCGGATGCATAATGTGCAAGCCATACCTATCCTCCGCGAAGGGAAAAAAATGTCACAATATGTCACATGATGGCAATGTGAAGCAGCAAGTTGAAACCTGTGCTATAGATAATGGAGGTTTGGAAAAAGAAAAAAAAAGACCACTAGATACAGGGCAAATCAGGCTAATTGAAGTACATGTTCATGTTGAAGATTGTCATGAATGTGCCCCTAATTTATGTGTTTGTTTATTTTTATTCAAACGATGAATGGTAGTATAAATTCATATCTAATCTTTTGCAAGCATGTTTTTACTGCACTGTCCTCTGAATGTTTTCATAGCTACTGGAATGCCATGATGTGCAATGTATTAATGGGTTAAATATACATGCCATAATCTTCTCCTGACATTTTCTGTTAAAGCACAGTTGAGACTTTGATGGATCATGTTTTACAAAATATGTCTGTATTATAATTGGCAGTTAGTGATAGATAACAGTAGCAGGAGGAATGCAGCTATGGAGGGGGGCCTACTTCATAATATAATATGCTATTCAGAAGATCTCAGCAGGTGGGTTGAGGTCAAGTCTCTGTCTCTTTCTATTGATCTTTCTCTTATGTAAGCAAGCATGGCTTAAATGAAACAAAGACTCAACTGGCTTGTATTAGTAAAGTTGCTCCTTTAGGGTTTTGTTTCACATAATGGGTCAAAGCTAAAAATGTGGAACCCCAGTCTTCTTTGATTCTCTGGCTTGAGGGACCATTAGCTTTTAAGTGGCGTGCACTGGAGGCTTTCTTGATGCATATTAGCCTTATGAACAATTTCCTGCTTTATTTCTCTAACCAATGGTGTATTCTTCATAACTAAGAAGGCAGGAAAGAAGCTGGCCATGCCAAAAAATAGCCATGGCATCATGAATAGTGCCCTGCTCTGAGCTCAGAGATTAAGACATGCTGCTGATATGGTGTTTTTTTTTATCCCCAAATCTGTAGTATTTGAATATAACTGAAAGTTCCTTGTTTCTGAAATACAGTTAAAAGACAGCAGCAGGACAAACATTGGATCTAAATCATTATATAGCATTTAAACATGTTTTAGCAATAGAACTAAGTACATCCTGAAAGCCATACATTCAACAATATAGAACTTCTTGTGAATTACTGTATCTGTAATTTAGCATTTCAACTACAAAACTATTTTTATATGGACAGCAATAGAGAATATATGGATCCCAGCAGAGGGTAGCAACTACAAGGAAGTATACTATTTTCTGAAAATAATTTCTGTATTAATTTTGTATTCTGAATTAGCTTTGAAAATGCAAGTATAATAGACGGTCTGAGAAGTATTAATCAAAGTATACAAAGTGGTGACTTCCCATCGGAATTGGATCATGTCCTAGCATAGCTTGACTGACACAATTAACTTTTCTAGGTCAAATGTTGTCTATGGAGACTCTCAGTCATCCAGAGCAGTTCCGATCCCAAAATGTCAACCTATTATATGACCCATTATACAATTAAAGCTGGGCTGGCAGAGCTAGTGTGAATCAGACATTCTTTCCATGGTCAACCTGGTCATGCATATCCTAAAATCCAGTTGACTGTACCTCAAGCATTTCCTAGTTCAGGGGTGGGCAAATAATTTTGCCAAGGGACCACATGAGAAAACTGGGACTGTTACTGAGGGCTGCCACTGCCACCCTGTCCTCTGCCAATGCCATACTCCTTGACACTGCCTTGTCCCCCAATGATGACACCTCATCCCCCGATGACATCCCCTGATGATGGCCCCTGCCCCCAATGCTGCTGATGCTGCAGGCTGGACAGGGGTAGTTGAATGGTTGAATGTAGGCTATGGGCCGTAAAATGCCTAGGTCTGTTCTAGTTCCTAGCAAGGAAATGAAACTGGATTTAAAATAGACAAAACAGAAGGTATTGCTTTCAGAACATGAAACCAAAACATGAAACCATGTATATATCTGAAACACTGTCTATTGGCCATAACTTGCCTAATAGTAGAAGAATTATCTGATGCAGAAGAGCAGGGATATCAAACTCAATTTTATTTGAGGGACGCATCAGGTTTGTGTTTGGCCTTGGGGGGCTGGGGTGGGCGTGGCCAGAGTGGGCATGGCCACTTTGACCCAAGTCAGTGACCCAAGTGCTCTGTCAGCAAAAACAGGCTCCAAGCTCCGTTTTCAGCTGTGATGGCCTCCTCCACCCCTGTGCCAGCGAAAACAGAAGTTGGGAGTGCTGCCTGCAGCTCTCGCGAACTCCCTTTCCACCGGTGATGGCCTCCTGCAATCCTCTGCCAGTGAAAGCAGAGCTCAGGGGGGTCATACGCAGCCCTCCTGAGCTCAGTTTTTGCTGGCAGAGGCATTGCAGGTGGGTCCTTCGCTGTTTCCAGGGTGGTCCCACGGGCCAAATCTAAGTACCCCATGGGCTGGATCCGCCCCCTGGGCCTTGAGTTTGACACCCTGAGGTAATAAGATTAGAAGAAGCGAGAAAAGGTTCTGTAGTCCCTACAATGGCAACCCTTGACCTGGTTAGCAAAGGCTCTATGATGCCAGATTCCAAAATAAGCAACTGTGTGACCAGGTGAATGTCCTAAAATAAAAATGAATATCACCACATCAGTTTGAAAAGCATTTTATTGCACTTCCTTGTGATGGAATAATTGCTACTGAAGATGTCTAAAGGTCTCCTTACCACACAGTCATAATTGCAGCCTTTGAATTTTTTGACAGGCAGTTTCTAGGCTCAGAAACTAAGCAGAGTCAAGCCTGGTTAGTGATGGGATGGAAACCCTTTATGGAATATACCACAGCTTTTAGATAAATATCCCAGAAGAAAGCAATAGCAGAACACTTCTATATTGCCGCATACTATTTGCAGATGTGCATGAAATCACTGTAAGTTGAACTAGACAAGAAGGAGATTTTATCTTCTGTGGTTGCTGCTGTTGCCCTAGTAACTACTAGTCTATTTCAAGATTAATGGGAGAAGACTCCTATTGTTGTTTATTCTTGCTAAATATGTTTCACCAGAACTTACATATTGGAGTTGTTGTTTCTTTTGGATATGTTAACACACTCATTTGAGGAATCCTTCTTGAAAATGGTTTTGCACATCCTCAAAGACCAGATCATTTTATACATTTGGGGTGTGGGGGGGAGCAATTTGGCAAGTCATCAATTAAAGAGATTCTTATCCCAGCTCTCAATCTGTGCCATGTTAAATTCCAGAATAAATATATTTTATTTTACCTAATTTAGCTGAGTTCCATTCCAATGACCAGACTGCTAAGTAAAATGGTTGTTAAGTGAATATGTTACTGAAATTACTGCTTGCTACCCTCTCATTCAGATGAAGTTCTGAATCAGCTGTGACAGAATTTGCTGAGAGATGCATAAAATCTGGTCATAAAGAGTAAAAAAATGAATTTTATTACTATTATGTTTGCAAATGGTTGCTAACCAAGGTAGTCATTAAACAAGGACTGGGTGTAAGATAGTTTTTTTTACTATTATATTGTGTGACTAGAGACATAATGTGGAATGAATATGACTTAAATTGACCTAAATAGATCTCTGTCCCAAACTTCAAGACACAAAATCTAGAATAATTATATTAATGTTTCCTTGCTTTAAAAAATATCCTATCACACCTTCACAGTTCATCTTTAAGTTTAAAGTCTTGCTTAACTATCAACATTTTCTCCTATACATAGGAGATTTGCCATATGATATGGTTAAAACATTTTGGCTTCAACCTATGTAATAGATAGGGGTCATAAGCAGACAAGAGAGCTATGGAATGAATACTCTCTCAATAGTCCACATTAGATCCTATCCCTGTGTCTTATGATGTGGTATTGCACAGCACTTCCTCTATAGAGATGCTACATTTCATGAAAGCATGAAATGTAGCATCTCTATAGAGATGCTCTTTGTGAAGTTGTGATACCTATAGCAGCATATTGGGCATATGGGGGTTCGGGATCAAGGAATAAATCTCCTCAGATCCCCATATAACTTTTCATACACAACTTTTATATCTGTGTATTTTAGAAACTGCTAGATGCAAATACAGAAAAAGTGTGCTAATCATAGATGAGACTATAAGAAATAGTTTTACCACACTTGTTTCATTGCTTTCCTGGTGTTCATTTTGAAGGTGTTAGAAGAAACCTTCAAATTACTGGAAATGTAATTCTTGTGTAAATAAGAAAATGCAAACTCACATTAAACACTTGTAAATCAAGATTGCTTGGGACTGTAGCAGAGAGGCATAAAAGAGATATATTATAATTGGCATGTGGAGTTTTATAGTGCATTATCTGTGATAAGTATGTCCTCCTTTGTTTAATTAGCTATTACATTGTAATTAAAAGCTAAAGTAGAATTAATTAATTCTGTAAGCTGGTTGCAGCTACAGACCAAATAGTAAAATTAATTAAAAATTAAAGTATTAGAAAGATAAAACTGAGCTAATGATCTTCTACCATTGAACATACTCATTAGTATGTGGACATAGGGATACATTTGATATGAAACACTGTGCTGTTGATATGTCTAAGGCAGCCTTTCTGTTCATTATTACTAATCTATATCGGTGTGTGGAGCTGTGTTGCAGTATGCAGTTAGGTTCATCTGTCTGCTCTTCATTTTCAAGAGAGGCCCATCCTGGTTTTTCATAACTTTGCCAGCTAGTCAGTGTTTATTATCTTGTACTCACCTAGGGCTAAACTTTGCAAAGGACATTCTTCACTGAGACCATAATAATTGCATTCTGCTAATTTTCTTTTTTAAAAAGCTAGCTTTTCACAATAGGTTATTCCCAGTTTTTAATCTAGTTCAAGATCACAAGATCCTTACGTTTCTCTTATCTTTACCAAACTCTTCAGAATAACTTGTTTATGGAGATTCTCAGTCATCCAAGTCATGGTTGTCCCAAAGGTGCATTTTTCAAGAGGCAACTGGACTTTCTGGCTTTTATTTGAAGACGTTTCGCTTGGATGAGAAGCGAAACATCTTCAAAGAAAATCCAGAAAGTCCAGTTGCCTCTTGAAAAAAGCACCTTTGGGACATTCAGAATAATTTGTTTTATATAGCACGGTTCCTTTCATTCAAGGACAGATATTCCACAATCACTGTAAAATGTTTTAAAACATTTTTGAAACCTACCTCATGAGAGTTGCATTGGGTTTTAGCTTTTTGTTGTTTCTGGAGAGGAAAAATGAAAATGTTTATTTAGTGATCATTGATTAATAAAGCTTATAAATACTTTCAAGCTGATTGTTATTTACTGGCCAAGCTGTTGGAGTTGGTCATAAATTATATCACTTAGTAAGAGGAATAGTATTAAACAATAAACAGGAATAGCCAAGCAATTTAAAGCATTGCAATTAAGGGTGGATGTCTGAGTGTAATTACAAATTACATCCCAAATTATATAAATTTGGTGCTGTTGCACCATGTTAATGTTACAATTCTTCCATGGGGCATTTTAAGTTTTCTTTCAGTATAGCTGCTGATTTGAATGGCAGGCATGGTGAAGTTGAAATTGAAGTTGCTGCACTCAACAACTCTAGGAAGAAAAAAAATGATACAAAAGTTGGAATTAATGTTTTCTTATATTTCAGTTATTTTTTGCTTTAGGCTGTCCAGGATCTAAACTGAGTAGACTTGAATATAGGCTACACACACAGTATAAAAATTTAATAATAAAGGGTCAAGATTGGGGCACTGACAGAAAGGAAGGGAGTTTAATTTTTTTTTAATAGCCACAAGCTATTGATGTAATATTTTTTTTAATTACTCCAAATCAGAATGCATCTGGAATTTAAAAAGCATAGAAAGAACAAAGGATTACAAGCCATGAAATGTAGCCCAGTCTGGCCAAATGTCATCATGATTTTTAAATACTAATTTAGTTGGAAAAATAACCATTTCTCAATAAAAAAGCAAGCCTGAAATGAAGTGTGCCATGCTTCCTAGTTTCTTTCTCACCATCACTTCTCTAATTAGAATAAGAGATCACTTTATTGGCTTCTAATGTAGACAAATGATAGAAAGTCTCTAGCCACATCAATCAAAACCCGATGCAAGAAGGATGTTTTGTGTATCTAATCTGCAGTATTCAGGATCTCTCATTAAATTGTTTCCTCTTAGAGTATGCAAAGTACTGCACATGCAGGGAAGTTGAAGTGTGTGTGTGTGTGTGTTCGTTTTCCCCCAGCACATCCTATTCTGTCTGCCCTGTTATATCCTTTCCCCTCCCCCTTTTCCAGCTATATCCTATTCCCATCTCCAGCGTCTTCTTTATTGCTCATTTCTGGAAGTAACAATAGGATTGTGTATCTAATAGGTGCAGACTGTAGAGTCTTTCTGTCAGTGGGAGAGAAAGTTTGGTATATACAGAGGTGGTATTCAGCAGGTTCTGACCAGTTCTGAAGAACCAGTAGCGGAAATTTTGAGTAGTTCAGAGAACCAGCAAATACCACCTCTGACTGGCCCCGCCCCCATCTATTCTCTGCCTCCCGAGTCCCAGCTGATCAGCTGGCTCTTCTTTTGTTGCCCTGCACAGGAGAACGGAGCTGGAAAGCAGTTTAGTGGGATGGGGAGGGAATGGAATTTTTCAGTAACCTTCCCCCAGGAGTGGGGAGGGAATGGAGATTTTACAGTATCCTTGCCATGCCCACCAAGTCACGTCCACCGACCCGGTAGTAATTTTTTTTTAATCCCACCACTGGGTATATGTATGTGGGATACCACTTAATTTTAAGAGCAGGATACTATATTTTTTAGGCAATTTTAATCAGCACTGTGGTTAGTAATAAAGTCACTCTCATGTTCTTTGTCAGAATTTCTTTTAAAAGGTACATATATGCAAGATATACATATATGCATATACTAATGTGGATTAGAGTTATTAGAGAGGGGAAAAAAATTAAGAGTAGTTTCAACTGGAATGGACAGACTTATCCTGGGACTGGCAAGGCAAGGAAGCTGGATATTGTTCAGAATTTTTGTTTATATTCCTTTGTTTTCTTTTCCATCTGTTCTTCCTTTGGGGCAGAGGATCGACTTACATTTGTGCCATCTTCCTTTAATGAATATGGTATGATTCTTTTGAAGTAGGTAGAAAAGAATAAGTGTGTTAGTAATGAAAGCTTTAGTCATTTATTATAGAAGTTCTGGTGTCAAACCAAGTTCATAGAAATGTATTTATAGTACTGCTAAGCTAAACACTTTATGAACACGAGCGTTTTTGTAGTTTTGAGTTTCTTGGTAACAGTAATTACCTGTTTTATATCCAGAAACACATTCAAAAGCCCTTTGTAGTTTTTGAAACTGCTTACAGTAATTGTTCCTTAGAAATTGTTTCCATCCAACATGGAGATAACAAAATAACAGAGATGGAAGGGACCTTTGAGGTCTTCTAGGCCAACCCACTGCTCAAGCAGGAGATCCTACCATTTCAGACAAACAGTTGTCCAATCTCTTTTTAAAAACTTCCAGCGTTGAAGTACCCACAACTTTTAGAAACATGCTGTTCCACTAATGAATTTTCGAATTGTCAAGAAACTTCTTATTTCTAGGTTGGTTCTTTCATTGATTAGTTTCCATCCATTGCTTTCAGGTGCTTTGAACAATAGATTGACCCTGCTCTTCTTGTGGGGGTCTTTGAGATATAAAGAATCGTCCAATACTTGTTTTTCATTTTGTTTTTATTTTGCTATTGGCAGATGGTTAGCAACAGACTTATATACTGCTTCACAGTCTTCTCTAAGCAGTTTACAGAGTCAGCATATAGCCCCCAACAATCTGGGTCCTCATTTTACCCACCTCAGAAGGATGGAAGGCTGAGTCAACCTTGAGCCTGGTGAGATTTGAACTGCCAAATTACAGGCAGCCGATAGTCAGCAGAAGTGGTCTGCAGTACAGCACTCTAATCACTGTGCTGCTGAGGCTATTCAATATGTTTCTTACATGACAAGTAAAATTAATTGGGGGAAATTCTCCAGGGACAATGTGCAGATGCCATAAATAAAAGAAATGTGGAATTACTCCGGAAATAATTTTATGCCATTCAGAGCTGTCAGAACTGGCTGCAGAAATCTGGATTAAAACTTCATGGGAACAAAACATTTGCTTTACTCCTGTCTAATGAATGTCTAGATTTTCATAGTTAAGATTTTGTAGCCAAATGGTCTGTACATTATAAATCTGTGAAAAACTGAGTGGAATATTAGGGGCCAAGCATATCTTATTTTCAGGGTTTCCTTGCTGTATGTATTTCTGTTTTTTATTTCGTATCTAATCTTTCAATCAGGTAACTCAAAACAGTATCAAAAATAAATCAAAACATTTTTTTTCATTTCTGCTCAGAAGTACATATTAATGTATAATATTTTCGATCTGATGGTTCTGCTATTTCTGTACTTCAAGTTCAAAAGAAATCTTGAAAAATATAATCACCCGCATCAGTTGTCTTCAGTGGGTTACTTCTTGTTTTAATCTAATTCACTGTTTCTTTAATATCAACATATTAATTATAAGAAAGATCCTCTCTAAAACTCAAATATGTGAATCGGGCCTTAATGACCCCAGACATTTTAAAAAAATGTCATGTGTGAATAGTAACTCAAGATATGTCCTAAGTTCAAGTAGAGGCTCTAAGTGCTTTTCATTCTGTGGGAACATGGTTTCAGCTCTATAGACTTGTTAGGAAAATGTCTTGAATAATGTATGAGTGACTTAAACAGAAATTTCAAACATGACAAATATCTGTTGGAGAACTATAAAGAACCTCTGTATAATCTCAGACATTAGAGTCCTCGAAATGAAAAAACAAGCAGTCATTGCTTGAAAGATGAGAACGTTACCAGCTACACTTTTAACTATTGCCTGAAGAAAAATTTCACATAACTGTAAGTTTCAATTTGTTTCATATTAGTTGAAAAACAATTAAAGATGTTAGTCTTTAGTGTTTAGCTTCAGTTCTTTTGCACACTGTACGGTTATTTGTGGTCTTTCCTGGCCATTTCCTACATTTTAAATTAGCAAGCAACTAAATATTATTTTTATGGCATTTTGTGTAATATGTAGTGTATGCCAATAATACAATGTTGTTTCCAACAAAAATGTTTTCCAAGTCTTGAAAGAAAGAAATATATGGGAGAAAGCATTAAACTGATGATTATTCCTTTTCTTTAAAAAAAAAATCTGTCAAAGAAGCAATTGCATCATTTACTATTGTGTATTTGGATTCAGCCCTAGTATGAAATTTGAGATCTGATAAGTTATTTATGGCAAAGGTGGATAACAGCTCATGTAGTCTGACTATGAAACTAACTGGTATCATATAGAAAAATATTTTAATGCAATTGTTTAATTTCAGGCAAACTAGTAAGTACATGTGATTTCCTTATCAAACTAGTTGTCTATAGAATGTTTCCATGTTTTCCTATCATGAACAAAACACCAAATCAGCTATAGCCTCAGAACAGAAGGGGAAAATGTGGTAGCAATTTTCATGTAAGAGAACGGATGGATTTCTCCTCTGTTGTCCCAGGAATTCAGGATTAGAAGGGGTCAAAACTGCAGGAAAATAGATTCAAATTAGATACTAGTAGGAATTTTCTGATGGCAAGAGCTGTCAATTGGTAAAATAGTTTGCCTCATGAAATATATTTAGCAATAGTCCTTAGACTTATATACTACTTCACAGGGCTTTCCAGCCCTCTTTAAGCTATTTACAGAGTCAGCATATTGCACCCAATAATCTGGGTCCTCATTTTAGCAACCTCAGGAGGATGGAAGTCAGAGTCAACCTTGAGCCCATCAGGATCGAGCTTCTGGCTGTGGGCAGCGTTAGCCTGTAATACTTCATTCTAACGACTGCACCACCATGGCTCTAGAGAAATATGTTCTCTACTAAATTAGATCCTCAAAAGCTGAATATATATCTACCCAAAATATTTTAACCAAACTGCATCCAGCATGTGTTTCTTTCTGTCATTCTTTGAAATGGAGTATTTGTGATATGTGAATGGAGCATGTATCAAAGGGCACTGGTATGAGTGTCATCATTTGATCTACTGTCTGGTGTCCCATTAGGGAGGAAAGAAAGATCAATATGATGGATGTTTCTTTGAAGAAGCATTTAAGGAAGGAAAATTATAGGAAAAGGAATAGATGAAACTATATGGGCCAACACTGTGGGTAAAATGTACCAAATACAGTATATACCTGAGCAAACAAATTAAGCATCAAGTTTCTAGAAAGATAAAGGTATGTCACTGCAACAAGGAATAGTGTTATACATACTACTCAGTGTATATATGTCACCTTGAGATGTGAGGGTGCAAAGCATCTCCTGTTTGGATTGTTGCAACATGCTCTACCTGGGGTTATCCTTGAAGCTTCAGCTGGTTCAAAATGTGACTGTGTAGACAATATTGGATGCCTAAAGAATGGTGCATGTAACACCTTTGCTGCACAACCTCCATTAAGTGCCTGATTGCTTCTGGGCCTAGTTCAAGATGTTGGTTATGACCTTTAAAATCTAAAATGGCATGGAGCCTACAAAATCATATTCATCCTGATTAAACATCCAATCAAGCAGGGAAGGTTACATTGTGGACTTCATCAACCAAATAATTCCAATTATAGGTCCAGGAAGATAGCCTTCTCTGCTCTTGCCCGCCCTGTGCAGTATGCTTCCCTTACAGGTGAGGTGTTCTCCCCCACTCTTCTGGCCTTCCCAAAAACATGGCTCTAGGCCAGAGGTGAAATTCAAAAATTTTCCCTACCGGCCCTGTGGGCATGGCTTGGTATAGTAATAGCAACCGGGGTGATTTTTTTACCGATTCAAATAGTCCCTACCATCTCTCCTGAGGTGGGCCGAGGAGGTCAAATTTCACCCATGCTCTGGGCCCTTGTTTGGGCATGCAGATGAGCAGGCAGCTGTGGGATTGTTGGTTTGAAAGTTGTCCAGCTGCCTTTTAATTAATTCTTAACATCTCTTGCCTCTTTTAAATTTTAAATATTCCCCCCCCTCTTTAAATATTTTGTTGTACACTGCCCAGACACCTCTGTGAGAGTGATGGGTGGTTCTTAAATACAACAAAGAAACAAATGAATAAAACAAAAGGAATAAAAAAAACTAAAGATGTTTAATCATCATCCCTCTCCCATAAATAACTTCGTTAAACAAAAAAAAACCAAACACAAATAAGTCCTGAAAAGTGTCTGTTGAGGAATGTAGGCTACAAGCTACCTTGTAAAGATCAGATTTTTTTGCTAAAACAATTTATTGCAACATTGTGTGTTAAATCCATTGTTTTGATTGCTTGCTGACAAAAATTATTTTGTATGTCTGGGATTTCCTACACTAGCTTAATTAGTTTAACAGCAAAACAGAGTATACTATCATCCACATGGAATTAGTTTGTGGCAATTATTATAACTAAGTAACCTATTTGACATTTACATTTATATATAGATGTGAGGCATATGGTTAAAGCAGGTTAGATGAAATAGAGTGGGCTGCTGCTTTCAATATAAAATGTTTTCTTCACATTTTATGACCCCTTCATGCAGAGAAGTAGCGTGCTGTTAGGATAATTGTAGTAGTAGTAGTCCAGATGACTAAATAATAAGACAGAGATTTTTTTTAAATAGAAGATGCAGCTTTGACAACAATTTTTTAATGTAAAAATCTCTACATAATCTATAATTTCTCGGGGGGGAAATTAGACACAGATATTGTGGGAAAATAACAATGTTCCCATTTGATTTACAGCTAAATTCTGTATATCTCATACATGCTCAACTTAACAAAATATATTTCTGAGGTAGAGTAAAGGGTACAATTTCAGTCTGCTTCTTCCCTCTTCAACTTTTCATGCCTCTATCCTTTTTTAGAGTACACATATTCACTTTTGTGTTTTGTGCTGATGTCACTATTTCAAGTATGATTTCTTTTTTAGAAAAAAATCAAATTACGTAGAAACAGATCTGAGAGATTCAGCAATTGGTTGCTTATTATTGTGATGGTTCTTCCTCTTTCCCAAACTGTTGAAAAGCTTAAAAATATCACACAAATTAAAAAGTCAAGATCAGGAACTGGCTTATTTTAAAGAATCATGGTTGTGCCCTTATTTTGAGTACACTGCACCCTGTTGATCTCATCCTAATTTCTCAAGCTCTGAAGTCACCCCATTAGCTTTCCCTGACAGAGTCATGGTTTTGCTAGGCATTGAACTAAAGCAGAAGCATTCGTAATGCCTACACATGTCCCTTTGATTGAATCTTTATCCAGTAAATGGATGTTAGTGGTTGATATCTATTAAATCAGTCTGTGCTGATGTAAGCAGTTGAACAAATTAAATTGTGCATGGAAACCATGAAGGAGTCACTTAGCAAAGGGAGCAGGTGCTGCCTTCTGTAATTTGAAACATGTTGAGCAGGTGCAGATATAACTGGATTATGTATTACACCTATTAGAGTTGTAAACTTTTAACAAGAATCATACCTTCTGTAGAATTTCACTGATCCTATCTGAATTGATTGGTCATAATAATTTAATTGGCTCTACAGATAGCAAAAAAAAAAAAAAAAAAACCAGCAAAAGGTTGTGGCTTATTTAGTACAATTCTAGTGAAACTCCAAATATACCTGAATACATTCAACATTAATGTGATGTTATAATATATAATAGGCTGAAAAATATAGAAGATACAAAAAAAAACCCATGCCTGATATTGACTTTTTTTTGTCTTTTTGCCTCTGTGGATTTCAGACTTAATGTCACTATCATCAGTTGGAAGAACAGCTTTTAAGTCGCAGGCAAAGCCATTTGAAAAAAAGAAAGTAATCTTTAACATCTATTTGTGTTGAAGGCTATGAATCTTCTTATCTGCTTTTAAGAGAGTAGAAATTGCTATTATTATAGCCATAATATTATCGAAGATTCTGAAATGCATGATAAAAGAAGGGCCTAATATTCACAATTTTCATCAGAAAGAGAATATCCATAGTGAGCCTCTCCAAATATGAAGGGAATGAATTGGAAATAATGGCAGCACAAGTAAAATTGTTTCAGGTCAGTAGCATAGCGTTGGTTCGGAGAGTGGAAAATTTTAGGAAAATGTCAGTGTTATAAACAAAATTTCCAGGTAAAATATATATATATATATTTACTGTGTTCTGCATTGATTAGAATGTCCTTACCTTGAATGTCCGGTTCTAGGTCTCACACTTAAAATGGATTTCGAGCAAAGTGGAACAGTATATAAAAGATTGATGAACATAATAAATAGGGAACTAGAAACTTACGTCCTATAAGAAAAGCGTTGAGCTAATTATATAAATTTAGTCTTAAAAAGAGAAAGCAGAGCACTTGTCATGTTCCTAATGGGATGTCACATAGTGAAAACTATATTCTTCCATGAGTACAAGACATGGAGCAACAGCAAACAGTTTATAGGAAGGTGCTAGTTTCTGGGTAAATGCTTTTTAAAAAATTCCTATACCATTAGAATCAATTCCTTAGAGATGTGATGGGCTCTGTCCTTAAGCAGAAGCTAACTTGTTGATCATCTGCTAAATGTTGATTAGGGATGCTTGAATCTGATTTCTTCACCAAACAGGAGGCTTGACTTGATGTTCTATGCGTCTGTTTCCAACTTTAAAATTCTATGGAACTTTAAGAATGTAATGTAACTGGGATACATACTGGGTGCCTCTTTTTTAATTAAAAAGATGCAGCATACAATGCCATGGTATCACAGAACAAAAGTATATTTATAATTAATATAAAGCACAGTAATGAACATTTTGAGGTTGTTCAGTCACTCAGCCACTTATCAGTCTTCATGATGTACTTGATACGAGTTTGCTGGGATGGTCTGTTAGTAGCTATTTCTTAGAGAGCTTAAAAGGCCATGATCATTCAGCAGTGGTAATATCTAACCATCTAACTAAAGGCCTCTTTCTGAATTAACTTTGATTTTCACTGCACTGGGGTCTGCTTACTTCCACATTATTAAATATGCTTGAGAGCCTAATTATATTATTCTCTATAACTTAGTATTGTATATAGTACATAAGTCTTTCTTTCTTTTTCTTTCCTTCCCCACTCATCCACACGCACATATAAATATATAAATATATACACCTACATTTAGAAGGCCGTAGGCAACATGTATTCTTTCCAAGGAACGACACCATTATAGCTGAAACCCTGAGGGCCATATTGTTTGATCTGAAGAATGAAAGGTTACAGTATTTATTCTTGGATACAAAATACACGTGGATACACTTGGATATATAAATCTGAGATAATCAACTATCTTGAATTTCAAGAGTCATCAAAACAAGCTGGGGTTTATTACGATAAAACAGTTACAATGCAAAAATAATATTGGTCTTTAGACTTAATTTTGTAAGATCACAGCTGCCACTTTGGCATCTGATCAGTGTGTTTGTAAAATGTATACAAACACTGGAAAGTTTTTAATGTTTGTTTTCAGTATTGTTCTTTTTAGTGGTTTTTAAAAATGCATTGGTTGCTACTGAAAATTCCTATCTGGCTAATATTAAGGAAAAATAAAAAGTATTTTGCTTATAAGGGCTTGAGCTTAAAATACTACGACGGTGATTCACTGAGTCAGAATTCCTCCATATGAACCATAATTGTCAAGATTAATTGAATAAGATGATTGAAATATAAGTATAATCAGATTGGAAATAATGACTGAATCAGATTTCTTTGTTTAAGTTTCTTTGCATTAGAATAGGGGTCCCCAACCTGTGGGCTGTGGCCCAATACCAGGCTATAGCTTATCGCAACTGGGCCAAGTGAGTGGAGGGCCAGCACATGTATATCCCCACTGGAGCAAGTGGTGGGCTCTGGAGCTCATGACATCACTCGTGCACGTGGCCCCTCGCATAAAACCACCCGCTCTTTCCCCCCTCACTCCCACATCAGGCTGCAAACCCAGAAACATTGGGGAATGCTATATTGGAACATTGGTAAACTGGTAAGGAATTAACTACTGGACGCTTCACAGAGAATCAGGAATAACTTCAGTTTGTATCTCTAAACCTCTACTCACAATATCTCAACATCTCATGTGCCTTCAGAGTCTACACTAACTGATGAGAGAATTAGAAATAATGTTTGTTTGTGAATATCTTTTTCATGAAATGTAGAATTTTACCAGCTCCATTATACAATATTCCTGCTTTGTTTGAGAATTACTTGTAGTTCCTCTGCCAATGCTTTTGTAATCTCCCTTTAAAAAAAAAAAATCCCCTTGGAAATATAGAAAACTATAGGATGTGAAGTGATTCTATAGATTATAGCAAGCTATAACTAAAGGAACATTTTTACATTTACACTAAAGTTCTTTAAAAATTTAAATTTTTTAAATTGTGATTTCTAAAATATCTATTCCATGATTTCACTATTAAAAAGAACCTCAAATTTTAATTCAAAACCTGTTGGTGCAATATAGCATGAGTCACTTAATTTTCAGAATAACTCTATGTGGAGTTATAGTCCCTTTTTACTTTATTTTCTCCCCTTTTTGGTTTCCTACTGTTGGAAGAAATGTTGGAACCCTTCTGGGTTCAGTTCCAAGTGGGGAAAAAGACACTGGAAACATGGAGGCTGTTTGGAAAGTTTAATGCTAGACAGGACACATGGCCTGGAGCTCCAGAGTGAAAAGGAAAGATGATCACAGGCTTCAAGCTGAAGGAAGAGATAAAAAAAGGGGGCTGAGAGTACCTGGGTTTTATAACTTTTGTTGGGATTTGAATTGGAGCTTGTATTCTGATTAGTTGTCAGACTTCCTTGAGGCCATGCAGGGGCAACTCTGTAGGCTGTCCTGAGCTCCATGCTTGGTTAAGCCTTGCTGGATGATGATGCGCTGAAAAGGGGTTTTGGCAATTGCTATAGCTTTACCTGGAGATCTTTGTTATGTAAAGTATTCTGGCCCAGGCCTTAATGGCCCACCCATTAACAAAGTTGGGGGTGAGTTTCTGCTTCTGAGATGAGTTTCTGCTCTTGAGTTTCTACTCTTTTTTAGGGGAAATATTCTGCTTTTTAAATATTTCCTAGGATATTTCAATTTTCTAGGAGAGGTGTGAGTGCTAACTTCCTACATTACCAACACCCCAAAAATGAAAGAGACAAGCTTCTCACAGCTCATAAAAGAAAGTATTTACTGATTTCATCTCAGCCCTACAAACTACTTATTTTTCGCATATGCAAATAAGTTAAAAATAGGCTGGAATAGTACATGCAGCAAGGCTCGTATGCAGTTGGAGATTTTTTTCCCTTCCTCTCATCACTATTGTTCCCACTGCCTTTCACTCCAAGGTAGTAATTAATACTCGGGATAGTTGAAGCTTCAATAAGATTGCAGCACATAAGAAACAATAGCATTCAAATCCAACCAGATAGTGAAAAAAGATTACAGCCTCTGTAATCATAGGTTTTCACATCAGTAAAGTCTAAATTTATACTGATCATTACATGTCTTTTAAAGCCTTTTTCAAACTCAAGACTAGGAGATTAACTTTATATGGGGAGATCTCTTCTTGGATATTCTTTGTTTTAAATAATTTTCAGTTTAGTTATACATGGACTTATTCCAGTTGTTACCCCCCAAATGACTGATGGCACTTCCTATTTAATTATTTAAAGATACTTATAAATGTACTTACTTCTTGTTCATTTTTCTGGCAAGTCATTTTCCCTTAGCATCTAGAAAAAAAAGAACTGTCCTCTAACCCAGGGGTATCAAATTTGCGGCCTGCGGGCTAGTTGCATCATGCACTGGCCACGCCCACCTCCATTTTAGCAAAGGAGATGAAGTTGCAATACATCACGTGAGGACAACGTAACTATGCGAATCAGAGCTGATTGCAGGTTCTAGGGTAAAGTGAGTGAAAAACAGAAAATTTATTGTGAATTGAGGAGTGTTTTGCAGGAATAGTTTGGAACAAATGCCTATTGGTATTGGCAACTAAGCACCATGGAGAAATATGTGAATATCAGGAAAATATAAAAACACTATTTACAACTGCAGATTTTCTAGTGGTTTATTAAACAATTATTCATTGAGACCGAGATGTCTATTCAGATAGCACAAGCGGGCAAATGATTAAATTACTATTGCATCATTCTATATCTTTTATGCATGTTTCATTATATTGCACATATGTAAGGAAGTGGCATTATGCTGCTTTCATTTTGATGGAAGCCTTTGATCCTGCAGATGCTTCTGCACTGACAAATTAGATGGGATAGAATCCAATCTGATGCATGGTGGTGTACCACAGATTTATATATTTGTAGTGAGCTCTCTCCTAAGCACTCCCTTCTGGCAAAGCAAACATTTGCTGGCTGCAATAACAGTGATACCCAAAACACTTTCCAAGTCTGCTTTGGAAAGTTTGAGCATGGGAAGGCTTATAGAAGTGATATGCCACTGGTGGTGGTGGTGGGGAAACGTCACTAGATCTCACACTTCAGAAAAAAAAGGAGGATTTTGGGATTTATTTCTGTGCCATCAAAGTACATGACAACAACTGTTAAATAAAGTCTAGATGGTACATCAGAGCTGATGTTAATCTAAATTTTGAGAAAAGATGAACCAAAGAGGTATCAAGGGATAGATCTAAACGAAATATGGTTGTCAGGTTTTCAATAGTGGAATTAGGAAGTGTGAAAGGTTTCACACAAAAAGTTGATCTGGAAAATCTTAAGAGCAATATGACATTATATACTTTCTAGGTACAGAAGGGGAGAAGATGATCGAATTTCTACATGGCTCTTTTTTCTGCTTTTGGTTTATCTTCTGTAAGGACTTATTTGTCATGTGTTATATTCTATTGTTGTGGGCACGTATTGAAATACATATTTCTGAAATACATATTTCTGTTCTATGTGTCTCTGACTTGGTGTTCTGTTATTTTGACTTTGAAAGAAAAACCATTCCATTGTATTTAATTAACAGTCAATTTAGTTTACAGAAAATCATTTAAATGGGAAATATTAACTGAAATATTTTCAGGAAAAGTAGACTGTTGAGGACATGAAGATTAGAAGGAGCGTTGGTCCTACCTGAACGCTTCTTCTTGGGGAGCCGAAGGGAGAATCCAGGCTGGGTAGTCTCTAGTCTCATAGCTCTGCAGACCGAGTTGACAAACTGAGGACACACTACCTGGTAACGGTCCCCAGTTCTGAACGACGTCGAAGCGAATCCAGCTGCTCCTCATCCTCTAACAGATAGCCTATTTGAGCTTCCCTCTGGGGGAAGATCCCAGTGACTTTGTCCCTTTTTTTAAGATGAGCCGTGCTCTTAGCCTTAACCAGCAGTCTTGGAGAGAGCCAGCTGGAAAAGGTCCTTAAAGGAGGGGGACCTGCTACCTCCGACTCCCCATCCCAAAAGCCCTCTCTGGAAGAAGGTCCCTCTCAGAAACATAAGACTGGCTTCTTTCCAAAGGGGATGCAGAACTATTTCTGAAGTAGATTGGCTGTTCTGCAGAAGCCTGCCCCTGAGGAACGCCTCTATTGGTGTCCAAACCAGACAGCTGGTGCAGCTGGTTGACTTAAGCCTGAAATTCTTGGCTAATTGTTTGGGAGATCCAGGCTTTCATGAAGTTTGGCATCTCTTGCCTGTGGGTCTCCTCGGCCGCAACCCAGCCACTATAGGGTAAAGGTGGCTTTTTTTTATTTTCAGGCGCAGGTCTGGTTCTGCTGGAGGCTTGGCTTTCAGGTGCAGCAATCAAAAACCCTCGTGGTGGCTCAGAATTATTATGAGTGGCTTTTGCCTTGATTTGGAGGTTTCCCTGCAAATCCTGAGTACTTGAGCCACCAGGATATCAGGCAGTCAAATATTGTCTATCTGCCAATTGGTTTTGCTGCTTGCCATCTTGTGGGAGCAGAGGAGAGATGTCCCTGTTTCAGCCATCTTGGAGTCTCTCACCGCCTTATCAAACTCCTTATCTAGGACTTTTTGTCTATGCCTAGCCTGCCTATCCTCTGCCCTAGAGGGTCTTTTAGGGGTTAGGGTCCTAGCTCTGATCCTAGCTGCTGCCCCCAGCCCCGCAGCCTGGACTTAGTTGATCCCCTTGCAGCTCTCTACTACTCTCCTGAGGAGCTGATAATTCTTGGCCAGCTCCCCTGGTGGCCATTTTGAGTCCGCCAAAAATAATTGTCACTGACAGGGAGAGAGAAAAGGAAAAAAGGGGCAAAAGAAAAATAAAAAAAAAATTGATCTAAAGCTGTCTGCTTTAGTCACAGCAGTTGTCCACCACTTCAGGAGGCTAGTGCGACCCAGAAGTGGTGAGCTCAGCACAGCTCCACAATTTAAGGCAAGAGTCAAAGCAAAAAGGGGAAAAAAAATGGCTGATTCTTTAAAATTGCTACAAGCCCTGACAGATCAGAGGCTTGTGAGCCAGTGCTGGCTGCACCGCAATAAATTTGGCAGTCTCAAGCATCTCACAGCTGCCACGGTGCTCTGATGACTAGACAGGGGGTCAGGATTCAATCCAGATGGCTAGTACCCCCCCAAGGGACAATCCTGGAGACAAACTGCAGAATTGTCCCGAAACGTCTGAAATGGCCGCCGATGCCGAAAAGGGGCAGAAGCGCCTTGTGGTTTTTGCAGCTAGCACAGATCAATAAGAACCGACCGGAAAAAAGTGAGTTGAATAAAACACTGACTCCCGCCCCCCCAGCCCGGGCCACACAGGCTCTCAGGGGCAGCTCCATCCAAATTTACAATTACAATTCCAAAAACCAGTCTAGCAGCAAAGAATTATTTTAAAAAGGCAGTCAAAAAAAAAAACCCGCAAAAAACAAAAGTGCTAACCGGCAAGCCAGCTAGCTGTCAAACCTGCTCTAAGCCTCTCAGAGAAAGAAAAAAAAAACTCAATCCAGGGAATGAAGATTCTTCTACAATCTGAACTATTCAGAGCCCTTAAAGGGTGATCTGAACACGCTGAGTCTGAGTAAAGAACTGGGGACTGTTACCAGGGGGTGCGTCCTCAGTTTTTCAACTCGGTCTGCAGAGCTAGTAGACTAGAGATTACCCAGCCTGGATTCTCCCTTCGGCTCAGTGAAGAATCATGAAAACAATAATATTAAGTTTCCTTTAATCCATGGTATATTATAATTTTGGGTATGAAATTTATATTAGCAGAATTTTAATTCTTATTGAAAGTTTATGGTCTTTAAAATGCTCTTTCATGTTTGTCTTTCATTAAAACAACTAAAAGCATTAATATTCTTATTTGTAAATGTTTAACAAGTGTAGTTTTGGATTTTTTTGTGCATAAACCTTTATATTTATATCTAGTTTAATGAAAAGAAGGACTAGGAGTGACATGATAACAGTGTTCCACTTTCTAAGAGGCAGCCATAAAAAAGAGGGAGTCAATCTATTCTCCAAAGCACCTGACAGCAGGACAAGAAGCAATGGATGGAAACTAATCAAGGAGAGAACCAGCCTAAAATGAAGGAGAAATTTTCTGACATTGTAACAATTAATCAGTGGAACAACTTGCCTAATCCTCCAGAAATTGTGGGTGCACCAAGATGGGATGTTTTTAAAAAGAGATTGGACAATCATTTGTCTGAAATGGTATAGGGCCATGACGGTGAACCAAGGCACGCGTGCTGGAAGTGGCATGCAGAGCCATCTCTCTGGGCATGCCAGCTGTCACCCGTTGCTCTTCCGGGTTCTGGCATGTGCATGTGTGCCAGCCAATTGGTCTTCACATGCGCAGGAGCTCCAGAAACCGGAAGAGCAACAGAGTTGACAGCTGGCGTTTGCATGCCACTTCCAGCACACATGCCATAGGTTCACCATATATTTCACCCATGAGAAACCACCTTTCATTACACTGGATAATTCATTTAAACCCCACCCCCCCTTTTCAAACTGTTTATTATATAACCATTTAGCAAATGATTGTAATAATTACATTAAAATTCTGAAATAATTTCTCCAGAAGAATACTTAAGAGCATTTGAAGTTTTTCTTCAGCTGGATCCTGGATCTTTTCCTACTTTGTTCATGAAATGATGATTGCATATTTAAAAGAGATTGCATAGAGTTCATTATGATTTCATAATCCATGGTTTGTTCCCCCACTTCCCATCTTTAGAAATTGGATTTTAAACTTTGAGGGCCTCTCACACCACCAGCATGGAAGACTTCAAAAGAATGATGGACTGTTTATTTTTTCTGCCTTCGAAAATGTAATGCTCCACAAAATACCTCACATACAAATTGGCGTGTTCATTTAAAACTAATTCTGGTATTTACTAGCTTTCCTTCACTCCAATGAGAATTAGGTTTGCCAGATGTTGCTGATCATGAGAAATATTCTTTTCTATTCTTCTTGTAGTAGAAATATTTCTTATAATTTAGAACTGAAAAGTTATGCCAACACCCAGAGTAGGGCCCATTACAGACTTCATTATTTTTTAAAAAACTCAATACTAGTTGTGCCATATGAGATACACTGTTTTCCAGTACTTTAGCATCCTTAACTTAGAAATATTTTCTTGATTAAAGATTTCTTTTTATTTAAAAAAAATGCTCTGAGACTTTTTTCTTCCCTTACTCTTTTTTTAAAAAAGTATTTTTACTGTACATTTTTTGTTATTATTCATCACATTTCTAATTTTGCAACGGCAATGTAATGGCTATTTCAAGTCCTTTTTAAATATGCATCATAGTATACACCCTGGTTATAACTATTATTCTCATAGTCATACAGTATAGTCTCTTTTAAAATACACAGT
The DNA here is from genome assembly GCF_049901715.1 of Pseudonaja textilis. NCBI lineage: Eukaryota > Metazoa > Chordata > Lepidosauria > Squamata > Elapidae > Pseudonaja > Pseudonaja textilis. The sequence continues at coordinate 252,583,189 of NC_141990.1, read as the reverse complement.
GTGTAGTGTTTTAGTGTTTTTCTTCCCTTACTCTTGATGAGTTGATGAAGTTGTGATACTCTGGCTATGCATGATTGAAAATTTCAGCTATATCAATGCATAAAACAAGGTTCTAGATGTATAACTGGAAATTTCAGCCTCAATTAAACATTTTGAAATGTTATTCTATCCGTTCAACACAGATCATGATCTTTTTGCTAGGAATGAAAATTCTCCTGCATAGCAGCCAATATGTTAGGATAGACAAAGAGGCAATTATCATATGGCTCAAGGAAGACTTGAATCCAGCTGTCCATTTTGTACCTCAGGCAATCCTTGAAAGTATCCCTAATATTATTTATTTACACACACACACACAATCATTTATTTGTTGATACGTTTAGTTATTTGTTCATTCATTCATTCATTATATGTTTATGGACACCCATCTCAAATACTGGATGATTTTAATAATGAGATATAAAGAGGTGAGAAAAACCTGGGATCATTTATCAGTCTCTGGTTTCTAAAGCCACACTGACAGGCTCTGCTTGTGTGCAACTACCAAAGATTGCATCAATCTCCCAGTCTGTACACAGTATGGGACAGCCATGCCACTCATCAGGGTACTGTGTGTCATGCTGTATTCTGTAAAATGGGCATGTTCACTATGTGTTAGAAAATTGGGAAACCAAGGTGCAAAAGTAGTATTGTCATATTCAATAACAGAATTTGTTTTAGTGAGAAAAAAATATATATTAACAGCTGAGTGAAGATTACAACCAGGGCAGGATGGGAAGAAAATGAGTTTTTAAAGAGTAGGAAATTATTGAATGCTGATGGGGCTTTTCAATTCAATTCAATCTCAGAAGGTCAAATAGTTTATCATGAAAAAGCAAAGCAACTTAGTTGCACTACAGATAAAAGCGATGAAAGGATATGTGTTCTTAGGTTTATTAAGACCTAAATCCCGAAGAAAGGCAAGGTTGACTGCTCAGATTTTTGGCAGAATCACACTACCAACATTATGATTTATTCTACAGTATTGTAGGTCAGCTATTTGAGATTGCAAATGTATATTGATTTGTGGTTAGTATGAGGTTACTGTTGGTCTTTCAAATGCATATAGTGAAAGAAAACAGATACTATACTAGACAAAATTGCTAAAAGTAAAATTTCTCAGTTTTATACCATATAACTGACTCTGGTGTGAGTTGTAAGGACAGGTGTCCTATCAGATTAATAATAGAATGATAGGGCTGCCATCTAAAAGTAATATTGTAAGGCTGAATGTATATTTGCCAAATGAAAATTGAGAGACAAATGAGATTTTATGCCAACTAGAATTTGTAGTTGGATGAAAATTCTAGGGATAATTCAATTGTGAGAAGCCAGACAAGATGCTGTGCTATTCAGTCCTTTTATAACAACTTCCTATTACAATTTCACATAATTTTGCAGAAATTAATAACATATTCCCTCCTTCCTCAACAAGCTATAAAAATAATCTGGTGTAGCATAAACTAAACTAACTTCCTTGAATAATTAAACATCAGTAGTTAAATAAAAAAACCAGGAAATCTAGAATATGGCAGCTGTCACTCAACAGTTCTCAAAAGCTATTTTGAAAGAGGAGAAAATACATATACATCTTTGGAAAGACAGCAGTGAGGCACTTTTATAGGTGTTCCAAAGCACTGGTCTTGTACAGAAATGGCCGAGGTGATGGAAAATATAGAACTTCTCTTGAGATGGGGATCAAATTAAAGTTATTTCAAAGACTGGAGGACTTTCATAGGAGGACATTTTTATTAATATTTCAAAATAGCTCAGAGCTACATTAATCTCCATGTATTAACAAAGAGGTTGCTGCATTTTGTACTCACCATATTATCTTCAAGGCCAGCCATATGAAAACACATTTATTTATTTTATTTATTAAATTCTTAAACTGTCCATCTCAACTAAGTGACTCTGGGTGATTTACACCATTGCAGAAATCTAACCTAGAAGTCCCCAAACATGACTTTGAGGACAGGTTCCATAAATAAATTCATCTAAGACCATGGCTAATGTAACAACAACAACAACAACAACAACAATAAAACAATTCTTTCCATAGCCAGTATTAAAATTCCAAGAGCAATTTTTTTTCATTGATTTGTCTAGTATAATTAATTCTGCTTCTTCAGAGTGAATTTAAATGTATTTTCATATTTGTTTGGGATCAGATTTTACAAAGCAGGTCATAAAGATCTAAAGAACTGGTCATATCATAGGTTTCTTCAGTCTATATTTTCTGGTGAAGTCAACTGAAGCTCCTTCAGGCAATAGGAAACAGGTTTAAATACGCTCTATGTATTGTGCCTCAGAGACCATTGTTAAAGGGGTGTGATACATAAATGATATACATATAATTGCTCATCCCATTTCTTTTCTTGGTAAAGTTCATACATAGGTCCCCAGTCTGGGTCAAATTCATGATGCATGAGGATTCTTTCCATCATCCACTTTTATGACTAAAAATTCCATTGCTCAAGAGATTAAGTTTAAAAAAAAAATCTTGCAGCAATACAGATTTTAATAAACAAGGAACTCAGAGGAGAGGAATAGAATGACCCTTCTGTCTGTGCAGTGATCTGATTCAAATCAGTCTGCCATACACTTATAACAGAGAAAGTAAAAAAATAGAACAGAATCTGCATGATTTCCATTTTCATATATTATTCAGTTTAGTTCTAAATTAAAATAGATATGAATGACTTCATCCTCCAGGTGTCTGCACAAATGTCACATAGAATGTAGATATTCCAAGGGATCGTAAACAGATTTCATTAGCCTTTCGACTACTTTGGATAACACAGTTTGATGTGCTACCAGTGCAGTGTAGCAGAAGGTTAAAGTTTATTGCTTCTAATATGACCAAGCAATAGATTTTTCAATTCCTGAATAAAAGGGTAAATGGAAATGCTATGTTCCTGTTTCTTTTCTCTGTATTGCTTCACAGAATACCCAGGGCAATGAGTGAGTTTTTTTTATATTTAATAGAGCACTAAGCATACCATTTGCATTAAATATATGGTATGTTCTGCAGAAACATTTCAGTATCATACAAAGGTGATGGGCCTTTTTCTTAATCTTTTTTCTTAATTGTTGTGAATGAGATAAAAAGCACAGACTCAGATAAGAGTTCATTGTTATGCTTATTCTGGGAGATAGTTTTTAGACTGAGGTTTGCCTTTTTAAGACTTAGATTTAAGTTGTTTTTTTTTAAAATTTCCACTCCTTGTCACGATATGGTTCGTGTGTGTGTGTGTGTGTGTGTGTGTGTGTATTTCAACAAGATTCAAGTAATTATAAATATTACTTCCTTCATCTTTGCTAAAACTGTATTTTATGGAAATATTAATAATGGATTCAAATGTTACAAAGAGTAACAATCAAGTTATTTGCTTTTGTTCATTACAATAATACTGAGGTGCAATAGGTTTGAAGTTATAACCTATGGTAAACATATGACCATGTAATAAAGAAGTTGTGTCCGTTGTGGATAAGCTTATTTCAAATCCATGCCAATTAGAAATATTTGTGGAAAACTTGGTATCAATATGGAAGATAACCAATCTTCTTTCTGATTAAGCATCCATTGCTGACTTGCCTAGTGGTTCTAGGATGTAGGTCTGAAGACACTTGATGTAGTTGTCTTAACCGAAGTCAGGTAATGTAGGTCAAAGCAGTGCTTATAATGGAAAACAACTTAAAATTATATTCATGTTGAAGTATTTTTCATCATCTAAGTAACTAGTAGCATCTAGCTAACCATGGCAAATCTCAACAATTGGTTGGAACTGGATAGCACATGGATGGGGAGACTATAGGAAATACCAGGTCTGTGTGCTAGATAAAGAAATAACAAAGAAAAAAAATCTTAAAATAAAACAACAAATCACGTCCATCTTTTGCCCAGAACTACACGGATAGTCTGTCAGAAGCTGAACTCCAAGGAGACTTCAATGATTGCACATTACACTGAACTGTTTTTTGAAACAGACTGATGTAATACGTTTACAGAAGAATCATATCAGCTGAACTGAGGAAATACAAATGTGAGGAAATAACCTGTTCCAAAACCTGGATGGTCTCATATCAATAAGACAGAAGGGAAAGAAGAGAAAGCTTCTGCCTTCCTTTTCTCTCCTCAGTTTTCTTCATGCTTTAATTAAATGATACAATTCTCTGCTTTCATGTTAAAGCTATGTCCACAAACCAGGAGTTCCAAACAACATCCTGATTTTCACTCTTTTTTCCCCTTTTTATTTACCTAAATCCTCAGAAGTTTCCACAGACACCTAGAGGGACTATGCAGGTCAGCCTTTCTCTCTAAAGGCAGAGTTGGACAAGGATCACAGAATACAAGCTCAACTGTATAACAGTGTATATAAATGCTCTCCATCTATGTGGAATACCAACAGGCAGTAACTTTTTTCACATGTCATTTGGTTGGCTCCCAGTGAATATGTGAGCTATTCACCTTTAATATGTGAGAAATTCTCACATCAAGAGTGACAGTAAAAAAAAATTAATTTGACATCACGTCTTCAAGGATGTCACCTGGAAATTTAAGAAATAACACAAAAACCTTATAAAGTGATTTAACAAAGGGAAAAAAAATAGTCCATTGAGGAAAAGAAACAAATTATTTTTAAATCAAAGTGGAGAAAGATTGATGGATATTCCAGCCTTTCAAATAATAAACCTTACAGGCTGTTCCTTAGTTGTAGACCATCTGTTAAGACTATTACTGTAAGATTTTCCTCTAGGTTATGGTGTTTCAAAGCATTTTTTTTCTTCCTAGTGCTTTCCTGCAAGGGCAGGGTCTGCTTATCCTTGTAAATATTTATTTCATAGAGTTCTTTAGAGGCAAATGAGTTACAAAAATAAAAAAGAGGCAAAGAATTATTAATGCAAATATATGACTACTCATTTTTTTCACTGAATACTACATTAAGAGCTGTCTAACATAGAAATCGAAATTAACCTGCCACTTCAGGCACACTGAAAAATAAATTGCCTCTTCGCCAGATTTATATCAACTAGATGGCAGAAAGAAAGGGCCAGCAATTTTCTCCTTTTGTTCCTCTTCCGTGGAGAGGTGGTGAACAATTTCTATTCCAATCAGTGAGATGAGATTCACTTGGCCACCTCCAGCACTGGTATGGGGCTACTTTGGTTCAGGGTTTGCCTGCAAAACTCCAGAATCATCATCTTAATTGTCTCCATCATATCTCCTTCCCTCCTTCTCTTATTCCAGAATTCTAATGACAAAGTTTCTGCTGCACCTAGAAAGGATTTCCTCAGTTACATATTTTAGTATGGGATGTAATAGAGGCCTTTAGAAGGAGCTATCAACCATGGATTTACAATCATAATATGCCTGTGTTCAGAGATAATATACAGACATGCTAATATGGTTAAATCGCTGTTTTGCAATTTATTTTTTCAATTGGCATTCTATTTTGCCCAAATGCATATATGGGCATAGTATTTAAAATAATAATATACATAATCCATCCTAAGTATATTTTTGACCTCTGATGTTAGACATACAAGAAGGCTTATAAATCCATTGATATGGGTTTTGTGAATATATGTAACATCACTTCCAAGACCATTTCTCTTTCAACTGTATTTGCCTCTTACACATACACACCAGAGGTGGTATTCAGCAGGTTCTGACCAGTTCTGGAGAAACAGTAGTGGAAATTTTGAGTAGTCCTGAGAACCAGCAAATACCACCTCTGACTGGAGATTTTACAATATCCTTCCCCTGCCACGCCCACCAAGCCACGCCCACAGAACTAGTAGTAAAAAAAATTTGAATCCCACCACTGATACACACACACACATATCCATTCTTCAGGGTTATTATATACTACCTGAAGCCTCCAGTTATGGAGTGGGATGGGTTTTAAAAAAATATTTAAAAAAACAAATGCTATCAAAGCTAGATAATATACATTTCAATGCATGATCAAATTGCAAAGGAAAAGCTCCAGAATTAAGACTGTTAACTTTTGTCAGCTTCACTGCAGTTGAACTCCAATCCTGAAAGCCTCAAGACATTCCTTTGGGTTTCAGGAAGGTCTGATACTGACAAAAATATTTCTCAATTCTTGCACTAATGTTAACAATACAAAGAGCACAAAGCAGGACTGAGCTTACTTCCCTTATTTTGGGCTCATAATGTATTTGTATTTAATGTAATACAGTTACTCTTCGACTTACCACCGCAATTGAGTCCAACATTTCTGTTGTTAAGTGAAACATTTGGTAAGTGAGTTTTGCCTCATTTTATGACTTTGCTTGCCAGAGTTGCTAAGTGAATCACTGAAGTTGTTAAGTTACTAACGCAGTGGTTAAGTGAATCTGATAGAATATTTTTTTAGATCACTATTACAGTAAGAATCAACTGCCATTCCAATAGATCACTATTACAGTAAGAATCATCTGCCAATTGGAACTTGCTGTCTTCATTGTGCAGTGATGGTTAGAACAATTTTCCAGACTTCCAAAATTGTATTTCCTGAAAATAGTGGCTGATGCTTTCATGTATCTATGTTCCACTGAAAACTGCCAGTCACTTTTTCCTTTAGACAAACCTGAATTGGGAGAGGAAAAAAATCATGAACTGTGATATTTGTCTACAGTACATCTTCTGGGACTCTTGTGCTGAAGATTAATTTATCAAATAGATGATATTAAGCAAAATAATTCAATTGCTTAATCATAAATTTCATCACATTGAAAGCCAAGCTGAATATTCAAAATGGTAGCTTTGTTGCCAGGGATAAATTTCAAAACACAAATAAAATGGGTTAGATCAGCCTCCCCAACTTGGTACCCTCCATACCATTTCCAACCAACCTGACCTGAGAGTTACATTCCTATCCTATAGTGAAGATAAGGGGATTGCAGAAAGATGGTTTAGATGGCTGCCCATGTCTTTTTTGCTCTCTAGCATGTCCACTCTTTCTTCTTTTGAAGATGGTTTCCAAACTAGGAACTTTGCCCTTCTTGCTAAGACCTTGCCTTTCCTGTTGTGCTCTCCTGTTAACAGGGATTTTATTAGCCATTTTTTCTTTCTGCCTCTGGCAGCACACAGAATCTAGGGCATCTTTCCAGGATGTGAAATTTTACAAGCAGTACGCAGTGGAAATATTTACAAATCTTTTCCAAAGCATATATAGTTTGTGGTGTGTGTTTGTGTCCGTGTATAAGCATGGGTAGGGTAGGGTGGGGTGACGGTAGATCTCAGTTGCTAATGGTTGATTAGTTGTTAGTTGACTTAGCTTTCCACTTTGTCTAATTACAGCTTAAGTGCAAAACAGTGTTTCTTCTGTCTTTAGGATGTTGGGGAATTGAAGTAAACCAGAGACTTAAACAGTGATGAAATTCACGTACAGCAGATATTTCATGTTAGCAAATCAGATGTTCAGTATGATTTGATTTCCTTGATTGTTGGTTATCTTTTCTGCTGACTCAACAGTTACAATGATTGGCATCCATCTGGTATATTGCACTTTCTGGGCACTCAGCCTGCTTAATATCTTAATGAAATTATTTTCTATTTCACAGGTAAAGCTTGTGGAGAACAATTTTCTACTTATAGCATGCTATATTAGTAAATCACTGGCATTTTTTTCAGATTTCACATAAACTATGAAACAAACAATTTGAAAAGTTTTGTGCCAATTTGGAGATACAGGACCACCAATGAGATATTTTTGCTTTTACGTGGCATTAAATAGTTCAATACTTAGTTTTTGAGGTTTTTTTAAAAAAATAAAGTTTCAACGATAATGATATAGATTGGGAAAAAGATGGTTGTTTGTGTAGGAGTCAAGAGAATGGTTTAAGCTATTTTGGTATTTATTGATCCAATACTAATCAAAGACTTAGGACAATACCTGAGGCATCAAAAATTAATTTGAATCTGATATCTACACATTTTGTTTCCTGCTTTAAATTAAATATTTTTGGTCTGAATTTATGTTATGTTAAATCCTTTGGGTAAAAGTATTACATTTCTTTAAATCTTGTATTCTCAACAGAGCTTATTGTGCTAGTGAATACTCCTTCTGTTTTTCTTACTCTATACAGATATTTATATTCTTCCAAAATGGTGCTTGCATATCTTCTAGCAAAGAACTTTTACAAACAATAATATACTATAAATGCTTTAAACCATGAAAAATATTCAGGAAAATTAAAAACAGAGGAAGGTACAAATATGAAAGCATAGGAATAAAGACTGTCCAATAAAGCCAAGAACATTTGAGTAGGAAGATATGGCCTCTTGCAAAACAATATTAAAAAGGAATTCAACTGAGATTTTCAGGCAATGTTCTATAATTATGGGTACTTTATAATTCAGAGAACAACAACTGGGAATTCTTTGGAATTCTATTTGTCCTACTGGAATGCAAGATGAGATTTCAGAAATAACATCTTTTTAGCACTTTGTTTACATTTGATGAATCAATGATACGGCAATTCAATTGTTATTTTATTATGATTAGCATGCAGAAAGTCAGAAATAATTCATTCTTTACAAGTTTGCTAAATTTTACATACTCAAAGGAGGCATTTTTGTGTAGAGAGATGCCCATGAGCTACATGGATGCATACTTTATGGAGATCTTATTCTGAAACATGGAATTTGACAGAAGAATCTTCATACAAAGCAATCCTGCTTTAAGCATAACAGCATGGTCTAGGTCTGGATCAGGTGAAGAAAATAATGGCCTATCGGAACCAAGTCTAGTCTTTCCCATTCAAGCATTGTCACAAAGCTTTTATATGAACAGTAGGAAACTGCTTGTTGCTTTTAGCATTCAGGCTGAAAATAAAAGAAATTAATGCTCAAGTTAAACTGGCCCTAAAAAACTTGAGCCATGCAATGGACAGCCCACTCTGCAATATGGCGATTGCAGAGTGGTCTGTCCAACCTAATGTTAGGCCTTTATGAATCAATGGTAGGCTCAACATCTCCTAATTTTTGAGATGAAGTTTTGAAGCAATGCCTTACACTCAAATTTGGAATTGCTTCCATAAAGGAGGAGAAAAAGGAGTGATGCCCAGAGGCAGGGAAACAGATGGATGAAAAAGGTCGAGTCCTTTCCCTATTTCATATCAAGTAATGTGCTTGGTTTGAAGAAAACAAATATCTGCAAGGGACTGGATGAGAGAAGGCATTATTGCTTAGGATTTTAGTAAGTATTTAATGCCCCTTTTATATGATAGCGGTGACGACATACTTAATCCGAAGAAGAAGCTACTACATTGTTTCCTGAAGAGACTAGTAAAAGAGATAACGTACTGTAGATGTGCTTCAGAAGATGGGGAAAAATATCTCAGTCAATGATGCATGGAGTTTTCTACCCAAATATTGGCTTTGCATAAGTGCTCAAGGGGTTTCTACAGTTCCAGGGGAGTTGTGCTATAGAAGATAATTTTAAACACTTCCCTTATTGAACCCAACAAACAAAAACCTTAAATAGACAGGCACCGGCTTCCATTGTTCTGAGCCTCTACATTTTGCACGCAGTCCAAATGGCATTCACCAAGAAAGTAATTACCCATTTTGGCACCCTTCGACACCATTCAACCTGCCACAAAATGGTTTTAACTGCTAAATATTTAGACTGAAAGGAAAATAAAACATGTTTAATTAAAGCTGCCATTGTATTCTGTATTCTCTGTTGTGCCTGCATTTTGGAATACATCGTTTAGTGGAGTCACCCAAAAGACAAAATCCCATATGTGCTGAAAGACTTTTAATTAGGCAGAGTATTTCAATATGTGGCACTGCAGCAAAATGTTTTCCATTTCTAGTACATCCATTTGCAAATAGATTATGGGGAAAAAAAGCACATCATTTTATACTGTTTTGTTTGGATGGAAGGCATGGCAGTACACCCACTTTCTTTTGTACTAAGCACATGTCCTTATTGACAAAGAAAAAACACAAAAAGAGAATAATAATTGAAATCAATACTGTTTCAGAAGAAATAGCTAAACAAGTGTTTTATAAAAGAGGAGGAATTTTATTTTCAAAGCAAACATTCTGAGCTGAAAACCCCGAGAATGACAGATTCCTAAGTAGGTTATGTGTTAATCATATTGCTGTGCTTCCTGTTTTTCCATGGTGGCCAGATTTATCTATGTTTATTCTTGCCATTTTGTCAGATATGCTAGTTTCAAGTTAGTGCCTTGCTCAACTACTCATTTTCTTGCTGAAGGACTACTGGACTGAATAATGAATTTATGTCTCAAAAATAAATTCAGTAAATGTTGCACATGATCTAGATAAGCAAAAGTAAGAAATGTTTTATAGCATTTTAAAGAATAATCAATCTGTTTGAGACTACATTAGCAAACAGGAATATTTTCTGAGTCATAATTTGGTTTGCACTAAAGTTAAATTTATTATTGACCCTGAAGTTTTATGTGTCATAATTAAAATTCTAGAAAACTGCTCACTCGAACCCAGATTTGTGCAATAACTTTTACAGCAATATTTTTGTCACATGCATAATTATATAAAAGTAGTATTTCAGTAAAAAAAAACACAATTCTTGAAGTTATTCATTTTAAAGGATATTTTGGTATTCCAGCATCTGAATTTAGGAAATGTTGCTTGAAATATACTGTGAATTAAACAATCATTTCATGTTTTCACCTGGATCCTTGGAATAACAACAACACATTTTTGGGATGCACAACAGCTTGATATTTTCATTGATACGTAGTTGTTTAGCCATATAGTGGTTGTTTAATCTTCTGGTAGTTGAAGTGAATTTCATGACAGATTGAAAATGTTCAAAGATAAAATTTATGCCTTTTCTATAGCAGTCCCTGCCTGGTGAAATGTTCTTTCCCTTAGCATACAGCAGACCTGGACTCTCTCAATCCTCCAGAAAGCTTGTGGACCAAGCTTTGGAATTGGTGCCTGAACATTATATTGGTGAACAGATGTTGATGGACTGGGGATATGGTTATTTAATTTTTGTTTTAATTGTGTGCAATTGTATCATTGTTATCTACCCAGAACTGTGTGCCATATAACTCTGTGCAGCCACATAAATCTTTAAATGAATGCCTTTTTTTTACCCAAGAGGAAGCTTCAGAAAGTTGAATTTAGCACTTGCTATAGAAACATGAAGTAGGTCTAATAGCAACAGCGTATTCCTCTGACTGAGATGACTGGTGACTTGAATTTATGCTAGAGTAACTCTCAGGGCTGATGGATAACATCCTTTTTAAAGCAGAAGAAATAGGTCAGCAGTGTCTGAATAAAGGATTTAGGTAATTCAAGTATTATGCAGCTTTTCTTGTTTCTATACTACAAAAATGAAAGAAAAGAAAAAATAGAAAGTGCAGAAAAAGAAATAAAAATACAAAAGAAAAAAACAAAATAAGATTGTAGCAAAGAAAAAATACACACACACACACACACACACACACACACACACACACACACGCTTCCCACTTCATCATAACAATTTTAGGAACTTATCATCATTGATAAATGATAAGACCATTATTGTTAAAATACAGCAACCATTTCTTCCAATATCTCTAAACAAAGATAACAAGACCTTAAAGTCTTGTTATTCAGTCCTGTCAGCAAAAGTCCATCAAGAGTTGCCAGAAACAACAACCTATCCATTTTACACTTGATCAAATATACCAATTTTATGTTACTTCCTTTTACTTTAATCCCTTCAAATAATATCCTAGACCTTGTTTTCTTTTCACTTTTTTTCTTACAAAACTCTTCAGACTTTAGCAGCTCTCTTTCATAAATCCAATATAAGAAAGTTATCTAAATCAATCTTTCGGTTTGCCAGTTGTATATCCCTTTTAAATATTATGACATTCATCAGTTTCATTTGTATATCTAGTGTAGCATATTTTTCCCTATTATTCTTGTAACCTATGATTTTTAAGTTAACTTTCATATCACTCCCAATCATGTCTGAAAAATCTTGTTCCTCTTCCTTAACACCTTTAAACACAATCTGTCTATGATGACAGATCTTCTTAAAATTAATTTCTGAATCCATTGTTTATGAAAATCTTTCAATATGTCCAATGTTGAAGTATTTTGCTCCATTCTGTATTAGTAAGTCAAATTATGTATTCTTCTCCTTTAATTGTAAACTTTAATTCCTTTTGGTTCTCTTTAGTGGCCAACTTTTAAAATTCCCTTCTATCAATTTTTAATAGCAATAGTACTTAGATTTATATACTGCTTTATAGTGCTTTACATCCTTCTTTAACTGGTTTACAAAGTCAGCATATTTCCCCCAACAATCTGTGTCCTCATTTTACCCACCTTAGAAGGATGGAAGTCTGAGAGACTTCCAGTTTGTGCTTCTTGGTGACGGATGGAAATCCACGATTGTGCGCAGTTTCGATCCGTGCTCGCCACTGGAGTGCCCTGAGTCAGCTGGATTTGGGGCAAAGCCACCCCGTAGAGGAAGTAAAGAGGGGGGAGACCGCCAGCAGGATCGAGGAGAGCCGCATCTCTCCTCCTCAGCTAAATAAATAAAAATTCACTTTGACATTAATAGGCATTCAAGCTGAAAATAATATGTCAAAGGTAATAAAGATTCTTGGATATTAAAAACTTTTAAAAGAAGGAAAGAAGAGAAAAGGAAAAAATAAAAGGGTGATATCTGGAAAAATGGAGGAGACTACCTGGAAGTAAAAGGAATTAACAGTGAAACTTTCACAAGATTCCTAAAAGGTAGATTTTAACTGAAACTTTGTAACATGATAAATAGAACCCCAGGAAGAGAAAGTGGAAAAAAGAAGCAACAAGAAACAGCTTTGGATCATTTTGATTATTTGGTGATTTTTGGATTTTTGGTTATTGGATTTAGATGACTAAAATCAATCAGTTTAAAAGTGTTTAAAATGGCATCACTCTTGGAAGAACTGAAAATAGAACTTAAAAAACAGAAAGAAGATGCACATGATGAAAGAGGTTTTTTTGGCTTCGTATTTCAATTCTTAGAAATGGAGATTTTGAACTATAAGAAACAACAAGAAATGTTTCCAGAAGGGTGGGACAAAGAAGAAGCCATCTTTAATGACCAAATAATTCTATGTGGGGGGAAAAATGGAAAGGGGGGAAAGAGAGTGAAAAATTTAAGAAGGAAAAAAGAGAATAGTTTGAAAAGCAATTACAATGTTAGGAAGAAACAGGAGAGATGATTACAGAAGAGAGAATCAGAATTAGAGAAACAAGGAGTCAAAAAGGGGAGGGAGAAGAAGAAGGGGAAGGAGGAAAGGAAAAGAAGTTATAAAGGACAGAAACAAGATATAGAGAAACAGGGAAAACGTACAAGGATTAAAGGTATAAGCCTATTTAGAAGACATAGAGACAATGGGTGAAAATTTAATTGAAAGAGAGGATTCCGCAAGGGTACATAAGATAGCATTGTTATATTAGAAATAGAAATGAATATAGAAAATATGAAACAAGTGTGATTAAAGTGATAGATAAAATACTTATTGTAATGGAATGGAATGTTTGTTAATAAATAAATGAAATAAAGAGAATGAGAGAATGAAATTAGAAAAGGATGGGAACATTTTAATTGTTATTAATGATTTATAAAAATTTAAGTGAAGAGAAATATGAAAGAAATATGAAAAAAATTATGAAATATTATCAGTGTTCCTAAGGAAGCATGATATTTAATTTAAAAGAAATGTTATAGATGTTAATTAATATTAATGGAAGATTGTAATTAACATTAATTGTTGAGCTGAATTGGAATAGAATAAGTATTTTATGCACTATTGTTACATATATATTTTCGCTTTAAGAACTTAGTGTGTATTTTAAGGATATACCAAGCAGAATTCGATTGGCAAAATTTATGTGTTATAAAATAGAGGTTAGATATTGACTTTTACAATTGTAAAGGTATAATTGAAGTTTAAATAAGATTTGAATGGATAAAAACTAAAAGATACAAAGGTGTTATACTCCAATCAGTAACTACAGGGGAAAATTGGTTTAATGAGAAAAGATAATATGAAATTGAAACAGGACAGACAAAAATATAAATATAATGATTTGAAAGATATTGAAACTTAGAAAAAGATATATAACGGAATTTAGAAAGGAATGAGATATTTAAAAAGAAGGCTGTGAAAATTAAAGGAGGGGAAAAAATCACTGAGAAAATGCTAAAATAGTTAGATATGGAATAGAATACAAAGATGAATATGAAATTGAGTTTGTGTCTGTATGTGATAACCCGGGATCATGCTATTCTCAAAAAAAGATATTTTATTTGTATTATATTTTGTGAAAACCCAAATAAATTTTTTTACCAAAAAAAAGAAGAATGGAAGGCTGAGTCAACCTTGAGCCTGGTGGGATTCGATCTGCCAAATTGCAGGCAGCTAGCTGTCAGCAGAAGTAGTTTGCAGTACTGTGCTCTAACCACTGCACCACTGCGGCTCCTAAAAAATAATATGTACTGTATTAATTAATCTCAAAATCTTATTTCAAATCCATCTGGACCCTGGATGACTGATATAAATATGATGATCATAACACTTCAAAAATTATTGTCATGCACTTGTCATTTTTCCATGAATTCAATATTTAGGATGTCTTTGTGATCAATCAAGAGGAAAAAAATGTATAAGTGCTGAATAACAATAGACTAAATACAAAAAACAGTGACTAATATTAAAGAAGTACATTGAAGAATTTGTCCATATAGAGAGAATGAATGAGGGTTTGCAAAACAAATGTATGAAGTAAGTTGAATAAGTTGAGAGGAAAGGCAAGACTGAGAAAGACATGTCTGATCTCAAAAAAGAGGTGAGAAGTGTAAAGAAGTGAAACTGTATACAGCAGTGGTTCCCAACCTTTTTTTCGCCCCGCACCTCTAAAGAAATTTCACTTGAACCTTGCACTCCCTGAAATTTAGACTTTAGGAACTACTGAATACATTAAATATATGGTAGGATTGAATCTTTTCATCTATGTATGTGACGGCCACTAAATAATGATACTTAACTCTAAAATGAAAACAAAGTTAATCCATTGCATAATAAATAAAAATGCCAACATATAGCCAATATCCTATTATTTACCTAGACTTTTCTCGCACCCCCTGGAATATCGTCTCGCACCCCCAGGGGGTGCGAGCACCCCAGGTTGGGAACCCCTGGTATAGAGGTAATGGAAACAACAATAATTTGGAAGGATTCAAAGTTATGGAGAAGTTTCATAAATTATCTTAAAGTATACCAGTTTTATCCATGTTTTCTTTTCTTTTGATATATTTTTTTTTCTTTAATTTCTTTAGATTACTGATTTGCTTTCTGCACTTTGCATACTCTGTAAAAGATTAGTGTGACAAATGTCTAGCTTTTGCTTTTCCTGCTGTTTAGGACTATTTTAGTGCTTCCTATTGACTTATTTCTTTAATTATTCTGGTATTTTTCTGAAAATCTGTTAGTCATTATTTATGATAATCTATGATATGGTCTTAAAAAGTTGTGTTTATATAAACTTTTAATCTTTTTACTAAACTTCTTATATATGTAAATAAAAATTATACAATAATACTAGCAGGAAAGTGAAGTAACAACAATGTGTTATATTAAACTGTGTAGGTATTTCATGCTTGTTGGATAGGAACAGCAGAGTATGGTCCATTACTTTGATAATTCTTCTATTATCTCTTGCAAATATAAGCATACTATGCTGGGAATCTGCTTTGAGTAAATTCCAATGCTCTGCTCATACACATCTGATACCCTAAATACAAATGCTAAAGGGAGACATCTGGTTACATTAAACAGATGATTAATTCTTCAGAAATCTTACCCAGCAAGTTTTCACTGATTTGGAATATATCCTTATTTTAGATAATTGTTCTCGTTTTTTACTATGGGTATAACTCACCCTGCTCCAGTCCTTGGTTGTACATGGATGATTATTTTTTCTAGAAAATGGACATTCTTCCCCCAATTTAATTATTCTTTTGGAATATCATTCAGAAGAAATGAAAAGCTCGTTATAATCCCCTTTCCAAGAAAGTTGGTTTCTGACAAATACATGAATATTCACATATTAAAAACTGCTCGCTTTAAAAAAGCAACGACACAAGGCTGAAATCTGTATTTCATTCAGGAAAGCAGAAATCATTAAGAAGGACTTCTCCCTCCTTCCTCCTCACATTTGGCAGCAATTGGAGTACAGAACAGGCTAAAGATGAAAGAACACCCACAGGAGAGAATCAACATCAGCACAATGGCCTTTAGTTCCAAACAACACCGTATTCAACTCTGTGCTCTTGGCTAAGAATTATGAAACTATTGACAGACAGCTCCAGGGTCTTCTGGATAAAATTGATTATTTAGAATTTTAGCAATCTGGCTTTCAGCCTGGATTTGAAAGCAAAAAAATCAGCTGCTCTGGTAGATTACTGTTCAGTTTCCTTGTCCATTGTCTAAGAACTCTTCCATACTTTCTGTGTTGCCAAGCTATGGTGGAAGATGCAGTATAGGTAGTCCTTGACTTGCAATCATTAGTTTAGTGACAGACTGAAGTTCAATGGCATCGAAAAAAGTGACTTATGGCCGTTTTTCACACTCAACCATCGCAACATCCCCATAATCACATGATCATCATTTGAAAGCTTGGCAACTGGCATGTATTATGACACTGTCCCAGGGTCTTGTGATTACCTTTTCTAACCTTCCCAGCTAGCTTCCGGCAAGCAAAATGAATGGGAAAAAACAGATTCACTTAATCACTCCATGATTCTCCTGACAACTGCAGTTATTTGCTTAATAAATGTGGCATGCAAGATGATTAAAAGGGGCCACAATTCACTTAACAACTGCCTTGCTTAGCAGGGCAAATTTTGAGCTCAATTGTGGTTATAAGTCGAGGATTACCTGTACCGTATTATTGTTGACTCCAATCCAACCTGACAGTATTAGGAAGAGGATAGCTGCACAGGCTCTTCTTCCTGCATGTCCAAAGTTAACTGCACAAAGCCCTTCTTTTGAATATATAATATAACTGCAATTGCTTTCTTATACTTTAAAGAAAATTAATATAATGGTAAAGCTAATATAATTCTGTAAATAAATGAAGACATTCCCCCAGTTATGATAAAGGTCACAAAGCAGATTATAAAAAGGAAATATTGTATATAAAACTGCCAATAATGATACACACACACACACGTGCAAGAAATATTTGGCAATTGTAAAGATATATTTCTTAGAACTATACTGAGGCACTGCAAGCCCTTAGTGTTATTCCCCAGGTCCTGCTCATGCCAAATGCAAAATTCTATTGATTCCGATTCTGCTCAGCCTAGGCATAGGGTCCCAAAGTCCAAGGGCACAAAGGCACTGTATACAAGTCCACATACACAGAATCTGCAATCCAGGCATAGTCCAAAATCCATGTCCAGTAGCCAAGCCAAGGTTCAAGTCCAGAATCCAATGAGCAATCTGTGGTAAAATGTCAAATGAAGTACAGGTAAGGAATCAAGGAAACAGGAATCATGAAGTCACAGTACACGCATAGCAGGGAAAATGGGCAATTGTCTCCCACATCGCATTGCTCTGCACGTCAGGCTCAGTAGGTGTGTGCCATTGTAGTTCATTAGAAGGAGTGAGGCTGCTTCCTTGCTGGTAGCCTTGTTGACCTGTGTTGTGCCTCCCTCTGTTTGGCCTTGCACATCCTGAGAGTTGATGGAGGAGGAAGCTCCTCCTCATCCCCGCAGATTGGCTGCTGTGCTCCTTCTCCACCCTGTACTTCTGACTAGATTTCCAGACTCTCCAGCTACAATGGCATCTCTCTCCTTTCCTCTCTCGACATGTGTTCATTCAGTCACTCCCCCTATGGCACTTTTGAGGTTCCTGGCCTCTCTTCTTCTCACCCATCTACTCTCTGCTTGGAGAACTTGGCCTCCTCCCAATTCTCTTCTGCACTCCACTGCAAAGTCCCTGTAGCTGGGTCTTCTTTGTTGGCCAAGCGGCTTCCATGGAAGCCATTATAATTTTGGGCTTTATTATCTTTTGTTACAAGGGATTTTAGTGGATCAAAATAAAGTTAAATGCTTATAACATTTTAATAATGTTTAATTTTAACAGGTTAACTTAGCCCTATATTGTGACAATTGAAAGGATATATTTCTTAGATATATTGAAATATAATCTTATTTTACAATGTTAGATAGTGCTTAATCATTCAAGATAGATAGTTTTTAGCTTCTTTTTTAAAAAAAACATGTATTTCTAACACTATTTAGAGTTGAGAGAAGAAAGCATAGAGCTGAAAACTGATGGTTGTTTTGATTAGACTTGAAATGTTACAATTACTGAATCTCTGTTTCCTATGAGATAATATAGGGTTGTAATTACTTGTAAACGAGATTGATATCCTGCTTGACAATTGAATCAATATGGGGGAGGAACATGTTTTGTACAAAATTCATCAGATTTTTGTGAAATAACCTGAATGGGGTTGATGTTGATTACTAAAAAAAGAAGGGATGCTGAGAGTAAAAAAATACCTTATGCCATCTTTCCAAATACATCCCAGCATAAAAGAAATACTTGTGGAGAATGTAAATGTAAACATTTTGGATACATAATTACCTTTCTATCTCAAAACATTATGCAGATGGTAACTATAGTCATGAAATGAAGTCTTGTCTACAACTTGAAAGAAAGACAATGACAGACCTAGACAAAATATTAAAATACCAGGACATTATCACTCTTTGAAGAACTGAAAACGGAACTTAAAAAATGGAAAGAAGATGCACAAGAAGGGAGAAGTTCTTTTGGCTTTGTGTTTCAATTCTTAGAAATGGAGATCTGGAACTATGAGAAGCAGCAAGAAACGCTTGCAGAACAAGAAGATTGGGACAAAGAAGAAGCCATCTTTAATGATCAAATAATTTTAAGTGGGGTGAAAAAAGAAAAGGGGGGAAAGAGAGTGAAAGGTTTAAGATTAGAAAAAACAACCAAAAAGAAGAACAATTTGAAAGATAAGTATAATATTAGAAAGCAACAGAAGAGGGGATTACAGATGAGAGAGTTAGAAGTAGAGAGACGAGGGAGTAAAAAGGGGAGGGAGAAGAAGAGGGGGAAGAAGGCAAGGAAAAGAAGTTGTAAAATACAGAAACAAGAAATGGAGAAACAAGGAAAAGATATAAGGATTGTAACCATAAGTTTGTTTAGAAATAATGGGTGAAAATTTAATTGTAAAAGGGATTCTGCAAAGGTACATAAGATAGCTTTGTTATATTACAAATAGAAATAACTTTAGAAAATATGATGATGGATAAAATATTTATTGTAATGCAGTGGGATGTTTGTTAATAAATGAATTAAAATGAGAGAATTAAAAGGGAACATTTTTAATTATTAGTAATGATTTATAAAAATATAAGTGAGAAATATGGGGAAAAAAAGAATTAACTATGGAAAGTTTATAAGTGTTCCCAAGGAAGTGTGATATTCAATTGAAAAGAAATTTTAAAGATGTTAAGATTTTAATGCATATTAATGATAGAATTGAATTGGAATGGAATGTGTTTTATTTACATATATACATATACATACATACATACATACATACATACATACATACGTAAATACATATACATATACATACATATATACATATACATATATATATATGTTTTCTGAGGTTCTCGCGGGTATTTATATGTGGATCTTTGGTTGTTCGGGGTTTTCTCCGCGTAAGATTGAAGTATCTAGGCAACGTTTCGATGAAGTCTCATTCATCATCTTCAGGCTTCTGTCTCCGGCTCTGTGCTTCTCAGAGTAATGGAGATTGCAGCTGCTTCCTCCTTTTAACTGCCAGTGGGGTGGGACTTGATTGGGTGGGGGCTTGGCTGTGTTCTGATTGGGTGGGGGTGTGTTCTCATTGGTAGGGGTTTGGCTGTGTTCTGATTGGTTGGGGGTTAGCCGTGTTCTGATTGGTTGAGGCGTGTTCTGTTCAGGTGGGGGCTTGGCTGTGCTCAGGTTAGTCTTAGTTGCTGGGGATTTGAGCTGGTGAGTTGTGATCTTGCTGTTTGGCTTCTAGTTCGTGGTCCTGCTGCATCTTCATAGTGGGTATCGGTTTGCTTCATGTATGGCTCAGAGGGGTTTGAAGTGGGTAGTGATGCAGCTGCAGTGCAGCTTCTGGTCCATGGTCGTGTCTCATTTTCTGAATGGGTGGGAGTCTGTTTTCTACATGGAAGTGTGGTGGTGGCATCTTGTGTGGCTCTGATGGGTGTGGGTCTGGTGTCCTTCTTCATATTAGGTACTTCTGTTAGTTTGTCCAAGAAAACCAAGGAGTATACAAAATCCCCTGCACTGCCTGCCCTACCACATACATTGGACAAACTAACAGAAGAATAAGTGCACGCATTGAAGAACATAAGAACTCAATCAAAAAAGAAGAAACGACCTCTTCCCTGGTCCAACACCTCAAAGCCACAGGACATTAAATTGATTTTAAAAATACCAGAACTATCGCCAAAACCGAACACTTCAACAGCAGAATAATCAGAGAAGCCATAGAGATAGAAAAACGCCCACACAGCATGAACAAACGAGATGACACCTCCCGCCTTCCAGCCATTTGGAAACCCGCCCTCATGAACAGACGAGTACCTAACATGAAGAAGGACACCAGACCCACACCCATCAGAGCCACACAAGATGCCACCACCACACTTCCATGTAGAAAACAGACTCCCACCCATTCCGAAAATGAGACACGACCATGGACCAGAAGCTGCACTGCAGCTGCATCACTACCCACTTCAAACCCCTCTGAGCCATACATGAAGCAAACCGACACCCACTATGAAGATGCAGCAGGACCACGAACTAGAAGCCAAACAGCAAGATCACAACTCACCAGCTCAAATCCCCCAGCAACTAAGACTAACCTGAGCACAGCCAAGCCCCCACCTGAACAGAACACGCCTCCAACCAATGAGAACACAGCTAACCCCCAACCAATCAGAACACAGCCAAACCTCTACCAATGAGAACACACCCCCACCCAATCAGAACACAGCCAAGCCCCCACCCAATCAAGTCCCACCCCACTGGCAGTTAAAAGGAGGAAGCAGCTGCAATCTCCATTACTCTGAGAAGCACAGAGCCGGAGACAGAAGCCTGAAGATGATGAATGAGACTTCATCAAACGTTGCCTAGATACTTGAATCTTACGCGGGAGAAAACCCGAACAACCAAAGATCCAAATATATATATATATATATATATATATATATATATATATATATATATATATATATATATATATATATATAATCTTTTAAGAATATAGTGTCTATTTTAAGAATATACCCAAGCAGAATTTGATTGGAAGTTATGTATTATATTGAATGCTATAATCTTAAAGCTATACATCTTAAAGCTCAAATAAGAACTTGAATGGATAAAATTAAAGGATATAAAGGTGTCATATTCTAATTGGTAACTACAGGGAAAAATTTGCTTAATAAGAAAAGATAATGTGAAATTGTAACAGGACAGACAAAAGTATAAATATAATGATTTGAATTGAGATAATCAAAACAAAGTTGAGAAAATTAGAAGAGAGGAAAAACTATGTAGAAAATATAAAACGGTAATAAGATATGGAATAGAATATAAAAATGAGCATGAAATTGAGTTTTGTGTCTCTATGAAAAGTGATAACCTGGGACCATGCTATTTTTAAAAAAGATGTTTTATTTGTATTTTGTTTTTGTGAAAACCCAAATAAAATTTTCAAAAAAATATATATACCAGGACATTATGCCAACAATAAATGTGTTTACTGTCAAGTCCATTTTTTCCCCTAGTAGTAATCTATGGCTATAAACCTTGACATTTGGAAAGGCTGAGTTAATAAAAAGGGATGCTTTTGAATTAAAATGCAGGGGAAGATGGTTGAAAGAACAAAGAGGTTAATACTGGATGATGTAAAACCAGACTACTTACTGGAAGTAATAACATTAAAACTTTATGTTTGATGCATAACACAAAGACAAGTTTTATTGGAGAAGACTCTTAGCTTTGGGAAAAATACAGTATCAAAGACAATTCAAAAAGAGTTGATGCTGGCTCTACATTATCAGTGATAGCACAAGCATGAACTTAAAAAACACTGAAAGATGCCATTATTGACAGGATAAGTCCTGGTGAAATGATAGCCATTGGGTCAAAAACAATGAAAAGCAAACTGAGTTACAACAAACTTTTAAACCACATGTTCACAAATGAAAACTACCCCAATTAATATAGGTAACACTCTAAATGGCACTCCAAGGATAAAAGAAATAGCCATCTAAGTTGTTCAATAAGACTGTATCCTCTTCAGTCAAATCAAAGAAGAATTCCAGATCAATAATTGGGAAAAGTTGTCTGCGTCATCATTGAATTTTAAAGACTGCAGCTTTGAAGCTTTTTTACGATGCCTCCACAATAGCTGGAATATGGGTGTTCCACTGTAACATTTTTGGAAACAGATCAAGGGGACAGAGGTATGTAGAGGTGGCTTTGCTCATTGATCTGTCTAGGTGGCCATTTATGTTTCAGAATGAAGGTAGGGATTTGTACGGATAAGGAAATTCTGTCTAACGTTTTAAAAACTGATCTAGTTTCTGAGTTTGGCAAAATTAATACAATACATAAATGTAATTTTTTTTCCTTTTACAGAATTTATTTAATATTGTTGTACTAGTTTCTAAGGAAGACAAGCCTTTTGATTTAGGAGATTATATTCTTATCCCTCTGCTGAATTTTGAACCAAAATTATTTATTCATTTTCTTGATTCTTGAGCTGCATGTTTTACATTATGCCAATGTCATTAGTAATGAAGGACAGAATAGTTTGAGGAAGGGCTGACACAACAGCCTGGTTTAATGTGTTTCACCATTTATTTTCCAAATATATAAAGTATTGTTTGTGGGATGCTTTTAATTCTATTGTTGGATTTTAATTCTGGCTTTAGTTTCATGTTATTTATATTATAAGCTGCCTTAAAAGAGTTTTACATTCAAAGGCAGCCTGTAAACATTTCAAGAAAACAGAATCTAATAAAGAGCCACAAGAAACATATATTTGTACTTTATTGATTTTTATTTCAGACTTCTGTCTGGTAAACATATTTATGGCATAGACTGGCTGCCACTAATTTTAACAAAAGGCTGCTTTGGCTCAAATAAGCATTATGGTATTAGCATTAAAGCAAAGGTTGGTTCTAATTGTATTTTAATGCAAGTTCTTTGGGTAACAATGAGCATAAAATCAGTGTACCAGCTTAAGGATTGGGATAAATTACATGGTTATAGAAACATCTTCCTTCCATTCCCAGTAAGAGGGGAAAAATTGATATTGGTTTTATTTTATGCCAGCAACTTTATTCTGTTTGCTTTAAACAGGATAGGATTTTTTTTAGGATGATGCTTAAATGTTATTCTCTTAATACAAAGGAGCAATAAGTTGCCTTTTGGTTGCAGATATTATCAAATAAGTGATTGTTTGATGATCAAGTAAGATAATTTAGAATTTATATTTGAATAAATGTTATTTGGAAAACAACTACAGTAGCATTTTAAACATAAATGAGTAAGGCAGCTTGTTATCTCACAAAATATTTATAACAAAGAAAAAGCTGATCAGATCTGTTTTCAGTGTTTTTTCTTTGGAGATTCTTATTATAAAGGGGTTTGCTTTTTGAACTTGGTTGTTTTCCTGCAGACATTTCATTACGCAACTAGGGAACATCATTAGTTCTAGGAGTGGCACTAATATTATATTAATTGGGAATATTAGGTTAAATATTGATTTTATTGCCTGTATGCATGGCAGTACTAGCAGATTTGGTCAATAAAAATGCAGCGGACCAGTGGATGACAGCAAAAAAGATTTTGTCTTGTCTCTTAATGGCTGCTTAATTTGTGGTTTTCGTCAGTCCTGACTTGGTAGCTTTCGTGCAGAACATTCTTAAAACTCACGTTTAAGTAATAAGGGTAATGTATTCTTTTTGCTGAGAATTTATTGCATCCAGACCCCGGGGCGGGGGGGAAATGTATCATAAATTTTGACTCCACATCTTCATCAGCTTCTCTCACTGAGAGAAAGAGAGGATTGCCAAATGTTATATTGCATGGTATGCTACCATGGCCTCATCGGGTCAGATGTATTATGTATACCACTGCAGCCATTACTGCCTGTTGTTTTCCTCTGTTGGTACCCTGTAGGGAAGTGGGAGCTGCCTGCGTTGGCTTCGAAATATTGTGACCTATTGCTGGTACAGGTAGTCCTCAAGTTACAACCCACAACTGAGATCAAAATTTGTCGTTAAGCGAGACATTTGTTAAGTGTCCCATTTTACGATCTTTCTTGCCACAGTTGTTAAGTCAATCACTGCAGTTGTTACATTAAGTAATTGTTACACGAATCTGATTTTGCTTGTCAAAAGGTTGCAAAAGGTGATCATCTTGGGACACA
Source organism: Pseudonaja textilis (assembly GCF_049901715.1). Classification (NCBI taxonomy): domain Eukaryota; kingdom Metazoa; phylum Chordata; class Lepidosauria; order Squamata; family Elapidae; genus Pseudonaja; species Pseudonaja textilis. Next base: position 252,558,597 of record NC_141990.1, on the reverse strand, counting down.
GCATATGGTCGTAATATGAACCAGTGGCCAAGCATCTAAATTTTGATAACATGATCATAGGGATGCTGCAAAGTCATAAGTGTGAAAAATGGTCATAAGTCACATTTTCAGTGATGTTGTAACTTGGATCAGTCACTAAATGAACTGTTGTAAGTCAAAGGCTACCTGTATTTAAAATATAATGTATTTTAACACCTCTTTTCCTATTGTTATAAATTTGTGAAGTGATTTGCAATCAACAGTTTTAAAAAATAGAAACCGTAAATTAAAATGATATGAAATCTTCTGAACCAACTTGAAAAATGAGAGTGTGATGACCCAGAGTGGGATACAAAACAAACACAGTCACAGAAAACAAGTGAAGCCCCTTTTATTCCTTCACTTTGCTTCCAAGCTCCGAATATCTTTGACGGAAGACAAAAAAACATAGAAAGAAAATAAAAATGAAACAGACCCTATAAATAGGGAAGTCCTGGATAAAGAGGTTCAACAGATACCTAAAAATTTAATTGTAGATGCCACATGAATTTCAGGGGGAAAGAATGTTGTAGTATGTAGGCACCGTTATTATGAAAATGTACAAATAACTGACATTGACTGAAATAACACTATACACATGTAAAAAATAATAATGTTGGAATGCTACCAAGTGTTCTCTGGAAGAGTTCCAGTTTTGTGAATATTATTTTACAAAATGGCAAGTCTTAATTCTATGGAGAAACTATTCCATAAGGCCAGAGCTTCCACAGAAAAGCAACGTCTCCTAGCTTTAGATAGATATAGGATATCCTTCTACTTGAGTTTAAGTATTCACCCTACTTGCTCCACTGAAGGGGAAGAAAAAAGGTTGCTCTCTATTTTAATATGTAAGGTAAACTCAGTGAATCAATGAAAGATATTGCCTGAAATTTAAAATAAAATAGTCAGAGAAGATTAAAAAAATAAGCTTAATTGATAGAATTTTCATCAAAGGAAATAAAAAATTGCACACGCACAGCACTGACCTATGTAAAAAAATTCTCAGTGTGATCCTTTTCTAAAAGACTGGATCAATGGGAAAGAAAACAGAAGACCTGTGCTAATTAAACTCATCATAATAGTAATCTTCTCATATATCTTGCATAAGATGGGTAAAAGTAAGTCATTAATAACTCTGTATGCTGTGAAGTTAAAAAGCAGATAAAATATATGTTAGTAAATAAGAATAAGGTATCTTATATTTATTGGAAGAATAAATAAGGGTGACAATATGGTGATAGCTGAAAAATGTGTAGAATATACAAACTGCAGTCAAGGAATATAGTGAAAAAAAATCTGACTAAACTAATATAAACAAAATAAATTACTTACTGTAAGTGATAGTTAGCTTCTGCCTTTTAAGAATCAATAATCTATGATAAGCTGTCAACATGCAGGCTATAGACTAGCACTCAATAGCAAAGCCATAAGGCCTTAGAAAAGATATTTAAATTATGTGAAGTGCAACCAGTGGTTGTCTCTGTGTATGCTCTATGGAAGCAAAAGTGTGAAGAAGCAGGATAGAAAGAACATTGATGCTTTTGAACTTTGGCATTGGAGAGGACTCCTGAGAATACCTTGGACAGCCAAGAACACAAACAAATCAAAACATCCTAAGCAAACCAAAAGACCCAGCAACCCCAGAAATAAAATAAAAAACTGGAGTAATCTACAACATACAATGTAAGAACTGCAACAACCACTATGTAGGACAAACAGGCAGAAGACTGGCAGAATGTATCCATGAACACCAACTGGTGGTCAGAAGACATGATGAAAATTATTTAATTTCACAGCATATAGATGGTTTTAACCATAGTTTCAATTGGGAAAATATGACAATCACAGACCAGGCCAAGTCCAAAAATGCTGAGAAATTTCTAGAAGCCTTGCACTCTGACAAATCAGCCATCAATAGACACATAGACATTAACAACAAGAGAACAAAAATACTCCAGCACTTCTCTACCAGCAACCAACACCTAGATCAGCATAGATTAACTCCCAGGTTTAACACCAGACCAACAATCAAGTAAGCAATACCCCAATAAAGAAACTGCCAAAGAGACATTAGTAAACAGTCCAAACAAAGAATCCCTAAGACTACTCCTCCACCCACACAGACAGGCAAACCATCAGAATATAAACTGACAGCAAACAACATTCCTTATTAATACTTATGATGTTACCTAGCTAGGGTAATGAAACGCCTGCAACAAAACAAGCAAGCTCAGAAAGCACCAAGGACCCCTCAAACAAACAAGTGGTTCATTGAACAAATCAATCCAGATTTCTTACCTGAGGGAAAATTACCAGGTTTAAATTGTCCTACTTTGGGTACATTATCAAAAATCAACAGTTGTAGAAGGCTCTAATGCTGAGAAAGATGGAAGAAAAGAAAAGGATGACCGACAGTAAAGTAGATAGACTCAATTACAGCAACTATGAGTGCAACATTGGAAGACCTGAAAGACAAGGTTAGGGATGGATTATCATAGAGAAAAAATGGATCTGTGTGGTTGACACCAATTTATGGCCCATAACCAATCAACTTCGTATTTAAGTAACATACATGTAGGAAATGGATAATCATCCAATACTCATGTATTGCTTATGGGGACAATTCAAAAGGGTTTTTGGGGGAGAAATATGTGGTAAATATTAACTATGTCCATTGAAAGGAGGATGGACGGAAAAGTATGTTGTGTTTTCCATGAAACTGATAGTCACAAACTACTAAACAATTAATTTGCATGGATAATAGCAAACAGCAAATTAAGGTAAATAATCTCCATTGTAATAAAGGAACAGGAATTTATTTTCATTTTACTCAGTTGAAAAAAAAACTGAGCAGGAAGCACATAGAAGATAGCCGGGGGTGTAACATTAACAATAGTTGCAGCCTATATGAAAAGTTAAACTTTTATTTTTAAGGAGTTCTCAAATGACACTACATCACATTTGTTAAAATATGTCACATTATGTCTAAAAATAAATGTTTATCCCTTATTTGTGGAATAATTATTTTTGTATTACCCACTCTCAGTGAGTTTTTCAGCTGTTGAAATATGATCACAATTGGGACCTGAATTTCCAATTACTAGGCAAGGCAATTGTTAAGTGAGTTGCACCTGATTTTATGACCTTTTGTGCCATGATTGTTAAGCGAATCATTGCAATTGTTAAATGAATCAAGTGGTCATTAAATGAATCCAGCTTCCCCCATTGACTTTGGTGGAAGCTGACTGGGAAGATCGCAAAGAAATGATCCCAGGACATTGCAGTCATCATAAAGACATGCTGGTTGCCAAGCACCTGAATTTTGATCATGTGATTGTGAGGTTGCAAATTTGAATGATCACTAAATGAACAGTGGTAAGACAAGGAATGACCTGTATAACAAATGCAATTTGTCCTCTAGTAGTCATCTCTTATCAATAACTTGGTCAAACTGCTGATTCAAAAAGTCATTAGAAAGTCTCAAATTAAACCAGGTAGCGTTTCTGCGAGGTTAGTGTCTATCTTGAGATTGAAATTGAATTGAAATTGGCTAAACAGGCTGTGGTATGGTATAGGAAAATTTCCCTAATCTGCTTTCTAGATTGGTAGGATTTCATTTCCCACAATACCCTGTAATCTCCAGCTAGCAAGATTTTTTTTATCAAGCCTTTTATGGAATTATGGGAGGTGAAACCTGATATATCTGGAAGGCATCGGACCTGTATACTGCACGAGTCAAAAACAGGGCTGTGAAAATATTTACAGACCCCTCACATCCCGGACATAAACTGCTTCAACTCCTCAAAATGACACTATAGAGCACTGCACACCAGAATAACTAGACACAAGGACATTTTTTTCCCGAATGCCATCACTCTGCTAAACAAATAATTCCCTCAGCACTGTCCAACTATTTACAAAGTTCTCCACTCTTCTGCTCGTTGCAGAATACCTTATGCCACCAGACTTGAAATTCTAGACCTAGAAAATCTAGAACTACGCCGCCTTCGGTCCAATCTAAGTATAGCATATAAAATCATACATTGCAATGTCCTACCTGTCAATGAATACTTCAGCTTCAACCATAACAATACAAGAGCAAACAATAGATACAAACTCAAGGTAAACTACACCAAACTTGATTGCAGGAAATACAACTTCAGCAACAGAGTGGTCAATGTCTGGAATACTCTACCTGACTCTGTGGTTTCTTCCCCAAAGACTTTAACCTTAGACTGTATACTGTTGACCTCACCCCTTTCCTAAGAGATCTGTAGGGGGCTTGCATAAGCGCACCAACGTGCCTACTGTCCCTGTCCTATTGTTTCTTTTATTTTTTTTATTTTTCTAATATGTAACCATGTATTCATAACTATGTTTTTATTTATACCTATTATCTTATAAGCAATTGACAAACCAAATAAGTAAATAAATAAAATAAAAAGTCTGCACTACTACTATTAATCTTCTCATCACCCATCCCCTCCCACTTTTGACTGTATGACTGCAACTTTGTTGCTTGTATCCTTACGATTTATATTGACTGTTTCTTAGTATGCTTATTGTACCCTATGACTATTATTAAGTGTTATACCTCATGGTTTTTGACTCTTGATGAATGTATCTTTTATGTATACTGAGAGCATTTGCACCAAGACAAATTCTTTGTGTGTCCAATCACACTTGGCCAATAAAGAATTCTATTCTATTCTATTGAATAATGCTAAGACAAAGCAAAGTTAACAGGAGGAGGCAGAAACCTTCGCTCAATCTATCAAAGACAGATCTTTCCAAGGGACTAAGGACCACCCAAGTAATAATTGTTAACTGATACAGAGGAAATTAAACTAATTTATTTTTCACATGTGGCTCTTGTTAACAAATGACACAAGGCTGTGATTTCCATTTTGTCCAAGCAGCCATCTTTTGTAGATCTGAAGAACAGAGTGATGAGGGAATGAGTGGCACTATAAAAAAATGTAGAGCAGGCTTTAAAGAGTTAAAACAGCTAAAGAATCTCTTCTTTTTTTAAAAAAAATAAGTAGACTTATAGGTACATCTCTCCTTTGAAGTAAAATCAGATTGAAAGATTCTGGTAGTTGAATGCAGAAAGAGCCCTGGCTGGCTGTCACCTTTAGTTTATCACTCATAGGTTTTTTTCAGTATTTATGGAATAAAGATGATATCTTTAAATCAATCTGAATACCACTGACAGATTTCTGGTGGGGTTGAAAAACCACCATGATATTTATGAGAAGTTTTTTTCTCAACTCTACATATTGGTGCCATTTAATAAAATGAAGGAACCCCTAAAAATCTGGCCCAGCTATCTGTCTGTCTCTCTCTTACAATACAAACATGCATACACTTGAATAATGGTAGTTATAATTATGTTTGGAAGAAAGGAGAATGTTATGAACTAAAAAAGGAACAAACCTTAAATGCATGCTATAGAAAACAAACACAGGGTGTTTAAGAGCACACCATATGCATTTCCATTATTGACCAATTAATATCTAAAACTTTGATATTTGATTCAATAGATGTTAAGCAGTTCCCTGCCCCTTCAAAGGAAAGACACTGTAGATTTTCTTAAAAATTGCTGTAGAACAATAATCCCTTCACTGGGCAAATATAATAATAGCCTAATATAATATTTACTGTTCAAAATGCTAGCAAATAACCATTTCATATTGAAATTAAATTTGAATTGGCAAATCCATAAATTCACCTAATTCAGAAGTTACTTCTCTAAAAATACAATCTGAGTTGTAAATTAACGCAGTTTACTAGTACCTGCTTACAATAATAGTTTCAAAGTCAAATTAATTGTTATCTAAAAATAGCTAATTAGAGTCCCAGGCTTAGTTCTGATTAAAGAAAGACAGAATATACTTTGACACTGAAGCAAATATCTGGCCAGCATCACTAGATGCAATTGTGAAAAAATATTTTTCTTTCTAAACTTTGTTTTTGTTTTGTTTTTAAATGCATTTCATCTAAAATTTCACTTTTTGAGAGAGATGAGCAGTTCAGAAATATGAAATATAAAATAAATGAAAAAGAATTGAGGACTATCAAATCAAGGTAGCAGAAGTCTAGATGGCCACAGATAACAGCAAATATATTTTAATCCCCTTTTTGTTATCTAGCATTTAACTGTTTTGTTTTGCAGCCAGAATTTGTAGCTCTATAGGAATTAACATTCCTTAAATATATGTGTAGTTTCTAGTGAGTATTTCAGGCTCTTCAAAAAACAGGATAGGGTACTATACTCAGAATTAATGGGATTCATTGATTATGATAGTTTAGGTTGGCAACTTTAAGACTTGTGAACTTCAAGTTCAACTCTCAGAATTCCCAAGCCAGCATGCCTCACTAGGGAATTCTGGGGGTTGAAATCCCCAGATCTTAAAGTTGCCAAGGTTGGACACCCCTAGGGAAGTTAGTTCAAGTGTGAATGATATACTTAGATCTACTCATTGTGTAACTTTTTCTGCACTCTCAATTAATTTGAAAAGAGAAAAAAAATAATTTAATGGTCTGTGTCAGTCTTAACAGGGTTCTCTAGTTTGGCGCTCTATAGATAGATAGGTAGATAGGGAGGGAGGGAGGTAGATAGGTAGGTAGATAGTTATTCTAAATTTATTTTGCTTGCTTATTAAAAAATTGCAATAATAATATGTAGTTCTATAACTTATGATGCGAAACTTTCCCAGAGCCCAAAAAATCACATTCTTAATACATATCAGAACTAATATTAATTATTTTAATTGTTTACATTCTCTAAGATTGCATAGGTAAGGACTCCTTTGAATTGAATTGGATTCTTGGTGTCTTTCTGTTATGCCCATATGAATCTTTATTAACAATGCCAATTAATTTGTTTTTAATAAATGTTTTATTGGCTGACTGGAACATGTATGGGTTTGCATATTTATATATTGAGTGAGTGACTTGGTTCTTGCTTACTTATACTTCTTCCAAAATCTCATACATGTATCTTATTTCCATAGAAAGGATGTTTTCTTTACATTTGAGGTATGGTTGGAATAGCACATAAAGCTGTCTGGAGCTCTGTTTTAAGCTTATTCCATGGAGACCCTTCCTCCAATATTATTATAATCCATTTTGTTGAGATCATGAATCCATCTTTCTATATGCTGGATAAATAAAGATCTTGACAGGTTGCATTTAAAAAGCATTTATAAGTTGATAGTAGACACGTACTTAAGTGGCATTCAGACACTTCACAATGATAAATAGTTTGAAAAGAAAATCTTAATCAAGTTTCCTTAAAAACTGGAATCTTATATTGAAATATCAGTGAATAAGTCCCACAGGAACAGGTAACATTGCATTACGGACATGAATTGAAAATTCTCCTCAGAATTAATGTATGGTAAAATCAGTTATAGAGACCATTGGTACAGTGATTAAGGCATCAAGCTAGAAATTTGGAGACTGTGAGTTCTAGTCCCTTTTGAGCACAAAGGCAGTTGAGTGACCTTGGGCCAGTCATTTTCTCTCAGCCCTAGGAATGAGCAGAAACAAACCATTTCTGAAAAACCTGGTGAAGAAAATTGCAGGGGCTTGTCCAGGCAGTCTCCAAGAATCAGACATGGTTTAAAAGAAGATAAAAAAATAGTTGTGTTTCCCTTTTACAATATTTAAGTTCAGTAAAAATAAGATCCAGTGTACCCTCTGATTATGATCAAAAGAAATTTCCTAGAAGCTCTGTTACTCCTTCTCTTCTCTTTACTCTCTTCTCTCCCTTTTGCCAATTTTCCATTCTCTTTCTTTCTCATATATCAAAATATATTGATATTTTTAGAATTTTCAATTGATTTATAATATGTCAACTTTACTCTTTATAAATTGTTACCTTAAGGGGAGTTGTGGTAAAGTTACACAGTCTGGAAAAAGTTGAAAAATAGAGGGAAAGAGGAAACCTCTGTCAATATATTTAACCCAGGACATTTACATTCTTAAGCTTTAAGAAAGCTTATCTAAAACTCTGTTTATCATTAATATGAGATTCAGCTTAATATTCTTATACATATGTTTATGTTCAATGTTTCAAGTTTAGCCTTACCGATATGCAGATGAACGAAAGATCTTCCATCTTGATCAGAATCTGTTAATTGTTCTTAATATATCTATGGTTAGATTAAAGAGATAACAAAGTTTTAAAATAAGATGCGACAAAGTACAGAATAGTCGGGCATTAATTCATGGAAGATCATAAACAGAACAGTCTGGAAGCATCTGGAAACAATGTGTCAATATATATTATACCACACATACACACACATATAAACTTGTCAGACTAATGTATTGTATTTTGATTGGGTAACTTCCTTAACAGATTGTTGGAACACTGTAGCATAATATATCTTCAAGAAAACATTTGACAACGTATCCTCCACATGTTGAGTAGCAAGCTAGTTGAGCATGAATTGAATGGCATGCCTATTATGTGAATGTACAACTTCTTCAAAAATCATACTTGGTGCTCCTCTGAAGAGAAGTTCAAGCAGTTGAGTGTTTTGAGTTTTGAGCAAAGATGATTGATACCTCTCAGATTTCTCTTTGGATCATATGCCACTATGAATTTAATGAAAAACCAATGACATTGGATTCACTTAACGTCTGCAGCATAAAAAGATCATAAAATCAGATTGATCACATGGCTGACCCACTTTACGACCATCATGACTTACAAAGTCTATTATGGTTGTAAGTCAAGGATTACTTGTAGTTAGTGCATGGTGCAAAGTAGGCTTTGAAGGAATCATTACATCACTTGATTGTGATCACCAGTGGTACACAGTTGGCTCTAAACCAGTATTTAAAGTAATCCAGGTCAAACTCAGGTTACCATCACCCAACAAAGCAGGTACCACCCAACAATGTTACCTTATTAAACTACCTAGAGTGTGTCGGATTGTAACTGTTAGAACTGTGGGGTGGGTAGTATATGGTTTGATGGCTTTAAATATTATGCTTACTTTTTGTAAATACAAGCCTGAATATTTAAAGTTTCAAACTATAAGTTATAAAAAAAAATTAGAAGTTTACTCGTAGAATTAAATATTGATCCCACAATGTTAAAAATATGGAAGGTAGCACAAAGCCAACTATATATACAATGAAAGTGTATAAGACCCTCCACAACTCCAATTCTGGTGCCTTGCTTTGCTTCATTATTTAAGAACATTTTCTCTGTTAGTATTATTTAGAAAATTATACCCATTGTATATACATGACAGGTGAATCTCCTATTCTTAGTTCTCAGTAGGCAGTGAACTTCTGTAAGAAGAACAATACTGCATTATTGTTAAAAGAAGCAAAACCTATTGCCCTTGCAATCAGCAACATTTGAAAAGACCTTATTAGCTATCTCATGTACCAAACTTGCATCCTCTTTCAAAAGGGTTAGGCATAGGGTAGGAGTATTTTACTTCTAGATCAGGGGTGTCCAAGTCACGTCACAATGGCATCACATGACATATCGGGACTTTTTCCCCCTTCGCTAAACCGGGTGTGGGCATGGCCAGCATGTGATGCATCCGGTCCATAGGCCAGGAGTTTGACAGCCCTGTTCTAGGTGGTTTAAAGTGAGCTTTAAGCCCACAAGACGTAGCCTGACCAATAGTTTTCAAATATTTGTGGGTTTTCCTTCTTCTTTCCATCTTTCCTTCTTTCCTCCCTTCCTCTCTTTCTTCCTTCCTTCTTACACATTTGGAACTAATTATAACTGCTTCTGATTGTTTTATAGGGCAAGGAATTCCTTCTTGGGTGAATTACATAGGTGTATTTGTCTTATTGAATTTTATTGTATGCTGGTTATTGACTTCAGTAAAGATTTCCCCCCGGAGTTTGCCCATGTGGAACAGCAAGAGAAAAATAAAGGCTTGTCTTCCTGACAAATCAGTGCTGCTGGATTGATCTATTTTTCACAGACAAAAACGTTTGTATAAATTACAAAACATAAATTACGCTGTTCGGATAAAATTGCAGGGCAAGGTTTTGCTACTTCCTTGGCTTAAAGCATATCCAATCTGTGGTTTTGGCTTCCGTTGGGGAAAATGGTGGTTTAACTATCTCCAAAGGGAGATGGTATGCAGCTTGTTTCACACACACACACACACACACACACACACCCAGTTACTCCAGAGGGAATGCTTTTTCTTCCTCTGGATCTAATGGAGAAACTTGAAATTAACCCATCTGTCTTCAAAACAGTAGTTCCTCAGGAGCAAGTCACAAAAATGGAGGTTTGTTTCCCTGATTGGCTGAGCGACAAAGAGGCAGGTTCTTCCATCAAGTTCACAGCTGAATTGAGGCCTAAATTTATGAACATTAGAATCAACCTTTCTCATTTCTAATGAGCTTTTTGAATATTTTTTAAAAATGTAACTAAGGAGAGGCATTCTTCAGATGTAATAAGTGTTGCTCTTTGGTGATTTTTGTTACTTCTGAGTTTATAATATTTAGAGAACCTAACCTATAATATCTGAGAACCTAACTGATTTTTCCTTGTCTTGGAAAAAGTTGAGAATTAAAGAGATTAAAATATTTTAATGGAAATAGATACTTTTTCGTTTTGAAAGTATGAATAGAAATAATCTCTTACATTAGAAAGCTGTCTTGTTTATGTATCAATTGTAAAACAAAAACTTGAAAGTGAATTATCAGAAGATTTTTTTTCTATTTTCTTTTTTCTTGCTTGTTTACTTTTTATGCATGTTTTTTGAAATTTTTTTTAAAATTGCATCAAAAACCTATCCAATCTACAGACAAGATCAGGTTGCTGAAGCAAGGACAGTGTGTTTTACTTCCTCAGCAGTCATATAGCTGGTTGACCAGGAAAAGAGACCAAACCACACCGTGGCCATCAACAGGGAGAGCCAAGAGGTCCAAAATGGTGAATACCAACAGGGATTGAAGCCCTGCCCTTTTGCACATGTGACATTGTGTACACATGGAGAGGAAAGAGGCATTACTCTATGCCTGCATTTAGGCCCCATTGGCCTTATGTTGAAGATGGTTCTGCCAATCAATTATGCTGTGCACTACTTGAACAATATAGGAAAAGATCATTCTATGGCAAAGATCTGGATGAGTTTGCAAAGGGCATAGTTCTGAAGCATGGTGGATTGGGCAGCTTACATGCTATGTTATGATCTGAGAAATAGCTTCTTTTTCTTTTTCCCTATCTTTAAATTAAAGTTTGGTCTAATGGTCAAGGCACCAACTAGAAACCTGACTATGGCCACTTTAGGATTGAAACCAGCTGGGTGTTCTTGGCCCAGTTACTCTCTCTCAACTCTAGGAAGCAGGAATAGCAAATCTCTTCTGAAAATCTTGCCAAAACACTGCAAGGACAATAATCTAGGAGCCAAAAATATCTTGAAGGTATGTGCCCATATACACATAGGCAAAGGTGCCCCTTGCACATACATGCTAGTCATTTCCGGCTTAGGGGGCTGTGCTCATCTCCGTTACAAAGCCAAAGAGCCAGCGCTGTCCAAAAATGTCTCCGTGGTCATGTGGCTGGCATGACTAAATGCTGAAGGCTTACAGAATGCTGTTACCTTTCCACCAAAGTGATCCCTATTTTTCTACTTGCATTTTTACATGCTTTCGAACTGCTACGTTAGCAGAAGCTGGGACAAATAATGGGAGCTCACTCCGTTATGTAGTGCTGGGGATTCAAACTGCCGACTTTTCTGATCGACAAGCTCAGCATCTTAGCCACTGAGCCACTGTGTCCCTTTTCCATATGCACATGCCTGCACACAAACACATACCTTTAATAATAATTGTCATGTAGTGTCAGGGCCCAGTTTGATCCACTTAATTTCAGGAGATTAAATTATATTTTTTTCTTAAAAAGGCAGAAGGAAAGTTTGCCCTACATAAAAGTCAACTCAAATTATGAATCTGGAAAAAAATGGGGCCATTATGATGCTATTGACATGCTCAGGAGAACCCTTAAGTCTGCAGAAGTGTGATTCTTAAAATAAACTTTTAAATAAGAAGCCCCTCCTAAACACTGCAGTTTGTGTATACGTGTGTTCTGTATAAAATTACCCCACTCCCAGAAAAGTAGTTAATATCCTTACTTTAATCCTGGATTATTTATTCTAATAAAACATAACAAATTTTGAGCAAGAGCACACCTATATTTAATTTACATCTTTTAAAGTTGTTGATCTCATTTCTTGTTTCAGGTATTACTCTAAAACCCTAGTTTCTAATAAGCAATTACATTTATTACTTGATGGATTAATTTTCTGGAATTAATTTTAAATTAATTTTCTACTGAATGCTTTAAAAAGAATAGTCATTTAATTGCATGGTTTTAAACAGCCTCCTGTTACTTGTCCCAGCTTCTGCCAATCTGGCAGTTCAAAAGCATGTAAAAATGCAAGTAGAAAAATAGAGACCACTTTGGTGGGAAGGTAACAGTGTTCTGTGTGCCTTTGGCATTTAGTCATGCTGGCCACATGACCATGGAGACGTCTTTGGACAGCGCTGCCTCTTCGGCTGCCTAACTGAGATGAGCACCGCCCCCTAGAGCCAGAAAAAAATAGCATGTATGTGCGAGGGGAACCTTTACCTTTACCTAAACTACCTCCTGCAGAAGATGCATGAAACATAGCTAGTTGAGCTGCACCAACATTTTGAAACCAAATTTACGTTGTTGCCTCATATTAAACTATTGTCATAATTGCATTCTTTTGCTCTTACTCCATCCAGCCCAGTTTGGCATTCTGTGGGGCTGCAGAGCATAAAACCTGAACTAACTGACTTAAATTCAGCATTGTTCCTCAGATAGAATAATGGTGAAAGGGTTGAAGCGAGCCTGGGGAGTCTCAACTTCAAGGCCCTGTATGGCTTTGGGCTGCTCATTGTCTCTCAGCTCTAGAATGGAACAACTTTCTGTGGCCAACTCGCCATGGCTAATTTGCCATGGGACAACTCGCTGCAGGATAATTCAACAATTCAATTTAATTATTTAAAATAATCCATTTTTTAAAAAAATTGTCATTCACATTTCATTTCATCCCTCCTTTGGCATCCTTTCTTTAATGATTATATTCCACTACTTCTTCCACTATTCCACTATTAATGTAACTTTTCTCCTGCAGCAAGTTGTCCTTTGACGAGTTGGCCATGGTGAGTTGTCCCGTGGCGAGATGGCTTTGGTGAGGTCTGCCTACCCACCAGTTTTGCAGTTGTGGGAAAAAGAAGGGAAGGAATGCGATGTATGCTTCCCTCAAATCCCAGGAGTGGGGGGAAAACCCAATAAATTGAACAGTGAGCAAATCAGAATTCTCCTGTTTTTCATACCACAAAAGATCTACCAAGATACAAATGGTATTTCCCATTTTTCCCTTTGTGACTTAAACAAATCAAATACTTAGGTTTCTTTCATTCCTTTCTGTGCATTCCTTTCTGTCTCCTATAGTAGAGAACAATAGATGGGACCTGTTTTTCACTTCTCTCCTCCTTTAATCATCAGTGTGTGTTGACTTATACCTAACGTGCCTGTGAGCATTCCTGATGATGCTGATAGACATGCATGGAGGTCAGTAAAGCATGGGGTTTCTACCTATTGTATAAATGTCCCAGGACACCTCAGCCAAACATTACATATGGTAATTATTTCAAGCCAGTGGGCTTCACTTTGTTCCATCCTCCTCGTTTATAAAAGATGATGTGTGCCACTCTTGACCTGAGTCAGAAACTGCTTCCAGGGAATAGCTCACTATACACTAAGCAGTGTTAAAGGCTTCCAGTCAAGATTTGCTGCAGTGAACACGCTGCACGGAGGCTTTTCAATTTTTAATAGCCCAAATTCAAATTGTGCCTGCAGCCATAACGACAAGGGGGTTTGTTCTTGTCAGCTCTCACAAGCCAAACAAGATTAAGGCTGCTCAGCATGTGAATCAGAAATCTCAAACATTCAGGCTAACAAAAGGAGTCATACCAGCATTCAGTCATTGCCTTTTTTTTTAAGAAAAAAAAAGTCAGTCCCTTCAGTAACACTTTCCGCCTGTAGTCTTGTTGCTAACGCAGCTGTCCAAAATCAACACTGAAAAGATTTAGGTTCCTTTCAGAGAACCAGTCTAGTGCAGCATTATAAGCTATATATAAGTGCGTGTAACAACTCTCTACTCACACTTGACCCAGGAATTGTAATTTCATTCATTCATTCATTTCATTTTGTTCATTCATTCAATTTCTTTAGCCTCCCATCTCAGTCATTGACTCTGGGCAGCTTACAGTTCAAAAAAAAACCCCACCTATTACAATCAAAATACTAAAAATATTTTAAAACAATTAATGCTGTAATGCTGAACTTGCCTTCCTTTCCTAAATTATTTCCATCACCCTGAAACTCTAGGTACATATCTATACAGTAATCATAAATTTGCAGGTAGAACTGAATAGGTTAAGAAAAGAGGATTCTGGAAAAATTCTTGCATCTCCCTGATCTTACAGGGCCTCTGAAGTCACCAAAAAAAGAAAAGGGTGAGGCTTAGTTCTACCCAAAGCATATCCTGGCTGGAGATCAAATGTAACAAAATTTTACAATCTATTTATATTTTACTTAATTTCAAATCTTGTCAAGCTCCCTTGAAGGCCTTGGAACAGTGGTTACTATTCTGTGTGAGAGTGCAATACTCTTGAGGGATTAATCTGCACTTGAGAAAGCATTATCCGTTCTGTCATTTCTTGAAGAAAACGTTGATCCTGCTTTTCACCTATTTATAACTCTGGAAGTTGGGTATTACAGATTACCCCAAGTAAGGAGTCGTGCATTTTTTATTGTAAGCTGTTCTTTTAACTAACTTGATATCAAAGGCCTTTCGACATACCAAAGAGTTATACAATTGGAGTGTGTGTGTGTGTGTGTGTGTGTGTGTGTACAACTACATTTCTGTGTCCCATTTTTCAGTCTATTCTATTATCCTTAGATTTCCCCATACTTTCCTATCCAGATAATAATGAGCCCTATCAGCCACAGAAAGCTTTAAAGTGGCAGTGACATCACACTATGGTGATAGCAGAGGACAAAGGGGGAAAATGATGAACAAGGACTATTTGAGATAGTTTTGTTTATTATTTATTTTATTTAAAAAAAAAAAAAGGCCTAAACCTATCCAAACAGATTTGATTGTGAAAGTAAACAACAAAACCACTGCTGGTTAGCCTTTCTCTAACCTCTAAGCATTCAAGGTCCTTTTTTAGAAAATACCCTTTATGCAATAAATGTAATGTGTAGCCATATTCTTCACATCAGAGAAGGTGTGCAAATAGTGTATCCTAACCTAAACACACATACACACACTCTCACATACATATAGTATGTGTCTAGGATAATACACACAGAAGATACACACACACACACACGCACACGGATTCCAGGCCATATATTTCCAACCTGATGCTGTCCATGCACAATAGAAAATTATTATCAAGCTTATGGTTTCTATGTTAATAAAATATTAAAGAAATTTCCTCTCAAACATTCCTTTGACGGGTTAGAATATTGGCCAGTTTTGGGGGGGGGAAGTCTTATTTGTTTCTAAAGAAAAGATCATTTGAATGGTTTTTGTAAGAAAAAGATCTTTTGTCCACTAGACTGAAAAATAAACAATGTATACTGTAGGCACATGCAGCAATTCCTAGAGGTCCATTTATTCAACCTTCAGCACACACAGACACATTAAGTACACTACCGTTCATAGATTTCTTTTCCCCCTGTTATGTTTATTAAGATGAAAGGAAAGGCATCAACATTCCACTCTAGGTTACAAATCAGGGCAGCCGTTGGGCCAACTTGACATTCATGGCAATCCATGAGGGCCGTCCTGTGTCTTCACCTATAACTCAAGGCTACAGACAGTGGGATGTGATCGTTCTTCAGCTCCAAGACAGATGTCTCACTTGTCAATCAAGTGGATTCCCTGAAAACCTTAATTATGGCAGTCTGTCATTAGGATACAGGTCAGTAAATCAGTAGGGAGCTCACTGGCATAGACAACTGTGTCCTGCTGAGGGATACATAGTTGTTAGCCTGCAGTTTATTTGTTCCAAAGCAACAGGGAAATTAAGCAGCATTTGCTTGGTCTTTGCTTTCTTTTAAACACGTATGTATAAATGTATAAATACACATATACCTATACATAGGCACATATTCATGAAATATAGCACTAGGAAATAAAATAGCACTAGGAAATAGGAGATTAGTTATTTCTGAATGTGTCTGGTGCAAAATATAAAAAATTGCCAGATTCATGTAATGTTCACTCATTCTATTTGAAAGGGTTTTTTTTTTTAAATAAACAGTTCAGATGGAAGGACTGGGGCAAAGCTATTTCTGGTTGAGATTCTGAAGATCTATTTTTAGTTTGAAATGGAAACACTGGGATATAAGGATGGTACGATTTGACTCAGTACACTGCAGTACCTTATGTTCGTCCTTAAGACTTAATTCAGCATAGCTCAATTTCTGCTCTGTCACTTGTTAAGAGTAACTGAGGCCTTCTGGATAACCATTTTTTCCATTCTGTCATGAAGCTTTGTTTAGATAAAATGTGTGAATTCTCTGGAAGTTGCCAATATTGATGAATATACACCTTTGTGTCCTTTCTCCATGTCTTTCCTGGTGTCAGAAAAGCATTTTTTAATTTTAAAAAATCATTCCATTTCCCATATTTAACGATTCCAAAAGTTTCTCTTCTCCCAAAGGAGGACTCTCCAACGTTGTTTCCAAAAAGTTCATTTTCTTAGCATTTCATTCTCCTCTTCTAACGTTTGGATAAACTTTTTGTTAATGATTCGAAAAATTGATGGTATTATAGGTTGTTCATAAGTTACAACCATAGTTGAGTCTGGCAACAATTGTCAGAAGTTGTGATGGTTATGAAATGAGTCACCATGTTGCATTGCAAACAGAATAGACATAGAAGTCATTAAGTGAATCCATTATATGCTATGGGGTAGTTTTTGCCAGAAGCTAGAAGTCAATGCTAGTGACCAAGTGCTGCTGCCAACAGCGGTATGTGTGGGTCAAGTACCAAGCACCCAAAATGTCGTCACATGATCGTGAGGGGGCAGTGTTGCAACTTCAAAACTTGGTCATAAGTTCCTTTTGAGGTGTTTGTAACTTCAAATGGTAGCTAAGTGATCGGTCTTAAGTCAACAGGACTACCTGTAGCACATATCACACTACTCTCTGCTTGTGTTGGTTGCATTTAATCTTATTTATCAGAGACACCGGGTATATTTTGCTTAATCTTGCCTAAGATTGTGAGTTCTCCATCTCTGGAGAAGAACTGAACAGCCATCTCTCAAGTATGATTTAACTGGTTTTCCTGCACATTGCAGAGGGATGGGTTTGATGATTCCTCCAATTTCACAATTCTATGTTTCTGTGAAAGAGCAGAGGAAGCATAAAGCAGGATTCCCGTTAAGGTACACGGAAAGGGTGGGAGGAGAAGGCATCAAGTTTAAATTAAAGGGTTTATAATATTTGGACTGCAGCCTTACCTATCACAAAGCTTCAGTTCTGATGTAACAATAGAGATTTGTTACTAGCTGTGCCATTATGAGTTATTGGGAAGATTCAGCTAAGTTCAAGTGAACTGAGAAAGAGCCAGACAAAAAAAACCAAGATACTGGTGGGGGAGAAAAACATTCTGTGGTGTTTTTGTAAAACACTGGTGACTGGTATACTTAGTGCCTGGACATCTAACACAGAATTCACAATGTGACTCAAACTGCCCAGAAATACTATCGATACCTACCTGGTGAAGAGCTAATACTTCCATCTCATCTGATAGGCAGATATTCATAATGCTTGTTTAACTGAAAGAATGCTCCTCTCTCAGGTTGTAGAGTTGTGCTGCGCTTTTGTCTAATGCAGTTGATTATTTTAATGAAATTGTGACTTCTAGGAGTGTTGAGTGGTCATTTGCATCAGAAGGGTGTGATAAGCATGTTTCATAAATGTTTTAGAGTTAGACTATAACTGTCATAAACTGAGACCATTTACCTTGCAGCCTCAGAATTATGTTATTTAATAGACCCTGCCTCATTCCTCTAGAGAAATGGATTATTTCTCTTGACACAGAGACTGAATTAGCAGTAAAAAGCCATCATGGGATACCTAATATCTCTGAGCATCTGATAGATGGTTAGACTATGTGATCAACACTACTGTTAGCTGCTGAATGTAGGCCGTTTCTCCAATATTGTTGCAGCTTGTTTAATCCCATTTATTGGTGTCCTGTAGCAAGAGAATCCATTAACCTGCATTATCTATGTTGAGACATTCTCCATCTGAAAATTAGATCTGTTCCAGGTACTACTATAGCTAAATAGGATTATAAAGTGTTTTTCTAACCATTACACCATTCAACTAGGGAAAACAGATAAAAAATAATATTTTTGTACTGTAACTTAGGAATTTGTGCTGAATTGCTGCTTATTGAGCTATGTCATAAAATTAATTCATCCATTTGGCTGTAATTATTGAGAGTCTACTGGTTATTTATGTATCCTATCTGACATGTTGTAAGTACATTTGCTGAAGAGTAAAAAAGAGTAAAAAAGTATAAAATAAACAAATACTGTGAATTTGTGGGAATTCATTCAATGTGTATGCCTTAGAGATTTATTTCCAATATTGTTTTTCAAAGATGTAGGTGTCCATTTTATATAAAGGGAGGGGGAGCTCATGTCAATATTTAGCATTGGGCTGCAGACTGCACAGATACATTGGACTCCTATGCAATGTAACATTATACAGCACTATGCTACATGTAAGTGCATTGATATTCAAATTAGTTGTTATTTCTAAAGCTGATATTGATATGTGCTACATATACATTGACTGATGTTTCTCTTCCGTTTCTCTTTGACAACGAGTAAATAACACCTAGTGTAAATATCACACTCAATTAAGTGACAATGATTTAGGCTTTCTAACAACTCCATTTCAATTAAACAGTAGCTACTTTGCCAGTGTCATTCAGTGATTCTGCTTTTCCACCCACAGATCTCCTATATACATACTCTAGTAGGTAGAACAGTAGCTACCTTGTATTTCCTGCTGTTCATCCTAATGTCAGTAAACTGCAAACAAATAAAATGCATTAAAGTAAAAGCAAAAGAATATGCAGAATAAAAATCAGTCCTAATGTAATTAAAACCAGAATGGAAGCAACCTTCTTTTCTCATAAGCAGACAATCCCTCGAGCCTCTCAAACATCTTTTAGTCTAAACAGCTTTAGATAGATCTAAAGTCTATCTTCATGCTGTTCTCCACTGCTTCAGAAAGACAGAAGAACAGAAATTTGACATATCCATATTTTGGGGCATAATATATCTTTGTTGGTGTCAAATTTGATTTCCCTTAAGTATGCTGTCACCTCTGTTGCAAAAACATTAAAGGTTAAATAGAAAGAGATTCAGCATAATTTAATGTGTCAAACCTTTAGTGCATCCTAGAGGTCTGAATAGATGGAACTATGATTTAATTTCCCTGTAGAGCCTCTTCCATGTAATTCCTTTTGTACAAAGAGTGAACTGATAAAAAATAGAGTTTTTCTCTATATATCCATGGAAGGTAGTTTTAGCCTCGAGATAATTTCAGATTTGCTGGCTAGACCCAGAATATCACCAATAGAAAATTATCCTCTGGGCAGAGCAGCAATCAGTTTCCTAAAGAGATTGACCTTCAACTAGGGAGAGATGTTAGAAAACAAGGAAGAGACATAAGAAGGAAAGCTTGCTTATAATCAACACAAGGCTCAAAGATCTATCTCTATCCATCCTCCCTGCAACAACCATGGACTGAAATCCAGGACCTTATTTAATGAGGTCTTATGTAACTATTTTATTTGGCCTGTGATGATGATGATGATGATGATGATGATGTTCCATAAAATCATTGTCCACTCCTAGCAACGACTAGCTAATCTGTATTGATTTATCTGAATTTTGTATGTTATTGTTGACTTCCCTTGTTTCTGTTCCCCCATGTTTGTTTCACTGATTATTTTCTGGAAAAACTTTTCCATGTGCAACACTGCACAAATTACATCACCCACTGTGTTTAAGGATTTCCACAATGTTTGTTATGTTCTGTCCTTCTGTCCTTTGGATAGGAAGTTCCAAAATGCCTTCCTTTCTGGGTTTTTTTTTTTTTTTTTACAGCTAGAATGAAGGAAGAACTCTTCAATAGAAGGGCTAAGAGCATATCCACTGAATAGACTGTGGGGCAGCTAACAGATTTATATTTCATTGGATGAAGGAAATCTTCAAGAGGGATTTTAATTTATCTCTTTATTTGGTTTGTAACACCTCCATTTAGTGATGAACCTTTAAAATAAAAAGCGGACTGTGGTTTTATTTATTAATCATTTTAATTTGATGCTTGCATTTTTTACTTGTTCAAGGTTGACTAAGCCTTCCATCTTTCTGAGGTCGATAAAATGAAGACCCAGATTGTTGGGGCCAAAATGCTGATTCTGTAAACGGTTTAGAGAGAGGGCTGTTCAGTACTGTGAAGCAGTATACAAGTCTAAGTACTATTGCTATTTATTGACTTTAATTCTTTCAAACAAAATTACTGCAAATGATGGAGCCATAGTAACATATGAATAAAGATATATGATTGAAGGCAATATTCAGAGACACAGTTAAATTGTTGATTATAATACATCACAGTGGAGGTGATTGATTGATTAACAATGGATCCCATTCTGCTTCCACCTGCCGCATCTTTTTAATTGAGCTGTAATGTTTTGGATTTCATATTAACTTACATTTTAATTTATATACCAGTAGTTTTCTTTTTTATGATTGTAAACTGTCCAAAGTTACCTTGAGTTAAGATGGGTGACCAATTAATTAATTAATCACATACATACATACATACATACATGCATACACATACATATATAAAACCAAAACTACCTAGTTCACCATAACCAGTGGCTAATATGCACCCCTGCTTGGTTTGCTTACTGTTTTTTATTTGGCCTTTTAGAAAATATTCAAGAAAGGAAATTATTCCTGATTGGATTAATCCTGAAAATCTGTAACTCATTTAAATGATTTCCAGTATAGCTGTTGGCAACTGGTGGTGCTGAATCATCATGTGTCACTGTTCCTACTTTAGAAAGTTGCAACATCTACATTTAACAAGACATTTGTTGAAAGAAAAGAGTATAGAGTCAGAATGATGATTCACAAATAGGAGGTGAGCATTGATAAGTTGTTCTTAGGTCAAGTGACAGAAGATTGGGGTAACCATTTCTGGATTCATTTATCAACTGAGTCACCCACATCTCTTCTTGCGTACAATTTACAACAGTTCATTTTGGAGGTGATTTATCTGGCTAAAATTTCCAACATAAATTGCTGCAGTAAATAATAGTAGATGTTACTTAAGGTTGATCTTGCTTATTCTGCATGAAGACCATTCAGTCTTCATGCAGAATAAGTCTTTCATAATATTATGAAATAGCAGTTTATATGCATATACCAGTTTGCCTTAAGGACAGTGTTGTTCTCTAGGAAGTGATGACAGTCAGGAGTGATTCCTGGCCTGCTATATAAAAACTTGTGTAGTCGCTGGTAATTAGCACAAGGGATTAACGTGGCTTCATCTAATTATTTTTTATTTGTGACTAATGTACCAGGTCATTTTCTTGAGGACTTTCTTGAGCCATGTCTTCAAATCCTGTCTTGGTTTTTTTATCAGGTTTCAGACCTAACCTGGATTTTCATTTTTGTGAAAATGAAATTATCTCCAAACTTTATTCCTACTTTATTTGTGTAACCCCAAACAAAAATAAATACAATATTTTTGCATGAGGGAGATTATTTTCCAATAAAGGAAATTGAAATTATTATTGAAGTAGACAAATTTTAAATAAGTTACATTGCTCAGAAACATTTCTGACTAATGGTCCAGAAAATACCAACAACTGTTAACTTGGCAATCCTGGTTTATTATAGAGCAGAGTTATAACTCTGGTTTATTATAGAGCAGAGTTATAACAATTTGTCAGTAGCTCAGTCAAAGGGTTTTAAGGACGCTTAAAACAAATTATGAGAGGACTATTGCTAAGGAAATATCTCTGCAATGAGAGCTAGTTTGGTCTAGTGATTAATACATCAGGCTAGAAACTGGGAGATCATGAATTCTAATCCTACTTTGGGATTGTCTCTCATCCCAACCCACCTCACAGGGTTGTTGTATGAAGAAAATAGGAAAAGGAAGGAATAATAGATATGTTCGTTGCCTTTAGTTATTTATAAAAATAAGGCAGGATATAAATAAAACAAATTATGAAAATACTCCTCTAAGTTTTCGTACAATCCCAGTGTGTATGTACATTATGTAATAAGAGGAGAAGAATGTGCTCCTATATAAGGACCCACTTTTCTAGAGAAGAATCTCAATGTGTTCAAAATTTGGGGAAATCCTCAAACTATATTTTAAGTGTTACCTCCCCCCCCCCCCCCCAGGTATTGGTCATATCATCCTTAATATCTTTTAGCATCAATTCTTAACCTATTTTTCCCTAATGTTTTCGGATTTCGGGGGGACAGGGGAATATTGTGTCTTTGAATCTTTATCGGCCCCCTGACAAATCCATGAAATTTTCTTGCCAATTTCTTGCCACTTTGTTTGCCATTGCCTTATTTTTCTTACTGAGAAAGAATAACTTGTCCAGAATCATCCAGCTGTTTTATGCCCAAGGCAGAACTAGAACTCAAAGGACTTCTGGTGTGTAGTCCAAACTGGCTCTTTTTCTTACTGTAGTATTTCCATTGTTTGCATTTTATGAAAAAAATGAACCTTTGCATACAATGCAGTAATGTGATATAGTCACAGGGCACAAACCAATATGTAATACCGTTACAGTTAGATGGTACTTTGTTTGGGGTTCTTTTTCATATGTGACTTATGATTGTCATTATTTAATTACTATGTTCAGAAAAATGTTGAATTTGACTTTTTTTTTCGAGAAAGAGAATGTGTATGCATATATTATGTGAGAAAGAGAGTCAATTTGTTACAAGGCAAACACAGATTCTCTATTAGTGGACATGAGTGACTTTCCATTTAAAAAGAGAGGAGAACGATGCTTAATTCTTTACAGTATGTATAAATACAGGGCATAGCTGTAAAATATATTTTTTCTGCATTTTGGAAGAAAGGATGAGATTTATTTATACTTTTGGCTACAAAGCATACATTCCAAAGGCATCACTTGTTTTGTAGTGAAGTGCCTCTGCATTTTGCTTTTGCTGCAAAATGTCACATTAAGAGAGGTGGCCAGTGAGAGACATAGTCTCGTTGCATAGTCCTATCGTTGGCAGGGCCTTACTCACTGTTAGGTTTTAGCCTCAATAGGCAGCAATGGGTAGAGCGACAATCAGCTTTGTGCAAGCACATAGTTGCTGAATCAATGGGCCAGCTTGCCTAATTACATTAGTCTGTGCCCATTGTCTGGAAGAATTATCCATTCAGCAGTCTTGAATTCGGTAGTGGGGGTTGGGGCAATCCCCTTACCCCATTCCACTGTTGCTCCAGGCACCAAATGGTAAACTCAGGGATTTTCCCAATTTCATTGCTAGCCTGTACTGATTCTAACAGATTCTGCCTCACTGATCATCACTGAATGTTATTAACATTCACACTTATCTAAAAAAAGAGGACTTCCTAAGAGATTTTAAAATGCAGCTTTAGAATGATTGCATTCCCTTTCAGAGTTTTGTAAAGTTCTCCCCCAAGTAGTTGCATAATATTAAAGTATATGCCAGATACATTTATCTGGGTCAAATATGTAGTAGCTGTGGATAATTTTCCTTAATAAATAAATGACAAATGTGTTTTTTATTCATTTATTTAATTGGGTTCTCTTCATCAAATTTTAGAAATTCTGGGGGGAGACCATATTTTAAATCACATTTAAGAAGATACATTGAAAATTCAAAAA
This sequence comes from Pseudonaja textilis, assembly GCF_049901715.1. NCBI lineage: Eukaryota > Metazoa > Chordata > Lepidosauria > Squamata > Elapidae > Pseudonaja > Pseudonaja textilis. The sequence continues at coordinate 252,534,538 of NC_141990.1, read as the reverse complement.
GATTTACATATTGTATGCACTATACCAAGAAATAGAAAATTTTCCTCCATAACTCCAAGAGTTAAATCTTTTTCATACTAATATTTATGCTAATTCTTTTATGCAAATTATAAACCATCATGGTATATTTAACTTAATCCTCTTTATATTACAAGTGATCATGAGTATCCATGTAATTATTTCCATGTTTTTTGCTGGTTTGTACTTGCCTTTTTCTTTTTTTGCTGGGACTAGTTATGTTTATTAGTAGAGGTGAATTTCCAGATTTGTATGTATGCCTTTAATTCTCATTATTGCCTACATACTGTATTTTCCTGCATCAGCTTAATTCAGCTTTATCTGTTCTGAAATCTTTGACATCCCCTTTAAGATGCTTAAATAGAGAAGATCTCCTTGTAGCTACTTTATGTTCATGCTATATAGCGGTGTGATCGTTGGTTGCAAAGATTATCCATTCTCTGCTTCCATTCTGCAGTATTTGCTGTTTCATTTCCTTACATATGTGCTGTGAAAGCATGAGGCTCAGAGAGCCAGCTTATGCTTAAATTGGCTTTTTAACCTAACATGAAAATTGCATCCATCTCATTTTGAAAATTAAGCTTTCAGTTGCACCACTGGAAGCCTGTCAGTGTCTTCTGGCACAGCAGCCATGTAGTCTGAATCCTTTTTACCCTTGGCAAGAATTATGATAAATAAACTTATTTATTCATTTATTTCTCAAATTTCTAGGATGCCTGGCTCCAGGAAGACTCTTTACAATTAAAAATAGATATTAAACAATATCATGGAATAACAGCAGCTGCACAGATGGAGCACATCAAAAAGAATTCCCATTTCGTCTCTCAACTTGAAGTGGCCTTACCACACACAGTAACCCAAAGGCCTGAGGAAACAGCCAGTATATTTTTATGGCTGATCTGCACAATTGTCTGAGTTGTTCCAGAGGGCAGGTACACCAACAGAGAAGGTTCACTTTCTGCTAGATGAACTCAAAATAAGCTGAGAGGATTAGGGTTATGGTTCCTCAGGTTGACAGACAGCAAGAGGCCTAGGAGAAATCTGATCTAAGCTTTCTCTTTACTTCCCCCATCCAGGCAGAGACTAAGGCTTGGATCAATACCCCACCATGTCCCTGGAAAAAATCCTAAGATCCCTCTGGGTCTCTCCAGATTCTATCTCTGTGTGGGGACCACCAGTATGCAACTAGATTGGCATACAACCATAAGAAAGGACTGACAATAGTGCCCTACACCCTCAGTCCATGTCTTAGCTGTCACAAGAAAGAAACCTAATCTAAGACGTAATATGTGATATGTGTCAGGACGTCTATGATTTGGGTTTAGTCCATGAATTCCTGACCTGGCCCTGATTCAATGCCATTTGTGGGCAAGTTAAAATATCCAAGAACTATCAGCTTTAGTAACTGCGTATAATTAAAACAAACAAATCAAAGGCCAACTTCACCTCAAAAAATAAGGCACTGACAGATTGATTGACTACATCAGAAAAACATAGCAGAAAATCAGTGAAAATTGAATGGATTCTTCAAGGCTATACTTTTAGAGCATTTTGTTATCATACCCTAGATGTTGGTAAAGGTAGGAACTAAGAACTGAATCCCATAATGTCTTCCATTTAACTGCATAAATCCTGCAATATAAGACTGTGCCTGGAATCATCAATTAAATAAATTACATTATATTTTAATCATCATATGTTAATGAAATCATAATGGCCAAGTTTAAATATAACCTAGCTATAAACCAAGGTTGATGATAAGCCATTCTGGCTGGGTTCATATATTACACTAAATCAACATTATGCATTATACTGTAGCTTAGGCAAATAAGTTTTTCAGCAGAAATGCTATTAAAATCATATACTGTACAGGAAAAGAAAATTGCAAATGATAGTTGCTGCAGGCAAATTGATAAGTAGGATAATCCATACCTCTACATTTTAAACTCATTATGCATTAGATCAGCAGTCCCCAACTTTTCCGGCTTTGCAGACTGTGGCAAGAGTAGGTGGGAGAGGGGATGATTCCGTACAAGCAACTCACTCAAATGGAGCTTTGCACAATTGCGTCAGCCACTTGCACAAGTAGAGCTGCACACGCTTGCCTACTGCTTGGGCAGCCCGGTTCTGAATAGGCCACAAAACAGGAGTTGGGGACCGCTGCATTAGATGCTAGAGAAAGTTAAAAAAAAGAAGGTAAATAGTTCCCTATGTTTTCCTTATCTTCCAAAACAATGAAGTTTTCTTTTTGTGCTCTAATGAACAATTCTGTGTTGTAGTTATTCTTCAATTTCTAAGATGTATTGATCTATCAGTTTTGTTTACCACCATATTAAAAGAAGAAGAAGCAAACTCCCAGTGGATCCATATCCCAACCCTAACACCACCATGATATTAAAACATCCACAAGAAGCCAACAATAATTTAATAAATCAGCAAAACTATCAAAAATATCAATATAAATAAGCAAATGAATAAAAATATGTTGGGTAGTGATCATGTAATTCTCCCCTCTGGTCAACATCAATTATACATGTGTGTAATTTCCATCATGTGGATGGAAGCACTGGACAAGGGAAAATCCTCATGTGCATATAAGTTAGCCTGTATTATTTTAGCTTACAGCTTTGGATCTGCATAGAGAAGTCCAGTTAATAGACATAATGCCATTGGTATGTAGATACGTCACATCAAAAGACTTTTTATCATCTTGCATCAAAGGCTTGCATTCTGAATTGAGTCATAAAACACATTTAATATTGTCAGTAAAGCCATGGATTATTTGCTTTCACGGCAGGTGCTAGCGTGGTCTATATGTTCAGCAAATGAAGCTTCATTTATAGAAATCACAGGTGACTGTATTTTATACTGAATTATCTTTCAGTAATTTCCAAAAGTGTGTTATTAATGCATCTTGCCATCCTAAGCCATATTCCATTTTAGTTAGCAAAAGCTCCACAGTTACTTCTTTTTCCATTGAAATTCAAATGATAGCATCAAACATTTTTTTTCCTGGTTGGCTTATATGATTTGCCATAGGGCCAGTCTCATGCCATAATTTAAAGGCATGACTGGGAAAACCTGCTACTTCCTGCATTTCAAATTTACAGGGAAGAGAATCAGACCTCTGGTGGATTTTTCAGTCACAAAAGAGCCCAATTTATTTATTTACCTGCCTGTTCCTTTAACAATGTGCTAAAATCTATAAAGCTCAATTTTTAGTACTACATGGTGGAAAAAGGTCACCTTTGCTTCTGGAAATTGTCCCAGTAATGTAATGTATAAATTAACTACATGGAACCTGGAGTTGCCATATCAACAGTGATGGAAATGAACATTACCATTCTAAAAAAATTGTTTCAGGTTAATTCAAGAATACAATATCCTCTTTTCCACATTTTGTATTCCTTCACACCAATATTCCATCTATAATGGCATTTTCTTTCTGAGCTCAGACAGGTTTTGCCAGGCTGTGGAGTAGCCAATATTGTATCAGCTTGCATTGGAAGGACAGGCATCCTGGGCATTTATTCAAGTCACAGCAAAGCCACGTAACTCCTTGACTTACAACCATTTGTTTAGTGACTGTCTGAAGTTACAACGGCACCGAAAAATTGATATATGACCATTTTCCACACTTACAACTTGCAGGAAGTTAACACCCACACCTCTCCTAGAAAATTGAAATATCCTAGGAAATATTTAAAAGGCAAAATATTCCCCCTAAAAACAATAGAAACTCAGAAATAGAAGCTCACCACCACCTTTGTTAACGGGTGGGCCATTAAGGCCTGGGCCTGAATATTTTACATAACAAAGATCTCCACGTAAAGCTATAGCAATTGCCCAAACCCCTTTCCATTACATCATCATCCAGCAAGGCTCAAACAAGCCTGGAACTCAGGTTAGCCTAGAGAGTTTTCCTGCATGGCCGTATGGGAGTCTGACAACCAATCAGAATAGAAGCTCAAATTCAAATCTCAACAGAGGGTATAAAACCCAGGCACTTTCAGCCCTCCTCCTTCTTGATCTTTTCCTTCACCTTGAAGCATGTGATCACCTTTTCACTTTGGAGCTCTAAGCCATGTGGTCCTGCCCACCATTAAACCATCTTTCCAAACAGCCTCCATGTTTCCAGTAACTTTTTCCCCACTTGGAACTGAACCCAGAAGGAGAATTCTTCTAACAAACCATTGCAGCATTTCCATGGTCAGGTGATCAAAATTCAGATGCTTGGCGACTGGTTCACATTCATGTCAACTGCAGTGTCCCAGGGCCTTGTGATCACCTTTAGTGACTGTCTGACAAGCAAAATAAAGTACTGAAGTTGCAGGCTTCCTCCTGTACTCTGATATTCAGATATACAGGTAGTCGTCAACTTAAAACAGTTCTTTTAATGGCCGTTTGGAGTTACGACACTGAACAAAGGGACTTGTGACCAGTTTTCATACTTACCAACTCCGCAGTGACATGATCAAAATTCATATGTTTGGCAATTGGTTCGTATTTATGACGGTTGCATGTCCTTTTTGCAACCTTCTGACAAGCTAATTCAATGGGGAAGCCAAATTCATATAACAACTATATTACTAACTTAACAACTGCAATGATTCACTTAACAGTGGCAAGAAAGGCCATAAAATGAGACAAAATTCAGTTAACAACAGTCTCACTTATCAACAGACACTTTGAGCTCAATTGGGGTCATAAATTGAGGACTACGTGTTTATGGCTAATCCAACATATTCATAACTTGAAGGTTTCCACCTAGTCACAAAAGTAAGACAGTGTTTTGTTTAACTCAGTATTGTGAGTCTGGAGTATTTTTTCGCTGAAGTAAAATAACCATATGGGAGTAACTGTAAAATCACTTAGAGGACATTATGATAATAAAATCCTTTCTCTTCAATAGAAAATACCTGGCTGAAAAATAGTAGCTGTATTAAGATGCATTATGTAAGAGCTTTTCATTTTCCATACTTTAATTTATGGCACTTAAAGTTGATGTACCAATGATTCAGCAGTTTCAAAGATTTTTACATATATTATTATTTCACTAATGTTATTGTTGTAGGGTGTTTAAGATATAGTCTAAGATGTAAACAGCTAATTAAGATTCAGTTGTTTGAAGTACTTGTCAAGGTCAGCTGATGTCCCCTCTTCAATTATAAATGTTCCACCCATGACTTCAGTGGTGTCAACTTTAGGAGTTTGGCTTTTTGGCTGCCAGGCTCAGCTCCTGAGATTTGGAAGCAGATGAGGGTGTACCTCCAAGTTGGTAGCGCTTTGGGTGAAAGTTGTTTGGTTTCTTTGTGGTGTTCTTGAATTTAGCTGGAGTGGAGCTCTACGAAGAATCAGTCACTGTTATTGGTTTTTTTAAAAAGTCAGAATAGTGTGCTGACAGCCTTCTGCATGTCTGAGCCAAAGTTAGAGAGTGCAGTGTGAGGTGATTTAGGTGAGTGTCTCAATGGGGTAGATGTGTTAAGTTGATGCTGGACTTCCATATCACTACCACCACTGAGGTGGGGATATAATCCCATTACATGTTTATCTATTCAGTTGCTATTGTGAGGATTCTTCCTCGCATTTGTCAAATTTTAAATAATCTGCATGTTTTGGGGAAATACTATGTATGAACTTCTGAAATAATTTGGCCTAGATATGAAGGTGCATTCAGACATGAATCTCACTGGTTACCTTTTGTAGTGGTATGTAAGAATGACCTTAGGAGCAGCAGTCTAGAAAATGGTCAGATAAGAGGCAGCTGACTCCACAGAAAGGAAATGTCAGAGAAGGGAGCCCCCCCTGCTTTCTTGGACCCCCAAGTAAAGGGGTCGTAGAGAGATGTACTTTCAACCTTGCAAGATTTTGTTAATGTAACAATAAAATTAGAGTTAGTACTTCAGGCTGCACTTCTTGTCTGGACTACCTCACAAGGCTGACACCTTGGCTTAGTTATTTTCTCTCAGTTGCAGTAATGATTTTAAAAAACCTATTTCTACCATCTCAAATGCTCATAGCAATGATGAGAAAGGTCATAAATGCAAATCAGATGAAATTAATACATGTTTGATTGAAAACAAGTCCATCATACAATGAATATAAATATGAAACAGTATTGCATGTCAGGTATGCAGTATTAAATGACAACTAAACATAAGAAACACTTTACCATACATTTCACATATCCTGCGAATATGCAAGTAATTTCAGATGCTGGGGGGAGGGATGTCATGAATATTAATGGACTGTTTTTAGTAGAACATTTGCTGCAAATTTGTCAGTCTTCTTAGCCCCTCATTTGCTTTTTCTGTATTTTTTTTTCTTTGAACTTAATCAGATTATGCTTTCACTGGGTGTTCCAAATCCTGTTTTGATACCATGTGATGAAAATTAGAATGCAAGTACAAAGTATTATTGCTCCAAGTAATCCTACTCATAGCTGACTCTGAACTCTCAGTGCCTATGTTATCTGCTCGTGTATTGACAGGGGAAGCTGACCGTTGTCTTAATAATTGCATCTAATCTTCTGTTTGTGTATTTATAGTATACAACACTTCCCTTCAAGTGGTGCCTCTTCCTAGTCTCTCTGGCCACAGGGGAAGAACTGTTTCGCAGTGGCATCTGCATAAGGCAAAAGGCCTCTTATCACACTTCACTCAGAAGGCACGTTGTGCCTTTACTTGGTTTCTAATAAATTACTGGCCGGATTGGGGTCCATCACTCTTTGGAATTACAAATCAATCCCATGTTAGGAAGGATAGTCAGGAGAATTATGGTGTGGAAAGTCTCATAAACTTTGGGCGTCAGGACCAAGCCTTTTCTGACTTAATGCCTTCAAATAGTTGACTTGGAATGCCTTCTCTCCTTTCACCACTTGCTTGCTTAGCTTGTACTAACATGAAAGGTAGCTTTGAAGCTGGGTGGAATCCTGATTTCGGAGGGTCCTTTCCTACACACCAGCTGGTTTTCTTCGTTGCAGGGTGTGACTTCCAGTTCATTATAAGTGCAGATTAATTTTCACTGGCTCCATTCCATTGCTTTGGCACATGGTTGGGTGACACGCACCGCTTCTGACATACTTGCAACTAGCTATGCTTAGCATAATGGGTACCTTTAGTGATATTTAAGGGGGAGTGGGGGCAGCTATAGAAACAAAACTTGTTTTGAAGCGTGCCACTGAGCAAATTGATTGATAACCTTTCAGATTTGACCTTTCCTATTGCCCCACTTTGGGGGGGCAGGGGCTGAACACACAATGGGCTTAAAATAAAAACAAATAATTTCCCTTTGTTTTTTTATGGCTACATCAGGGCCACTTTTATGAGATTTCCACATTTTCATCTTGTTTGTCTGTGACTCGGTTCCCTTTTGAACATTAAGCACCCCATCAAGGCAGATTTCCACATGAAAAGAGACAGCTGGTAAAGCTGTTTTATATAGCTTTTATACATTTGTTTTTACTCTTTATTGGCTATAGCACCCTCTCAGATGCTGGGCCATATTTTTTCCCCACTAATGCTTTGGTAGCTTTCCATTTGGCAGGCTTTAACTCCCCACCCATTTTTCCTGCTCTGTTTTTGCACAAGGGATCAGATATTAGCAATTGTTCGTGTAACTACAACTACCACCACTTTTAACATAGTTGCTTGGGCCAGCTATCACTTTTATTTTGATACCCCTGACGAGGATTTTTATTAGACACAAGCCATTAACTTTTACCCAGATTTGTGGCAGTTATATACAAATATTAGTTTTTTGTTACAAATAGTCTGCTTACTACAGTGTGTATGTGCTGATAAAGGCAATCAAACTGCTTGGAACCTGATTTGAACAGGTTGGACTGAATACAGGTAATTCCCGACTTACCACCATAATTGAGCCCAAAATTTCTGTTGCTAAGTGAGACATCTGTTAAGTGAGATTTGCCCCATCTTATGACCTTTCTTGCCACAATTGTTAAGTGAATCACTGCAGTTCAATTAGTAACGCGGTTGTTAAGTAAATCTGGCCTTCCCATTGACTCTGCTTGTGAGAAGGCCGCAAAAGGGGATCCCATGACCCCAGGACACTGCAGCCGTCCTAAATATGAACCAGTTGCCGAACATCTGAATTTTGATCATATGACCATGGGGTTTGTAGTGTGAAAAATAGTCACAAGTCCCTTTTTTCAGTGCCGTTGTAACTCCAAATGGTCATTAAACAAACTGTTTTAAGTCAAGGACTACCTGTTTATCTGAATATCAAAATACACAGGGAAGCCTGCAATTCAGCAATGCTAATGTACATTGTTTCATGTTAAAAAAATTCCCAGATTTAGTCCCTGGCAATTCCAGGCAGGTTTAAGAAAAAAAAAGGGTTTAAAACTGTTATACAGTCCCTATATAGTATTGAATCAAATGGACTTGATGCATTGCTTGCTATAATTATAATAAACAAGAGAAGATTCCTCTATATATCAAGCATGACAGTTCTCTGAGTTTTCTGTGAAATAGAAGAAACAGTTTTTTTTTTAATCTCCGTTATTCATGTTCTGTTGGATAATCAATAACATTACCAGGGAGCCTTGCTTATTAACGTAGCCAGCCACAGGCACTGAGAAATCCTTTTTAAACTTTTATGCACATCACTGAGGGATTGGGGCTACTAGAGACAGGGACTTTGGTTCTAGACTTGACATGACTTTCTAGTGTCCTTCCCTGTTTAATCCCACACACATTTGTTGAATAGAGCTGTTCGGTCTCTGTGATCTAGAAAACCAAATCCTGACATTTCTCTTATTTGCAAACCCCTTTTCTCTCTCTCCAACATTCTTTTGTAAAACCACCCATATCACATTGACTTGACAGAACCATTCTAAACATTTTCTCACATTAGCTTTGATACTTTAATATCCTCTTCCTCCCGTAGCTCTAAAGTTAAGAGGCTTGCCATATGTCTTGCAGTGTCACACGGAGGAACAAAGCAAAATTAGCAATGAGCATTTTGCTTCAGAAAAGCACCTGTAATGAATGTTTAAAAGTCTTTGACTCATTGAAAGCACACTTGGGTTGATAGGCTGAGTAACTCTTTGGATTAAATCCGCTTTAGTGCAAGGAGATGGAAGTTACTATGCAGGGTGCAACACAGAAATGTGACATCTTTCAAATTCTTTCTTCTTTGCCAGACCTACTTAAGGAAGGAAGATTTCCTCCTTACTGGATATGTAGGTCAGCATGCCATGGGAGGATTCAAATCAGCTTAGAGAAAATGAACTAAATGAACTATTGCTATATGGATATTTGTTCCTTTTTACTTAAAAAAAAAGAGCTGCCAGTAACTGGAAATAAGTCTTAGACTAGTTTTCTGCTCATAAGGTATCCTGTACATACATTAAAGTAACTAAAGCACCGAATAGCAGAATTGGAGGGGACCTTGGAGATCTTCTAGTCTAATCCCCTGCTCAAGCAGGAGATACTAGTGATGGCTAACCTTTTGGGGCTCCTATGCCAAAAATTGTGCACACACTTGCACATTCGTACTCGTGTGCCAGCACCCAGAAGGCAATGCACGCCCTAACTCCCTATGCATGCGCACAATCCCTATCCACCCACCCCGCCACTCCTTACCTACACTGTGCCTCACAGCTGATTTTGGCCTCAGAGGCTTCTCAGGAAAGCTTGCAGGCTTTCATTAGGCCCATTTCATCACTTCCTGTTCTTCCGGAGATACTGGAAGTGATGAAATGGGCCTAGTTGAAAATCCTGCAGAAGCCTTCCTGAAGCCTCTGGGAGGCCGAAAGGCCTCAACCCAGCTAAAAATCAGCTGTGAGATGCGGGCATGTGCAGTGCAGTAAGTTTGCTTGCAGCCCGCGTGCTGGCACAAATGGCCCCGCGTGCCACCAGTGGCACGCATGCCATAGGTTCGCCATCATGGCCTTATACCATTTCAGACAAATGGTTATCCAATCTCTTAAAAACCTCTAGTGATAGAGCACCTACAACTTCTGAAGGCAAGGTCAGGAAATTTCTCCTTATTTCTAGATTAGTTCTCTCCTTGATTAGTTTCCATCCATTGCTTCTTGTTCTGCCTTTGAGTGCTTTGAAGAATAGGTTGACATACACACCCTTTCTTTGTGGCAGCCCCTTAGATACAAGAACACCGCTATCATGTCACCCCATTCATTAGACTATATATACCCAGTTCCTGCAACTATCCTACAACTAAAGGACAGCTCCCATAATGTCCCCATTGGCTTATCACCCTGTTGGAAAAGTCTATCCTAGAATCAATTTGATCAGTGTTCAAATCTTGGTTGCTTTGTGAAAGATCTTTAGGTAAAGAAAATATTTTTTTTCTCAGTCTGATGTTTTAAAAAGAGAAGAGGGAGAGGAGAAAAGATAGGACAGGATCAGCAGGTTTAGAAAGAGAACTGTCAGTCGCTATAAAAGCATGATTAAATCTTAGGATGAGGTGTAGACCTATCCTTTGCTAATAACAACACTAAATCCAGGAAAGGTTTACACATTAAGTTACTGTAAATATAGATCATGTCCTCCTCATACTTTTTTATGAGCTAATCTGGCAGCATTTTCTGATTCTCACTTGCACTTCCATTCTCCCTTAACCTTTTCTGTGTTTTATTTATTTTCTGATGTTCCCGTACAAGCCTAAAAAGAAAAAAGAAAGTCACATGAAGTTAAATGAAGGGATCCCTTAATTTTCACAGCAGAGACCAAATGTTGAGCACTTGCAATACTCTGCCTTCACAAGGCTGCTTTTCAAATCATTGTTGGCAGGTTTTGAATTTTCTTCTTTGCCACAAAACTCCCAGAGGTTCAAATAAAAAGTGCCAGGGGTCAACTCAGAGTTCTGTGTTAACATTAACCACGCATTAATGTAACGTTAAAGCTTCATTATTTGACAGAGGTCAACATTTTTTCTCTACAGAATGTTAATTATTATTTTGATTTGTGCTTGCTCAGCTGAGTGAAAGCAAAAGCTAATGACATTTTAAGGTTATGACTCTCTGAATACCTTCCTCCAACTTCCCCTTTATACAGAAACCCTGTTCTAGTTTTCTACACCATAATTTTGTACCGGTCACATTTTATTCATTTTAAAAGAAAACATAAAAGTTGTCCTATTTACCATTTCACTCTTAACTGTAAAACTGGGAATATAAACACTCTTTTCTTACCATACAATGGGGGAAGTAATAGTTTATCACCCAGATTTTTTAAAATCACTATCTTGTAAGAGATAATTTTTAACACATAAACTAAAAGTATATTCTGATGAGCCATTTGTGAGAATATGAACGTATATGGAGAAAATTAAGAGATTTTAAAGACATACATTAAAAATGCCAAATTTTCCAGTACTAATTGATTACTTTATGAGCGGGAAAAGGGAATTAATGATCCATAAACAGACAGCTTGATTCCCTCAATCATTTCCACTCATTCTTTCTGGGTGGCAAGTTCTTCTCTGGATCTGGATTAGATATTGAAGGAGGCAAGATCATAGTTTCACATTTTGAGATCTAAGCCCAAAAAGGGTTATAGCAGCAAAAGGCACACATTAGAAATGAATCGGCACAGGTAATCCTTGACTTACGACCAGTGGTGGTATTCGACGGATTTGGCCTGGTTCTCGTGAACCGATAGCAGCGATGGGCAGCGGAGACCAAACTGGTTCTCTCCGCCGCTTTGCTGTTGGGCCCACCCACTCACCCGGGCTTCCATATTCACTTTTATCTGCTGAATTTGAAGCACAGCTGCTTTGCGCGGCACAGAATGGTGCCACGTGGCAGCTGCTGAAGTGACCGGGATCGTGCAGGCTTGCAGGAGGCAAGTTAGAATGCCTCTGCACCTGCGCAAACACCTCTGCACCTGCGCAAAGTGCGTGTTTGGTGCACACATGCATGCAAAGTGTGTGCATGCACGCAAAGCGCACCCACTAAGCCACTCCCACCAAACTGGTGGCAAAAATATTTGAATCCCACCACTGCTTACGACCATACATTTCTGTTGCTAAGTGAGACATTGGTTAAGTGAGTTTTGCCCCATTTTTTGCTGTATTGTTAAGTGAATCACTGCAGTTGTCGAATTAGTAACATGGTTGTTAAGTACATCTGGCTTCCCCATTGACTTTCCTTGGCAGAAGTTTGCACATGACCTTGGGACACTGCAACCGTGATAAATATGAGTCAATTGCCAAGCATCTGAATTTGGTGACCATGAGGATTCTGCAGTGGTCAGAAGTGTGAAAAACAATCATCAGTCCCTTTTTTCGGCGCTCTTGTAACTTTGAACAGTCATTAAATGAACTGTTGTAAGTCAAGGACTACCTATAACTTGGCCTGGAAGTTACAAGCCAAACCACACTGAGCCCTCCAAGTCAGCTTTAAAGATGATGAAGATAAGGAAAAAAAATAGAATAGGATAGGATAGGATAGGATAGGATAGGATAGGATAGGATAGGTCATAGGGTACAATAAGCAATCAAATCCTAATCCCTAAAATAAAGGTTCTTTCGAAACTGGAAAAAAGTTTCAGTAAAAAAATCAAGTGGAATGAGAAGAGCAAGAGGGACAGCATGTGCACAATATAAAAATGTTGCAGAGACTATGGGAACAAATGGTGCCTGTGAGTAAATCTCCAGCAAAAATCAGTATGCCAGGGAGGTCCGCTTGTGTTTGGTGTCTCTAGGTGTATCAAATGCTTGTCAAGCCTGATTAGGTTGTAAAAAATAATCTGGTTTTTCTAATTTTTCCCTCATCTGAAAGGAGGAAGGAAATGTGGGCACTTGAAGGAGGCTGGCTTTGGATATGGGAGATCCTTGTACAGAACAAATGTTTGCCACACAGTTTGCTTGTAAAATGGAATCATAGCCTCTTTTTACATCCGTTTATCATGTGAACTAAGAAACTGTCTGAAATATCTTACAAGAAGCCGTGAGAGTGAACAAATGTAAAGAAGTTGATACCGAATTTATTTTCCCATGGATTTTCCCTAAATTTGATTGCTTCAACCCTAATAAATGAGGAACAAGTCAAAACCAACTGGATTACATAATTTTATATTTGCTACCATATTAGTACCCTTAATATTAGTGAAGGTCTTGAGCATCTAATTAGGACAAGTGCAAATGGATGCCTGTCAAGACAATTAGAAAAACAGTTCTTTATAGACTTCTAAGAAGACAATGCAGAGGATCTGTCCCAGATGTACCAAGAATGTAGGTGAAAGGTCAATGGAGTGTTCAAAGTGTAAAGAAGGAAATAAAGGCCTTTTTAAAAAGTCTCATCCCAGTCCATTGTATGTTTTTTATTAGTCAGACTTTGATTGTTTTCCTTTCCTTGTGTTTTGAATGGAGCTGAAATCAACACAGCTGTTTCTGTTTAATAACTTCCTATTAAAGAGCATCTTATGCCTAAAACAAGCTGTCACCAATCTCACTGATTGCTCTCCACATGATTCTGGAAATGGCTTGTCTCAGATAACCAAGAGCGCACACAAATCAGAGGTACCAGAAATAACTTCATTATAGTTTCTGCCAGATCCATTGGAAAAAAAAAAGAGTGCAGCTTGAACTTGCTTAGTTTGACCTTTGCAAATCTCAAAAATACTTCTAATGAGATACCAAGCAACTTTTTGATTCAATGGAAGAGGAGGCTATGCCTGAGAAAGGCCATCTTGGATCACCAGAATGGTTCTTGTTACTTTTAGCCATTTTCAAATATATATTTTGGGGGTAAGGTCCTTGAATGACACTATCTAGATCTATTTTTGTTGGATTTGTGATCTAGTTTTAGTATTAAAATTATCCTAATTGCCCAGCCAGGAGGATCTATGTCAGCTTCCAGTGCCATCAATTATAGTAATCTTCTAGAATAGCCTTTTGAGGTAAGGGCTAAGGGTCCTAGGTTTCAGAAATTTAGCTTCTTTTTGGTATTGTTTTCAGACGTTTTCATCTTTCTGCTGAAAAATAATGGCTGTACACATTGTACAGTCATGTGCTTTTAAGGCACTTTTCAAATTTATGTTAAAGACTCACTAGTCTTCTATTAGGGTTGGGTCACTTTGGCCTTTACTTTCCACATCCTCTCCAGTTCCTCCTTCATGTCCTGGTTCTTTTCCAATTTGTCCCACTTCTTTTTCCTGAGGTTGCTGTCACTTGGCTCTGCTACATCTATCTTCACCTCTGTCTTCTGGTCTTTCAGCAGCTCATCTTTGGGTGCTATCTTATTGATGTCCTCTTGGATGTTCTGGGTTTCATCCATGATGGTAGCTTTGACACTCACAGAACCTGACCACCCTATTTCCATCTGGTTACTGTCTCTGGATGTTGGACTTGTGATGTAAAGCTTTGTACATTGTGAAAAGTCTCGGGCTCTTCACACGGACAGCTTCCATGTCCTTTGGCCAGCTCACTTAAAGTGGTAGGGTATCTGATGACTGTCTACAGGTTGATTGCATGGTTCTTATTCTTCCCATTGAGCTTGCTCTTCAGGACCTGTCTGATTCTTTGGTGGTACTTGGATATTGCTGTCTTCCTTGTCTCCTCATCATGACTGTTCCACTGACTGTGGAATAGCAAGATACTTATAACTTGCTTGTATGTCTGTTACATGCTTTGCTGGTAGTTTCGCCCTATCAGTCTTAAATGCTTTACCTCTAGCTACACTTCTCTACTCCAAATGACATCTTGATGCCCTCACTGTAGATCCATGTCAGGTGGATCAGCGAGTCATATCTTGTCCATTCTTTGCATAGAACCTGGTATCATCCATGTAGAGGAGATGGTTGATGGTGGTTCTATTCTTGAAATTGTATTCACATCTAGTCTTGTGATTATCTCATTGAGTGGGTTCAAACCTATGCAGAATAGCAGTGGGGACAGTGCATCACCTTGGTATATGCCACACTTGATGGCCACTTGTGTAAGCTGACTTGAGTTGATTTTTAATGTCATCTTCCACAGTCCCTTTAAGTTCTTGAGAAATGTTCTTGGTGTCCTCTTGACTGTGCCAAGCATTCACAGATCCATGTGTGGCACTGAGTCATAAGTATTATGTAGTCAATCCAGGCTGTGGTTAAATTGATCTGATGAGACCTTGAGTTTTTGGCAACTGCTTTATCTATAAGTAACTGGTGTTTTGAGCCTCTGGTATTGTTCCCAATGCGCTTCTGAGTTGTATTCATGTATTGGTCCATATGGTTCTGTAACTTGATGGTACAATGCCTGATAGGGCTTTCCATGGTGTTGGGAGGCAAGTTATAGAGCAATAGTTATTCGTTGCTGTTCCCTTATGGGGCTTTTTCATATATTTATTATAAAAAAATTATTTGGGTTTTCACAAAACAAGTATACAAGTAAAATTTCTTTTTTTGAGAATAGCATGGTCCCGGGTTATCACTTCTCCATACAGACACAAATTCAATTTCATATTCATCTTTGTTGTTCAATTCCATATCTTATTACTATTTTAACATTTTCTCAATAATTTTTCCCTTCCCTTAGCTTTCTCAATCTTACTTTTAATTATCTCATTCCTTTCTAAATTCAATTATATATATATATATATATATATATCTTTTTCTAAGTTTCAATACCTTTCTAGTCATCATATTTATACTTTTGTCTGTCCTGTTTCAATTTCGTATTTTCTTTTCTCATTAAACAAATTTTTTCCCCTGTAGTTACTAATTGGAGTATAATACCTTTGTATCTTTTAATTTTTATTCTTTCAACTCTTATTTAAACTTCAATTTATGCCTTTACAATTGTAACATTCAATATAACACATAACTTCCAGTCAAATTCTGCTTTGTACATTCTTAAAATACGCACTAAGTTCTTAAAGAGAATATATATATATATATATAACAATAATAAATAAAATACTTATTCTATTCCAATTCAGCTCTATCATTAATATTAGTTATAATCTTTGACTTCTTTAACATTTCTTTTCAATAGGATATCATACTTCTGGGAACACTTATAATATTTCCATAATTTTTTTTCATGTTTCTTTCATATTCCTCTTCACTTTAATTTTTATAACACATTTATAATAATTAAAATGTTCCCCCCCTTTCCTAATTTCATTCTCTCATTCTCTTTGTTTCATTTGTTTATTAAACATTCCATTACATTACAATGAGTATTTTAACTATCATTTTAATCACAGTTGTTTCATATTTTCAAAGTTCATTTCTATTTCTAATATAACAATACTATCTTATGTACCCTTGCAGAATCCCTCTTTCAATTAAGTTTTCACCCTTTATCTCTGTGTCTTGTACGTTTTCCGTTTCTCTATGTCCTGATTCTGTCCTTTATAATTTCTTTTCCTTTCCCTCTTCTCCCTCTTCTTCTCCCTTCCCTTTTTGACCCCTTCTCTCTCTAATTCTGATTCTCTCTTCTGTAATCCTCTCTTCTGTTTCTTCCTAATGTTGTAATTACTTTTCAAACTATTCTTTTTTGGGTTGTTTTTTCAGATCTTAAATTTTTCACTCTCTTTCCCACCCTTCCCTTTCTTTTCTCCACATAGAAATACTTGGTCATTGAAAATGGCTTCTTCTTTGTCCCGCCCTTCTTGCTCTACAAGCATTTCTTGTTGTTTCTCATAGTTCAGGATCTCCATTTCTAAAAATTGAAATATGAAGCCAAAAGAACCTCTTCCTTCTTGTGCATCTTCTTCTGCTTTTTAAGTTCCATTCTCAATTCTTCCAAGAGTGATATCATTTTAAAAACTTTTAAACAACCACCCGATTAATTTTAGTCCTTTCGATCCAATAGCCAAAAGTCCCAAAATCACCAAGTAATCCAAAACTGTTTCTTCTTGCTTCTTTTTTCTACTTTCTTTTCCTGGGGTTCTCTTATCTTGTTACAAAGTTTCAGTTAAAATATATCTTTTAGGAATCTTGTTAAAGTTTCACTGTTCATTCCTTTCACTTCCAGGTGGCCTCCTCCATTTTTTAAGATCCCACCCTTTTTTTTTCCCCTTCTTTTAAAAGTTTTTGAGAATCCAGAAATCTTTATTATCCCTTTGACATTTTATTTTCAGCTTAAATACCTGTTAATGTCAAAGTGGATTTTTGCCGGTTTCTTGCTTAAATCTCTTAGTTGTCAATATAGGGAAGAAAAGAAAAAAAACCAAATCCTTTCCTTTCCCTCTCTCATTCGCAGCTTCAGAATCTTCTTTGGGAGCAATGTGGTTCTTTATAATTCAAATTCCAAGGTACCTTGTATTGTTGTTTTTTCAGTTTGACCCAGTCAGCCAAAACTTTCTCTTCTTATCTTCTTCCTGCACATTCTTTTTTGGTCAAGTTCTTCTTTGAGGTGGCCATTTCTGACCACTGCTGCAACCGCCTTCGGGAAAGGGAGTAATGGCCAGCTGGGGAGGAGAGATGTGGCTCTCTTCAACCCTGCTGGCAGTCTCCCCTCTCTTCACCACCTCTACGGGTTGGCTTAGCCCCGAAACCAGCTGGCTCGGGGCGCTCCAACAGCGAGCACAGATCAAAACTGCACACAAGCTCAAACCGGATCCCCCTTATGAGGCTTTTTCATGATCAGCAGTGTCCTGCCTTGGGTTAGCCAGTCTGGGTGGGAACCTGTTGCTAGCAGCTAGTTCATCTGTACTACTGGGCATTCATCTACTACTGTTATTTTCTTTAGCCCTAGGTGTGGATCATGTCTGGGTTGAATGCTGTCCAGCTTTTCATGTTCTTAGTCCAGTGCTGGATGTCTGCAATTGCGATGGTGACTTGTTCCTGTCCTGGTAGATTGCTGTAATCTGTTCTCAGACCCTATAGCCACTTTGCTTTGTGTGATGACCTAGGGTGGGATACAAAACCAACAAAGTCACAAAAACAGGTGAAGTCCCTTTAATTCCTTCAACTTGGCTTCAAAGGTCCAATTATCATTGACTGGAGAAAAAACTTCACCACAAACAGTTGTGAAAAGGAAGAACTTCCATTCAAACTCAAAATACATATAAATTATAAATAGGAAAAAACAACACAAACCACACTAAAACAATTAATGAGACAAGGCAGGATGAGGGCTTGAAGATGTCCCCAGATATCAAAATACACACTCTGGGAAGAACACCAAAACTAAAATAAGAACTGACAAACTAGAAATATTTTCATGCTTTGCTTCCAGCGCTGGCCCATGTGCAGTTTGTCCTTTTAAACAGTCCTCACAGCTGCTGCCCATGAAGGGGATCAAGGCCCTTTCCTCCCCATAGACCACGCCATTCACGTTTCTCCCTTATCCGCTCTTCCCTGTGTGCCCTAGAATAAAGAGGGAATGTCCTGGGTCTTCTGAATGCCCATCCGACCTGTGCCCTTCGCCAGTTTCCTCCACACACTTTGCTTTGATGTTATGTCTTCTCTGTCTCCATATGTCCTCCCAATACTGCTGTACTATTGGTAGCTCTGCTGTTATTATGTTATTACAGTGCAGTTGACAGTACACCTTGGATGGTTCTTTGAAGAACAGGATATTTATCTTCTTGGCATCTGCTTCTCTAGTGTATCTCCTTAGCCTGGTGGCCAGTGCTGTGAGCTTTTGTTAAGCAGTCTCAATTGCTTCAGATGGAGTCAGCAGGCCCCTGTATTTTTTCCTGTAATAAACTTCATATCTTTCTGTAATTCCACCAACTGCCTGAGTTATCTTAATCTTAGCCTCTAACCTTATTTTCCAGGAGGTCATGTACTGCTGTTCTTCCTGATCTCTCCTGGATTAAGAACATTTAATGTACATCAATTCATTGGTTTGAGTTGATGGGGTAGTAACGATTTTGTGAGGGTTCTATTAGCATTTTCTAGCATACTATTTGATAGTACACCTCTGCTGAGCCTTGATAATCGGTCTCAAGGGTTGATTTTAGCTAGTTTACCGTGATCTTATGCCTCATGTCAGCAGCTGTCCTCTAATGGAAGGGTGGCACTTTATTTTATGTGAATTCAAATCTACATTGAAATGAAATGACATTTCAGCTTTAGCTGTTGACTGAACATCCAATTGTTCTTCTCTTCTTGAGTATGGTATGTAATCTGTGGTTTGCCTGTCTCCAGTTTTGATAGCAGCTTTGCCTTCACTGTATTGAAGAACCTAGCTAGTTCTTGTTTAGTGTGAATACAGGTCTCCTGTCTATGGCTAGTTCCCTCATATGCTTCTTACAACCCTCTCTTTAGGACTGCTGTTGTAGTAGCATTCCATTAGTTTTAGGTTCTCTTGTTTCATCCATGTATGGTTTGTTGCACCAGCCCCCTTATCAGGTTGTCCTGGTTCCTTAACTTCTGATACAGACCTTGTTAAGTAGGGTGACATTTAAGGCAGGGTGACTATCATAGTTTGTATGATCTCATATTTTGAGGTAGATGAGTGAAAGGTTAGGGAGTTTCTTTCCAAGGCCCCTACTGGTAAGTTAGGTATCAGCCAGGATTTGAGCCCTTGTCTCCCGAGTCAAAGATGGCGCTCTAACCATTATGCTATCCAACCACTACATTATGCTATCCAACCACTACATTATGTGTATACATAAGTACACTAAATATAAATATACTGCAGGTTTAGGTTTTCAAGATTAGACAAGATGTGGTCAGCTGTTATAATCTGCTATAGATTTTTAGCTATTATTAAGCAAGCCTAAATCCTTATTTTTGCAGAATCAGATTAAAGCCTATTAATCCAGGCATTCTCTCAAAAAATGTCATCAACCTGTAGGCGTTAGCTAGGCCATTAGAAATTGTCCATGATTGCAATATGATTTGTCTACCTCCCACCTTTGTTTTAATGTAACATACTGTAGAAATACAATGATCAATATGATCTAGACATATATTCCAATAAAAGAGAATATATGTAGCTCGAGGTTGAACTGTTAAGTCACTGATGATGTTACCTAGTTGGGTAATGAAATGTCTGCAAACAAAACAACTAAACTCGGAGAACAGCAAGGACACTACATTACTTTTGAATGTGTTTTTTATTGTCATTGGCCTATTATTGCTGCTCATCCTGCCATTTCCATTGTTGAATTTGCTAAACATTGCCATATGGGGTGTATGTGTTCCCTGCCAATGATGTGGTGAATTGACATTACAATGAGAACGAGACCAATATGCAGGTAGGCCATCCTGGTAAGAAAGAAGGCATTGTACTTTTTATTTTTTTTAATTTATTTGTTTATTTATTTTTGTCAAGTGATTATAAGATAACAGGTATAAGTATAAACGTAGTTATGAATACATGAAATGGATACATATAAGAAAAATAAAAAGTATATTCTGTAGTGATGCAGAAGTAACTCTTGAAAACCAGAAGCAACTCAGCTCACTACAGTACTTTACGGCAAGGTTGACAAGGAGAAGGAGAACCACTTTGATATTAATTAAAATATTGAGAATAGCCTTGCCACCACGTCTCCTTTCTCCTTGATAAACAAGAGCAGCAACTGGCTCTTGTAATAAAACAAAGTAAGCAAAACCACTTAACTAAAAGCAGTTACATGCCGCATCTGCTGGAAGAGATGAAGCTAATTATTAAAGCTTAAACTAACAGCAAAATGCTATGCCAGATCCTGTTAAAGGAATTTAATCTTCTCTCATCCTATGAAAAAAAAAGGAAGTACACAAGGAGATACAGAGGGTGTGCAGACCACAAAGATCTGGTTGAACTAATTCCCTTCCAAAAGTCTGGGATGCACTTGACTGTTTTCTGTTATTGCAAGTATAAAAGCAGGACAAGGGAGAACTTCATGCATTTGACAGATTTCTGCCACCATACCATGGTCAGCAGGATTCATGATCTATAGTCCTTGCCAGGAGCTATACTTTTCACATAATGTGTCCCTCATTAAGATCAGAAGAAACAGGCCACCTGTTAATGGTCAGAATCTCCATCTGGCTACAAGGAGATGTTTCTTTTTTCCTTTGTTCCCCAAAGCCTTTTGGAATGGCTCTTAGAGAACAACAGCTTCTGTCCTTTTAGTGTTTCCTTCAAGTTAATGCAATCAGTAAAACAGAACTCCCTTTTTTTTAAAAAAAAACCTGTGACTAAAAATATTATATAAATATATTTGAAAGAGCAGCTAAACGCCCGTTTGAAAATTTTGCTTCACCTTGAACTTATAATTTCAAGATCTCCTTACCAAAATGTGTGTTTTCATGCCCAGGAGTACTGTGGAGAGCCATACCCTTGGCATGTTTTATTTCCAGCTCTACTCACTTCCCTTGCTCCTTTTCTTCACCAGGATTTATAAATAATATAATTCCATTTAATATTAACTGAACAGAAATTTCTCAGGAGGAACTCTTTACTCCCAGGAGCCTCTGCAGGAAGGATTGAGAAAGCGAAAATGACAGCTGTGACACTGCAGTTGAAGACTTATCCTTTGGTTGCAGCTGCCATTTTAACATTTTTGAGCAACCTGGTGCCCATGTACCTTCTGCCTGGACTGAAACACACGTGTTTGATCTTGCCAGGGATCCAAACATATACATTCTGGGCAGAAATCTTCTGTGGTAGATGGAGATGGAAAGGTTCAAGGCCACTGTTAGTAGTAGTAAAGAGAAAACAGGAAAAAGAAATGCTAGGTAGATCAAGGGAGGGACAGGCGGGCATGTTGGATATGTCTTACTTGATACCATACATGGAAGCACTTGACAGTTAAGGAAAGATGGATAAAGGAAACTCTGGGGAAATGTAGGGAGAAGGAAGGAAGAAGGAGATAAGGCACGTCACCCTGGATCTACTCATGTTTTAAGATATAACTGGTGTTTCTTTGGCTTAAAACTTTCTCCTGGTTTGTTTGAGCTAAAACCCAAAACTTTCTCCTGATTTGTTTGAGCTAAAACCCAAAACATCAGAGTGTTCTGGGTTTCTGTTTGGTCATATCAGGATCTGTGGAGTCCTTGGTATTTTGTGAGCTTGGTTGTTTGCTTCTAGATGTTTCATTAGGCAACATGATCACTTCTCTTTTATTGTAACCATGATCTGCCCAGAACTTTTGAGCCATAAATATTGTTTCAAATGTAAAACACAGCATATTCTCTTTTTGTATACACCCTTAAATTATACCAGATTCCTGAACTTGTACCAAGTTTTTCATAGAATGATTATAAAATGCATTCCCACACACGCTAGTAATACTATTGCTAAATTTGCAGATGATACAACAGTGGTGGGACTCTTCTCCGGGGGATGAGTCTGCCTACCGAGATGAGGTGGACCGGTTGCTTTCGTGGTGTGGAGACAATAACTTGGTCCTCAACACCAATAAGACCAAGGAGCTTATAGTGGACTATAGAAAGAACAGATCAGACATCCAGCCCTTGTTTATCAGTGGAGACTGAGTGGAATAAGTGGCCAGTTTTAAGTTTCTGGGTGTTACCATAAAAGAGGAGTTGACCTGGTGTGCTTACACTGCAGCACTGGTCAAAAGGGCCCAGCAGAGATTATACTACCTGAGACTTCTCAGAAAACAACATCTGAATGAGAAACTGCTGGTGACCTTCTACCGCTGCACCATAGAGAGCATTTTAGCATACTGCATCTCTGTATGGTTTGCCAATTGCACAGTGGCAGATAGGAAAGCAGTCCAGAGGGTTAATGTCATTGCTCAGAAGATCGTTGCTTGGCCTCTCCCTTCTTTGGAAGAGTTTTATAGCTCCCACTGCCTTAAGAAAGTTCAAAACATTCTTAAAGATCCATCACATCCTGAGAACCTTTTTTTTTTGAACTATTACCATCTGGCAGATGGTACAGAATAATATAAACAAGGACAAATAGGCTGAAAAACAGCTTCTATTCCAGGGCAGTAGCTCTTTTGAATTATGTGTTAATAATTATTATGTGTTGGTGTGGTGTTGGGAGTTTTTGGTTCAATGTGTGGAGGGTGAAGGATGTGTGTTTGTGTTTTATTTTCAATGTGCACTGAAGATGGTGTTTGATTTCGTTATATGAGGTGCAATCTCAATAAAGTAAACTAAAACTAAAAGGAGTGCAATCCCATTTTTTTCTCTTATACATTGTATAAGACAGTTTTCTTTAGCCTGTTATGTTCTAGATCTTTGGGACAACAGCTCCCAATTTTCCCCAATCAGGATAGGCAAGTTGGCTGAGTTAAAGCTTTTGCCCAGACAATCAAAAGTATATAGGTTGGATAAAAAAGTGATAAAAAGCATTTTTTAAAACTTATTTTAATTTTACTTTTTGCTCCCCATAATTATTGTTAAATAACTCAAGGTGGAAAACATAAGTAATACTCTCTCCTCCTATTTTTCCTCACAACAACAAACCTGTGAGGTGAGCTGGGCCGACAGAGACTATCTAGCTCAGGGCTGTCAATCTCATGGCCCATGGGCCAGATGCGTTACGTGCTGGCCATGTCCATGCCTGGTTTAGTGAAGGAGGAAAAAGTCGTGATACATCATGTGATGATACCATGGTGCAGAGGTGGTATTCTCCAGTTCTGGAGAAACAGTAGCGGAAATTTTGAGTAGTTTGGAGAACTGGCAAATACCATCTCTGACTGAAGATTTTACAGGATCCTTCCCCTGCCACGCCCACCAAGCCAAGCCCACAGAACTGGTAGTAAAAAATTTTGAATCCCACCACTGTCATGACGACGTGAGTTTGACACCCTTGGTCTAGTCCAAGGTTACCCAGCTAGCTTTCATGCCTCAGCATTAAACAAGTAATTCACAGCTTCCTGATTTCTAAGCTGGGGCCTCGACCACTAAACCAAACTGGCTCTCATATAATTTAGTGAAATATAATTTCACTACAATAATTAAATGCCATAAAGCATTTATTTCAAGGGCTGCATCCTCCAGTTTCAAAACAGCTCCTATTATTCAGAACAGTTCCTATTATGCATCTGAACTTTCAAAATACTAATTAGTGAATGAAAAAGTTGCAGTACAAGAGAAGAATGGGTGGTAGAAGCTACCTTGGTTTCTGCTACCGTTGGATACAACCCACTGTTTTCCAGTCTTACTGGTTTGTTTGTTGAGGATTTTCTTATTATTGTAGCTTTTTATTGTAGCTCTTTTATGAAAGAGAAATAAAGCAGTCAACCGGATTTTTATCTGCTTCACAAGTGCACAAGATTTCCAGAAATATGAAATTCCACTTGTGATTGTAGGGCTGTAACTTTGCTGCTTGTATCCTTACGATTTATATTGACTGTTTCCTAGTATGATTTGATCGTTGATTGTATCCTATGGCTATCAGTAAGTGTTGTTGTTATGATTCTTGATTCTTAACGAATGTACCTTTATGTATACTGAGAGTATTTACACCAGGACAAATTCCTTGTGTGTCCAATCACACTTGGCCAATAAAGTATTCTATTCTATTCTAGTCTGTTCTACTCTATTCTTTTCACCTTTATAATGTTTTCCTATACCTATCTTCTGTCTTATCCAAGAAACTTTGAGTCTTTCTTTATAGAGACTCTTCTGTAGATTCCTAATAATTCTGACTGATCTTTTCTACACTTTTTCCAGATCCTATAATTTCCTTTTTTTTTAATTGTGGTGACTAGAACTTTTCACAAGTTTAAGATAGTCTAAGAAATCGGCATAGTACACTAACTCTTGATTATACACCTGAGGTCTCAGTTCTGTCTCTTTTGTAATAGGGCAAAATCTGGCACAGACCTGTTGAATTTATTAAAGCTTTGAAATTTTTGCCCACCATTATTGCTACCATTTCATTTTGTGAGAAAGGAAAGGAAACACCAGAAGATCCTTTTCAATGAAATGGAAAAACAAAGATGAGCACTTTGTAATCTGGGATTAGCGGATAACCAATGCCCAAGGAAAAGCACATTTCTCAAGTTTTAAAAATCGCCTACTTAACTGCAAGGCAAACAATTGAGCTGGTGTGAAAATTGGCAATAGGAACCGGGATGCATGTCAAATGAATAGATAGTACTTGAATAGGTCCTCAGATAATTTAGAGGTGGAGGCAGGAAACAGGAAAGAATAACATATATACTGCTTCATTGTGCATAACTGCTAATTTACTTTTTCATACAGCTATCTCTGTTAAAACAGGTTTCTCAGCTATGCTGATATTTGTAGACCACCAGCAAGTGGCTATAATATCTACAAAATTATCATATCTCCAACCTAAGCAGGAGACACCAAACCATATGCTTATATAACTGTTGTATAAACAGCTACTGTGCATAACATCTACATAAAGAGGTGTTTGTTTAAGCAACTCTGAAGTTAGTAAATATTTGCAAAAGTTGTATTGCCAGTTGAAGTAGAGCCAAGAAGATTCATGATACGTTTGTGAACAGGGGAAGGGCACTTTTGTAAAGAATTGTGTATATTTATAACATCTGAGAAATCATTTCCTTTTAGGAAGATTTTTCAGATCCTTTAGTAGATCCTATAGAGAATGGCTTAGAGTTTTGTTTGTTTTTATTTTCATTCTCCTATTGCTGGTGCTCGTTGAACAAGTGAGTTGGGTGTGGGTCCAATGTGGTACTTTCTGGGATGAGATGGTCTCCTGTGATACAGATCTAGTGACAATTCAATAGATGATTTGCTTCCTTCATGATCAGGACTCTTGCAAATTTATTAGCTGTATTTCATCTTATAATTGGTAGATGTCACTGCATTTTATTGTACATCACTTCTGGTTTTCATTGAAAATGATATATAAGAAGAGCAATGCATGAACATTCAGAATACTGAGAAATCTTGGTAGCAACTTCACTATGCTAAAAGGAAATATAGCTTTAACTTGGGTTGTTTCTTCCATTGACTTTTTTCCCCTTTCCACTTAGATCAGAGTCCAGAGCAAGCTGTGGACTCATAGCATAACTAAAAGTTATGGAAGAGGTGCTTGGGAAAAGACATGTTTGTAAATACATTGATTTTTAAGTACAGGGGGGGAAAGGTAGGGATGGGATTCAAATTTCTTAACAACCGGTTCTGTGGGTGTGGCCTAATTTGTGGGTGTGACTCAGTGGTCATGTGAATGGGTAGGCGTGGCTTACTGACTGGGCATGGCTTGATGCTCATGTGACTGGATGGGCATGGCTTGTATGTAAATATTATAAATATTTATGTAAATATTTTTTTTTTATAAAAAAAGAGCAACTTTTACCCCAAAGCAGGCAAAGCAGACAGGCAGATTGAGTTGCTCACAGAAACACAGATTCATTCAGAGATCTATCTTTCTGCAATCTGCTGTCTGAATCTGTCATATAAAATTTGCTCGCAAACAAACACAAAATTAACTCACAAGACACTGTTAGGGATACACCCTAGCAGAATCTGCACAGCAGTCAGGCAGGCAGGCAAAATATGTGAGATAAACGTTTTTGTAGCTTACACTCAGTAAAACAGATACACTGTGCTAGTTAAATAGTTTATTCCAGTAATAGTTTTAACATAGTCAAAACAGTCCATATATCATTCACTAATTCAGTCCGTCCGGGGATTATTCAGTTGCAAAGTCCAGTGTCGAAAAAGAGGTCAGTAAACTTACAAATATCAGTCCAGTAATATATCTCCTCGCAGTAGAGATATGAAGAAGTCAAACCTCCTTTCTTCCTTCAGCAGCAGGGAACACGCAGTTAGCAAACCATCAATCCAGTAAACCATCAATCGTCAGCTTCTCTTGCTCCCTCTTATGGCGGTTTCACAATCGCACCCAAAATTGCATGCTTTGCAGTTTAAAGTGACACACACTTAAACTTACTATCATAGTTTATATATATTATTTTACCCAAACTACGTTAGGTAACCTTGTTATTCCTAACAGACATCATGTATGTAAATATTGAATTTTTTTTAATTAAAAAAGAGCAACTTTTACCCCAAAGCAAACAAAGCAGACAGGCAGATTGAGTTGCTCACAGAATCACAGATTAATTTAGAAATCTATCCATTTGCAATTGGCTACCTGAGTCTGTACTGAAAAGCTTCAGTCCTAAGGAAGGTTTGGCTCTGCTTTTAGATTAGCTAGAAAACCCAAGGATTTCCTGCTTTCTAGATAATCTAAATCTCCTGGCAGAGCAGAACAGCTGACGGTCGGGGAGAGGGGAGGAAAAATAGCAACTTACCAAACCAGGCAAGTTGGATGGCTTGCATGCCAGGTAAGGAGTGAGTGGGTGGGGAGTGGGAGGACCAGCCAGTGGAGCGATTTGCCGGTTCTCCAAACTGGGGACTATCATGTGTGCAGCGTTTGCAAGAAATCATCCACTGTACCACCTGGACAGTTGACAAGCACTGCGCTCAGGTGCGCAGCATTTGAAAATCCTCATTTATCAACCTCAGCGGTGCTGCACACCCAGGCAGGCGGGTGGGCCAAACACCGAACCAGTTCGGTATCAGTTGCTCTTTGCAGCTACAGGTTCTATAGAACTGGGCTGAACCGGTAGCATCCCACCCCTGGGGAAAGGCCCTTAACTAGGCAGTTAGGACCTGTTTTTATTGCTGGAATTTCAGATTAACACTTCTTTTTCTCCTCCCATTATGGTCCCATTATCACACAAAAGAAAAGAGATCAAGGATCAAGAGCTTTCCATCTATTTCATCTCATATAAAAGCCAGTTTGGTCTAGTTAGTAGTTAAGGCACCAGGCTAGAAAGTAGGAGACACAGGTGGCTGTAGTCCCATCTTTGACCTGAAAGCCAGCTGGGTGATCTTGAGCCAGTCACTCTCTTTCAACCCAACCCATTTCAAGGGTTGTTGTTCTGACTTGAATGGTTTGCTGTAATGTTCTAAGATAAACCCAAAGTTAAGTGGGCTCAAGAAAACAACTGTCAGCAATAATCAGAATCTTCATGCCAGGAAAAAAAAGAGCAAAGATTTTGTCACCCATGATCAGTTTAAAAAACAAAAGGGATTTGTAAAAATAGCTCACGGGTGTTTACAAAAGGTGTGGATTTGCATCTCTACTCTTACAATAGTACTAGGCCAGGTTTTTTTTTTATTTCATTGCTATTCAATGCCAGTGTGGTTTCACTTCCTTATATACAATGCCAGAGTATTAATTATAATCAGAAGCATAACTTTGTTGGATCAGACCGAAAGTCCAACCACACCAGTGTACTTTGCAAAAACTTTTTAGTTGAAGGCAACCTTTGTTCCCCAGACTCTGCTACTCAACAGTGGCTTCTTGTAGTTATCACAAGTGTTAGTCGATAGTGATCTTTCATTATTTTGTGTTAGGACTCCACTGATATAAAATTCCATATGGTACAGAAACAGCCTAACTCTCTGCAAGATGATGCAGTTGTTAAAATACATGCATTTTGAGACTATGCATGGTGTCTTTCTTAAATAGCAAGATACAGGTTTAGAGCTCAAATCATTGTTATGTACATGTACGTCCAAATTAGATTGTGTTGTTTCTCTGACATAGAATATATGTGGGTATATGCTTATTTATTTATTTATTTAGTCAGTCAGTCATGCTTATGTAGTATATGGATTCACAACTGGCTGACAAAACGTACTCAACGAGTAGTCCTTAATGGATCTAAGTCTACATGGAGGGAAGTAAGCAGTGGGGTGCCACAAGGTTCTGTCTGAGGCCCGGTACTCTTCAATATCTTCATTAATGATTTAGATGAGGAAATAGAAGAGGAACTCATCAAATTTGCAGATGATACTAAGCTGGCAGGAACAGCCAACACCCAAGAAGACAGGCTCAAGATGCAGATGGATCTTGACAGACTAGAACTCTGGGCCGTATCTAACAAAATGAAATTCAATGTAGAGAAAAGTAAAGTCCTACACTTAGGCAAGAAAAACCAAAAGTACACATATAGACTGGGTGAAACCAGACTCAATAGCAGTAACAGAGAGGGATCTTGGAGACTTAGTGGACAACCAGCTAAATATGAGCCAGCAGTGTGCAGCAGCAGCCAAAAAAGCTAATGCAACCCCAAATTGTATTAACAGAGGGATGCAATCAAAATCAAGAGAAGTACTAATACCACTCTATAAAGCCTTAGTAAGACTACACCTAGAGTACTGCATACAGTTTTGTTCACCACGTTATAAAAAAGATGTTGAGACTCTAGAAAAAGTACAGAGAAGAGCAACGAGGATGATTAGGGGACTGGAAGTTAAAACATACAACAAATGGTTGCAGGAACTGAGTTTGGCTAGTCTAGTAAAGAGAAGGACCAGGGGAGACATGATAGAGGTCTTCCAATATCTGAGGGGCTGCCACAGGGAGGAAGAGGTCAAGCTATTTTCTAAAGCACCTGTAGGCCAGACAAGGAATAATGGATGGAAGTTGAACAAGGAGAGATTTAACCTGGAAATAAGGAGAAACTTTCTGACAGCGAGAACAATCAACCAATGGAACAGCTTGCCCTTGGAAGTTGTGGGAGCGCCATCACTTGAGACTTTCAAGAAGAGATTGGAGATTGCCATTTGTCAGAAATGGTGTAGGGTCTCCCGCTTGGGTGTGGGGATTGGACTACAAGGTCCCTTTCAACTCTGGTTATCTGTTATCTGCTGACCACTGGCTGCCTGCAATTTGGCAGTTCGAATCTCACCAGGCTCAAGGTTGACTCAGCTTTCCATCCTTCCAAGGTTGGTAAAATGAGGATCGGGATTGTTGGGGGCTATATGCTGACTCTGTAAACCACTTAGAGAGGGGCTGTAAAGCACTGTGAAGTGGTATATGTCTAAGTGCTGTTGCTGCTGTTGCTATATTGGAGGTGGGGAACCTTTTGAGAACTGTGTGCAATGACAATTCATTTCAACTTATGCCGATTAGTGTACATTCAAAGTGGCAATAAAGTTACTCTAAGTCGAAGTGAAAATAACCCCTTTAAGCTGTGGCCTTATTGAATAACCAAAGCAGCCTTTCGAAGTTAGAAACACCAATTTTAGGTAAGGAGAACAGGGCTCTTTTTCATTTCCGGCTTGATTGGGTTAAATTGCTCAGCCCTTACTCACAGGCTGGGGCCGTTGGCATCTTCATTGGAAGTTTTCCCCTATGACTCGCCAGTGAGGACGGAACCATGATTCACCCTCATGTGTTTTGATTCGAAAGTGCCTTCCTTTCGAGCAACAAACAGACGACAGGACCGATGGTGAGGAATTTCCGCTTCGCGGCAGCGGCGGCGGCTGCCCCTCTACCGCCCTCCGTGCGGAGCCTCGCTTGGATAAGCTCCCCGCGCCTCCTTTTCCACTTCGCTTCGGCGGATCCGACTCTGCGCTGCCGCAGAGCGCAAAGCGCAGATCGGAGGCAAAAAAAAAAAAGCAAAAAAAATGTTCCATGCCCGTCGTTGGAGTTGAAGCGCCGCCCCTTTTGCAGAGCTGTTTTGCTTCTGATTTGAGCCGGGGAGGACCAATCGGAAGCCACGCAGGCTTTTTTTTTTTTTTTGCCCGGTGCTGTCAGATCGCAGCCTTCTCCCGCTCCTTCTCATCTGGGCTGCCCC
The DNA here is from genome assembly GCF_049901715.1 of Pseudonaja textilis. Lineage (NCBI taxonomy): Eukaryota > Metazoa > Chordata > Lepidosauria > Squamata > Elapidae > Pseudonaja > Pseudonaja textilis. Next base: position 252,504,084 of record NC_141990.1, on the reverse strand, counting down.
TTCTTCTGGCGCCGTCCACGCCGCCGGCTGCCTCGACTCACGCGCCCCTTTGCGCTTTTTTCGCACCCGGACCGCACGCCTTGGGTGGGTTTGCCGCTCGGCTCTCCAGCGCCAGGGTCAAAAAATGAGACGGACAAGCCAGCGCATTCTCCGTTCTTAAGGCTTTTTGACGCGCAGCAGCAACAGCTGGAACAGCAGCATCGCCGGCTCGGGAAATGCCGTTGCCACCAGCAGCCTTAACGATTTAAATGTCATCCGCGGGCAGATCTCTCTCTCCCTCTCTCTTTCTCTGCTTCGGCGCCGTTGCTGTCGTGCACCGATCCTAAGATTAAGAAACTCGGGTTCTCTCAGGCTGGTATCCAAGGCCGTCCTCCACTGCTACGTCTGTCTCTGGGCTAAGGCTGAAGACAGACAGATAGACAGACAGTCGTATTAAGTCTGGCGATCCTGTCTGCTAGGCTGGGGCGGGCGCGCACCACCCAGCCAAGCCACCCGAAACATATGTTGCAGCAGGTTCCTTCAAGGCAAGGCAGCCAGGGGCTGCTTCCAGCCAGTTAAGGTCTCCCATCTTCAAGGAAAGAAGGGAGCGAAAAAATAATAATATTAATATTAATAATAATATTAATAAAGTGGCTGCTGAAAAGAACCAGCAAGTTAAACATCCGCAGAAGAAGTGGAGAAGGAGGGGGAAAAGGACACTGGCTGAGAACTGAGGGAGCAGCTACACCAGCCCAAGGAAACAGGTGGAAAGGCAGAGACAAGCTCCTGAGAAGTTGTGTTTGAAGGAGAGATTTCCCATTCTCTTTCTTTTTCCACTGCTTGGTTTTTTGGGGGTGGGGGTGGGGAGGGGAGAGAGGGGGAGAAGAAGCTAGCCAGCCCGAGTGTAAAACCTATCTTCATCCTCTTCCTTGCTTGCTGCTGTTGTGACAGAGACGCATTGACAAAGCAGAAGGAGAAAAAATGCCAGCCATCCTGGTAGCCTCCAAAATGAAATCCGGACTACCTAAACCTGTCCATAGTGCTAGTCCCATTGTTCACATCCCAGCTGCCAGAACCGTCCCACAGCCCTGTTACCTGAAGTTTGGGAACAAGGTGGAGGTGAACAAGTCATCCTATGCCAGCCAGATCCCCTTCAAATCCCAGAATGGTCACGAGAACGCAGGCGATGGCTTCCTTCGGAAGAAGAGTAGCTCCATTGAGAATGGCTTTGACACACAGGTCAGCAAAATGGTGCTAGCATGGGGAGAGCATGGGTGGAGAGGCTGTATCATATGCAGTGCTGTTCGGCGTGTGTGCATGGTTACTGAAAATGCAGGTTGCGATGGGAAATATACTTGTATTTCTGATGGACCCAGAAACTATGGAGGGAACAATATTTTCTCTAACTGTGGAAAAAAAGAACTGGCTATTCTTAAATATTATCTTGATTTGTCTTTATTTATAGGAGCTTAAATCTTTCAATAATGCTGGATTATTGAAAGGAAGGTGTATTTCTTTTTTACTTTGTTGGTGCATTTAAATGCTGTTCGTTGAGGAATTATTTGCAGTGGGTGTGTTTGTGCATTTTACTGTGAATACCTGGAGAACTGCTGGAGCAGCTACCTAATGTGGTGGCTCTGATGTATGCGGCTGAACCTCATGCAGCAGGGAAAGCCATGCAAGTGTGTAGCAAAGACTGCTGTCTATACATTTACACATCCAGCAGTCACTTATGGGTAAAGCTACAATAAAGGTTCAATACAATACAATCTTGTATGTTACTACATTTAAAGACATATCTCTTTCTCTCTCTCTCTCTCTCTCTCTCTCTCTCTCTCTCTCTCTCTCTCTCTCTCTCTATATATATATATATATATATATATATATATACACATACACAAATGCACAGAGATATTCATATGTGCCTCTATATGAGAGAGAGAATGTGTGTGTGTGCATGTGTGTGTGTGTTTATTCCTAGATGTAACCATTGATTTCTAATATGCAATGTTGCTTGAAGCCATATTTGGACGCCTCTTTAAATGCTATTGGTGTATATTATGGAGACTGCAATACTCCATGTTCCAGCTTGTTTTATTTTAGCAAGTGTATTAGTATTTTTAGCATGGCTCAGATTGTCGCTATGTTACTAGTGCCTGAATATGGCTCAAGAACCATGAAAGCAGAAAGCAAATGCTAACATACTACTGGAGAAGCAGAGCAGATGGTTTGCTGCCACTAAGGTGACTAATTAATATTAGCTAGACTGAGATTGCTGTGAAGACAGAGTGTCGGCTTGGTTTTACTGCAAACCTATTCTGCAGCTGCTTGAAGCATCTCACAAGAAGCACAGCCATGTTGGGGTGGGAAGTTGCATGTGTGAAGAAAAATTGTATTGCTGCCTTTTTCCTACCGTAGGAAATACTGGGTCATTCTTGTCAATCTAGGAGGTTTTTGCAGGTGGCAACCTCAGAACCTGTCCTGCTGAGGAACAAGAGTCTGCCTGCTGTCAACCTAGCATGGTTTCCTGCCCTGCTTTTTCCATGCTGGCAGATAAAGTGATGTATTGAGCTCAGTTTGTGAGGCTGCAGCAGGTCCTGAGGGCTTGAGAATTGGGAGGGAGTGGTGAGGGGGTCAGTAGTAGTAGACAAGGTTTACACCATACCCTCTGGAAGGAGGTCCACATTCTTTTTTTTAAAGATCTTAGAGTTGTCTCGAAATTTTCAGGACAATCTCACTCTAAAAATTAAAGAGGGGAGAGTCCAGTGATGTGAATGTGATGCGATATTGATAGGAGCAATGAGATGATGACTTACAAAGGCTTTCAAAGCTGAGTGGGCATTTGTTGGTGGCATAATACATGCTGAGCATTGAACTACTCTATGGTCAATATTTTAGGAGTTCAAAATTGATTCAGTTAGTTCTAATTGGGATTTATTGTATGCCCCATCTATATTTGATGCCTGAGGAAACTTTTCACATTTGCAGATCGCAATAGTTGTAGTATTTTAGGTTCATAGGTTCAGCCAGCCTCTGGAGTAGTAGTCTTAGTGAATCTTCACTGGTAGAAATCTTAAATTCTTAACTTCAGCTATTGGTCTGTCCTTGGCAATCTTCGAGGACTGTTTTCATTTAGTCATTCTTTATATTCTTATATTCTTTTTCACCAAATAGGTGTTTCTCTAATGATTGTGTTAAATCAGTTGTAAGACAAATGGAATTCAAAGCTATGTTTTTCTACTGGTAAGTACTTGTATTATTTTAATCCTGGAATCATCTATGGGAACTCTTCAAATAAATTAATATTGTATGCCAAGTCATTTGCATTGGAAGCACCTTTGTGGTTATCAAACCAGTTGCATAATTTATTCTTTTTTCCTTGCCCTTCTCTTTCACATCATAAATAATATTAGACAGACATTCTGAATTTAGTATGAGAGTCTATGAGCAACTCCAAGAGTAGTATATGAAAATAAAATCTAGCAATATGAAGCTCTTAAAAAAAAAAAACTCCGCATCTTGTTTCCAGGATATACTTTGCAGAATACAGGTGACTGAACTTACAATATAATTGTGAAATTGTAAAAGCCTTATAATGGAAGAAAGTATGTTGGTCTTGAGATAAATGCCTCAACCTGATGAAAGAACTGATGTATTAAGTACACTATCTGTACTTTATTGAGTCCTCTGACTATAGGAAGAAAAGCCTTGAGTTCATCTTCACAATCCAATTGCATTTTGGATTGAAGCAACTAAAGAATTTGACAAGTGGAAAAAAATGACCCTTCACCACTGAGTTTCTTTTAGAAACATATGCACATCAATAGATGCAGAGTTATTAGGATGGTGGAATCATTATGTTTGAGGCATGCTTCTGGGCTTTGAAGAAGAGAGGTTGCTAGAAGGGCTGGAATCTATGAACAGCTAGGGAACACAGTCAGTTGTGCTGTAACAGATTAGATGATTTCTCCCCTAGGACCACATTTCTGCTTTGAGGAACAGTGTGGCTGTCCAGTTGCATCAGCAGAGATTCTTCCTATCACCTGCAACCTGACCCTTTTGAGACAAAAAGTCTAGGACTGCATCTTTATGCCAAACATCTTGTATATATGCAAATGTACAAACCACAGGTGATAACAAAGATACCTTTTGGAAATCCCTGAATCTAGTTAGCAAAGCATCCCCCCCTTCTCTTATCATTCTCCTTGGTATTTCCTCCTTTGACCACAGATATTCACTTGAATGTACATTTCTGTATTCTCACTGAACTTTATGTGAATGATTTCTGGTGAAAGTTGAGCAAGAGAATCATATAGTCACACAATCCAATTTATTCTCCAGTGAAAACTAGTGGGCCAAAGATGGCCAGGGGACAACTAGTTGAGTTTTCTTCGGCCACTAGTTTTCACTGGACAATAAATTGGATAATTAATGGATTTATTTTTATACAATTAGTCCTCTTTTAATGATGGCCCTATTTAGTGACCATTCAGAGTTATGGTACTGAGAAAGTAACCTTAAGACTTGTTGTCGACTTACAGCCATTACAGTGTCCTTGCACTCATGTGATGGAGATTTGGGTGGTTCACAATCCACAGGCCATTACAATCACCCCAGCATCCTGCGGTTGTGTGATTGCCTTTTGCACATTTGTGATCGCTATTTGAATAAACAGCAAAGTCAGTGGAGTAAACAACAGTAAAATGACAAGTCATGGTCATGTGATATCTTGCTTAATGACCACAGGTGAGTTGGTTAACAACTGTGATGAAAGTGGGGTATTACTGGGTTTTGGGCTCCATAACTTTGAACAGTCACGAAGTGATAGTCATTAAGTGTGGATTACCTGTAATGGATCTTCTGTTGGTGTATCTTCTATCCTACTTGCTTGTCTTACTACTACATCATAGAATTGCCTTTGGTGAGATGTGCATCTATAGAAATTTGATTAGTCAATAAATAGATAAAGAGCTTCAGAGATTGAATCCTATAACTCTCCACTGGTTTATGGGAGGCACCAACAAAAAAGGCTGGCAATAAAATCAGAAGTCCATTAATGCCAAGCATTGATTCTGGCTCTAACAGAATGGATATTACTGTTTTCTTTTCCAACAGGAGCATAACTTGCTTATTTTACATTTATATCTAAGCATAGAATTCAAAGCAGTATATCAACAGATGTCAAAACAAAAACTGATCCAGGAATGCTTTTACTTCTGAAAGATAGTTTTACTGTTTGACACAAATTTTGGGGACAATTTCCCTTCTATATTTTTTTCCATATCAACACTGAAATGGCCCCACATGCTTATTTAGAAATGTCCTAAGAATAGAATACACACACACACAGAGAGAGAGAGAGAGAGAGAGAGAGAGAGAGAGAGAGAGAGAGAGAATGTCTTTCTTTCTTTCTTTTCTTTCGAAATAGTTATCTTTAGCTTCCTTTCCCTTTTTGCAGTGTAGATCTAGATTCCAACTGATTCTTGGTTTCCAAGCATGGTAGCCATTAAGATGCTGCTGATAGCATCAACCTACTTCTACCTGGTTTTTCTAATGCCTCCATGCCTGTTCTGTGGTCTCAGAGGCATTATGCAGCAAAGTGGATTGATATTAAACAATAACTTCTGGATGTGCAAGATCAACACAGCTTAGTGAAGTTTATACCACTTCAAGTTATCATATTCACTGTATAGTTTTTAATCCTAAAAAAAATCAAACTGGCATGGAACTAGTGCTTTTTTTCTAAAGTGTGGGCATTCGTTCAACTCTGCTTTAGGATGTAATACAGGTATAAAATCAGAAAGCTCTTACAAGTTACTACTTCTCTGGTTGGCTAACTTGTGATAAAAACTCATGAAGCAATATAATATATTCCAAAATCCCAATCCCAAATATAATTTTGTGTAATGCTATGCTACTGTGCTACAATCGGCAAGAGAATTCCTTTCTACAAGACTAATTCGGAAATCCAATTTATAAAACCCCAGTAAGATACAAGTTTAATTTATAGATACATGATTAGATAATATATAGTGTCTTTAAATGAATAAGTGACCAGGGCAAGATGAATTATATTCTACTGTACTGAAGGAATGTGAGTTATGGAGTTATGGAGTTACTGAAACTCCATGTATTATCTCTGAAAAATACTGGAGAACTAATAAAATGCCATATAACCAGGTCAGATCAAATATCACTATCTTCGAAAATGGAGAAAAGGAAGTTTTGGGGAGCTGTAGATCTGGAAAGAATCTAGATTATATATTGATTTATAATCAACAATATCACAGTTACTGGAAGTAAGCATAGATTTTTCAAGAGCAAATGTTTTCAGGCTAAATTGATCTCATTTATTTTTACCAGGAAACTCCTTTAGTAGATAGTGAGAATGCAGTAAATGTGATATATCTTGATTTCAGCAAAGCATTGACAAAGTACAGCATGATATTCTGATAAGCAAACTACTTAACTGTACATTGGCTAGCATGACAGCTAAGTGAATACACAGCATGACAGCTAAGTGGATACAAGATCATACCCAAAGAGGTCTCGCCAGCTTTTTCTTTGTGTACTGAAATGTATTAAAAATAACAAAATGAAATTTGATAGAAAAATGTGTTTAGCTTTTCCACAAAATCAAACATACAGGAATAGAATGGGGAATATCTGTCCTGCTAATGATACTGTTTAAAATGAATTTGGAGTACTATTAATTGGTTGCAAACTAAAGTTGAGTTGGTAATGAGCTAGAGAAGGGAAGAAAGGAGAGAGAAAGAAAAGAAAGGAGGGAGGGACCAATATCGGTTAGTGGTAGGTTTTCTTTTGCTAAATGTGTTCTAGAAAGCTATTTGAGGGATTATTTCACTTGGAGTCCTACTGAGCAGTAGTTGGATCCAGTAATCCTAAATTATCTTTTCCAACTGTAAGATTCTATGACAGATTCTAATTAAATAATAATTAGACAGGCTTCCTTCAAGATTATTGGAAATATAGTTTCTAGATCAGGGGTGTCAATCTCAAGGCCCGGGGGCCACATCCGGCCCATGGGGTGCTTAGATCTGGCCCTTGGGGCCATCCTGGAAATAGCAAAGGACTGGACCGTTGTGCCTCTGCAAGCAAAAATGGAACTTGCGAATTTCACACGTGCTTTGTCACCCAAGCTCCATTTTTGCTGGCAGAGTTGAAGGAGGTCATCACAACCGAAAATGGAGCTCAGGAGCCCATTTTCTCTGGCAGAGCGCTTGGCCACCACAAGTGCCCCTGACACTGGTGATGTCATGCTGGTCACACCCATCCTGGTCACACCCATCCCAGCCCCCCAAGGTCAGACACAACCCTGATGTGGCCCTTAATGAAATCAAGTTTGACACCCCTGTTCTAAATAATAAGAGTTTCTCTCTCTCTTTCTCCCTCTGTGTGTCTCTCTGTGTGTATACATATATCTCTGTATGTGTGTTTGTATATGTGTGTGTGTGTGTGTGTGTGTGTGTGTGTGTGTGTGTGTGAATGTAAATATATATAATATATAACATGGACATTTTTTTATTTTTAGAAGAATTTTGTAAAAAAAAATTGTATTATTTCAATACAAATTTTGAAAGACAAAATTAAAGAAAATAAAAAAAAGTACTAAGTGAAAAAATACCAAAAAAAACCACCCCAAAATATTTTTTTTAAAAAGAAGATTAATACTTTTTCTGTTTAGAGAAAATAGAAAGAAGAAAAAGAAGGAAAGAAAAATGGCTTCTGGTATTCTTAACAGCGGTTACAAGTACATTTATATTTTACCCTCTCAGAATTAGAGTTCCTTGATAATAAAAGTTTTGATTTTACTCTACATTTCTGTTTCTGGTGATAACTTAGTATTTTGCTAGAGGCCTTTGAAATCCTTTGCCTAGTGTGCTCAGTACGTAATCTGTTATTGTCTAGGACAGAGATCCCCAACCTTTTGGACCTCAGGGACCACTAAATTCATAATTTAAATCCCACGGACCACTAATATGAACCCAACTCTCCGCTCGCTGAAGTACCTGGACTCCCAATGATGAGATAGGGTCTTTCAGGCACTTAGCTTGGCCACCTATTTCTGCAACCTTAAACACTTAAAGAACCATTTGGACCTGTTTCCCACAGAAAACAAAACACCAGGATTTCTCCTCTCTCTCTCCCTCCCTCTCTCTCTCTCTCTCCTCCCTCCCTCCCTCTCTCTCTATCTCTCTCTCTCTCCCATCTCTCTCTCCCTCTCTCATCTCTCTCAGCCAGGCCAGCCAGTATCTTGGGGTGGAGAGGAAGTTGCACGTCTCCCAGTCATGCAGCACCAATGAAGGCTGGAAGAAATGCCTGCGAGATCCAGCAAGAGATGAAGCTTCACTCCTGCTATGGAATAGCGGGAGTATGGAGCAAATCTCCATACCCCGCCCTTCCTTTCTCAGGCCAGGCGAAGAGTGAATGGGAGGGGAGGGTTAGTGGTAGATTCAGCTGATAGGAAGCGACAGCAGGGGGAAGAAAGAGTCGCAGATTGCTGACACATGTTGCTTTGGCCCGCCTGCACCGCCATCCCCACTTCCTCTTGCTACAACAGTGTCATTATTATGTTCTGGGCAGAGAGGGCTGCGCTGCTCCATGCACAATGCACCTTCTGCAAAGTTGCAAATTGCACGTTCCTCCCTCTACAGCAGAGATTTTAAGCCCCACCACGAGCTGCCTGGCCAGTCCCAGCTCTAGTCACAAGACTGGCCCATTGGTTGAAGCAGCTCCCCCACCCAGGTGTGCTGGGGACCACCAAAATTTTCTCGTGGACCACCAGTGGTCCGTGGACCACCAGTTGGGGACCTCTGGTCTAGGTACAGAACTGAATTCCAGCCTCTCGATCAGGGGTCTCCAACCTTGGCAACTTTAAGACTTGTGGACTTCAACTCCCAGAATTCCTCAGCCAGGCTGGCTGAGGAATTCTGGGAGTTGAAGTCCACAATCTTAAAGTTGCCAAAGTTGGAGACTCTGCTCTAAGTTTAGATCAGCTCCATTGCTGAGATCAAGGAAACTGGCTCTAAAGCCTCTCCACCATGATTGGTTCTTGCCTTTTCCTGGCTCTTCTCTTCCTTTTGCTTTCTTTATATAATATATCTACTGCATCTGCAAACTGCCTTCGACCTTCAAAGCTGCACAAGGTGACAATTGTGCTCTAAAACTAGACCCAGATCAAACCAACCTCAAATCAAAACACCCAAGGCAGGGACAAGCTAGTAAAAAAAAAAAACTCATTGAAAGGTCTTATAGAATAAGCACCATATGTCCTCTGCTGGTAGCCACAAGAGGCATCCAAAGGGAGGTGATCCATTTGACCCTTGGCTGAATTTTCATTCCAATAGCTGGGTTTTCAGTCTAGCCTGCTGTATCCCTCTTCATAAACTGAACTAAAGATGAAACCGATCATCCAACTCAGAATTGTTTACCTAGCTAAAAATACATCGGTCTACTATTATTTTTAGAAATGCTATATATCAAGCATATAAATTGCCAGTCTGAATGAGTATTATTAGGCATAGCTTGTTGGTACATTTTGTAACAGGAAGCTGGTGGTTTTCCATTTACCATGTACTGGAATATATAGTCAAACACTTGTTACTAAATTGGCAAGTCTCTTAGATAATTTGGAAAACCATTCCTTCTGAATTATTGTGTGAACTTTGGCTTGTTTTGGGAAGTAAAATTGCTGAACCTAGCTTGTGACTTCCTTTCGGTATACTTTGCTGATAAGGAATATTTGTTTTATTATTACATCTGCTATTATGAGTTATCCATTCAACTATTTAAAAATGAAATCAGATTGCAGTTAGAGATTAATAAATGTTTTTTGCCAGTTATTTTGGACTCTTAAATTTCACTTGTTCCATTTCCTCATTAGTTAGGCGCTAATTAATTGCTTTCTTAATTGCAGAATAAATCATTAGCATTGTTTTGTACATCCTGATATATACTTTTTTGAAGCAAATATAACATAATGGATTATTTTTACTATTATGTTCATGCTTGCATTTATTTCTAACATGCACATTTTTCTACACATTCTTTGATTTGGAAAACTGAACATTGAAAATGACTTTGGTAATCATTAGCTGCTCTAAGATCTGATCTCAAAGGAAATTGAAAGCTGCCATATGATTGATGAAGAAATCTACAGTGGACCAAAAACTCTGCCTAAACTTTCATTTGTTATTTTTATGATGGCAAATCATATTAGATATTCTCAAGAAGTATCACCTTCATTTTTATTTGTATCCTATTCTAAAGTGTTGCTTAACTTAACACCTTAAAAGTGGCAAAGAGATAGACAATAGCTAATTGTCAGCTGCCGGAAGGCAGTAATTGTAACACTTGATTTGCATTAATACTTTTAGTGTAGGAAGTGGTGGGAGCGGAGTGAAAAGAGGAAAAGTACAGAAAATGGAGCCATTTTCTTGAGGTTGGATAGATGGACATGGCACAACGGTATTGATTATGGGGGATTTGTGAGGATAAGGATCTTTGCAGGTAACAAGACACTCAACCAGTCACATAGGACAATCATGTTCTTTGGCCATTGTGTCAGGACACAGAATAAACCCCCTGATCTGGCTGGATACTTGAGTTTCCAGGCCTCACACGTTTTAATTTGAAGGGTGTGTAATACCCTTTTCCCAGATGACAGATCTAATACAATCACAAAGTTAAGATCAATAAAAGAAAATGTACTGATACAGAGATGCACTGACAAATGTATGAAAACTGAAGAAGCATCTTGGATGAGAAGTGAAACATCTTCAAGCAAAACAAAGAAAATCCAGCTGCCTTTTGAAAAAACATCTTTGTCATAAAAGTAAATGACTTGTATGCATTAACAACAACTAAACAACAGCATTTTTTCTCAAGACCCTACTACCACTGCAAAGACATGCACACATGCACAAACACACACACACACACACAGACGTAGTATGTAATTAAACATTGGTACAAATAACACACACATGTACCAGTATGTGCATACATACAAATGGATTCCTAATTATTTCTCAACATGTATATATCTCTTTGAATTATAGGCAGCTTATAACACAGATGATAAAAATATATAATCATCACATATGTTCATAAAACCAATAAATAATAAAGCCAGTAAATGTTATAAACTTGTCACTGCAATCAAAGCCTGTTATTGTTGTTGCCTATTATTTTTTCCCTTTAATATACTGTATTTAATACACTATTAGTAAAAATAGGAGGGGTAGATCCAGCTAGTTGTCCCTCTTCTGTGGGGTGACTCAGGCAAAACTCCTTTTCCTCTCCTGTTCAATATCTACATAAAACCACTGGGGGAGCCATCCAGTGGTTTGGGGTGACATCAATGTGCTGATGATATCCAGCTTTGTATCTTATCTGTAGCCACTTGAGTGATGCCTTGAAGGTTCTATCTCAGTGCTTAGAGTGTATGGGGGCTTGGATGGGACACAATAGGCTTCAGTTCAGTGCCCAAGCAAAATAGAGAGACCCCTGGTTTCCAGGACCTTCCATCTTTGATTCTGGATGCAGTGGCAGTGCCTCAGATAGACCTGGTGGACAATATGGGAGACCTTCTGGACTCATGACTCCAGCTTAAAGAACAGGTGGCAGGTGTGGGTAGGAGGACTTTTGCACAGTTTAAGCTGTGTGTCAGTTGTACCCATTCCTGGGCAGAAAGCCCTGATTACAGTGTCATTCATACACTTGAAAACTCCAGCTGGTCTACTGCAATGCACATTACATGGGATTGCCCTTGAAGATTATTCAGCTGGTGCAAAATCTGATGGTTCTTGGCACATGTGATACTACCACACTGTGAGCTACTGTACATTAGATTCTGGTATGCTGAGTTACTTATGAACTATCTCTTCTCAGTTGTTTCTACCTGTCCTATCTGATCTGTATTATGCATCTCTGCTTATGCATCTTCCCTATTAGGCCACCAGTACCAGTGCAGATTGATGGATTGAGTAATCAGATGAATATGCCTCCAGTTTCCCTTCCATTCAAGGCATCTTACAACAATTAAAATATCCTTGACACATATAATCCAAAAAAAATCCTCAATATATAAAAGCATTAAAATGTTCACCGTAAACAATAAGTTAAACATTCCAAGGTAAATAGTGCAACAAGAACACCATGTATCCTTTGACTCTAATAAATGAATGACGTACCTAAATACAATACTGTAATTCTAAGGCCAAATAGCAGGATGGCAATCAAGTATCAAATACATCTATCTACAGCTGGGATTTTATTGCTTTCTGGAAGTCTGTCAGAATGGGGACTAATCCCGTGCCCAAGGCTGGACCTGTTCCATAGTGTAAATGCTGAGGTGGTAAAACATTGTCTCCTAGCCTCTATGCTTTTGCCTCATGGAATGGGAGATTATTTGAAATTTCTTCTGTGATACACACATTAAATGGGTCAGTTCTGGAGATGGCAGTCCTGGAGATAACACGATGCCAAGCCACACAGGGCTTTGCAGGACATTTAAAAAGGAAAGAGAATTGTGCAAGTCTGTCTAAACTTTGCAAGCAACACTTTACCTCCAGGGGTATCAGTTATCTAAAGCAAATGTCTCATTTGGCAAGTCAAACTGCCTCAGGCTTGCCAAGGTATTTTAGAATGAAAGAAATAAAATGCCACAGCCTCCTCTCCCTCTTCATAGCAATATTTATGCAGTAACATAACATTAAATATTTGAAAACGTACCAGCCTTTTTTGACATCCCATTTCAGTTTATTGAGGCAGCAACAGTGGTTGTTGTGGGCCAACTTGACATTTCAATTCCGGTATCATTTGTGAACATCAGGAATCAAAAACTTGAGCCCAGTTATTCATATTTCCACAAAAATGAACTGACTGGAAAAATAAAACCCAAGATCTCAAGTGAGCTGTCAAGGTGCCAACCAAGGATTATAGAATCATGGAATAATAGGCATATTATGTTTTGCACGGCAAATTACTTTCTTCATTCTGATTCAGTTACCAAGGAAAATTACTGATATCATCTTTAGATTGCCTACCTGTCCATCTGCATGCTTGAATCCTGAATAAATCCGGCCTGCCCCATATATCAACTTGTGGTACAAAGAATAAGAACAGTAGCTTGGCCAAGGACACAGAGTTGAAATAAGATTTGAATCTAGATATATTCCTGGCTCACATTCATGTCTTAGCCTTTGTGTTACATCTGTCCTTATAATATGTGCAGCTGTATCCAAGGTTTTTGAGCAAATGTATTCAATTACTCTTCTACAAAATTCTCAAAATGAAGCTGCAGGGTTGCCATTTTGAAGATGCCAGGAAATATGTGATGTAGCAAGCCCAAGAGAATCTTGCTTTCAGAAAAACAATTTTTAATTAATTCAGTGGAACTTAAGTGTCTCCACAGCTATGCGGGCACTGGATTTTAGCCTAAATAAGCAACGTGAATGTTTTAAAATGGACTTAGTATGCACAGTTCCATTAAATTCTGTAATGATTGTTTTGCATGCAATTATTATCCCCAAGGACTAGAGGAGTAATTGTCTCAGAGACTCTGTCTTTCATCAATATAAATTAAAAGTTAGTCTTACATGTTTTATTGCTTCAACTAATTTCCATTAATCACCATAATGTCTGCAGCTAGGCCAGTGCTGATTAACTGCAGGTCTAGCTTGTGAAGAAACTTTCAGAGTAGGGTTGTAAACTATTTTCAAGGATGACAAACATAGTTGCCAACTCCAGGACAGAATCCCCTGGCCTAAAAATGCCCCCTTTTCCCCTATTTTGCATTCAAAACACAATAGCAAGTCAAATGAAGCCTTAAAGAAGTTTGTTTTATATGGCCAGTGGGGAACAGCTGTCCAATGTGGGAAATTCAAGATGTGTGTCTAAAACTTTAGAATCCAGCACTGTACATGTATATTTTGAAGGGAGCAATTTCCAAGAGTATTTAGAGAGTAGAATTAAAGATTAAAGAGATCTTTCTATTTCGTCTTCATCAGTTCCTATCCTACATTTGCCTTCATTAAAATTAAAATATTGCATTACAAAAATGTCCCTTTAGATCCAGGCTACAGAAATCATGATTCCCACATTACATCTGTCAGAATTTTAGATTCCTGTAGAGAGGTCAAAATGGTCAAAAGTTACTTTTTTTAATAATTCAAGTTTTTATTTTATAGCATATAAAAATTCCAATTTCAATTGAACAGTGTGTTGTCTAGGTATAAATAGTTTTAGGAAATAATAATCCAAATGTTTATAACAATATTCATTACATTGATATTAATTATAGTAGTGTTGATAATAATAATGACAATATTATTTGCTTAACCAACTCAACATATCTTCCTTATATCACTGATCCTTTCCATATATTTCCCTGTTTCTAGCCCCCTTTTTTTTCAGCTAAAAGTTATTATTTTGTACAGAATATTTATTACATGAGAAGATTCCAAAGTGTCTGTCCAGGGCTAAGTACACTATAAATCAGGTTTATGAGATTTGTTTGTGAATGTGATAATATTCTTTGTTTTAAAGAGGTGCTATATGTAAAATTCCAGTTCCATATACAGGTAAAGGGTTTCATGTTTTTGTGCAGGATAAAAATTAAATATACACAGTTATTTATTTCCTCATTTTAGTCTGTCTTTCCATCTAAGTGGTCGCTAGGGATCAAAAACAACTTGATAGCAGCTACTATTTCTGATCGGTAACAATCATGAAAATACAGAATACATTCATCACCCTAGTAAAAAAGATGCATCTTGGCTATTTTTTCTTAAGGAGGACAGCAAAGACTAAAGGTAGTTCCCAAGAGAATATAATCCACAGCCATATTTTTGATAAGCATGGAAAGTGGAGACATTTTACAGGCATCCTGTAAGAAACCAATAAAGCCAGAACTCTTAATTGTGATCCATTTTTTCTTTTTCTTCAGATGAAAGTTAGAAAAGTTAAAGCACTGAATTGCATGTTCTAGTGGTTTTATCATTTGAATGGATAGTTAAATAGTTAAGAATTTTTCACCTCACTGTAAGTTTTTCAAGATACAAAACTACAAAGGGAAATTTTAAACTGTGATTTATAGTCTCTGAAGAAAAAAAATTGCTCTCATCAATGTCATGGCTCCGTTGTATTAGAAAATCAACCTATAGTGGCATGGAATATTGTGGACTTGTTTTAATTTGTAGAACAAAGAAAAATAATTTAAAGTAAGTTGACAAGACCTCCAGCAATTATGAAGCATTGACAGAAGAAATGTTTGAGAACATCTGACATACAATTTGTAACAAATCTTGGACTCTCCTATCTGGACATTCCAATATTTTGCCTAATTAGAGTCCTGTAACAATGAGGCAATTAAAAATACCATGTTGGTCCCCTGCCTCCATTTTAATGATCCCCTTACTGTCTTCACTGGTGTCTGTGACATGAAGAGTGAACATCTGCAATAGTTATAGTCTGATGTAGTTGTATAAATCCTTAAATATAAAGCTATTCATGTAAAGGGTTTTAAAAACCTTGAAGCATAGACCTGTCATCAAAAATGAAATCTTGAGGTCACATTCTCTGTAAGTATATTAAGTCATAAGGCATGTTGCCATGACATGCTTAGTTGCTATATGGCTTAAAGATACACTTGTTCTGCTAATGTTTTCTTTGTGCCTGTTGCCTCCTTTCAGTGACAGAAACTGCCCAGATACTAACCTACCATCACGCTCTATTTATACATAAAAATGCTAATGCTAATTCTAATTTTCTATAGAAAATATAGCTAAAGTTTTACAGCAGACTACTGCTTACAGTGGTTGGATCTAGCATGTATTTTGCATTTATATGGAAGTGGAGGTTGTAGCTGATTGGTTGGAAGTGAGGATAGGTTTCCTCGTATTGGTGCAATTGGTTTTTAGAATCAACTGTTGTGTTAGGGTGGCAAACCAGACTGAATCTCTATTCTTGTTGCATCCATAGGTTGTATGGCTTGTTTAGGATTACTCTCTTTCTTCTAAGTAGAAACAATGGAGTTACTTCTCTGAATAGCTGTTGTGACACTTTCCCTATGTTCTTCAAGGATAAAATCACAGTATATTCATTTGGTATTAGATGCCTCATGTACAGAATCTAATGAGATGAAGGGGGTAACATGTTGTGACATCTGGGATTAGTTTAAGCTTGTGGAGAGTAATGAAGTGGACAGGATTCATTGCAATACGAATGCTACTGGCTGTAATTTTGATCCATGCTCCTCCTAGTTTCTTTGTACAGTGAGGAAATTGTAAATGGCTGGATTCAAAAAGTGAGCGGCTGACAAAAATAGCATCATGCCCAGTCACGAACAAGGTAGTGGTGCAGTTCTTTTGAAAAACTGTATCTTGATCCAGCCTTTGAAAACTATCACCCTGTCTCCACTTCTCTTTTTAGATGGTTACAGACAACATGATGGCAACTCAGCTACAGATCTAGCTGTTTTTCAGTCTAGATTCTGAACTGGTCATGTTTTGGTGAATGACCTAATTGGTATCTTACGTGTGGGATTGTATCCCTCCTGGCCATCACTGACCTCTCAACTACTTTTGATAGTATCAGCTGTAGCATTTATTGAACTACCTATTGAGATTGTGAGTTAGAGGCAATGTTTTGCAGTGGTCCCATTGTTATTTATGAGCGCTAGCTATCGTGATGATAAGAGGTATACTAGTCATTTCCAAACAAATCAATGGAGGCAATACACTCAGTTTCATAAAAGAGACAAAACTCTTCCTCTGTACACTAAAAAGCATTAAAAAGGGAATATAAATGTTGTCACTTTAAATTGCCATAGCAGCCTATTTGAAAATAAACTAGTTGCTGAAATTGTTGTACCCTTGACACTTTTTAAATAAATGTTGTTAATCAGGGTTGTGAAAGACATGGTCTTTGGATGAATTATTTCTAGTTGGAGCTTCTAAAGACAAATCTGTCACTACCGTAACTGGCTATTTCAATAAATAAAGGAGAGGGAGAAGTGGTTGGAGTGGGGGTGCTACAGGATGGAATACCGGAGGACTCAGCTTGGAACCCCAATCTTCTTTAATGTCTAGATTAATCCGTTCACTCACTAAGTTCATATACCAGTTTGGGGTGAGGCACAACCCCAAGATGTATGGGAAATCAACTATACAACTTCTATCTCAATGTCTGGAGGTATAGTGGAATGTCTGGATGACCCTGGGAAATGAGGAGAGGTTGCTTATGAAACAATCAGATGAGAAAGGAAGAAGCCCCCTTTTTAACTTTCAAGATTCTGTTAATGCAGCCTTACCATCATGTAAAATCTGCTCATCTAGTCATGTTTCCTGTCTGGTTTTCCTGGCTAACAGGAGGCCATGAGTGTCTGGAGAAACATGTTTGGACTCATTCCAGGAAAACAGAGATATTCTTAGTTATTAATTATTATGCTGCCATAATATTTAATAAGGGAAGCGGTGGCTCAGTGGCTAAGACGCTGAGCTTGTCGATCAGAAAGGTCGGCAGTTTGGTGATTCGAATCCCTAGCGTCTTGTAACAGAATGAGCTCCCGTTACTTGTCCCAGCTTCTGCCAACCTAGCAGTTCAAAAGCATGTAAAAATGCAAGTAGAAAAATAGGGACCACTTTGGTGGGAAGGTAACAGCGTTCCATGAACCTTCAGCGTTTAGTCATGCCAACCACATGACCATGGAGACATCTTTGGACAGTGCTGGCTCTTCAGCTTTGTAACGGAGATGAGCACCGCACCCTAGAGTTGGAAATGACTAGCACGTATATGTGCGTGGAACCTTTACCTATGCTGCCATTATGGCTCTAGGTTTAGCTCTGGATGGAGTTGTTCTTTCCTCAAAAATGTCTACAACTCGGATGTCCTGTTAGACTTGTGGCTTCTGCTGCAACTTCAAGTGGAAACCACAATGAAGGGGCCCTTCACCATCCGAGTCTAATGCATTGATTATAGTTTGTCTGAATGGGCAATCTTGGTACCTTTGGTAACAATGACTCAAATCCTCATTACCACCTTTCAGATTGTAATAATATGATCTACATATGGCTACCTTTGAAAATAATGTGAAAGATTCAGAGAGTCCAAAGAGCACTACCTAGGCTGCTAGTGGGTGAGAGCTGCTAAGCAAGTATTGCAATTATTTTCTGGAATGGGGAGGTCTTCCCCTTCATTAGAACAGTCTGCCCCCAAAGATGAAGATAGTTCTTACTCTCGTGGTCTTGAGAAGCTTGTAAAAATCATCCCTTGGTCCTTTTATATGCACCAAATAGTGGCAGGAATAATTTCATGTAATTGGTATTAATTGCGTTAATCAAGACTTACTGTATTATACTGTGTTTCATTAATCAGTGTCTATACATCATCTAAAATCCTTTGATTGAGGTAATAAATCCACAAATAAGCAAATAAATAAACCTTGACAGCAGTACATGCATGTTTTGCTATCCCATATTGAGAATAAAGTGTCATCCAACTGTTTTATTATAATATACAATAGATAAACAATTGTTTATATAGTAGAAAATATAGTCAAACGTTTTATAGTTTTGGAGCAGCAACTTTATGGCAAATCTAATACGTACTCTAACTGTTTATACAATTGCACCATCCTGCCTTTCACTACAATAGCAAAATATTTGATTTCAGATAGCCTTTAACTTACAACCATCCATTTATTAACTGTTCAAAGTTACAATATCCCTGAAAAACACATAAAAACCTTCTCTACACAGAGCACAGTATGCATTTCACACATTACTGTACTGCAACTTCACCACTGACCGGCTGCTCAGGCTAATGGGACCTCAAAGGCCAAATAGTTTTATAGAAGAGTAGAAGGAGAAAATGCTTCTTTACAGGTGGTAAAATGATTTTTGCTAGTGGGAAACTGGTTTTTGTGCTGTTTATGTGACTATCAGGGTGTATCAGTAAGATTTTGCTTTTAGGTATAAGGTAACCACTATCAGTAGACTGTAGCAGTACAGTAAATCTTGTTTGCCAACAGTGACTGCTACATAGCAGTTTTGATTTTGGCCTACAATCAAGAGCTTTGGCAATCTATGATGTGATTAGTCATTTAAGGGGATCAGAGTGGAAATAAGGTTTGCCAGTACTGTATTTTTACTTCTTAGCACCCTCTCTTGGTCTGTATATGTTTCTACAGATTTACAGTTCCAGAATGTGTTATGTATTTCCTCATTTTCATAGCTGACAGGCATGGCTTGCATGCAGAAAATATCCAACACTGATGATGATGATGATATGTAAACTTGATCATTCTGCATATTAAAAAAATACTAAGCCTTAGTTCAGAAATGTTCACATGCAGAAGAAGTACATAGAGGAGCTGGTTCACACAATTTGCTGGAGTATTGTACAGAAATTAATCTTGTGCTTTGATACCTGTATATGTAGAGCAGTAATAAGAAAACCTCTCTATAAGTTGGACTATACTTTTACAGAAGCTTTTACATATAAACCTACAGGTTCTTTTCTCCGAGGAAGTTCACACTGTGTGCTCTAGGATAGGATAGGATAGGGGCTGGTCATTACATACAAGGCAGGGTGAAGTTTCTTTTAGTGAGGTTGTACTCTTATCTAATGCAGTGTTTCTCCATCTTGGCGACTTGAAGATGGGTAAACTTCAAGCTGCCTATAGGTTGAGAAACACTAATCTAATGCGTCATTTCAATGTACAACCAACATAACTGGTGAGAACTTGATACAAGGAAACTAATCACTACATCAGTGGAGAAAATTGAAACTATTCATGCCAATAGTGTTTGACAGTATAGTTTCCCAGTGCCTTTAATATTTACTAAGTTCATATAATTATATAATAATACATGCATGTATATAGAGACATAAATGTACAAAGACAGTTGCTTGGCTATGTAACATACAAGCCTGCATTCTTCCAATAATTAATGACATCCCAATAGCTAGTGATAATTATACTGTTTTTCCATCCCTGTTATGTAATTGTCAGCCCTTCTGGGGTAAATCAGACAGGAAACATAACTAATTCTATTGTAAGGCTATAATAACAGAATCTTGCAAGTCTGAAGGTACAAACTTCCCACCACCAGTTTAACTACCTGATCAATTGGGGCAGGTCCTTCCTAAATTTCTTCTTCTGGCTATTAATCCATACCTCTTGTCAGATTCCTTCTTAGACAGCATCCTTCATATGCCAACCCACAAAAAGAAATCTTACCATATGGAAGGTCCAGCAGGTTGGTTTGGCAATTCTAATGGACCCCATTTAGTGTCAAAAATGTTCTTTTCAATATTCCAGTCTAATCTGGGATCTTCTGGTAATTACTGCTCCAAGTCCTAACCAGGGCTGATCCTGCTTAGCTGTTTTTCAAGAACTTCCAGAGTTAGCCAATTGCTGTGTGTGGAGCGTAGAGCCCA
This sequence comes from Pseudonaja textilis, assembly GCF_049901715.1. NCBI lineage: Eukaryota > Metazoa > Chordata > Lepidosauria > Squamata > Elapidae > Pseudonaja > Pseudonaja textilis. Next base: position 252,483,639 of record NC_141990.1, on the reverse strand, counting down.
ACCTCTTGTTTCGCAGATGGGAAGTACAGCTCTGTTTGAATTTTTGCAATATGCCCACATTATTTATATATCCTACAATTCTTAGTTGTAAGTACTTTATGAATATTTCAGAACCATGCAATTCAGTCTAACAAAATAATCAACACTTCAAACTATTTCTTCATCTTTCCTCAAAGGTTTGCGGTGGGAAGTAAAAACAAGCAAGCAAAGAAGAGCCTTGGTTAAGTCATTCCAGGGTTGAAACAATGGTTATTAGTCATCTTCATCATTTTAGCCCCAACCCTAACTTTAAGTTTGCCTACCTAGTTTGCCTTTCCTTCTATAAACACTTGGGGAATTAAGGAATGGGGGAATTAAAGCAGATTGGACGTAGCTTCCATTTCTTGTCTGAAATGGATGGAAGGACATTCTTTCCACTTAGTCATCGCCAGTGAAGGTAGTCATAAAGCCATTTTCCTACACAGAAATTTAAATGTTAGAGAATTGGCATATTGTCAGCTTATTTTCTTATGTTTTCCTTGGGCATTCTGATAAAGAATTAATGGGCCTCTTAATGCATATTTTGCTACTAAAAACAACTCATGCTCCTATTCTTTTGTGAATTCTTTTTCTCTGTGCTTGGTGATTATTGGTTTTTTTTAAAAAAAATCTTTTTTTGAGTGGCACAAAGATAAATTGACCTTCATGGAAGAGACAGTCTGTCATTCGAATCTTACCTTGCACACGCATGAATAAATTTCCGTATGGGGTTATTAGTCTTCATACCCTTGGTGAGACTCCATTTAATGAAACTGCCAAATGATTAAATTATTTAGAGTTAAGAGAACCCAGTGCCATCTAACTCAGTAAAAGCCATTTTGATTTCCTGGTTTCTATCATGTTTTTATTTCTAAACTGAAAATAATATCACACTTATTTAAAATAAGAATTTTGCTAGCTAAGAAGCTTATCCCTTGGGAAGTCTCAGTTTAAATACAATGCCCTTCTTGAAAGTGGCAAGAAGGATATGAAATTCCAGATCCACTGACAAAAATATCCATCAGATATCAACCATGCCAAAATGCCATATATTTTTTATAAAAAAAGAGGGGGAAAGAAACAAATTTTTCAAAAAATTAAAATGTCTCCAGAAGTATAAATTATAAATTTTAAAGACACGTTTTAGAACTGTTTATGATTCATTTCATATAGGTTTCTTGCTGGCTGTTTCTAATACTGTGCTGAAATATATTCTTCAATTTCTTCTCTGAAAAAGACTTTTTTACTTTGAGAGTAAATTATTTATATGTTTGTTTGTTTGTTTTCAAGATTTATAAGGCTACCAAACTTAAACAATGAGACTCTGGACATTATTTGGCCTGTTTTGGCATCCTTAAATTATCTGCCCAACCTAATTGTTTGATATGATTTTAGATTCTTTTAATTTTATTTTTTTTAAAAGCAGCTGGAAAAAGGAACACAATGTGGGAACTTAGAGTATCCTTTTGATTTCCCATAATGTCTTGATATCATATAAGAGCATATGAACACTTGTACGGCTTAGATGTTGTGAGTGGCTACATCTCTTAAAGGGTGTCCAACTCAGAGTGAGTAGGTGAATTTAAGCTATAGAGAACCTATAGAGCAGGGGTGTCAAACTCAAGGCCTGCTGGCCAGATCCAGTGCACAAGGGGCTTAGATCTGGTCTGCAGGGCCCTAGAAACAGCTAAGGACCGGCCTATGGCGCCTCTGCTAGCGAAAACAGAGTTCGGGAGGGTGTGTGCATTTTCATGGGCAGAACGCTCAGGCCACCACAAGCACCCATGACATGAGTGATGTCAAGCTGGCCACACCCATACCCACACTGGCCACTCCCACTCCCCCCAAGGTCAAACACAACCTGATGCGGCCCTCAATGAAATCAAGTTTGACACACCTGCTATAGAGAGGTTAAAAGGGAGGTAGAAGTTTGTGTTACGATAAATACCTTGTGACTGACTAAGATCATCACAGCAATTTTATTTTAGAAATGAGCAAATTATACCCCCACCCCCCACCCACCTCATCCCATTTGAGGAATTTTGTGAGAATATCTATCTATGCTCAAAATAGCCCAGTGCAATCATGGTCCCTAAAAGTTTGGCGATATCCAAACTTAATAATAATCAAATTGAGATATGATAGAAATTCTTTCTTTTATTTTGCTCTGTTAGGGGGGTCATTCCAATTCCGGTCATTGGGTGAAGGCAAAGGTGTTCCTAATTCTTCTATTCTGCCACACCCCTCTTTAAAAAAAAACCCTTTTGTTATTATAAAATGTTATTATATGTTGAAGTGGACTTCAGGCTTATCCTGAGCTCAAGGACAGGATTATGCATCATGTTAAGCTAGTAATTCAACCGCAGCTTGTTGACAAGGTCACAATAGGGTGAATTATATATAATTTATGGATCTGGTAAGTTCAAGTCACACAAGTTGTATTATAACTTAGCACGTTGTTTGAACCCAGAAAGACACAGAAGCAAGCAAAGAAATCCTAATGAAAAGTGGGTTTAGTAAGTAATGTCTCGGTCTGTACTTTTAGAAACCAGCTTTTTTTTTTTTTTCATCCGTAGACTGGGACGTGGAGGGTATTGCTCAAAAGAGAGAAAAAGCAGACATGAAAAGGAGCTGTGAAATATCTGTCTCTGCCTTTTATGGGGCAAACCATATTTGTAGCCTGCCTTTTATCTTTCCCTTGTCCAGGGAAAAAAAAACAACATTTCTACCACTGGTAAAACTCTTCCATTGTGAAAATGTTCTTTCAGAACAGTCAAGGTGGCTATACATGCATCTTTTAATGGGCATGTTTAAGACACAGTTATTCTGGCAGGGTTTCAATGTATGTCAATCATACCAGTAATTGTAATTGTTGTGGAATTGACTGTTCTTATTAATAAGTGTTATGATTATTATTATTGTTAGAAATTGCCTTTTCAAGTCCTCCATGGGTGCCTTAGAAATCTTATACATAAATCCCTAAACTAAAATGTATCAAAACTAGCATCATTTTATTTACACATAGTCCATCAGGTAGTTCTGACAAATTTAGTACTGTGGTGTATCGCAGGGGTTGCCAACCTTTTGGACCTCAGGGACCACCAAACCCATAATTTTAAATCCCACGGACCACTAATATGAATTTTGACTGACAGTGGCTTACTGATGGTGGTGTGGGAGAGAGAGAGAAAGAAAGAGAGAAAGAGAGAAAGAGAGAGAAAGAGAGAGACAGAGATCTGATCTAACTTTGGAGGGCTGGCGGTGATGTTTTTCCCCGCACCCTCTCTCACACAAACACATACACACAGAGGTCCCTCACACACCTCCACCCCCTCCAAGGCAGCCACATTCCTTCACTAACCTGCTTTTCAGCTCCATTCTCGGGGGGGAGAGAGAGAGATAGTATCCTGCGATCCCAAATAAAGAACGATTGATCGGTAGGAAAACAGGATGCAGAGACCCTGGGAAAATCCCCCCAAAAGTCTTCAGGAAAATTCCCCACCCCATTTTCCTATCGATGGATCATTCTTTATTTGGGAATGCAGGATACCAGCTCCAGCTCTATTCTTGGGGGTGGGAAGAGAGAGAGAGAGAGAGAGAGAGAGAGATTTTTGGTTTCATGCAAGGAAAGCAGCAGAAGTCTTTCTTTCTCTCTCCCAAACTCCGCTAGAAATGAGTTTTTGCCAGAGTAGCCTCTTGGAGCAGGATGCCTTGCAGGGTCCCAAAGACTCATTTCTGGTGGAGTTTGGGGGAGAGAAAGAAAGATTTTTGCTGCTTTTCTTGTGTGCAGACAAAAGCAGAAGAAGAAAGAAATGGAAAGAAGCAGCCCGGTGGCTAGGCGAGGCTTATGGGGTGAGTGGAACAAGTTCCCCACTCCCACCCTTTCCCCCTCCCCTCACTACCTCTTGTTGTTTGCAATGCAAGCGACATAAGCCTTGTGTTCCTGCAAGCCATGTGGGTGGTGCAGCCTTGTGTTCCCGCTCAGCCTGGATTAATTGCTTTGTGGGGTGCTTTGGGGATGACATTTCTCTGCAGACCACCACAATTTTCTTGTGGACTACCAGTGGGCCGCAGACCGCTGGTTGGTGACCACTTGTCTATCAGATCTTTCCTAAAGATCTATGATATCTAAAGATGCAGTTGCAGTATATGTACTGTGGTAATAAATTAAGCTTCCTATTGAATCCAAATGTTTTTCCAGATGTTTTACAATGACACCAAGTGTCCAGCCACTATTATTCTATTATTTCCCTTTTCAACATTCTTTCAGTTTTTATTTATAAGTCCCATAGGTTCTTAACTCTTCATTCTTGACCACTTTTTCAATATTCCACCAATAACAGCCCCTCCTCCTCCTCCTCCCATTTACTAAAAAAAAACAAACACCAATATTGCTTTGTTAGAGTCTATTTGTTGCAGTGGTTAAAGGCATTAGGCTAAAACTGGGAGACCGATCTTGGTCCAGTCATTCTGTCTGAGCCCTAGGAAGAAAGGAACAGTCACTTTTGAAATCTTTGCCAAGAAAACTGCAGGAACCTGTCCCAGGCAGTCGCCAGGATCAAAAACTGACTCAAAGGTGCAGGTGTACACTCACACCCATCTTGGAGTAATATATACCGTCAAAATGACATGTGTACAGAATTTGAAACAGCGATGAGGAGTTTGTGAGCTGTGGGTTACCATCTGTGCTCTGCTTTACTGCCATCTGTCCACAGGCAGAATATCAACCATAGGAGAAAATAGCAGGATATCCTGCAATTATTAGGCCACATAATCACCAGTTATACACAAACAGTTTCTGGAAGTTGTACTGAAATCTCACTTTTTGATATTGTCACTTGATAAAAAGCAAGGAAAATGGGAGTAGAGATAGTGAAGAGGATAACCTTTGAAATTATTCTGTGGAACACATTCTTTGGTGAACCATGTCAAAAGGAAAAGAAGGCAGCATTTAGACATATAATACTGTAAGTGGTTGGTGAAGGCTGAACTTGGTAATTTTATGCAGTTCCCACTGATGTGAGAATTTAAAAATAGGATTTGTTCCTAGCAAACTGGCACACAAATCTGTGCTTTGCTGGCTAACTTTGTGCTGAGCAACAAGTAAAGTTCAAATTCTATGACATTTTATTTTCAGGGCCAGCTACTCAGTGTGAAGTAGCATCTGACTTTTTTTTAAACTCAAGATGTTGAGAGTAAGTCGGTTGTCAGGCAGCTTGAGAACAAAAAGCAGACAAAGTAATGTCTGTTGTGCCTAGCTGTGTGATGTGCTTTTTTTTTCTTTCAGGCCAGAATAACAGGTTGGAATGAAATTATAGAAATTATAGTCCTAATATTTGGAGGACAATAACAAGGGAAAGCTGAATCAGATCTATCGGTTAGGTAAAGACAGAGAAATGGGACAGGTTTTACTGCTACATCAAATGGAGCTTTAGGTAGTAAAATCAACTGGTCTCTCAGTGAAGAGCTGTCTTGATAGGAATATTTGACTGACTGACCTTCCTACTTACTTATCTACCTACCTCTGTCTATCTATCTGTCTATCATCTATCTACCAGCTATCTATCTATTACATATGTTCACCGTAGAAGGACTACTTAAGTTATGAAAGGTGAAAGTTAGCTAAAGGAAAACAAATGTGTGGTTAATGCTGTTTTTTTTTTAAATTGACAAAATTGTAAACTTACACCTAGGACTGTTTCTGTATGACTGAGCATTTGCAGAACCCCCTATAAATTAGACACATAGTTGGTATTTCCGTCGAAAGCATTGTCAAAAGTTGCATGCCAAAACTGGGGGTCAGTTTTAGAGGATGGCTTCTAGGGGTGAGATAGGTGTCTTAAAGCAGGAGCCATCCATTCTGCTCCTGAATTCTTTCAGCCTTTCTTGTGTTTCCAGCCAATGGTTAGATGGACTTAGGTAGAGTAGGAAATCCCCCCACCTTAAATTGATGGTAGTTGCAAAGTGTCTAAAATCTATGATGTTTTGTCATTTGTTACAACATAGGTATTGTCAGTTGTGGGTGTGATCAGAGCAACACTTATTAGCTATTTTAGGCTGAGGTATTCATATCAGCCTCCACTCCACTTATTCTTGTCTTCTGCCATTCTGCACTGGTCTCTTTACCAGTACTGCCACTACACTGCTTGACCAATGGTACTATACTGTAGTGCTTTAACGCTGCCTTTCTCTAGTATAGCCCAAGACTGAAAGAGCAAACGAGCGGAATAAGGGGATCAACCCTGAGGATTGCCTCCCAAACAGCTGCATGCAAATAGGAGATCACAAAATGTTGCCATTAATTCAGTAGGGAGATTCATATGTCTAGCTTTCATAGAATTGCTGCTCTAAAAATATGGAGTTTAAAAACCAATCAGCTCATCAGAACAGTTCATTCGATGTAAGCACCCCAAATCTTTTTAAGCCTAGTCTTACTAATTGGTTGCATTCATATGGAACACCAATTGACAAAAGGAATGAAATTACAAATGGCCTTTTAGCAGGTCATGTTGATTTGTTACTATATTATTCCTCTCGGTGGTTAAAAATAAAGCATAATAAAATTATCTTTAAATCCAGTGAGATAAAAATAAATAAAAATGGCAGTATACTCCAGGTAAAACGAACAGTTCTAACCCTATTTTCAAAGATATGTTAATAGAACATCTTGAAAAGGAAACAAAAGTTAAATCCCACATTTCAGCAGAGAATGTATTTGAAGGCTTGGCGAGAGTCCGCAGGGGCTGCAATTGTGGACAAACCTCCTCAGATGTTCTTGTAGGGTGGGTGGGTGGGGAGATCCTTTAGAAAGCTTTTGGATGAGAAGCCAAACATCTTCAAAGAAAAACCAGAAAGTCCAATTGCCTCTTGAAAAAGCACCTTTAGAAATGGATGTTCTTTCAAGTCAAATGGTTGAAGCTACGCCATATAAGGCTTTTAAAGATGAATTATCAGCACTTTTTATTTTGCATTTTACCAGGAAATAAATTGACTGCCAGTAAAGCATTTTTAGCACAGTTGTTATATCAGCTCTGAGTTTTTCCAGAGACCTGGCTGGCTGCTGCGTTCTGAGGCAGCTGAAGTTCCTGGATTAAACAGATAGATAGCCCCATGTAGAGGCTGTCCCAATAGTCAAACCCATGTATTAATAGTGTCGGTATCACAGAATATTACAATTATTTTCTTCAGAAAGGGATGCAGTTGGCATATCAAGTGCAGTTGATGCAAGGCACTTCTGAGCCTTCAATTTGGAAAACCAGAGAGAGATTTAGATTGGTATCTATCCCTTTGGGCCCAAATATTGTATGACACTATTCAGATGAAGATCTACCAACTTAGGAAGTGTAAGGCTTCCACAATATGAAAGTTAAACTGGGGTGAGTATGTGTGTTATACGGCATATACACTTATTTTATTATTGTAAACAATAATATTATAAACAATATATTGTAAACAATATTATTGTACACAATAATTTGGAATGATTTTGCATAAACATGCAACTTCATATACCTTAAACTGTATTTATGGATTTTTGGTGGCCATGCATGGTGCTTCATGAATTTGTCAGCTGCTCTCAAGTTACCTTGACTTGGGTTAGGGTGTGCACAGAAAGTGCCTTCTTCTGGCACAGAATATATACCAATGTATTGTCTTCATGTTAATATTAGCTTATCACTATTTGATTCCTGTGGGTAATTTTAAGTTCCATTCTTACCAGGTTTGTGGTTTTCTTCTGACATTGTGACAATGTAACGTGAAATGCTTAAGAATATGAATGCCCTAATAATTTCTGACTCTGTTCTTGGTAAGTAACTACATTTAAAAGGGTTCTCAGGCATGAAATACATACTTAATTTTAGAAATCTAATGTTCTTATGAGTCCAAAAATGTTTTACCTCTATGTAAGTGGAAATGTTGCAATTTGGCTAAATTGGGTACACTTTCAAAACTGCAACAAAGTTACCCATCAGAAGACAGTAAAGAATGTAGCAGTGAATACAGTACACCAAGAACTGTTACGTTATTGTATCAAGTTATAATCTAGTTTGCTATATTGAGCACTTGGATAAAAATCAACAGAATGATTTTTTCTTGTATAAAAACCAGTGTGTTTTGGATATTATGGACTCAAACCAAAATAATTTTTTTTCAAACCCAACACTGTATTTCAACAATAAATGTGGATATATTTGCTATGAGCTGATTGAAACCCTAGTGCTGAGAAAATAGACATATAGATTCCTTTGTTTACACCTGCTTCGGCTGTCAGTGAATTGTTACAAAATGAAAATAAGGGATAAGAGAAGAGAAGATCACAAAGGAAGGACACCTCCCTCCCTCTCTCCTTTCTTGCCTCTCCCTCCTTCCCTTCTTCTCCCCCGTTAAGTTGGTTGCTAATACCACCTAGTGGTCTTACAAAAAATTGCAAATAAACTGTATTAAGTTTCATTTCCAAGTATTTGGCAGTGATTGCAGTCTTGGATTTTAAATAAGACACATTAGAGAGATTACAATCTATATTTTTTGGAGGATAGGCAACAATTGCTAAAACTGTGATTGGGGAGAAAAAGTTATTTAATTTTGACCTCATGATTTAGGGATGTTGGGAATCTCATCTGGGCTGTGGTTTCCTGGAATCACTCAATCAAACCATCATAACTGAATAATTTTGAATAGTAATTACCCTATACAGTATTCTTTACTATTAAAAAGCAGAATCCCAAAGCTGAATACCTTTCCTAGTTTTCAGACCCCCACTTTCTTTTCCCTAAGGCTGCATTGGAAGATACTTTAAAGCAGGGGTGTCCAACCTTGGCAACTCTAAGACTTGTGGACTTCAACTCCCAGAATTCTGGGAGTTGAAGTCCACAAGTCTTAAAGTTGCCAAGGTTGGACACCCCTGCTTTAAACAGAGGTGGGCTTTTTTGACACGTATGTCAATTTGTATTAAGCATAAGTTTAATGCAATGGAGGGGAAAGTAGCATGGAGAGAAAACATGGCATGGTGATTCAGGTCTCCATTCAGATATAAAGCTCACCATGAATCTATGGACAGATTATAGCAACTTTCTTTATGTTGTCCCAGGGTTGTCATGAATATAAAAAAGGAAAACGTATTCTATCAATCTACTGAAATCCAACTTTTCCACAGTTTCAAGTAATGCTGTACAGATAGTCCTCAGCTTACTGTACAACCATTTGTTTAGTGATCGTTTGAAGTTATAACACCATTGAAAAAAAATGACGTGACCATTTTTCACCCTTATATGACCTTATATCCTGATAGTTATGTGATCGAAATTCAGATGCTTGGCAACTGACATGTAGTTATAACAGTTGCAGTGCCCCCAGGTCATGTGATCAACTTTTGCAACCTTCTGACAATCAAAGTCACATTCCCTTAACAACTAACTTAACAACTGCACTGATTCAGTTAACAACTGTGGTGAAACACATCATAAAATGGGACAAAACGCACTTGACCACTGTCTTACTTAGCAATGGAAATGTTGGGCTCGCTTGCGATAATAACTTGAGGACTAGCTGTAATAGAGACAAACTATGTCTGCTCCCAGTGTTACATATCAGTTATCTCCTTTATTGATGTCAATTATTGCATTACGTATCAAAACAGCCCTTCCATCCATTGCATTCCGAGTTGGGATTTGTTCTTAAAACTGACTTGAACAGTGTTGTTACAAACCAGGCTCTACAAATTGTTTTCCTCAGAACAGCATACTGTTTGTAGTGAAGAAAGCACGTGCAGCAAACTCAGTCTATATTTCTGTCAGCAGAACAATTTCTTTGGGGGTGAATGTTCTCCACTTTTTTACAGGGTACAACAAGTTCAGTATAGTTGGTTGAGGAAAGTTGGCCAGGAGACAAAAAAGAACTACAAAAGGTTATATTTCTCAAGACTCATTATGTGTATCTGTTGTATAAACTTGCCACAGTCAGACCCAAATTCTTCATAAAGACAAATGATTACTGTCATGATCAAAGGCTCCTTATGTGAATAAACGTTCACTAGCTAACAGCCGAAGATGTGAAGTGTTGTCACAGTAACAGTTGTGCTTCTTAAAACCAAGAACCCTGACGAGTGGCCTCATTTAACCCTAAATCTGCTTACAGACGCACACCATTCTTATTCAGTCTATGGGGTCTCTGTTCTCTCAGGGTATAAAAACCCAAAAAATCTGCAAAAATGGGCCACAATCAGTGTGTACTTTCTTCTTAGTGGGGGGAAGAACTGGAGGCCAGTTGTTAAATGGTGAGGCTGAGTACAACAGACCAGGAACTGTTGGATGGCATTATTTATCCCAAATGTTGAAAATGGAAGTGCTTAGCTGAACTGTTGCCCATCACAGGTAAAAATAGACTAGACAATATAAATATCCCTTCTTTCTTTTTTTGCTTTTTGCTATGGAAGCTGTTTGATGTAATTGCTTCGTGAGAATTCGTAAGAATAGTTAACCATTCTAAATGTTTTGTGTATCATGGTTAACATGGTAGCAATAATGGGTTTACTGTTTGTTTCTTGGCATATTCCAAAAATATAAGCCAGTGGAATGAGGATTTTCGTTGAAAATGCAAAATGATGTTATCCTGTACTCCCACCCCCCATTTCAGCTTTATTCTCTTTAGTAACTTTTCTGAATTCTAGAGACCATGGGCAGAAGTTTTAAAATTGTTCCTTGTATTGTGATGTAATTTGAAAGTTTTGTTTTTTTTTAAGGAGCTGTGGCTTGAGAGAATTATATCTTATCAGTAATGTTCCCTGATAATGGGTAAAGGAAGAATAAACAAGCAGAAACATCTTTTCAAAGACTAAATATCTTTAGGATAAATGAAACTATACTTGTTGAATATTATTTCTGCAGGCCCATATTCATCAATACAGTGTCACTCATTATATCTGTAATATTCCAGGTTTCCCATATATAAGCTTCGTACACTCATGACAACTGTATATATTACATGTTCTTGATTATTTTGAATATATTGGCTTTATGGCAATATATTTGGAAATTATGATATATAAATGCAATAAATATTGTGAGTTACCCTTAAGATTTTTTAGTATATTATAAATCAAAAGTGCTTAAAAATTTTGGTATAGGAAGGAGATATTTTATTTTGTGTTTTATTCTTCCAAAATAATACTTTATAAGTTATCCATTATTAGCAAAGAAACCTATTGTGCATTAATTACATGCCCGTAATTTGGTGGGCATGCTTCTATGTCATGTTAAATCACTCTGTCTGGATAACATGAACATATAGACCTTGTCTTCTTGCTCTCATCTTTAGCCCATGTTCATGGCATGAGCTAAAGATGAGATGGGCTAATGATGATACATGTTTATAGACAGCTATCATTTCTGGTTAGCTCCAACTGGAACTTGATGCCAGCAAGTAAAGTCTGGCTTTAGTTAAACACTTATTTATATGCTGGTTTTTTTGGCACACACTTCAAAGAAGCAGACATAGAGTATTAAACTACAGATCACAGCACTCAAATTCAGTTTAATAAGCCATACAGTAACTAGATAAATAGCAGCAAGAAGGCAAAATGAATGATTCCAGTGACATTCAAATTAACGCCAAATACTGGTGACGAGAACAGCGTTTGCATTGTGGAAACAAAAGGGCAATGCCCCATATGAAATGTACAAAACTTAACTTCCAAAAGCAGAAAAGCAATCTACCGCAAAAGTTATAGGCTTCTCCTGTTTAATTGCCATTTAAATTTCAGGGCTAATGCTCTCCACATTTTCACTCCTGCTTTGTGAAAATAAAAGAAGTGCTGTTCTGAACACAGTTAGCTTCCTTGAATCTCATTGATAAATTTGGGGAGTGAATAGACTAACAATGCAAGGATGGTAGCCTTGATCTCTTTGCAGAATTTGCAAAGATAATTGAAGTTTACCTCTTGTTCCCCCCACCCTTTCCCTTCCATCTGCATTAGGCCACCCAGAGTGTGGGATCCTTATGCTCATCCAAAATAAGTCTCCCTTGTGCTCAAAAGCATCATTCTTCCTGATGTATAATAATAAGCGGAAGTCCTGTCCTTTCCTGGGCCTTGTTTAGATTCTTTTGCACCAATGGAAATGAATGGTTAAATTGCAGGGAAAGGCCAGTAGAACAGCCAAAATGAATAAGCCCTGGTTGAAAATTGAACAGGCACAATTACTTCTCCTTGACCTGCTCACATTGGGCCATGGTGGTGCCTCATAAGGCCGTACTCCTACTCTTTGCTCAATAGAAATATGCCCATTCTCACATCTTCAAAATATCAAAGCAGTCAAATTGGGAGTAAGAAGAGGGGTCACCATTGCTAGCCTTTTAATATATAGTTTTGAAATGTGTTTTATTTCTTCTTGAATATTTATGTTTTTATAAAATTAATTGAACTATTTTATGTGGCCTTTTTAACAAACAAAATAGTATTCATAATGAAACTTTAAAACAACTGTGTTTGGTAAATTTCTCACATTTTAAAAGCCTAAATTGAAAAGACTTGTCTGTGTGCTTTTCAGAGAGGTAAAATGCCTGGAGGCCCATTGCATTTCTGATGGACATATACGTCTCACTGTTTGTGAGTTACATGTAACAAGAATCTTTCGAGGGGTTCTCAAAAATTGAGGCTGTTCATAGCAATAGAGATGTCCTGTTCCATAGTCAGATTCTTCACAGAAAAGTTAAGTTAAAACAGAAAAATCAAAAAGATGTAATCAGAATATAATAATATACCCCTAAATTCTAATAAAAATAAAATAAAATAAATGAAAACAAATATGTGGAAATCTAGCTGGCTGTAAAACATGCTCAACCATAAATCAGGAAAGAGAAATATTTTTTTTTATTTCAAGAGTTGCACTGGAAATTTTTGAGGAAGTCATGACTTGGGGAGGATCTTAGGGTCTTTTTAAAACAAAACACGCTACAGTATATGAAATCTCTTTTAGGATTTACACCACAGTTATTGCTCATTTGTTATTTTTCAACTGCCTACCCATATACTCCCATGAAAGCCAACCTGCAATTATAACAGTAAAACTTTTCATTATGACAGATGAACCAATCAATAAATGACAATAAAATCATCACCACTTATATAAAACATTAAGTATACTTCAGGAAAGAAATGCTGTCTTATTAAAAAAAAAAAAAGCTTTTCAATTATATGTACCAGAAAGGTACCACAAGCTCCATCTGAGAAAATCCTGCTCATCGCAATCCTAGTGACTGTAGCTTCCAAGTTCCCTTCAAAAGATCTCCACATAATGTACATTACAGTAATCTAATTACTCTGAATAGTAGTCTGTGCAGCAGGATCAAAGCATTTTGACGCTAAGAAAAAGGGGCTAAATTGGATAAATAAAATACAGATGATAGAAGATGCCCCTGGCCTTAACACTCACCAGAACATTCCAGAGGAATGTAAGGAGCCCCTAAGGTTCAAATCTGGTCTTTAAAGAGGAATGAGAATGAGCTTTATTGTGTTACTTGACACCTTGGCCACAATCTGATCCAGGCAAGAGCACATCACAGAGACTCTCACACATTTCGAGAACTAGATTCGCACATCAAATAGATAAATTGACATTCAGCTACACCCTTTCTGAGGTTCACTTCCAGAAGCTTTATACAGATGTTTAAAAGTAACGGGAATAAGAAAAGAACCTTGGAACACTTTGCAATCCAACAGCTCTGGGTAGCAACAGTGCATTCCCCAACCATGAATAAATCATGTCTCCAATGCTCAACTTCCTCTGCCTATCCAGAATATACTATGATCAACAATAGCCTAAACTACCAAGAGATCTGGAAGACATCACCTGCCATTGCAGAATTGATAGCTGCAATCCAGTATTTGAGAGGTTGCCAAAAGGAGGACTTGTTTTCCAAAGCACCAGAGGGCAGGATAAGAAACAATGGATGGAAACTAATCAAGGAGAGAAGCAACCTAGAATTATAGAGAAACTGCTTAACTGAGAACAATTAACCAGTGAAACAGCTTGCCTTCCGCAGTTGAGGTTGATTCATCACTGGAGGCTTGTAAGAAGAGACTGGACAGCCACTTGTCTGAAATGGTACAGGCAGGGGTGGGATTCAGCTGGTTCTGCTGAACCGGATGTTAATTTTACATCCAGTTCGCCGAACTGGTAGTTCCGAAGACCAGCTGGCCCCTCCCCTCCCAGGAGTCCCCATGCACCTGATTCTGGCTCCCAGGTAAGTGCAGGCAGGCTTGCTAGGCTCAAAATGGGGCGTGGGGGGTTAGGGTTGGCTTCCCCATTGACTTTGCTTGTCAGAAGGTCACAAAAGGTGATCATGTGACCCCGGGACACTTCAACCATCATGAATATGGAGCAGTTGCCAAACATCTGAATTCTGATCATGTGTCCATGGGGATGTTGCAATGGTTGTAAGTGTGAAATATCATCGTAAGTCACTTTTTTCAGTGCCACTGTAACTAAATAAAGTGCTGTAAGTCTAGGACTAACTGTATTGCATTAAGATACCAAGTTTAATTGTTCTATAAACTGCTCCTTTATTTGGTAAATTATAAAGGTAAATGTAGTCTTCCTTACAGTGCACTGCCAAAACAGAATACAAGTAGTCGGATCTTGGAACTTTCATTACAACAGTATCTCTATACATTCAATATTGTGTGTGTGTGTGTGTGTGTGTGTGTTTTAATTCAATGCCTCAAGTCATGCTGCATCAGAAAGAAAATACAGAGTTTCCATATACGGAGGCTTTGTGAATAGGTAAACAATGAGATGTAGTATCACTAATTTCATTTTACTGTCATATTCTTACTTGAAACTGCATTTTGTTTTTAATTTTCCTTTTTTCTTAATTTGGGGGTGGGGAGTAGTAATAAAGTACTTGTCTAAACAAAAGGTGTATAAATAGGTCTTCTCCCCCCTCCTGATATAAATTTAAAATCCAGTCTTCATGGTTTTTGTGTTGGATTTTTAAAATTCAACACAAATTGATTTTGTATTCTGTCAAGTGGCTGTGTTTATTTCACTTAATACCTATAATTTAATCTTTTATATACAAAATTAGCAGGATATGAGGCCATTCATTCACTTTTTCTTATTGCAATTTAAATTAGAAGTTTATATTGGCTTTGTAATGCTAAAGGGACACCGATAATGGGCTAAATTAATCCTTTTCAGCTGGAAAGCTTTGAGTGTCTGTGTGTGTGTGTGGTGGTGGTGGGAAGAAAATTCAGAACCACAGACAACACACTTGCTTTTAAGCTCAGGGCACTAACGATCATAGATGTGTTTTAGTAATGAACAAGTGCAATCTTTTTACTTTGTTGCTTTGCCAAACCATTAGACCGACCCACAAATGAGCTTTTTCTGAAAAATTGATCTGTAAATGTGTAGAGAGGTGCCTTTAATCATAGAATAGACCTTCAAGATAATGGTGTTGAAAATTTAATTATAAAATAAAAGTTTCTATTAGTAATATAAATTATAGTGAATATTAGGTTAATTAAACATAAGAACTGTTTCTTTTACATTTGCTATTCATTTTGAAAATGTGCTGCTACTTAAAAAAATGTATTATATGTGATACAAATTTGGGATACATGTCAATCTTCCTTTGCTGTGATGGATGTTTTACAGAATAATTTGGCTTGCTGTCAAGCATGAGAAATCAGGAAATCCAGGCAGTTCAAGTGAATATAAAGGTTTATTGCAAGTCTAAGTTCTCTACAAGAATCTGAACTACTAATGGTCAAAGCATATTGATGATAGATGAGAGTCAATGAAATTCAAGGAGGGCTGGACTTAGATCTCTTGTGGGCACAAAGGGACTCAAGACCTCTTCCTTGGAGTCATCCTGATCAGCTTCTACACTTGCCTTCCTTTTTATACCTTTCAAATTAATCGATTCTTGTTCAGACAATGGATATATCTAGATTTGAGAACAAATATGGTCAGGGACATGGCTTAGTGGCTAAGAGTCTGAGCTTGTCAACCAGAAAGGTCAGCAGTTCAGCGGTTCGAATCCCTAGCACCATGTAACAGAGTAAGTTCCCGTTACTTGTCCCA
This sequence comes from Pseudonaja textilis, assembly GCF_049901715.1. NCBI lineage: Eukaryota > Metazoa > Chordata > Lepidosauria > Squamata > Elapidae > Pseudonaja > Pseudonaja textilis. The sequence continues at coordinate 252,467,539 of NC_141990.1, read as the reverse complement.
GCTTCTGCCAACCTAGCAATTTGAAAACATGTAAAAATGCAAGTAGAAAATTAGGGAATCACTTGTATGGGAGGGTAACAGTGTTCTGTGCACCTTCGGTGTTTAGTCATGCCAGCCAAGAGACATCTTCAGACAGCGCTGGCTCTTTCGCTTTGTAATGGAGATTAGCATCCCCCCCTAGAGTCAGAAATGACCAGCACGTATGTGTGAGGGGAACCTTTACCTTTATAGTTTTCAAAACTATAGCAACTACTTGATAAAACTGAGAGGCCAACAGGTGACTGGATGCTGTCATTATAACACATGCCTGAGTTGACAAGAGCTCAAAGAAGCTCTTTGCTTTATCCAGTATTTTGAGAGGCTGCCAAAAAGAGGAGGGAGTCAACTTATTTTCCAAAGCACCTGAAGGGAGGACAAGAAACAATGGATGGAAACAAATCAAGGAAAGAAGCAACGTAGAATTAAGGAGAAACTTCCTAACAGTGAGAACCATTAACCAGTGGAACAGCTTGCCTTCAGAAGTTGGAGGTGCTTCATCACTGGAGGCTTTTAAGAAGAGATTGGACAGTCACTTGTCTGAAATGGTGTAGGGTCTCATGCCAGACCAGATGACCTACAAGGTCCCTTCCGGCTCTATTCTGATTGAAGCAATTCCTGACCAAAAGCCCTGATTGAAATGTTGAACATTGGCTCATATTAACTATTTAGGTTATGTCATTCAGTCTGGTTCATTAAAATGCTTCCAATAAATTTTCTTGCAAGTATTTGAACTGAAAATCTTGTTTCAGACTTGGTTTCTAGGTAGAAGCTTATTTTGGGAATAAAGGCAGACCTAGGCAGGATGGGTTACGTAGCCTGAAACTGCTGTAATGGTGTAAGCTGAGACTTATCTAGCTTTGCTAGAATTAATTGCTTTGCTTTGTCAGAATATCATTGAAGTATAGGAAAACAGAAAAGATGAAAGGCAAGTAATTGGGCAAACCATTTCCGAAAGAAAGAAGGTGATTTTACTTTTAACGTAATTTAACATGAGTTTCTTTAATTAACACCAATAAGAATGCAACAGATTTTTAGCATCTGGCAATATTATATTAATATCCACCTTCAGCACAAATGAAATGAAGTGGATCTGATAAAAGTTGTAAATGAATAGCATAAATTCCACTGACAGTTCTAACTATTTCTTAAAGTTTCTGGTAGCTGCTTTTAGTTAATTGCATTGGCTTGGCTCTAGAAATAGACAGCTTTTTGGTGATGCTGCAATCCTTAATACATTATTTACACGAGGACCCAGATTGTGGGGGGAATATGCTGACTCTATAAATTGTTTAGAGAGGGCTGTAAAGCACTGTGAAGCAGTATACAAGTCTAAGGGCTATTGCTATTTTATGCAGTTTGTGTGTTGTTGGGTTGAAATGGATTGGATCATAACCATATAGGGGAGATAAGATCAAATCCCATCCAAGGGTGGGATTGTGTTCCCACAACTCTCCAACACACACATGAAAACAATGAAGATGATATCTGGCTATAGTAAAACATTAAGAATATTCTATTACAACTGTAAGAAACATACTGGTCACTTTTTAATACATTGTTGTATTAAATTTTAAAGTATAAAGATAAAAAGTAACAAGAACTAATAAGAAAGAGAATAGAAAAGATTAAAGAAAAAATATCAGACAGAAGTACAAATACAGACACACACACACACAAACTTTTTGCAGTAGTTTCTGTTAAGATTCTTTGTTGTAAAAACCCAGAAAAGAAGAGAAACATTAGGCATATGTTCAATTTTACTTCAAGGTATTATGTTTTTCTAACACAAGAAATTCTCTTATGAGTTAATTTGAATGACTTCTCTGTTGATAAAGGAATTCAAATCTAAAGGCTAGACCTGTATTTTGCTATGAGAACTGATGAGGCAATAAGAAAGTTTCATTTTGGGGAGAGAAAGAGTTGGTGGAGTGTAATTATGATAATGATGGTTAATTTTATGATAATGTTAATCCGTACGATCTTATGCCCACAATTATATATCTATGGGGTCAATAATTACCCCATAGATATATAATACTTCTAATATGCTTTCCTTATCCATCTGTGTTTTCTAACATCTTAATCCAATACACATTGATCATTTTTATTATTAAAAGGACATCATATTTTAAACCTTAACAGTTTGGTAACATATCAATGGCTTATTTTTTTTTTAAAAAAAATCAAACTTTTCTATGGTGCAATTTTTTCTTTTAAATCTCAGGTTTCATGCTGCATGGGAGTGTGGGTGAACATGTTGTGCAAATGCATTGTAGTTTATCATCAGCAAGTCTAGATAATCTTTGGAAAGATCTCTGAAGAAACAAGGAAGAAAAATCTTTGAAGTAAGTGTATGGAACTGTCCAGCTTTCAGGATGCTGATGTCATTCCAAGAAACACTGAATGATAAGAGTCAGTAAATCTGATGACTCATTACTGCATAACAAGAAGGCCAAAGGAGCACTGTTTTCAAAGATAATGCTTTAGTAGACAACCAAAAATAAATAAAATGGCCTGAAAAATCCATCAAAGCAACAGAAGCTGATTCAGCTGTGATGAGACATGAAAACATATGGGGAGCCTTGTTGACTCATTAGAAGTGACCTTTTAAGTACTCACAAAAAACTATGTCAGTAAACAAGGACATTCATCCAACTGATTTACTCACACTTCTCCATCCCCCTTCAGCATTGATATTCAACATTGGCATTACTCAAATCATTCTCCTATAATTTCTCTTGATACAAGAAGTTGCATGGACTTACCTTCAAGGAGTGCAGTAAATTGGTTGCTTTACATATCATGCCATTCTTCACTACTGTCACTTTACATACATCCCAGGATTAAGTTTAATTCCATTATTAAATTTTAAATGGTCGAGAAGAGCATTTCCTAAATTGTGTATGTCTTCCATCAAAAGAGAATAGCTTCCATTCTTTGCATTGATTTATAATTTAATTTAGTTTGAAAGAAATGTTGAAATGCTCAAGGATGTGTTTTTTAATCAGTACTTCTGGCAAATTAAACCGAGAGAGAAAAAGGTGAATTCTGCAAAGTGTTTAACAAAGACATGAACAAAGGAAGCATAGTTTGACCCTTTTGACATAATCAGACCAAATCCCCTGGTTTCATATGTTGTATTCTGATATACTAAGGAATGGTATTCACAATTGTTTTATCACAGTCAATATTTAAATTAGTCATATCTGCTATTCAGAAATCTGAACACTCCAAGGTTAAAAGGTATTATCTTGTTTTCATTCTATTGAGTTCAATGGGAGCATTTTTAAATCCAATGCCATCATGTAAACATTACAGTATGATTGGAGCCCATAAGGAATTGAGAGTTAAGAAGATAAGGATGAATGACAAACTCCATTTGTTTCTGTGCTGTCTGGTTTCGATGCTGTCCTCTGAGGCAAGACTCATGATGGGAAATGACATGTGCATGGCAACAATGATTCATGTATGAGTATCTATCCCTGAAAGAAATTAAATAGAATAAGGCAAAAAAACAAATGATTAAACCTGGAAAATTAAAGTTATATTACTATGCTTGTAATATTTTGCATTTTAAAAATAAATGCTAATCTTATAAGAGCTGTGGTGGTGCAGTGGTTAGAATGCAGTACTGCAGGCTACTTCTGCTGATCACCGGCTGCCAGCAGTTTGCCAGATCAAATCTCACCAGGCTCACGGCTGACTCAGCTTTCCATCCTTTTGAGGTGGATAAAATGAGGACCCAGATTGTTGGGGGCAATATGCTGACTCTGTAAACAGCTTAGAGAGGGCTGTATAGTTCTGTGAAGCGGTATATAAGTCTAAGTGCTATTGCATTTATTCATTTAAATGTTTATCCAAATTTTGCCCTTCACCCATCTAACAATTCTTCTGAGAATTAAGTTCATTGCATTACAATATTCTCATCTCACCAAAACTGTTATGTTTTCTTTGAAGAACTGTAGCCATTCATTGATTTATTGGGAAAATGGATGGTCTGCTTCAATCTTAATAAGTTTCTAGGCAGCTTACAGGCAAACGTTAGAACAATTACTACTACTACTACTACTACTACTACTACTACTACTACTACACCTCAAATAGTAGCCATAGACAATTCAAATAACATTGCATTGATATCCCCACACTAATGAATCAGGACTCACAAAAGCCTCTGAAACAGCTGAAATTATATAACTTTCTAAAAGACTGAAGCCATCCTCACTTTGCTGGAACAGATGTTTCCATGGAGAAGAGGTACTTCCATTCATCTTTCTGATAAAAGGCAACATTCAACAGGCATTCTGGGAATGATTTCTTAGATTCCCAAGCCAATATAAAATTGGTGCACAACATGGAAGTTGTGTGAAGTTTCTCCTAACATTTAAAATGCATTCTTGTATTTACTAAATGTACAATGATATTCCTGAAATGATAACTAGCACTGGCAGTTGATTGAAAGTAACAGGAATTAATACACTTGGGGCGATTCAAAATGTGGATATTAATGTTTGGGGAGGCTGTTATCTTTTTAAGCAACAGAGAAGCTTAATCCAAACTCGATATTTTTAAAATAAGATATGGATCACAATATCAACTGGGCTTTATTAATATTTGTTATGGCACCTTCAAGAGCACTTTCATACGAAAATAGGCAATTAGGGATTGCTATAGCCCCCCCCTTACCTAAAACTAGTGGTGCTGTTTTCTATCAATTTGAAAACTGTTGAGCCCATATCATATATGAATTGAATATAATTTTGGATATGTCCTTGTAGTTACCAAGAGTTGAGATTGACTTGAAGGTAGATAACAACAGAAGAAATATTGGCTATCAAAATTATGTGACATTCATTTAACCCTAAGCAATTTATATTTCTTGTTTAGCAGGGACTGAGAATGTAATCCTAATTACATGCTGCTGTAGGAAATTTTTCTAAATCTTCTCTTCTGCATTAAATATACTGTAACACCACTGTCACCAGAACTGCATAATAGCTGTCATAGAGGTAAGCTTTTAGCTGTTTCTCCTGGGACAGCATCTCACATATGGAGGCTTTATACTACCATAAAGAGCCACATTTCTCTCAGAAATATATGTTGTTGCTTGGCACAGTGTTTTATATCATCAACACCACAGGATAAACAAGCATGAGCAGCAAAGTAGTCTATTAACATATTCTGCATGTTGCTGAATAACTGCAGTGGAGTTAGAGAACTCGGTGATAACAAGGCATACTAATTGTAATAAATTCAGTAAGATCAGGGAAATGCCATCCAGCCTGTAGTTGTTATGCATATTTTCCAGGGCAACACAATGAATTAGTGCTCAATGGTTAATGGCTTTTCCTGAGAAATCTCCCTGTAGCAACTGATGCATTGACAATGTTTTTGCATTCTGAATTCATTCATAATTTTCCCAACATCTGTTTCCTCTTGTTTTCTCAACAGTATTCTTTGTGCCTCGGGAGCTCAAATTATATTCATTAGGGTACTGAATGTAGGAATCATACCTGTTTTCAATGTCATTGAAGACCCATTCATTGAAGAAGGGCATTATTTTGCACATAAATTGGGGCGTTTAAGTGCCCATTAACATCCCATTAGGACCTCTAACAGGCTCTTTAGCCTGACATGCATTTTATATATAGTACTAGTAAAATGCTTCCACTAACACTTCCCACCACACCTCCAGTTGCTTTGTATCAATACTTTAAAACTAAGGATTTGTGAAATCCCTGCATATCTTACCCCCCCCCCCATTTTTTTTTATAAAGATAGAAGAGAATATTTTTCAAAGACCGTTTGGATGTGGTTTTCTTTATTTCTTTACCCTTTTAAATTACAGTTGGATGGCAGCCATTTGTCAACACAGCCAGCATTTAAGCAAGTGCTGTTCAAAGGTTGCTTATGGAGGAGGCAAAAGGTCAGAGGAAGGATTTTGCCAACTCTGCTTCCAATCTTATCTCTCAGTTTGTTCAAGGAGCTCCTTAAAAGGGAAGTTCTGCACGAAGATGAAAGAACTTCACAGCAATACTGCTTTAACAGGACAGGACAGGACAGGGACAGGACAGGACAGGACAGGACAGGAAAGGAAAGGAAAGGAAATTACAACTGGCAATGTTATTGGGATTTCTGGAATAAAGCTTACTTTAAATCAAAGTACAGCTGAATTCAAATATCTTCATGAAATTAATATGGCCAAATCAAAGTGCATTTTACTGGTGGGATGCTAATTAAAGTTTGCTGATTTGAAAATGTGGTATGTACAAATTAAGATTTATATAGTTTATTCCTTTTGCTATCCAACTCTTTACACCTTTCATGCTTGTTATTTTATACTTCACAATATTAGTGCTCTATAGATTTTTGTCATGCAGAATTATACTGTTGGATGAAATTTAGGACATCTTCTAATTCAACTCCTTGCACAGGGCAGGAATCCTCAGATAATCCCAGAGCAAAAACAACAACCTTCCAATGATGGAGCACCCATTTAAGAATATCAAAAGTAATTTTAGCTAGCAGTCCGTCAGTCTATCTTCAGTTGGTTATTCTATATTCAATTACTTCTAGCTGACTGACTGATTGATCTCATAGAACATATTTTATTTAGTGGTGGGTCCACAGGAAATTAAAAAAACACACAAATAAATATATAAATATTCTTCAAATGTTTTAAGAAGGGCATGGTTAAGCTTCAGTTTTGCTTGACATTTGAATATAGGGATTAATAAGTGAAAATAAGAGGGGGAGGGTAGAGAAAGACCCCACCAAATAAAATCTAATTCTTTATGCCTGACTTGATAATAGAATTGGTGTCTGTTTAGAGAGACAAAAACATGATTCCCACATTCCTCTAAGCCATGATGTCTACACACTCTTCTTGGTTTACACAATATCTTGATTCATGAGCCATAATTTACTAACCGCATGGCATAGTTCACCAATATGCTACACCAAAAACAAACTGCATATGATTTAGTGCATATGAGAATCCAGCCTGTTTCAATTCTACCTCTTCCTTTCATTTGTTAATTCCAGAGAACTGCTTTTAAGGCTTCAGAAATGATATGGCTTAGAACTCCGAACCACATCCTTTCCTAAATATGTATTCTGGCCTGTATCTTCTTTGTGGAATAACTGGGAACCTCAAGTGCAGGATCAAGAGACTGGAGAAACAACTTGTGTCACATTTCCAAAGCAGAGTGGAAGGGACAAATTAAATTCAGCTACAAAAAAGCTCTAAAGGCCCTGGCAGCTTATGGAAGCAGTGGTTAAGAGAACTTACATAATTCCCTTAGAAATCCCCTTGGCCTTTCATCCAAGCTATTCTTCCTTCCTTCCAGCCTCCCTCACACTTTCATTTATGTGTTCATTTGTCATTGGTTCGTTGCAGCTACCTTTGACCTTTTTGAAAGTCATGCATCTAATTTACAAGCTTGCCAACTTGCAGCAACCCTTTCTCACAGCAGTTTAGCATCCTGGATGTGGTCTTTCGGATACCAAATAACTGGAAAGATTTTGGAGGATTTTATTTTCCTTGTCAGTGGAGCATCTTTTTATTGGGGAAGAAAATTTAAGGTCATTCTATTAATAGTCTACCGTGGATTTTTTTTAAATTTAAACACTGATATATTTCTGCTGCGTTTATCATTGCATACCTAAGGTTGTAGCTACAAAATCATTTATCTCTGCTGTGACAAAAAATTAATAAACTAATCAACAAATCCTTTGAAAGTAAAATATATCTAATTCTTGGTCAGTGACCATCCAAGGTTTCAATAGCACTGAATGAGGGAAATGTACAACAGATCCTCATAGATGTGGCTGTCACAGAGTTCCACAGTCATATGAACACAATTCAGGGCTCTTGCAAGCAGTCTCTAATTATAATGTTGTAGCATCCTATATTTGCCACCTTCACTGTCAGCTTCCAACAAGCAAAGTCAGCAAGGAAACTGGCAGGAGATCACAACTGGGAATCACATGACAGTGGGATGGGGCAGCTGTGTAGGATTTGTGTAATTTACAGCAAATAAGAGTGCCATGAGTTGGCACAATCACATGAAGTTGTGCTTTATGACTATGCTGTTTAGCTATCTAGTTGCTGTTCCCAATTGCCATAGTTAAGTGAGGATTACCTGTGGTGGCTAGGTCCACATTATAAGCCATAACATAATTTGCCTGGTTTGGGTTTAGTTTGTAGTGTGAATCCAGGATTTGTGGTGTGTAAATCATCATGGGCAGCTGTGATAGGGAATTGATGATACATTAGTTCTAGACTAAGGCATGCAAAGAAGGTCCATAGTTTCAAAGACCATTAGTAGCTTCCTGGATGGTTATTTTGGAATGTGTACTGCACCAGCATCAGGTTTGGGCCTTCTAGAATAAATTATGTTGACTATTGTAGCCTTTGATGAAGCAAAATCTAAATGAGTAAGCCCCAGGTGGAGACAAACCTTGAACCAATTCCTTTTCAAAAACCCTATCCTACCTGTACCATGGAGCCTACTCAGTGGTGGGATTCATTTTTTTTTTACTACCGGTTCTGTGGGTATGACTTGGCGGGCATGGCAGGGAAAGGATACTGTAAAATCTCCAGTCAGAGGTGCTATTCGCTGGTTCTCTGAACTACTCAAAATTTCCACTATCGGTTCTCCAGAACTGGTCAGAACCTACTACATACCACCTCTGGCTACTTCTTCTTCTTCTTGTGTCATATCTGTCATTGGATGTTGGCAATCATGTTGCTGATCCTATTTTTATCAATAACTGCACACACACACAAAAAAACAGCTGTTGAGTATTGGCCAAGCCAGTCCCTTAGATTTTGAAGCCATGATGTTCTTCTTCTGTCTGAACCTTGTTTGCCTTCAATCTTTCCTTGGAAGATTAAGTGAAGTCTGCCGTATTTTTCTGGGTGTTGCATCACAGATCAAAAATATTCTAACTTTTGCTTTTTTATGGTTTTGATGATTTCCCTTGGCTTTCCCAGGCAGCTTAGAACTTCCTCGTTTCTGATTTTGTCAACCCAACTTATACATAACAGCCTTTTTAAGCATTAAACAAGGATGCAGATGTATACATTGGCATGTTTCTCAAGAAAGTATAGGTGGTGGTAGGACACACCATAATTTCTGTCCTTCAGAATATCAAACTTAGTCATTCAGCCTAGCATGTCAGGCTCCTGCCATTTATGGTGATACATTCCAAGTTGGACCAAAAGCAATACCTTTTCAGTTTTTGTATGTTGTGAAAAGATTTATTGAAGAAAATCATTGGAGCAAATTAAAAATAACCATATTAGAAACATAGGTGCCCCAAAGCAAAGCTTCTCCTCCCAAAATTTGTTAAAGGTTGCTTTGCAAGGGTAATGGAGATGAAGTATGAAAGATTTTCTCTCTCCTCCCCCCACCCAATCCAACAGAAAGACAGAAAGAAATAATTAAAAGGACTTAGGATTCTGTCTCTTTGTCCATCAACAAGTTCATTCTGAAAACAAAATGGAATGAAACCCAGCCTGCAGTTGTGAAGGAAGCGAGCAAAAAGGAGAACGGAGTCAAAAATGGGCTTTATCTGATTGTAAGCTGCATAGAAAAAAAATATTCAGAAGTTAATTTCCCAATGAATCCCTATGACAGAGACAGTTGGAGAGCAGCTACAAATGCTAACTGTTCCAATTTAAGTTCTCTCTGTTTTCTTTTCAGAGTAGGGCATAGGTAACTTGCCATGTGCTACCAACATACATGTTCGCATGCACATACATACACAGAAAGATAACACATCCATCTATCTGGATTATATCCCCTGTTTTTCAAACACACTCATATGCGCACACACACTATAGAGGCAGCACTTGTGCATACATCCAACTAGCTCCTAGCAGTGGTGGGATTCAAACATTTTTACTACCAGTTCTATGGGTGTGGCGTGGTGTGGCTTGGTGGGTGTGGCAGGGGAAGGTTACTACAAAATCCCATTCCCTTCCCACCCCACTAACCTGCTTTCCAGCTCCGTTCTCCTGTGCAGGGCAACAAAAGAAGACCCAGCTGGGACTCGGGAGGCAGAAAATAGATGGGGGTCGGACCAGTAGGAGGTGGTATTTGCTGGTTCTCCGAACTAGACAAAATTTCTACAACCGGTTCTCCAGAACTGGTCAGAACCAGTTGAATACCACCTCTGGTTCCTAGAGAGGAGATGTCCTTCCTTCCTTCCTTCCTTCCTTTCCTCCCTCCCTGTCCCTCCCTCCTTTTTAAAAAACACTTTATTATTTGTATAAACAACTCAGGACAGCAAACATACATAATATTCCATCCTTTTATTTCCCCACAACAACAGCATCCCTTTGAGGTGAGCTGGGCTGAGGGAGAGTGACTGTCTTAAAGCCCCTCAGCTGACTTTTGTATGTTTAAGTCTGTACGTAAGTATACAAAAGAAAAAAGCTATGTCTCCCTCGTCTGCCAGGGTTGGGGCAAATGCTCTGCATGCTTTCCTGATGGGTACAGAAAGAGGCAAGCTAAGATTTTATATCTGTGGCATCCGTGGATGGTCTATATAAGGTGTACTGGCATCTTTGCTTCTCATTTCTTGCATGCAAGTGTGAGGCTGCCCTTCATCAGTAGAAAAGCTGAAGCAGAGGTAGTTTCAAATTCATACTTAAGCAGCATGCTGGTAGACTAGAGGAATTGTACTGGAAATACAATAGCAAAAGGGGGGGGGGAAACATTCCCTTTCCTATATTTTTTCCTGTGTAATGACCTCCCCCTTCTGCAAGAACTTTCTTCCCATAGTTCAGAGTTTAGATATTGGATTCATGTAACATGCCAAGCTAAAATATTATTGGCTAGTTTGTGCCTCAATATGCTGTATGAATCTAGCCACAGTGCGGTTTTTTTTTTTTTAGTGCCTTCTATAAAATCAGGCAATTCAGCAGTCTAGTACCTATTTAGATTGCATAGCAACCTTGGTTAAAAGCTGAATCAGAGGGACAGGTTACTACCAACTGTTGATAGTAATGCAGGTGGTTTAGACTGGATTGCTGCTGAACATACAGATCTGATCCTAAGAGCACCTTCTCTCTCCCCCTCTCTCTCTCACACACACACACACATACACACAATCAGACATCACACTGCATTCATATATTCTATCTTAGGGTTCTGCCAAATATTAGAGTAACTACAGAAATATAGAACAGAGTCAAGAGTTTTGTCTGAGATTCTGGGAAATTGGTGCTCTTCAGAGGTATTGGACAAAATCTCCTCTTAGCGTGAGGCAGGACAGGGAAGGCTGGGATATTTGCATATTCTGGGTTGGATGGATCAAGATTCTGACAGCGGGAACCACCTGCTTAGATTCGTTTATGCAGGAGAGCCAGGTGAAGCTCTTCCCTTCTACCCAGCTTCCTGCTTTCCTTTCTATCTGATAGGGGTGGGGGGTGGGGAGTAGGACGGCTTCCCCTCAGGCTCCCTTCCAAGGCTTGGGACTACAACTCCCATTAGGCTGGCTGGAAATCACAAAGTCCAGGAGGATCCAACGCAGCTGAAGCACGAAGGCCCCACCAGCTTTTCTTAAAAACTCCTCCACACCTGCTGCACCTTCGCGCAGCCCACGGGTGTGTGTGTGGGAGGGGGGGAGAGGGTGACGGGTCGCTTTGGAAAGTTATCGCCCAGTTCCCGGGCCGGCTCCGCCCCCGAAATGGTTAAACGCGCCTCTCTTCTTCAGGCCCCTTGAACGGCCCATTGAGTCGGGAGCGCCCAATCTGCGAAGCGCTGGCAGCCGCGGCGAAGGGAGACGGACTTCCTCGTCCCCCGAGCGCCTATTTTTTTTTTTTTTCAAGAGGACGGCGGGAGCCGAAGCAAGGCGTGCGGGCATCCAAAGGCGGCCGGGGCTATGCGCCGCCCGGAAGAAAGCTTCCGTTTCCAGAGAGGGCTAAGATGAGAAGGTCGGTCTGCGCCCGAGAGGCAGAGATGCTCCCCGCCGCCGCCGGCGCCGCCGGCGCCGCCGGATGAGGAGCCGCCGGGCTGGCAACGCAAAAGTGCCGGAGCTGATGGGCTTGTAGCCTTCGCTGGCCCCTCGGCAGGTGTTGGCCGGCGGCGCTCGGGCGGAGGAAGATGAGCGTGATGCTGTGGCGCTGGGAGCACAACAACCTGACCATGAAATTGGTAAGGGGGTCCCTCGCCTCTGAGGCGCGCGCCCTTTGCGGCGTCCGGGCTTGGAGCTCCCCGCCAGGCGTAGCGCGGCTCCCGCTTGGCGTCCCGCCCGCACCCAAGTCGGGAAGGGGGCAACGCTGGAGAAGGGGAAGCGGAGGCCGGTTGCCTCCAAGCTCCTCCTTCGAGGTTGAGCGCTTGGGCCTCTGCCTGGAGCTTTTCCCGCGGAAGCAATGCAAGAGTTGGGACTTGAGTTGGGGCTTTTTCATGCCTCCCCCCAAACTTCCAGCTTTGCCTTTCTCCGCGTGCTGCCTTGCTCTCGTCGTGATTCCAGAGGCGCAGCGAGTTGGGAGAAGCCGGCTTGATGGTGGATTGGGGTGCTTGACTCTTCCCCCCGCGCGCGCTTGGTGTTTTTTCCTTTTCCCCAAGGGCTTTGTTCGGGTTGCTTGGTAAAGTGTTAGAAAGAACCTGCAACTCCCGGGTGAGGCAAATGTGTGTGGGTTTCCCACTCCCTCAGCACAAATGAAATTAGGAAAACTACACATCTGTCTGGACAGGGGGAGCGGTACGAGAGAGGGGGGAGGAAGGAAGGAAGGAGGAAAGGAAAGGAAAGAAGGAAAGGGAAGGAAGGAAGGAAGGAAGGAAAGGGAAGGAAGGAAGGAAGGAAGGAAGGAAGGAAGGAAGGAAGGAAGGAAGGAAGGAAGGAAAAGGAAGAAGGGAGAAAAGGAAGGAAGGAAAGGAAAGGAAAGAAGAAACGAAAGAAGAAAGGAAGGAAGAAGGAAGGAAAGGAAAGAGAAGAAAGGAAGAAGGAAGGAAAGGGAAGGAAGGGAAGGGAAGGAAAAGAAAGGAAAAAAGAAAGGAAGAAGGAAGGAAAGGGAAGGAAGGAAGGAAAGGAAAGGAAAGAAGAAAGGAAGAAGGAAGGAAAGGGAAGGAAGGAAGGAAGCAGGAAAGGAAAGAAGAAAGGAAGAAGGAAGGATAGGGAAGGAAGGAAGGAAGGAAGGAAGGAAGGAAGGAAAATAAATAAATTGCTGGCCAGCCCAGCACTTGCAATTGTGGTTTAAACATGTGAACCTATACATTAGTGCCTTTGGAAAACTGATTCCCAAACTTGAACCAGCAACAACTGCTCTGTTTGAAGAACTATGCATGTGCGGGTTTAACCCACCCATTGGATTATTTTTAAACAATGGAAATTGCTCTCCTGTGCACATTTGCTTTAAAAATACATTTCCGATCAGGTTGAGAGTACAATAGCAAGGATTTGTTTCAAATGTCAGGAGGCTGTAAGCTTTAATGCCTGGGAAACTGGTAGAATCTTTTGCACCTTGGAAGAATGTATTGCGTACTAACAGAAAGATGCAACCATGGCTGTCATTCAAAATTGTCTCCTGTGAACGATGGTCCTTTTAAAGGACTGCTTGGACAGGCATCTTCAGTATGTGGAGGATTGTGCTGAATTTTTTTTTAAAAAAGCTTTTCTCTGTCGGGAGATCAAGATGCTTTTATTCAACGTGCATGAGTGGCGGTTGGAAAATTGAATTTTTGAGTTGGCAGGAAAGGGTGCAGGTTAAGCATGGGGGGGTTATCCAGGCATGAACTGAACTGTTGCTACGCAGGCTGAAATGAGAGGTGCCTGCTATTCCAGTCGTCTGCCTTCTTATGTTCCGGAAATCAGGAAGCAGAGAGAATAGACTCTGCAGGTGTATAGAAAGCCCTTTCTTACAAACATAAACATCTCGGCCGCTTTTGAATGGGTCCCAAACAAAGGTGAATTTTCATTTAGCACATAGAAGGAACTGAGCCAACATTTTTTTTTCAAAAAAAAAAAAAAAGAGCGGGATGATACAAGCTTTAAAAAGTGGGTAAAATGCCAGTAATTTTCCCCTTGATGTTTTGGCTGAATAGCTGGGATCAAAAAGCTTGTGTCTAGGATCAGACTTCATAGGGATGGTTAAATTATACCAATCAATCTAATTGATAATAGGAACAGTGCACCTTTAACATGTAAGTTAACTTGGGAGCAAGTCACTGGAAACTCCCCGAGCTGACTTATAAATCCAGTGGGCGTTGCAGCATAACAGAGATAAGCAAATTGGAGAATGCAAGAGAATTCCCTCTCATATACGTTGACTCTTGCTCATTTTATTTGTTTGATTTGATTTGTCAGTCGCTTACAAGATAATAGGTATAAGTATAAACATGAGTAAGAATACAGGAAATAGGTATGAATAAATGGGGACAATAGGACAGGGACGGTAGGCATGCTGGTGCACTTATGCACGTCCCTTACAGACCTCTTAGGAATGGGGTGACTATGCTTTCATAATCTGTTTTCTTCTTTTGCAATGCATTCCTTAAGAAAAAAAAATACTTGAGAAGCTACTTGTCTCTCATAGTTTCTGTCCAACTGATCTGATCTGGCAGGGTTGGCATCCTCAGTGTTCCTTCAATTAAATAATGCCACCTATTAGAACCCAGAAGTGTTTTTTATCTGTAACAGCACCTGCCCTTTGCAATGAGGTTCCTGCTGAGATTTGAATGTTCTCCTTTCTACTGGGGTCTTTAAAGGCCCTGGCTCTTTGCCTAGACCTTCGGCGAATGTGATTGAAGCCCCCCTTTTTTCTTTGTTCCATCATGGTTTTGTTATTTCTGCCATCTTGTTAGGCCTAAAACCCAGAGATGACACAGCAAGATCCACTTGAGTCCAGTTCTGTATTTCCTTTAACAGCTGATAGACAGAATCTTGCCAGACTAACCTTCTAATGTAACAGATATAGACTAGGAGATTCTAGACTGCCCTGAACTTTTCCTTCTCCACCTCCACCTCCAGTTCAGGACTATGCAGTCTCTCGGGGATCTACCTGACATGTACTGCCTCCTCCCTGGAAAGCTGCAAGGCTATTACCAGTATATTTTCCCTTCTCCTTCAGCTGCCATCACACATTGTTGCTCCATTTTGCTTTGTGTTGTTTTGTTTTAAAAGTTTGTAACAATTTTTAAACTGCTCAGATTGTTGAAAGTTGGGCAGCATATCCAGTTAATAAATCATCATCATCATCATCACAAAATATATTAAATTATGGGACGGTCCATGTACTGTATTATGTCATTATGTCTAAATCACATTAATCTTTGTGTAGGTACAATGGATTCATCTCTTTTGATACCAATAAACAGATGTTGTACATGCTCTGTTTACAAAGCTTAGCAACATGGAAAGCTCCAAGAAGAGCAACGCCTAGGGCGTGGTCTAGGCGTGGTCATGATATGGAAGTTCTAAGTTCAATCTTTCTTCAAGGGCCTGATACTTCTGCCCGTCATGTTTGCGTCTCATGTGTAAGAAAGTGAGTGTATTTGAACCAGCTAATTGGTTTGTCTTATTATCATTTCATTGGTTTTGCAGAACAAATTTGTGGAAGGATTTTCATACGATTTATATAATAAAAAATATCGCCATGTGGCTTTTTCCATTGCAGTACCAAAGCGATCAGAAAGACTGCATCTAAAGGTATTTTTTTCCACCTATGAATGTTCTGAAATTACAGCACACATCTTTGAAAGGATCCTGTAGCCCAGGGGTGTCAAACTTGATTTCACTGAGGGACGCATCAGGGTTATGTTTGAACTTGGAGCGTGTGGCCAGGGGAGGTGGCCAGCTCAACATCAACTCATGTCGGGAGCACCTTGTTGGCCTGAACCCTCTGCCAGCGAAAATGGAACTAAGGCGTGGCCCCCCAAAGCTCCATTTTCACTGGCAGACTCACCATGGGCCGGTCCTTCACTGTTTCTAGGGTGGTTCTGTGGACCAGATCTAAGCACCCCACATGCTGGATTGAGTTTGACACCTCTGCTGTAGCCATTCCTGAATGTTTTGCTTATAATTCTCTGGTTTCCAAAGCACCCTTGCTTTGTAACAAAGGGGTCCTTGCCCTTCTTTTTGTTTCCAAATATGTATATGAAGATTGTCCCTGTACAATCTTTCTTCTCTACATCTATCCCATTGCTTAGTTTAAAACTCAGCTATACTGACTGCTTATTTCTATCAAAGAAAACTATCTGGTGACACAGTACTTTACAGTACTCTACCTCTCTCTGAGGGTTAAATTAGTTTAGATAAGTCAGCTTTTTGTCTGAAAATGAAAATCAGCCACAGGGAACTATAATTGTTTAACGAATGAACAGTGCATGATTCCATGTGCCCTTCACTGTTCTTCCTTGTCTAGAAGTACCTGGGCACATGAAGTTATTTTGCATGCTGGAAAAAAGCCATATGCACCAAAGCATAACATCCATGCCCAGCAATTAAAATATTTGTGGTCATTGCATGGTATCATATCAGTTCAGTGAACAAACTTCAGTGGTAGTCTGGGTGTCAGCTAACTCTTTTCTTTAATCTTTTTTTATTAGTTATTCATTTACTTACTCAAATGATTCCTGAATAAAATGGTGCAAAGATGCAACTTGATTTTGAATCGCTTACAGGCACTTGTATTTCTGCGGTGAATATTCCAACTAATGTTCATTCGAGAAAGTTTTATTGATCATAATAAAAATTGTGTGTTGTTCTCTTTCACATTGACTATTCTCTATCTGTTGCAAACAGCTTCCCCCCCCTCATTTTATTAGGCACAGAGGACAAACTAGAAGCTCACGGAAATGCTTTGTATAGTTTGTTGCACCTGGTGTGCTTGTCTGGGATGATTTACCGCAGAGTTAAACATTAGCGACAGTCTTTGGCAAAGGTCCTTGGGATTATTTTTTTCTCTATCCACTTTTTAGGAGGTAGATAGCATTACTTGGTGGTGAAGCCTGTGGTTGTTATAGGGCAAAAAAAATTATTTTTGTAATAACGGTTTTAAATCAAGAGCATAGATGTCTCTGCATCTAAATCATTTAATTTCAGCCCCATAACTGTAAGGAAAATGATTATCTTGTATAAAGATGCTTCTGTTGTTATTATTGTATCATTCACATAGTAAGAGATTCCGTTTTGTTTGCCATCCTGTCCTCCATCTAAAAATATCTAGGAAGGAGAAACCCAGGCTCTGGGAAAAAAAAGACTGTGGTGAAACAAGAAAGGGACAAAGAAAAACTGTGGTAAATATAATCACAGGACAATCTATGGAAACTTATTTTTCAAAATGGTTCAAGATTGTTAATTAGTTTTTTTTCTCTGCTTCTGAAAAGGTCCCTTCCCTTTTTTTTCTTTTTGCAACTTTTACCCTATTTTTCTGCTCAGTCTGTTCTGACCATTATCAAAATTTAAAAAAAAGCTTTTTAAAAATTACTAATTTGTAAAATCTTGTGCTTTTTTTGTACTTTGTTTAATGATGGATACAGCCTTCTTTGCTTCCCAAGAGATCACAACAGGTAAACCGGTTCTCTTCTTTGACCCCATTTTCTGTTTTTATCCTCAGTAAACTATAGTTTAAAATGAATGTTGTGATTCCATAATCCTGCTGGTTTCTTCCAATAAATGTGGAGTGAGATCAGCAGTTTGCATTTCATGATTGATGATTTGTTAAATTCAAACATGAGAAACTTTTTGTTAACTCTGGGGAAAACAAAATTTCAAACTTGTATTTATGATCTCAATTGGACACAATGGTAGATCAAAACTTGATATAGGTACCTTCTACCATGCCAGTAGAAAGAAAAGAGGAAGAGTGAGTTTGAAGTTATCTTGTTCCTGTCATTTGAAACTAATTGTTAAATCTAAAGAAGCCAATGATGGTTTCAAAGTCATTGTAGGACCTTCAAGGAAAAATCTGATCTACTATCATCTCTGTATGGTGAATATCACAATTTATATGGAGTAGCTAATTTCAGATTTCTCTTGAAGATCACGTTGGGTACCAAGATAGTGCTGAGGTATGTGCATAGAGCTTTTCCATGAAAGGGGAAATCTTATGTGGTGTTTGGAGCAATTCTTTTTTTTTTTTGAACAAATTTTATTGATTTTCCAAAACAATACAGACAAACAAAACATAAAATATAATGACATAGGATTTTTTTTTTCTTAAAAAGCCAATACAACAACTTATTTAAAGACAGAATTATTCCAAGTTATCACATTTCCAAACAAGCACAATTTGATATATATATTTACCTTATCTGTTCATCTTCATATCTTATCCCAAACTTCTCTTTATTACTTCTTTTCCTTCTATTTATTCAAATTATATCTCTTTAACTTTAGATTGTATACATTTTTTATATCCATCTGTCTTATACATTTTCATTATTCTCTTCCAATAAAAACAAACAAACAAACAAGACAAAAAACATAAAAACATAAACATCTTTTCTGAAAGTTGCTTGATCCCGGGTTAAAACTCATCATACAGACACCTCTTCAAAAATCACGTTCCTTTTATATATCATTCCATATCTTATTACCATTTTCCATTTTCTATATAGCTTCTTCCTTTTTTTAACTCTCTTAGTTTTATTCTACTCATCTCAGTTCAAGTCATAATACTTAACATTCTTTGTCTGTTCTCAACTATCCATTCATTTTTTCTCTTTAAACAAAACCTCTCCTGTACACTAATTAGAGTATGACGCCTTTAACTCTTTCCCCTAACCTGATAATACTTAATATCACACATAACTTGTATTGGGATTCTGTTTAGCACATCCTAAAGTCACACAATATATTATATAAAGAGAAAAAGAAAATTTTTAATCGTACCTATTAATACTTATTTATATATTTATATCTTGAACATTTTATTCTATAAATGCCTATAATAACACAATCTTATGTACCTTACAGAATCCCTTTTTCAATTAAATTTACCCATTGTCTATAAATAAATTTTGTTTCTTCAAATCTTGCTTCCCATCATTAAGACTTGTTTGGAGCAATTCTTGGGTGGTGGATTGAACTAGAAGACTTACAAGGTCCCTTTCAACTCTGCTAATCTAATAAACTAATACTTCAGTTCTCTATTTGGCATAGTCCAAATGGACACTGTTGTAGGCAGAGCTATATTTTGCACCCAGGAATAGGGAGCTACAAAAAACTCTTAATATCTTAGTTATATGCATGAGATAAATGCGTCAGAATCAGCAGCCCAGATTAAGAGTGATAACTAGGACGATGTAGCATTTTGGATTTAATTTGCTTTGGAGGGGCATAGAAGCCTGAAAATAGCAACTTTTTCTACACGTTAAAGGAGTGTGATCCCAGAAAAAGGCACTGCTATCTTCAGGCATTACAACCAAAAGTTGTATGGATATTCTACGCTCTGCAAATTGCTTTTGAAGGATTGAATCCCAAAAGCTTCACGACTAACAAACATATGGGATGCATGGCATCCTTCAAAGGTAAGACTACAAAATTTACTTTTATGAGATTTGATCTATTTGTAATTGGTTCTGATGGCTGTCAGGGAGGAAAAAACACATTTCTGCATGGCTTTGATTGCACTTTTGATTTCCCTTTTAACTTTGGATTTGTTCTACTGAATTCTATTAAAAACCCATTTGTTAAATTAAAAACTAAGTTAATCCAGCACGTGATTCCCACAGTGATCACCTGGATGTCTTGGGACACCAAAAAATAGGGTATGGGGGCTAAAGTCCAGTACTGTTGTTTTTTGCAAGTAGCTATTTTTCAATGGCAGATTGTTTCTGAACAGACTTACTCTTTATGAATTTTCATATCCTCCCTTTCAAGTACTAATAATTATGGGTTCCTACACCTTCCATTACACCTCCCCTGTCCTAATTCTATATTCTAATTCTAATTCTATACCTGTCATTTCTGTCTCAATCATTTTGTTTTTGGGAATTGTTTTTGCAAACTAGTATGTGAAGAATGAGAGCTAATTTCTTACCGATGTTATTTCTGATCCTGCCTACATTCAGATTCTTGCTGCAGATTCATAGTCTTCTGTAAATCTGTGTAATTTAAAATGTGCATTTAAAGAAACGTTACCATTCAAGGTAAAAATAATTACATTGATTTGAGTATATCTGCAATATAAAGTGATTGCAGTTCATGCTATCATCTGTTATCATGTAGAAAGATAACTTTCAAAAAAAGAGAGAGAGGGGGACAGGTTAGGAGAAATTCTAAGCAAGGCAAGCTTAATGATCTTTTTTGTGTCTGTAAATGCCCTTAAAAGGGATTTGGCCTTTAATCATACCGATAACCTGCTATTTTCATAGACAACACAGCATTTATGCTTCCCTCTGAAATGCAGTTACTTTTGAGCTCCTTTTCCCAACTGCTAATAGCACAGCATGCTCCAGAAAGTATGATGGGAATATATGCAAACTGTTTTCCTCTCTTACCATTGAAACCTCCATCTTTCAAAGATCAAGGTGTCAGCAAAGCGAAACAAGTGCTTTCTGTTTGTTCCCAAGGCTCCTCGCAGTTAGCTGTGAACTGGGAAGCAGAATCAGGCTGCGTTTATTGATATGCAAATGAGCCCAGCAAGCTTTCCTCTTCAGTCTGGAATCTTCTTATCCCACATTAACATAAACCTTACAATTCTATAGGGTAGTTGGGAAATAGAAAGCAGGCCTAAAGGAGTTGGACAGGTGGTTTCTCTCCAAGCTGCTTCAGTGGCAGAAGGACCACTTGAATGCTAAGGGGTTTTCTCCTCCCCTCTCTGTGCCCCCACATTTAGTTCAATATTCTGTGCAAAAGAATGTTGGTGATATATTACATTGCACTTTTTTTCCCCTAAGTAGTACAGAGAATGTGTTAAGTCACAGCAGCTGACTGAGCAACACAAAACACCTCAAGAGTAGCTCATTTCGGTGCACTTCTGTGAGAGTAACGGAAGAGTTCAGGTATTGTTGAATGCTGCAGTCTTAAAGCAAAATGTCATCCCTATAATAGCAAAATAACTATGAATATATATGAGCATACCCTTGCAGCTTTTCCCATGCTTTATTGATGTTGATATCATCTTGGTAAACATTTTGCTACTGATTGAATATTAAAAAAATTTTTTTTAAAAAAAGGAAGGTACACAGGGCAAAAAAGCTTAAAATGTGTGCTCACTTTCTCTTCATTTTAAAAACTCTTTCACTTAGAAAATTCATTGTGAAAATAATTCAAAATTTGTTATGTCACATTCTTATTAGAAATATGTGCAAATTCCCCAAAGGATTTTACTTAGAGGCGCAAGTAACATGAATCTATGGAGACTCTCAGTCATCTAGGTCATGGTTGTTCCAAAGGAACTTTTTCAAGAAGCAACTGGACTTTCTTGTTTTTCTTTGAATTCTTTGAATCTTTGAGCCAAAACCCAATTTCTTTGAATCTTTGTTTTTCTTTGAAAATGAATCTTTGAGCCAAAACCCAATTTAAGACTTTCTGGCAAGTTTATATAGTTAAGGGCATTTAAAGGCCTGGTACTGTTGGCAGCTGCGTTGGCAGGCTCACTAGTGTTGGTTCAGTACTTTTGATTTGATTCCAAAAAGGTGCTTCACAGCAGGCACAGATACAAACTTTGTATTTAATTGCAATTACTTAAGGCAGCCGTATCTTGTTGTTTCATTGTGTGTCAGCTCCAGAAGGGAGCTCTGTGATCTTAGGAAAAGATATGGCTCCTTTAAAGATTTGGAGACGTGTTATGTTACCATTCTTCCCAAAGCACCTTGTAAAATTATTTCAAAAGTGCCTGATAGCATTGTTTTACACTTGAATTATCAGTTAGCTGTCTAAGAATATTTACAAAAATGTAAGGCTTCCTACTCAAGAATCTGAATGGCTGACTCAGACAATTGTGAAAGCCCAAGGAAAAGTAGAAAAGGCTAGCACAAGAATTGAAATATAGAGGCAGCAGCTGTGGAGTTTGTACAGTTCATGGCTAAGAATGAGATGTAAAGCCAAAAGACATCAGTCACCAAGGTGAATCATTACAATGGTCCTATTTTCCATTTTAGTACAGTGTATTTGTGACATTTGTGATGCATTTTCCCAGAAGGCAACTGAGTGTAACATAATGCTAGTTAGACTCTTGTATAGTAAATATAATATTTGTACAGAGACCATCATATAACCACATACACTCCCAGAAGTCCTATCAAATTGTGGATATGCATTTCAGCTCTTTCTACAGTACAGTAAAATGATATGGCAAGGTTATTTTAGGCTGTGAATGTAATGGATTGGAGCCAGTTATAGTTCTGCATAAGGCAGATCCTTTGAAATTGATGAGATGTTTTTCCATAGAGCTGTCTCGAGTGTCCAGGTTGGGAGGAGCTCCAGTCTCGGCTCTTCCAGGCTGAGCTTGAAATTGAGGAACGCCCCCTCACCGTCACGTGGTCCTCGGGCGCTCCCCAGTTTTTTGCTCAGCCTCGTGGCTAACAGGCTGTTTTTCCCTTGCTCCGGTCGTTCAGCATTCTAGGCCTCTCCTTCTCATCGCTTTCTACTGGATCACCGGCAGGCAGCGCAGGACTTCAGGTTTGAACTCCCCAGGGAGTGTTTTTTAACTTCCGAACTGTTTCCTTAGGGGGAGAAAACGAGCGCTTCGAGCGCTGCCCCCCACCGCTTCGTTTGCCGCCCACCGCTCCGCGCGAGGCCGCTCGTGCTCCTGCCTGCCTCTCCTCGCTTTAGCCGCCGTTCCCCGCGAACGCCTTCTAGCCCAGGGTACGCTTCCTGGTTCTCCCAAAGGCTCTAATCTTCCCTGGGAGTTTACCGCCGCTGGGGCTGCCTCCGTTACTTGCGGCCTCCATCTCGGGCCCCCTGTGGCGTCCGCCATCTTGGGTGGGCCCTGGAACGGCCGCCATCTTGGGTGTGCCCTGGAACGGCCGCCATCTTGGGTGTGCCCTGGAACGGCCGCCATCTTGGGTGTGTCCTGGACTGGCCGCCATCTTGGGTGTGCCCTGGAGCGGCCGCCATCTTGGGTGTGCCCTGGAACGGCCGCCATCTTGGGTGTGCCCTGGAACGGCCGCCATCTTGGGAGTGGCCGCATGGCCGTCTGCCATTACTAGAGGCCTTTTACAGGCCGCAGCCTTAACTGACTATTAGGCAGCCTGGGATTCCCTCGTCTCAGCCTCCTGCAGAAATAGGGTCTGTTGGCCCTGCAGCCTTTTTTTCCCCAGCAGGCGATAGTAGCAGCTCTGCCCCCCACCCCTTCCCGGTCCGTCCGGCAGGGGTAGCTGCCTGGCGTTCACCTTTCTGGCTGATTGGTCTCTGGGCTAGGCCCTGGTCTGTACCAAACCTCTATTTTAAACAGAAAAAATTTTTTGACTAAAAGGGGGCGTGGAACGTGCGTTGGGATTCCCGGCCTCCCGTAGGCCGCATCCAGACCTGGTTTCAGCTTACATTATTCCGTTCTGCCTGCGGCCTCAGGGTCATTGGTTCTTTTTTTCAGAGGCCTACCAGTAGGCCGCATTGTTTTCCTGACTCCTGGGCAGATCCTGGGACTGCTCAAATACCTTGCAATCCTGCCTAAGTCTCCCCCAACTAAGGAGTTAGTTGCTTGCCATGTCCCTTCCCCGGTTCGCCCGGCAGGGACAGCTTGGCGTTTATTCTGGCTGATTGGCCCCCGGGCTAGGCCCTACTTCCCAACACGTTACAGAACAATTCTGTGGCCTTGACAAAAAAGGGGGTGCAACACGAGCACTGGGAGTTCCAGCCTCTGCTTTGGCTGTACCCAGACCCGTTAACCGCCTCGCATTAACCAAAAATTTTTTTTCCTTTTTTTCTCTCCTCTCCAGATGGCAGACGACAATACCTCTCGTGGCACTTCTCTGAAGGCCAAGGCCAAATCCCACCACCTGCGCAAACAGGCACAGGAACCATCCAAAGCTTCCCAAAGGGATGCCCTCAGGCGACACAGGGCCCTCGAAAGGGAAATTGACAGACGCTCTCAGGAGTCAAGCTCTGTGCCCCGGGACCCTTCCGTTCCATCAACCTCCACCCATCCTCCTCTCCCCTCCCCTCCTGCTTCTGCTTCTCCCCCACAGCCTGGACAGGCCCCTGAGGTCACCTTGCCCACCACTGCTGTAGAACTGCGCCCGGAGGAGTCTCTCCCCATGGCGGAAATACCCGAAAACCTAATGCAGGCTATGGAGCTGGCCATCCGGCAAAGGGTAGCGCAACAGATGCAGCAGCTGGCCGGCCTGGCTCCTCGGCCCGAGGCCCCCGAGGCCCTAGGATCAGCGGCCTCGCATGGTCAAGCAACTCCCCAAGAGGACTTAACCTTACCTTTGGAGTTGGAGGGAATGGAGGCCCAAGAACCCGGGGACCCTTCCCTCTTTGGGGACGAGCAGGACCTTGACATGAGGTCCCTCATAGGCAGTGAACTCTTTTCGGGAACAGGTCCCCTAGAAGGGGACATGTCGGAGGACGAGGGCCTCCCTCCAGGTCAGCCCGCGTTTCTAGGGCTCTTTAAACCACACCTATTTAGGTCCCTCCTGTTCAAAGCCAGGACCACCTCGGGCCTGAACCCCTCCCCCACCCAACCCGGCGGCGGCAGGGGTTCCTCCCGACTCTCTCTTCTCTCAGCCCGTGGCGGAAACTGAGGTAATCCCTGTCCCGCCCATATTCTCAGACATGGTTTCTAGGCAGCTGGCCTCCTCGGGGCCCCCTCCCCCAACGCCCAGGACAAGCGGTTTTTAACCTGGAACCGCAGTTCTCCACCTTGCTCGATCCCCTCCCCGTGGACGAGCCCGTGGTAGGCCTGGTTTCCCGCTCTACTCCCAGCGACTCACTCGATGCTCTCCAGCCCGAGGACAAGCGAGCTGAACTGGCCCTGTGCCGCGCTCACCTCTCTGACGCTTGGGCAGTCAGGGCTTCCACTGCCGCGTCGTTTTTCACCAGGTCTTCCATCAAGTGGCTCCAGCAGCTCAAGCAGCATGTCCCCACAGCCAATCTCAGGGCGCACCAGGACATTGCCAAGATCCTGGCCGCGGCCGAGTTTTCGGCAGACGCCACCTTCCAGGCGGCAAAGTTCTCCACCAGGGCCATTTCGTCCCAGGTTACCGCCCGCCGTCTACTCTGGCTCCGCCACTGGCAAGCGGACGTTAAAAACAAGACTAAGCTAGCAACAGCCCCCATCTCTGGGGGGAAGTTATTTGGACCGGTTCTCGACCCATTCCTGGCCGAGACCCGGAACAAGCGCAAGTACCTCCCTTCCCTCTCTAGGAGGTCTGACTTCAGAGGCTCCCCCCCCTCTCCTCGCCAGGGTTCTTCTCATTCCTCCTCCTTTGCCAGATACTACCGATCCTCTCCCTATAGATCTCCCTACCGAGCGGAGCCGGATGGGTCCGGAGGTAATCCTTCCAGGAAGCCCTCCCGGGGATCCGGGAGAGGTTCGTTCCGTCGTTCTCGATAATGCAGTCGCCCTCAGGCGCTTGTCCTTTTAAAAAAAAAAAAAAGAGGAAGGAGTGCGAGAAGGCCTACCTCTACTCCGATCTTTAACCCCTGCTTGCAACAGGCTCCTACCCCAGGAGCACTCTTGTCCTCCTCACCCTGCCCTGGGCGCCTGGTCGGCAACACATCTACCCCCATTCAATGCTAGCCGGGGTCCCTTCTTGCGCTCCCGGGCCTCACACAGATCTCTGCACCTCCCCTCCTTCTCTCTGTCCCAGAGTTCTCCCAGGGGAATTCCCCACACGGGTCGGTCTTCCCAGTTTCTTGAATCCCGGTCCCAGTGCACACCTGTTGGCCTCTTTGGCGGGACTGCCTCCCGGATAGCTCCGCCTCCTCTCTAGGCCACTTGTTGAGACATCCCAATATCCAGGGGTTTTCTCCTGTTGGGCATGCCTTCCAGCGGGTCATCAGGGTTCCAGGAGAGATTCTATACCAGACGGGGCCCCACCCGCAGGACTAGCCAAGCTTTGGTATGTCCCAACCTGGACACTCGAGACAGCTCTATGGAAAAGGGGCGTTGGTTCTTACCTGATACGCTTCTTTTCGTAGAGCTGTTGAGAGTGTCCAGCCCCACCCGTAGGCCGTCTGGTGGGAAACCTGGCTGTTTGACCGAGCAATCTAATATATTTTTTTCCTGAGTGTGATGAGAACAGGACCTTCCTTCTCGTCTGTGCAAAAACCTGGGGAGCGCCCGAGGACCACGTGACGGTGAGGGGGCGTTCCTCAATTTCAAGCTCAGCCTGGAAGAGCCGAGACTGGAGCTCCTCCCAACCTGGACACTCTCAACAGCTCTACGAAAAGAAGCGTATCAGGTAAGAACCAACGCCCCATTTGCCATAACTATCTTAAATTTCATTTCATTTTATAAGAGAGACTGATCAGCATTATATCTCCTAACTCTGGACTCATGTCTTCTGTATTATTTATTATTTGTTAAATCTATTTGTTGCCTGTTTCGCCATGGGGGCTGCTCTAGGTGGCTTACAACAATAAAAAGAAAGAAATGAAAATAGTGTAAACAGTACAATAGTTCTGTAATTATTAGGGAAAGATGGAATCGGATTTTATGATTTGTTAAAAGAATGGAGTAAGTTCCCGGTACCTTTTCATGGCCTCACTATAAGAGTAGTATTTTAGTGGCACAAAGTTCAGGGTGAGGTAGTTTGAGTTGATGGGGACATGGAACAATATCAGGTGAAATGCAATTATTTCAATTGTTTCATCCTTGACACAATTTGCTGGATACCGATAAGTTTTTAAATAAATGAAATGTGAACAGCATGCATCCTTTTGGAAAAAGGTTGTTACGATCAAAATTGCCAGTAATCAAAGTGATGATAGAGTGACTAATTCCTACCTAAATTTAAAATGAACCCTAGAAGTGATGCCAAGAAAATAAGATACATGGAAAGAACTTTAAGAGCCAAAGGAAAAAAGGATATAGGATTGTAGATGATGGACATGAAATCCTAGAGAAAAAAAATATAACAGCTTTAAAAAAATGTTTTATCATGTGGGCTGTGTAATTCCCAGAGGCAGCCTGCTGAGTTCAATGACCCCACTGAGACCCCAATAAAGCATAGAGCAGAAGTCTTGTGAGTCTTCTTATGACATGCAGTTCATGTAAGATAGTAGTATTGTAGGAATTGATGCCATCAGAACACAGGATTCAGCACTTTTTAGTGGATGAAGCTCCCTTCTGAGTGTATAAGGTGTGTGTATATGTGTGTGTGTGTATATGTAAACTATCACTGAGCAGTGATTGAAAGCACAAAGGAGAGAAAAACCATTATATTCAGAAGGACACTAAGCAGTGGATTCAGTATGTCTAGAATGAATTATCTGACTATTTCTGAATTGGCACTAGTGTGTAAAAGTTACACATCAAAGAAATGATTATCTGAAGAAAAACCCTGGTGATCCATCATGAACTTAAGATGTTTTAGAACTGAACTATATTTCCTACCATGTTCAAGCTTGACCAGTTTAGGTTGCCCTTGACTAAATTGATTATTTTAGTGTTTTAATCAATGGATAAAAGTGGTAATTGATAAAGTGGCCAGTTGAAGAAATGTAATTTCTCTTAAATCAACGGGGACAGAGGGTGCACAAATCAAGGACTTTAATTGCAATAAAGGCAGATAGCATAGCAAGCCTTAAGAAAGATCTTTCTTTTCTAGCTTTCATGCAGTTCCTGAAAAGGCAATATATTTTTGGATGTTAGGATGATGTATGCTGAGCCTCACAGTAAGAATTAATGAAATAGATAATAGATCTTTATGTGGTAAGACTTTGGTGATTAAAGTTGAAATTTCTCCTGAAGATCAGTTCTCATTTTCTACTTCATGCCTAGGACAGGTTCAAAATACATAAATCCTATTTGTCCACACAGCTTCGTATGTACTGTTTGAAATATTTCTGAATTTACTAATTCTGATTTTTTTTTTTTAAACAAATGCAGTGTGCATATGTATGCATTTTGTAAATGATAAAAAAGCTTTAGCCTTTGGTCCTAGTTTCTTCTGTTACAAATACTATAAGCATGACAGTGTATGTTGGCAAGAGTAGCAGTCTTGTAATGGTATGTGGGAATGACCCTAGGGGACTGGGTAAAAAGATGCAGCCAAGGGAACAGTCAAATAAAAGGCTACTTAGCCCCCAGCAGCAATATGGGCAAAGCAAGAGTTTCAGAAGACCTCCCCACTCCAACCCAGTTTCTTGGGTTGTAAAGGCAGATATTCATTCAGACATCCAAATTTCTGTTAATGTAACCTTCCACTAAAGTAGAATTGTAAAGCTTACCAGGTTATATTTCCTGCTTGGTCTACCTCACAAGGCTGACAATTCCTGACTAATCTTTAGGCTAAATAGTAAGCGTCTAGGTCAGAGGTGGCAAACTTGATTTCATTGAGGCCGCATCAGGGTTGTGTTTGACTTCGAGGAGCTGGGGGTGGGGGTGGCCAGGTTGGGCATAGCCAGCTTGACGTCATTCATCGAGGCTCTGTTTTTGACCGCGAACAGCTGCTTGCAGCCCTCTGCCAGCTAAAATGGAGCCTGTACAGGTGTATGGCCTCCCTGTGCTCTACTTTCGTTGGCTGGCAGAGGGTTGCAGGAGGGTGTCACAGCCAGAAATGGAGCTCACAGAGGCACCGTGGGCTGGTTCTTTGCTGTTTCCAAGGCAGCTCCATGGGCCAGATCTAAGCACTCAACGGGCTGCATCTGGACTGCAAGCCTTGAGTTTGACGCCCCTGGTCTAGGTCATGGGTGCCAAACTCATGTCATCACATTGCTGTCATATGACATTATGTGACTTTTTTCCATTCGTGGAACTGGTGAGAGCATAGCCCGCGCATGATGCATCTGGCCCACGGGCTGCCAGTTTGTCATCCCTGATGTAGGTTTTAGTTATCTGGAGGCTTGTAGAGGTTGACAGAAAGCTTCTTCTCTAAATCCCAGTGGTCAAGATCTGCTTTTCTATACAAAAATTAACAGAGAAAGGAGAAAGATTTTATGTGGATTCAAAATAATTTGATTTAGACTTATTTAAGATACTTCAGATTATTTGCATCGCTCCAGAATAAGTTGTGCCCTTGTATGATTTCATGCTGTCAACCAAGATCAGCTGCTGAGCTGATTTATTTCTAGTTCAGTTGTGATGCATTCGCAGTGAAACCAGTATTTTTCTCTCACTCTCTCATAGAGAGAGAAGGGTGGTAGTGTTTGGTTCTTTGGATCTCAGGACAACTCCTGACTCCTTGTTTCAAGTCATTCAAAAGTGGTTTAACCACCTTTTGAACTACAGTATCCCTCATAAGAACAGCTGAGATTTTTTTCTACATGACCAGGCTGGTACAGACAAAGTAAAGTGAGAATATAGATGGGAGGTAAAGCTATTTTTATGTTATATCTCTTTTTTATGCAGTGAAGTTGATTCCATTTTTTGTTACTCCAGAGCCTATGACACTTTGAAGGTGGGCATGATTAAATAACATTCTTTGCTCCTTACTTTTAGATCAGTGGAATTGAATGAGAATCATTAATCGTTTTCATAAATAACTAATTGAACTACTTTTGAAGGACTAGGAAATGGTGGTATTATAGAAGTTATCTTGATATCACTTACGTCTATGTTCAATATAAATTCAGTGACTTGTTTAATTTGCAAATTCAGCTTATGAAAAGGACAAAGATTTGCTTGATCTAATTAGAATCAGAAAAGCTTTTTTTGTTTAAAGGATATCACTTTTATTACATTATTGATTTTCTATCTAAAAGGGGAAGTACTACCTTTGGCAAACATGTAAAGCAACAAATCCTGGCTTATTAAGCCACAAATGAATAATCAGCATGATTATTTTATTTTATTATTTTATTTTATTTATTTATTTGATTTGTCAATCGCTTACAAGGTAATAGATATAAGTATAAACATGAGTAAGAATACAGGAAATAGGTACGAATAAATGGGGACAATAGGACAGGGATGGTAGGCACAATGGTGCACTTATGCACGCCCCTTACAGACCTCTTAGGAACGGGGTGAGGTCAATAGTAGTTAGTTTGAGGTTAAAGGAGTGGGGATTAGAGGCTGTAACAACAGAGTCAGGTAGTGCATTCCAGGCATTGACCACTCTGTTGCTGGAAGTCGTACTTTCTTCAATCAAGTTTGGAGCAGTTAACATTGAGTTTGTATCTATTGTGTGTTCTTGTATTGTTGCAATTGAAGCTGAAATAGTCATTGACTGGTAGGACATTGTAACAGATATTTTTGTGTGCTATGCTTAAGTCTAATCGTAGGTGGCATAGTTCAAGGTTTTCCAAGCCCCAAATCTCAAGCCTGGTGATATAGGGTATTCTGTTGCGAGCAGAGAAGTGTAGTACTCTCCTTGTGAAATACTTCTGGACTTGCTCAACTGTATTAATGTCTGATATGCAGTGAGGATTCCAGACTGATGAGCTGTATTCGAGTATTGGTCTGGCAAAAGTTTTGGATGCTCTAGTTAGCAATTCGATATTTCCGGAGGAGAAGCTTTGTAAGAGTAGATTTACAATTATTAATGCCTTTTTGGTAATGCTATTACAGTGAGCACTGGTGCTTAGATCATTTGATATGAGAACTGCAAGGTCCTTGACAGAGTGAGGATCGTCAACGAGGTCATATCCACCTAGTTTGTATTTGGTGTACTGATTTTTTTTTACCAATGTGTAGGACAGAGCATTCGTTGGTCAAGATTTGGAGTTGCCAGATGTTTAACCATTCAGACACATAATCAAGGTTGCTTTGAAGGATAGAAGCATTGTCAGTGGTGTTGAATAGTTTTACATCATCTGCAAAGAGGACGCAGTTGCTTATAAGGTGATCACAAAGATCATTTATATAGAGTATAAAGAGTGTGGGTCCTGGAACGCTGCCTTGGGGGACACCGCTGTTAACTGGAGCAGGGTTTGATATGATTCATTCCTGCTTGTCTCTTCCATTTCATGAATGGAAAAACAAATTAGAAATTGATAGATTCACGTTACAGGGTTACTAACCCTAACCTAAATACTGCTGGTTATACTTTTGATTCCTTTCCTAAATACCTTTTGTATTTATGAACTTTTATATTTTTATAGATTGCAAATGTAGCATCTCTTTCTTGCCCAATTGTGTCAGCTCGTATTCCTTATTATATGGTATATCTTTATCATTATTTTAATGCTCCATGTTTTAGAAGAGGGTCCAAATTATTTGTAATCATTTGATGGCCTCCAAGGGTGATCATTTCTACGAGCTACCTATGCCCACAAAATGGCACTGCATTATTTATTTCAAAATGTATATGCTGCATGCTCCTTTTCTTGCGAATCTAAAACCCTTGCAAACATTGATGTATAATCACCTCTCAAACAAAGCAAACCAGCTAAGAAGTCTCCAAAAGCCCTGGTAGAAATAAATATTTTAAACTTCTTCCTAAGCTAACATAGCCTCATCCCAGAAAAAGCAGGATAAAGCCATTGACATTAAATGTATGCGTGGTATACAGGGGTGGGCCTAGCTGAGATACTTTGTAGTTCGGAGAACCCCCAAATCTCACTCCTGACTGGCCCTACCCACCCCTCCCTCCCCTCTCCTCCCAGGAGTCCCCAAGCAACCCGTTTTGAATACAGGTAAGTGCAGGGCATGTGTGGAGGCTCAGGGAGATTGGAAAATGGGCCTCCCAGAAGTTTGGGAGGGCCAGAAATGGGCCCATTTCCGGCTTCCAGAAAAGCCTCTGGAACCCGGGGAGGGCAACCCCCCCCGGTTGAGGTGCAGGAGGCTGACTAGGCCACGGCCACCATGGCCACCCCTATCCAGCAACTGGGCAGAGAACCCATTGCTAAAATTTTTGAAGGCCATCCCTGATGGTATATATAGGAGTACAATATGTACACCTTCAAATGTAAATGCAAAAGGAGCCCTGTTTAAGGACCTCGAGACTGCTGTGCAGATTGTGGGAGAGCAGGTGGTCCTTCAAGTAATCTGCAGCCCCACCCCGTCCTTATTTTTCCTGAATTGTCCACGTTTTAAGAGTTCTTTGGAACAATATGTTCGTCTTTAAGCAAAATAAGGCAGGTTGTTTTACAGTCGTTTGAAATAAAGGCTGTTTGTCAACCATCAATTCTTTTTTATGGCAGTGTAATCTGTTCTTGGAATATTGCCAGCCTTGGATTCTGTTTTCATGTTCCCATTTCCCTTATGATGGCTTGTTTATGCAGGTGTCTGACCCTAATAGGTGTGCTTGGGAGTATCCCACCCTAGTGGTGGAAAAGTCTTGTCTCTCTGTGACTGTCAAGGTCTCTGACACCCAAAACCTGATATTTTGCTTTTACCTTGTCGAATATTTTATGTAAGCCACATGCTTCTTAGCAACATTTTTTGTTTCTAATATAACCACAACAAGGTTGCTATGACCTCTCTGCTTTGTACATTTGCAAAGAATGATCTGTCATTGGGGTGTTGTTTTTCCCCTCAATATTGAATATGATTTTTTTCTGTAAATAACTTTTTGGTCTCTTGATACAAAGTTTAATAGTCATGAAATCTGAGTCATGAAACTCAGCCTGTGCCTTTTTTTGATTAACATTGACATCAGTAAAAGAGTGATGACTAATGTAACTGGATACAATAAGCATCTGATAACCTTCTCTGCTTTTTTTTTTCTAATATGTTGAGTCTACAAGGAGAAGAGGGATACTGAGAAACTGAACATTTCAGTAAATGAAACATTGCACTGGAGCACTAAACCCGTACACTTAGTAGTAAGCTACATTCAGTCAGTTGAATTTTAAAATCCTTTAAATCAGGGACCTTTGACTTTTCAGAGGTGGCTAAAAATCTGGAAAGGATATTTTAGCATCTTTAATCTTTGTATGGTTTGATTTTCACAGAAGTGTGGTACAGATAGTCCTCAACTTAGAACCGCAATCGAACCCAACATTTCTGTTGTTAAGCAAGACAGTTGTGAAGTTAGTTTTGATCCACTCTATGACCTTTCTTGCCACAGTTGTTAAGTGAATCACTGCAGTTGTTAAGCAAATCTGGCTTCCCCATAGACTTCGCTTGTTAGAAGTTTGCAAAAAGTAATCACGTGACCCCGGGACACTGTAAGCATCATAAATATGAGCCAGTTGCCAAGTGTCTGAATTTTGATCACATGACTATGGGAATGCTGCAGTAGACATAAGCAGGGGTGGGATTCAAATTTCTTAACCGGTTCTGTGGGCATGGCCTAATTTGTGGGTGTGGTTTGGTGGTCAAGTGACTGGGTGGGTGTGGCTTGTATGTAAATATTATAAATATTTATGTAAATATTGAATATTTTTTAAAAAGCAACTTTTACCCCAAATCAGGCAAAGCAGGAAGGCAGATTGAGTTGCTCACACAATCACAGATTCACTCAGAGATTTACCATTCTGCAATCTGCTACCTGAGTCTCCACTAAAAAATAGAAGCTTCAGTCCTAAGGAAGGTTCAGCTCTGCTTTTAGATTAGCTAGAAAAGCAAGAAATCCAAGGATTTCCTGCTTCCTAGCTAATCTAAATCTCTTGGCACAGCAGAACAGCTGATGGTCGCGGGGAGGAAAAATAGCAACTTACCAAACGCAGGCAAGTTTGATGGCGTGTATGCCAGGTAAGGAGTGAGTGGGTGGGGAGGGGAGGAGCGGGGCAGCCAGTGGCGCAATTTGCCGTTTCTCCGAACTGTGCAGAATCGTAACAACCGGTTCTGTAGAACTGGTCCGAACAGGTAGAATCTCACCCCTGGACATAAGTGTGAAAAATGATCATAAGTCACTTTTTTCAATGCTGTTGTAACTGTAACAGTCACTAAACAGACTGTTACAAGTTGAGAACTACCTGTACTACGTACTCGTGGCTTCCTGGTTTATTTTCCCAGGTAAAAACTGTGCTATAGGAATTATCTGTCTTTGGTTTCAAAAGGAGAATCATTCCTATTGTGATCTTACAATTTGTCCCGCCTCCTTACGAAGGATATGAATAAAGAGACTAGCCAGATTTACCAATCTTCCATCTCTGAATTATGCTTCTTTCCACAAATAAAGTGATGGGTCAGCAAAAGCTATTATAGATTAAGGAATAATTATTATAAAAAATTAATTAAGTTGGGACTTGTTCAGCTATGAATTCTTGTGTGGTGAAATTGGAATCTTTCCACTGTTGCAAGAACATTGTTGTGATTTCTGGCATATATTTTATGAATAGTTGCCAGATATAATAATTCATCTCCTGCTCCCCTCCTTTTTAAATTGAATTTGTTTTGGGGAAATATTCAGTGTTGCTCTGTGTAAGCAAAGTAAGATTCTTGACACAGATTAGTAACAACTGAATTCTTCTGTGTGTTTTAGAGCTAGCCATGTATTTGCCCAATAAAAATAAACAAAATCTTTGAACTTATCTCCAACTGAACTTATCAGGGTTCAATTTCCGTCTCATCTCCAATTCACAGTGGGGAATTTTAGATCATGCTGTATAGTCTAGTTCAGTGGTTCCCAAACTTTTTCAGTCCACCGCCCCCTTGATGCTACAAACCCATCCTCAGTGCCCCCCCACCCAGGAGTGGGATTCAAATTTCTGTGGGCATGGCCTAATTTGAGGGTGTGGCTTGCTGGTCACATGACCGGGTAGGTGTGGTTTGGTGGGCATGTGACTGGGTGGCCGTGGTTTGGTGACTGGCAAACTAAATACAAGTGGTCCTCACTTAATGGCTGGTTGTTCAGCAAGTGTTCTAATTTATGACTGGCCTCCCCAGAGCTACTTGACCTGTTTTTGGAGTTTTGACAGCCATGCACACACATACACACACACTCCCTTCCAACCCTGCTGGAGCAGGTCATTAGACTAGAATCGGCAAAGCATCTCTGATTAGATTCTAGTAGTGAATAGAATCTAATCAGAGATGCTTTGCCGATTCTTGTTGATTTGTTTTATTTGTATTTCTTTATGTTGCTGAATTGAATTGACATGTGGGTCCCTTCTTGTGCACAACCCAGAAGATTTTGTTATTCTTTGCAGCAAAAATTACCGACCTCTGGCTTTGCTCTACTTTTCAAATGTGCCGGCACTGCCGTGTTCTAGGTGCTGGCCCTGCAGGTCCATTCCATTGAGCCCGCTGCACCGGAGGGACCTGCCCAAACAAGTCTGAGCAGAACAGTGCACCAAGTCAATGGGATGAGTCTGAGAGAGGGAAAGAGAGAGAGAGAAAAGAAAGAGAGAGAGAAAGAGAGAAGGAAGAAAAGAAAGAGAAAGGGGAAAGAAAGAAAAAAGGGACAAAGAAAGAGGGGGGGATGGAAGGAAGGGACAGAAAGAAAAAGAAATAAAGAAGGAGGGAGGGAGGGAGGGAGGAGAAATAGAATGAGATATCTATTCTAGTCCAATCACCTGCTCCAGTAGGGTTAGAAGGGAATGTGTGTATGTGTGTTCTCCTTGTAATTTACCAGTACATTTTGGTTTTGCCTTCTTCGGAATTGGCACTATAATTAATTGGGGAAAAGTAATTTTTTAGGGTGGAGGTCTGGTCCAATGGATCCTGTTTAAAGCCTCAACAAAATTTGTGAGCTTCCTGATAGTCTTGACCATGTTTCGTTCACAAAACCTTTAATAGAAGCCAAAGATATTTCAATGTGCTGGCAAAGATGTTTCAGTGTGGAAAAGGGCCTCAGCCTAAACTTGGCCTCATTTCAATCTGATGCATCAGGTGTCGTCCCCCCGCTCTCCTTCTCCCTCCCTCCCTCCCAGACTGGCTTTGCTCTACTTTCCTGATGTGCCTGTGGAGCTGGCGCCTCGAAAATGGATGGGATGGATGGATAGACAGAGACAGAGAGGTAGGTAGGTAGGTAGGTAATATTGATAGGTAGGTATATATATTGATAGGTCGGTAGGTAGGCAGGCAAGCAGTCAGGAAGACAGACAGGCCTACCTTTTGGCTGGCTGGCTGGCTGGCTGGCTGGCTGGCTGGCTGGCTGGATGGATGGATGGATAGATGGATGGATAGATGGATGGATAGATGGATGGATAGATGGATGGATAGATAGATTGGTAGATAGGTAGGAAGGCTTTGACCACATGCCCAATATCCAGGATCCCGCTCAACCAAGCCTGCCTCTCTTTGTAATTGCTGTGCCTGACAGCAAGTTCACAGCCTGCCCCTCCCACCAGGGATCAGCCTCCCAAGTGCCCCCCCTCCCAGACACTCGCATCATAGAGGGCGGTGCTATTCTCTGCTTCCTGGAGCCAGTACAGGATAGGGTTGAGGAAATCCATGGCAGCCCATGGTGTAGTGTTGGAAAAGTCGAGCAAAGCCCTGCTACCACCACTGCATTTGAGGCGCCACCCCGCAGGCACTTCGGGAAACATTGACTCCGGCACCGGTGCCTCAATGGGTGAACCTGAATGCCTCCCTACCGCCTCTTAGCACCCCTCTGCTGGCCCCCTTGGAGACACTAAGAGGTGGCAAGGGGGCAGCGCGTTGAACATGGCGGCACATAACGTGCCACCGCTTCCGCATTGGAGTGGTGCTAGTCAATGGGTGAACCTGCAGGGCCAGTTCCTTGAATGCCCCTCTGCCACCTCTTAGCGTCCCCAAGGGGGCCAGCAGAGGGGCACTAAGAGGCGGCAGGGGGCAGCGCGTCAAACGCGGCTGCAGCGGCATTCGAGGTGCCGGGTCTGGAGCGGTGCTAGTCAATGGCTGAACCTGCAGGGCCGGCGCCTCAAACGCCCCCCTGTTGCCTCTTAGCACCCCCCTGCCAGCCCCCTTGCCTCTTAGCGCTCCCCTAAAGCATCCCACCATCCCCAGGGGGCAGTACCGCCCACTTTGGGAACCACTAGTCTAGTTTATGGAAAGTGTTTGCAATTTCTGTGCAGTAATTCACCCTGTTGTTGTTCTTGTTACTCTATACCTTTGGACAGTTTAGCAATAAACTTTATTTGCTGAGATTGTCCTTTCTTAAGAATTTTTTTAGTGTCATGAGAATCTGCACAGATAGGGAAACTTCACTACTATACCAAATCAGCTTTCTGAGAAAATGTTAAAGGGTGAGGAGAAGTATGTGCTTTTACAACTGAGTAAAGTTTTAGTTAGAAACATAGCCTTCTGAAATAGGATTTAAGCAAGTTATTATGAGCGAGAGAGATCATGATAAGTGCTAAATGCCGTAGAAATGATTGACACATCACAGCCCCGCAAAACTCTCTTCCTGGTGAACATTGGACAAAGAAGCTGTAAGTAAATTCTGATAGTTGGATCTACAAAAATCTGAAAAGAAAATAAGCTTTCTTCTTACATTTAGCTTTTTACAGAAAATAAGAAAATAAGCTTTCTTCTTACATTTAGCTTTTTACGGCTACCCACTGACTGCAAAATATTCATATGATTTACTTTCTTCGTGAAAAGATAATGCATGATTCAAACTAACAGGGATTTTGGGAGGGGTATGTGTTTAATATTTTGCACTAAGTGGACAGGTTTAAAATTATCCACAGGTTCACCAAATTAAGAATAGAAAGCAGGGTTGTCTTCTTATCTAGCTGTTTTATAGCTGATACTTTTCTTCAACCATATAATAAAGTATTGCTTAGTTCACCAGTTATCTTTTATATTTAAATTAATTACAGGTATAATGGATGAAGAGTATGAAGTTTGCTGTTCAGTCATTGTCTTTGATTATTTTGTCTTACCACAAAAAAGGAATAATAATAAAACTTGCATAAGGCATTTTCTATTGTGATGTAAATACAAAGAACCACTTGCACTAAAAATAGCTTTGGTTCAAAGGTGCATCTGCATTACTCAATCACTACATGGTCAACATCAAGCAATTGCTAACATGCTGAGTGGGTTATTACATGTAACCCCATATAATATTTAAATAATAATATAGCATGTCTCCCATTACCTCTTATGCCTCTCAGTAGGATCAACTCATACATCTTTCTGCTAATAAGCATACAGTAATTACATTCAAGCAATGTAATGGCATGAATTAAATCTTTTCTCTAATTGATGAGGTATAACACACAGCTGGGGTTATATATACATAGATCTCAGCTAGGCACATGAAAGAATCCTGCACTGTGTATATTTTTCAATAGGCATTACAAACATTTACCATTCACATGAAACCATTAGAATCCACATTGTATCTAAGAATAAATACAAGTTCCTGACATAAGACATAAAGTAGGAAAATGTCTGTACTGTACCTTATGTTAAAAATTTTAAATGCATAAATGTTCCCTGGGTGAAAAGTTTTATATTGTTGAAGCTGGGGAATCTGTTATACTGTATATGGCTACAGTTTGTGGTCAAAAATTTGCTTACATATCAACCTTCTAGATTCATGAGAAATTGCAAAGAAGGAATGATTTAGGTATAATGATTCGATTTAAAAAGAATCTTTTAATAACAATTTGATTTAAAAAGGACCTTACCTTTCAAAGTTAAAACATCAAAAAAGAAATTGGTTCAAGAGGCTAAAAGATTATAATAGGGTGTAGAAAATTTAGGAATTGATTAATCAGAATACAGAATAACATAGTTGGAAGGGACCCAGGGGTGGTATTCAGCAGGTTCTGACCAGTTCTGGAGAACCAGTAGCAGAAATTTTGAGTAGTTTGGAGAACCGGCAAATACCAACTCTGACTGCCCCTGCCCCTGTATTATCTGCCTCCCATCGAGTCCCAGGTGATCGGCTGGGTCTTCTTTTGTTGCCCTGCACAGGAGAACGGAGCTGGAAAGCACGTTGGTGGGGTGGGGAGGGATTTTGGGGATTTTGCAGTATCTTTCCCCTGACACCCACCAAGCCACGACCACCGAGCCATGCCCACAGAACAGGTAGTGAAAAAATTTGAATCCCATCACTGGAAGGGACCTTGGAGGTCTTCTAGTCCAATCCCCTGCTCAGGCAGGAAAAATTATACCATATCTGACAAATGGATATCATTTCAGACAAATTGATATCATTTCAGGCAAATCATTTTTGCCCGTGATAGATTTTTCACCTACATGTTTTTAGTAACTGGGTGAACATTATTTGGAAGGGTCAGCAAGCATTTCCAGAATTACTTAACAGCCAGTTTGGTGTAGTAATTTAAGATTCTGGTATAGAAACCAGAGAACTGAATTCTTGTCCCACCTTAGGTACGAAAGCCAACTGGTTGACTTTGGGTCAGTCACTCTCTCTCAGTCCAACTCACCTAACAGGGTCTTTGTTGTAGGGATAATAGGAGGGGAAAGGAGAATTTTCTATTATTATTATTTTTAATTAAACATTAAAAAAATCAAAGTTTACATAAACAGTGTGTTGTCTGGGTACAGTTGATTTTGGGAAATAATACCAGTGACATTCATAACAATAACAATCACATAATGATAATAATATTTGCTTATCCATTTTAGTCAAGCTTTCTTATATAATTAATCATTCTCTTAAACTTTTAAATTTCTGTTTCTGTTAATTAGCCATTGATAAAACAAATCTCATGTTGAAAAATATTCTGTTTCTTTGGAGGAGGAAGGAGAATTTTGTATGTTCACTGCTTTGGGGTTATTTATAAAGTAATAAAGGCAGGATAAAAATAAATTTAAAAATTACAGAATCCTTAATAGGCTATCGTTACCAGTACTTGAAGTACTGTTTCCTCCTATTTTGTACTATCCCAATGCAACTCTCTTATTTATTTGCTTTATCCTGCCTTTGTTACTTTAGAAATATCTCAAGGCAACTAAAATACTTAATACTCCTTCCTTCTCCTTGACCTTATCTTGATTTTCATTCCACAACTGCATATGAACTACCTGACTATAAAAGACTCTTTTACATGATATTGTGACTGTGTTAGCATATATGAACACCAAGAAGGAATTTTTTCTTAATGTCCTTTGAGAGGTAGATTGTAAGGATAGCTGTAGAAGGTTCTTTATTTTAATGTTGTTCTGTCACTGGACCTTTTAAAAGGCCTCTTTTTAACTAAACACATAGAAATGTGCATTAGTGAGAAAAGTTACAAGTAGGACATGAAGTACATTCATGAACAGTGTTAAACTTGAATAGTTTGCCAGAAATGATACATTACTTATGTCAAAGAATTTTCCTACAGAGATTAATAAACCAGTTTATCTGCAGTAACAGGGTTTTGCCTTATTTGTCTCTCATGCTTTATGTGCTACTTCATCTGCTCTTGTTTTATGACAAATTACTGTTGGCCTGCATCGCGAGAACGAAAATTTGCTTGCTCCCCATCATGTTTTCTTAACTTTGCTGCTCAAAATAATATCCCTAATGATCTTTGTAAATATCTGTGTTGGGTGGCTATTTCAAAACACAGAGGATGTTGAATTAATTTTTACTTAATTGCGAGTCTTGATTCCCCTTTGTTCAAACAGCAAAATGATATATGTCTTCAATTTAAAAATTTACTTACCAATTCCTAGCTTGCTTTCCTTATTCATTTTCAACCATTTATGGCCAAGTTATGTATTGTTTGTGAAAATGAATTTCTAGTGAAAGCTGGTCTCACCTTCTTCCCAATGGTTTCACACTACTCTTGTTTACCATCATCAAGCAAAGTAGTTCTGTCAATGAGTATACAGGTAATCCTCGACTTATGACCCAAACTGAGCCTAAAATTTCTGTTCTTTAGTGAGACATCTGTTAAATGAGCTTTGCTTCATTTTATGACCTTTCTTGACACAGTTGTTAAGTGAATTACTGCAGTTGTTAAGATAGTAACACAGTTAAGTGAATTTGGCTTCCCTATTGAATTTGCTTGTTAGAAGGTCATAAAAGGGGATCATATGACTCTAGGACACTGAAATGGTCATAAATATGAGTCAGTTGCCAAGGATCTCAATTTTGATCTCGTGTCCATGGGGATACCACAAGTGTGAAAAATGGTCATAGGTCATTTTTTTCAGTGCTGTTGTAACTTTGAACAGTCACTTAGCGAACCATTGTAAATTGAGGCCTACCTGTAGTTTTCTTCACCCCTGATGCAAGCTTTCTGATAACTTAGGAAATGAGCCTCAGTGTTCTGAGGTAATAGATTTATGCAGAAGTTTCTTTCACTGTAAAATGGATCCTGATCATATGCTTAGTGTATAAAAATACAACAATTGAAGGCCTCTGGTTTCTGAGGAAGCTCCCTTGGTTCCTTTGGTTACCAACCCCAAATAAATAAATGAAAGGAAGTTGTATAGTCAGATAACTGGTTTTGCTGGTTTGGTATTTGTGTGGATGGAAAAAGGATTTTTTCCTAGCATTCTTGACTTCATTACCAAAGGATAAGACTTATGGACCAGGAGAGAAATCCTTTCTGCATTATAACTGCAGTCTATTTTGAGAACAAATTTTCCTTGTTTCTTTCCCTTTTTGAAGTTGTAAATTGTTAAATCTGTGAATTGCTAGGAATGGCATTTTATAATAAGGTACTGTCAGTGTCTGTTCTATGTAGAAGATTCCCTCCTACCTTTTATACTTTACATATACTATATATATATATATATATATATATATATATATATATATATATATATGCGTGTGTGTGTGTGTGTGTGTGTGTGTGTGTGTGTGTGTGTTATTCAGCTTTGTTGGGTATTTTCCCACGTCATTATAGTTGTGCTTTTAAAGTTGTAGCAACGTTTCAGCAGAATCTCATCTGCCATCATCAGGCTTCTGTATTGGGTTCCTCTGTGAGTCAGACTTTTACAGTTGTTTCAGTAAAAGTCTGACTCACAGACGAACCCAATACAGAAGCCTGATCATGGCAGATGAGATTCTGCTGAAACGTTGCTACAACTTTAAAAGCACAACTATAATGACGTGGGAAAATACCCGAACAAAGCTGAATAACATACATGTAAGTACCTGCGAAAACTTAAGAAAACAAATATATATATATATATATTTTGAAATGTATATATTTCAATAAATGTTCTATAATAATAACAGCCTCTTAACTTTTCGTAACAGAATACCGACTTTGTAGTTTATACTTAAAGAGTTATAAATAGAATACCAGGTTGATTTCCTCTGCTTAGGAATAATCTTTTTATATGCTTAATACTGAATGCTGGCTGCAGATACCTCCTCTGATACCTATTAAAATTTAAATTTGAGTCACTTTAAAGAAGAAAGACTAATGTGAAGATTTTTCTGCTTGGGTTTAATAGCAAGGGAAAGGCCATGAAAAGGCTTTAGATGGTTAGCCTTCACTGACATTAGCTCTCTATTTTCATCTTAAATTTTGTTAACGAGGCTGCTTATATTATTGGGGCATAACCAAGGGAGTGAAATTGATGGGAAAATGTGTTCATTGAGGATAGTGGGAAAGATGCGACATCGGTTACCGCTGTGCAGTTGGTGGTTGTCTGGCCTATTTAGAAACAACTGATGCTAATTGTACATAATCCTTTCCTTAGGAATCAGTTGGTCCAGCTGCCAATAAGCATTGTTTACGATATTTATCACTTATAGCTGAATGCACAGCAAAAGCTTTCTGCTAATCCAATTCTCTGCTCATTCTTGGGAGAATGCAAAGCTTTATAAAGAATTGGGTCTTTCCAAGTTCCATAATAGCAATGCTCAAAGGATAACAGAAGGGGACCTGTGGGAGTTCACTAAAATTTGAGCTTGATCCTGGTAACATCTGGACACATCTACATAGATTTTGGGGCCATAATATGGAAGCAATATGACATTGGCTACTTTTTTTTTTTCAACTTTGAGGTTTAGCCAATAGGTTTGGATTTCCTGAATATCCCCATCCAACTGGTATGCAAGTCTCATAGGTTTTGAGCTCAACCAAAGCAGGTTACAGTTTGGATGGGAAATCACCAGGAAATCTGAAGAACATAGGCTAGAGTAGGAAGTGAAGAAAAATCCTGGAAGAAGGCAGTATGAAAGCACTTGCTTAACATGCCAAGAAAACTGGATGAACATATCCATATAAGGCATGAAGAATGAACTTGGACTAAAAGGTGACCTTACTTTTTAACCCAGAAAATGTTGGTTGCTTTTTGTTCAGTCTTGAATGGTAAAAAGAGCAAAAAGAGAATTTTATTATAGTCACAGACCACACATACAGATTAAGACACATTAAAAGATAAAATAAAAACAAAATAGGATAAGCATTCATTTATTTATTAAATTTACATGCAGCCCATGTAAATCACTGTTGAAGTGACCCTGGTGGCATATAATAGAAACATGTTACAATTGGCAAGGAGCTCACTGGTGGGCATTCAAAATATGTCTAATTTTACTGGCAGTACAAGAAAATTTGCCAGTGTTCAAGGAAATTAAATTATACTGATTTGATGACAATTATACATTTTTTTAAAAACACCAGACATTCTCTGATGTTTTACTAGATAAAAAGTTATAAAGCTGGTTCTAGGATCCTTATAGAGAGTACCAAAAAGATGATTAATGTTGTTTCTGGGTCTGCCATAAAGTTTGATAATTTACATACTTTGCAGTTGGGCCTCTTCTTACATCTAAACATTTTTCAAATATTTACTTAGTTAGATGATATTAGACACTTTTAAGGCAGAAATCAATGTCTCTATCTTGTCTACCCTTTTAGGAATGCTAAATATTTGTTGCTGTACTGAACCTTTGGTTTATATGATTCTTCTAACAATTCTAACAGAAACTATATATAAAGAGAGGAGTCTTCAGCATAGTCAGATTGGAATAGCTTTATTCCATATGTGTATTTTTACAGAAGTTGAAAATGTCACTTTCATAACCTTAGTATTAGCTCTGAAATACCTACATTTATATGAAAAGGGGCATTTAATTATGTTTCAAATGCAGATTGGGCTAAACATTGTTTTTTTGTTTTGTTTTCCTGATTTTGGGCTTGTAGAAATTTCCCTGTTTCTCCTTCCCCTCTCCTCAAGTATGATAACAATCTAAAAGTTGAAAAAAAAGACTTGACTCGCAAAAGAATGTCAGCTTTGATCACTGATGTATGTCATTTCAGAGCAACTGGCCATGACCCCAATGGCCAAAATCATTGTAACTGCTTAGGTAAATATTGAGATGTACTATTATTTCTTGAATTCAGTTTGTATCAGTTCTTTTTTTTTTTACTTTTTCCATAGGAAAAACCCCACCACCACCTTGTATGTTTCTATAACCCTTCTCAGCTTAATTATATGTCACGGTCAAACATTTAAAAACCAAGAGGTTTCTAAATTAGGCTGAATGTCTATGGAGACTGAATGTCTATGGTGATTCTAAGTCATCCAGGTCATGGTT
The DNA here is from genome assembly GCF_049901715.1 of Pseudonaja textilis. Lineage (NCBI taxonomy): Eukaryota > Metazoa > Chordata > Lepidosauria > Squamata > Elapidae > Pseudonaja > Pseudonaja textilis. Next base: position 252,423,203 of record NC_141990.1, on the reverse strand, counting down.
GTCCCAAAGGTGCTTTTTCAAGAGGCAACAATTTTGAAGCTTCTTGGATGAAAAGTGAAAGGCCTTCAAAGAAAAACCAGAAAATCCAGTTGTGTCTTGAAAAAAGCACCTTTAGGCTGGGTTGCATTCTCCTCTATTGACTGAGTTGACAAATTTGTTAATGAGTTAATTATAAATTTGCCCCACCATCCTCTTTTAAAATCTTCTAATCTGTTTTGGTCTTTTATCTTCCACAATTAGAATTTTACCAGGCTTTTGTTGACCAAGAATAAAGTATCATCTTAAGATGATGTGTATCCTCTTTCTATTTCCTTTGGTGTGTAATATATAAGCTTCAGGCTGTATTATAGAGATAATTTATAGTTTTTGTGTCCTTTGGGAAGGCCAGTTATTTCAAACTTAAACGCTGCTATCTATCAGGCTGAAACTTTTGAAACCTCTCTGTCTGTCCAGCTACAAAATTCTTAGCCTTCCTAATAAGGTCTTCTCAATCCAGCCAGTTTTAAGACAAACAGTATATAACATGGTTTGGGTTTTCTTGCCTAAAATCCAGACATATGTAATGTCAGCGGCAGATATGTGGAAGGTTTTAATGAGAAATTCCCTTATGAGGATAAATTTCTAGATATAAAGGGGAGGGGGCGGGTAAGTGGGAAAGGTGGAATACAAAAGGAAGAGAATGAAAACTATCATAGTGAATTCCAAGTCAATTCAATCAACCTAGCTAAACTAGCTACTTTTTTGTTTTAACGTATGTTCACAATTCATGCAAAGAGGATTGTTGGAGAGAGAGATAATCTGGGACTTGTGTTTTGAAGATATTATGTAGGGAAGGCTGGCTGTCTTTCTTTCGTTCTTCTTTGGGAGAACTGAAATGCAGGAACTTCCCTGGAAAGCTCTAAGTACCCAAAGTATGTCCAGAAATACAGGCAACTACTGTACATTGATCTATTTTTGTATATTGACACACATCTAACATACATGTGTATCTGTTCTGAAAGCTTCCAGATACCATTTTTACTCTGATGACTGAAACCTAGATTTTTAGAGAAAAATCCCACAGTCTGTTCCTTGTTCTTATCACATAACATATTATATTACAGTAAAAGGAAAAGACTTGTATAAGTTTATCTTTTTCTAATTGAAATTAGGGCAAGCAAGTATGTTTTTTTTAATTGATAGCACTTCAAACAGAATGATGCTATTTTTCTTCTGCAGGTCCTCCTCAGGAATAATCATCAAACACTTTAACTTTCTTTTACACCTTTCTTTTTCAGTTTATTTCCTAAAATAAACAATTTCTTCTCACTTTTCTCAAATTATTCCATTGCAAGCTATTGTCACCCCTGTTCTTTGAAAGGAAATAAAGAAGTAAAATAATTGACTTACACATGAATGGATACAGTTTGGGAAGCTTTCCACAGCCTGGGCTCACAATATGATTTGGGAACATTTGCCAAACCTGGAGAACTTACTAACCTTTTTCATGGCTTTATTTCTTTTTCAGCCCCTCTTACTATTATGTTGAAACCACTTCAGTTTGTAATTGAGAAGTCTGCTAGATATTTATAACATTTAGAAAAGTCTGAACAGAAGCTAGACAAAAAGGTCATGATGGACAACTAATTTAGAAAGTTATCAGTTAGTAGATGACTTGTTTTAATTGACATCTCTGAAACAGATGGCCAAAGACAAAGTGATTTGATTACTTCTTTTCTATCTTTTGGGATTAATTTAGCACTTTGTTATTTTAAAACTTGTTTGACATACCTAATACAACCTAAATCTAAAAAGATTTATGACTGCAACATTGTTCTTTGATGTCAGCTTGAGAAACACACAACATGTATCAAATTATGAATCTAATGGATACAAAGCATAAAAAGTGTAACTGCATCAGTAGAACTGATGCCACTTACATATGGTGGAGGGTTTTGTTTCGATCATTAAATGTGTGTCATTATGTAACATTTAGCCATCCCTTGCTTTTCACTAACCTAGTTTTGTAAGTATAACCAAACAATATAAACACACACACACACACACACACACACGCGCGCCTTTCCAAGGATTCAACTTTGCCGTGATTTCCTGAATATTAAGTTAGCATTACAGTGATCACATGCAATTACAATATTGAGGAATTGCATTCTTACTTTCATGTTTCAAGGAGTACCACCTGATTAATTACATGTGGGTTAGAACATTAACTAGTCTTGGTCCTTTTTCTTACTTAGGTGGGGGATTTCCAGGGAATACCAGGGCTGTAAATATGTATGTATGTATGTGTGTATGTGTATATGTATATGTATATGTATGAAAGCCTGACTCACAGACGAACACAATACACAAGCCTAATGATGGCAGATGAGATTCTGCCGAAACGTCGCTACAACTTTAAAAGCACAACTATAATGACGTGGGAAAATACCCGAACAAAGCTGAATACCATACATATAAATACCCATGAAAACTTAAGAAAACACACATACACACAGAGAGATACACACACACACACGCAATGGCAAACTACTGTGGCCAAGATAGTTCCTGTGAAGTCACCCAAAGTTGATTTGAATGGAAACTGATGTTTCACCATGTTACAAGGAACATTGTAATACTGAAGATGATAGACTTCCTCTTTTGGATGGCATGTATGACAGTTTGAAGCCTGGTTTGGAACTGAACATCCCACTTTGATCAAATGACTTCCCTGGGTTACATTTTATAAAGGCTTCAAACTCTTTCCCAACACCTGATTGTCTTCCAGACTTACCACAATGTGTTGGCCTTGACTTCCAAAAATCTTAAATGATTCATACAAATGCTTCAGTGTGCACATCTGTATTTTGATAAATTCTGTGGGATTTCCTTAAATGGTTAACATCCCCACTTATTATGCAAAATGGGTTATATCCATAACTTATCATAGTGGGATTGAAAGAATTCTCCTCTAAAACTTGCATTTGATGGGATTTATAATCCAACATCTTTGGAAGATGTCAGATTGAGAAAGAGTGGTGTTTTTAAAACATAGATGGATATTTTCATTCCTCTAGTAGCCTTTATTATTTTACTCTAAGATTAGGTTATGCATGAGAGTTGTGTCCAACCTGCAACCCATGGGACTGCATATTTCCTTGCATGGCTAGTAATGGGGCCCCACTAAATCATAGCCATTTAACATTATCATGTGATTCAGATGATTAATATAGTTAATGTATATACGTTAACTATATTATGTTTCTTCACTTTATGAGGAACATTGTAATACTGAAGATGATAAGACTTCCTGCTTATGAACTTTTAGATGACATGTATGAGATTTTAATGCAAATGACTTTTAGACAAAGATGAGCAACTGGATTCATATATCACTTAAAGGAAATTCTTAGCATTAATAGCATTAAGATTATGTTCAGAATGGTATTTACATAGAAAAATAGGTTCAACTTCAAGTAATCAGAGTCACCTTGTAGGGGAGATAGGTGGCATAAAACTTTAATTAATAATATTGTATATGTATTAGAAGCATTTGGATGACTCTTAATATTACTATTGATATCGCTGAGCATATTGATAAAATATGAGCATTTTTAACTAATTGGGTTCAGTGACAGTTTTAAGTGTTTAAATATGGCTGTATTTAGCATGCGTTAAAAAAAGACAGTGTTATGACTTTGAACAACAGCATAGACTTTTCCAGTTCTTGAATGGGGTTTCTACTGATTATTGAATTGATGTCATTAGAGTGATCATAATCTCTTTGCATTGGGAAAATACCATATCCATTTTTATTACACAACTTTCTGACTCAGGGCCTTTTGGGGGGAAGATTGTGTATTGGATAAAAATAGCCCCTCATTGATAGATTGGTGCCTCTAGTGATAAGAAAATAAGTTAAATGCTAGCCCCAGGCACTTATAACACACAGTGGTACTTTGGTACTTAACTGCTTTGAAACTCGGTACTCTACACATTTTGTTGTGACATTTTGTCCTGCTACTGATCATTTGATTGGTACTTAATGCATAAATTAAAACTTGTCAATGTTGGCTGTCTTGTGACTCACTAGATCAGGGGTGATGTATCATGATTTTTTCCCTTTCGCTAAAATGGGTGTGGGCGTGGCCAGCATGTGATACATCTGGCCTGCGAGCGATGAGTTTGACACCCCTGCACTAGATTATTCCTTATGGGGAAATATTGTTAGTACTTATCGGTTTTGGTACTCATTGCACTTCCCAGAACCAATTAATATGAGTACTGAGGTACCATTTTAATCCTTCAGAGAATGCCCATTTGCTAAGGCAGATGCCAAGTAACAAACAAGAATTTTGGGTAGTTAAGTTCTGGCGTTCTCTGAGATTGATTGCTTTCCTGAAGATACTTCATAACTAGGTAAGATAACATCAGTACATGAGAGATGGATTCTGTTCCTTGTTCATATATAGTGCGGTACAATCTTGGGATGGGATGATTTCTTCCTTGACGTTTCTTGATTAGGATATTCTTTCTTCCTGGGTAGTTTATCTGGTGTTATTTCTTGATTATTTCCTCCAACACCAAAGTTCAAAATATATTGTGCATTTTGTAGAACATAATACATGCTGGCTATCACCAACTGAAGTGGCCACTTAATGTTAAACACTATCACTCTCCTGCCACTGGGGAACACACTGTTGTAAACAAGAAAATTATGCTGTTCTGCTGATAGTTTCAAGTGTGGGATGAGTACAGCAAACTAAAGCAAGGTTCTATCCATTTAGGAAATAAGGACAAAGCAGATTTAATGAATATATATAAAATATAATATAATAGATATAATAGGATATATAAAATCCTATTATTGAAAAAGAAATCTAGCTTAATATACCGAAACAAAATAAACTCGTTGCCCCCCATTTTTAAAGAACATTGTGGACTTTTGATTAAGATGTTAGACCAGTATTGAAGAGGCCACATTCAAATATTCTAATTGATCACAGAATTTAGGTGACCTTAGTCATTATATCTTATTCCAACCAATCTGATTGTATGATATCTATCAAGCAAAAATGAAGGGAGATTCCTACATGCAAAGCCTTGAGCTTTGAGAGTAAGGTTAAAATAGAAATTTAACAAATAAACAGATCATGCCTTTTTTACATAACGTTTGGTGCTTCTGTCCTTTTACATTTTTGTTGTAATGGTTTGAAGGTACAAAATTATGACTTTCCTAGGTATATTACCCCCCCCCCCCATTATTTTTTTTGATGTTTTGTGAACTTTAACAAGAGCTCAGGATTATACTTGAAGCAGACTTGAAAGAAAAGGAGGGAACAGAGGTATTGGGGTCATATGGGACTTGTATTCAGTGGGTGTGCAAAAGTAGCAAGGCATTCCTTATCTTGTGTAAGAAGATCTGACCAGAGTGAATGGTGACCTCCACTAAAATTAACTACCAAGGTTCACATGCTGGAATATATTTTGCCCTTTGCTGTGTCTTCTTTGACAGAGAACAGCAAGCTGTATCGGCAAAGTCTGCTCTATCTTCATTTTAGAGATTATGCCAGTAAATATGAATTTCCGAATTCCAGTTTATGAAAGAAGTAAAATTTCCTATGATCAGTATAAAAGAGTAAGCAATTATGTTTTGTTATTCATTACTGCTGTGCTATTGTCTACACAGTTTGATTGGTCTTAGAGTTTGTATCTTAATTTAATGGTTTTTGGTATTTGATTTTACAGATGCTTCCTTTGTTTACAGTGTGATAGTTAAGGCTAGAACAGCATTTAAAATGTATAAAATGTTAAAGGTCAAGGATATAATTATTCAAGTTGGTGTTTTTCTGTTATTGATCCAAGATGTTTGCTTCAGCTATTTCTATATTTCAGTAACAATCTTTATAAATGTTTGATTATTTGGTAAGAATACACATGCGTCTTAGATATACATAACTTTTTTAAAATTTAAATATTATTGATATCTTTGAATTATACTTATTTTACAGTGAATGCAAGTTGTAAACTTAGAAAAGATTGCAGGATTTAGAAACACAGAAAAGTCAAGGTTTGTATTAAGAATGTCAATATGCAAGTATTTTGAGAGGAAGAGAAATGTGCTTTCTGAGGTGATATGATTACATTAAAAGGTTCCTGTTTTATTGGAGTTAAGTTATAATCTGCCAGAGTAATTATTAGTTTTGTAAGAGGCCATCAGTATAAAAGCTGGAAATCAGTGTATCAAATGCTTGTATTAACTAAATACCTAGGAATCTCTTTTAACTCATAGAAACCATAGAAATAAGCTGATCCAATTTAGCAAATAAAACATTACCTAGATTTTTTTTTATCATTCATCCACAGTTGCTAACTTTTACATGTATAAACGATGCTAACTTTTATCTTTGAATCACTATAGTACTTTTACTAGGTATTTTACTTAATTTGAATTAATTAAAATTAATTAGGAAAAAATAGGAATCAAAAGCAGTAACTACGGTGGTAAAAATACCTTTAATTCTTATTTTGCACTTGGTTGGATTGTGACGAACAACAAATGTGAATGTTCTTGTGAGGTTCATCTCAGCCTGCTGATGCTAAGTTTAAATATGTGTGAATATATAAAAATAATCTCTGGTGGTTTTGGATAACAAGATCAGACGCAGGAAATTTTAGCAAATGTAAGGATGCAGAGGGGGATTTTTCTTCTGACTGATTTCAAAAGCTAGTAAGAAGCAACATATTCTTTGGCAGATATAATTATGATGTTTGCAACCAAAAATATACCATTCAGCTGTTACTGTAGTGTCCTCCTAAGCTATATCACCAGAGACAGATTCATTTTCAAAATTGTATGTTCAGAGGAGCAGCAGAAAGATACATGCTTTGTAAGTTAATGGACAATGAAACAAGTGCAGTGAGGAAACTTGGCATGTTGTTTTGTGTGAACACAAAGTTTTCTGAGATTTTTTAAAGTAACTTTTCTGCTGCCTTTGTTATTTTTAAGGGGTCAAAGTATGTTTGAGGTTTTTATGTAGATGTTGTCATGAGCACAATATAGTCATCTGATCAGGGGTGGGATTCCACCGGTATAACAACTGGTTCAATGATTGAGCACCCTGCGTGCTCAAATATAAAAAGCTCAAATACTTACCTTCTACAGCAGACCCTGTGAATAAAACAGCTGAGGCGTGGCAAACTGCGTGAATCAGTTGTGCTCTTAAAAAAGGAAATAAAGCACAGGAAACAGCAGGGTAGTCACAACGAACAGTTTGTTGCCAGCTGATCTTCAGAGCAAGGGGTTTGCCTGAACCAGTCTGAACCAGTAGAATCCCACCCCTGCATCTGATGCTTTAACATTTTGTCCAAATATCTCCTATTCCCAATGCTAGATGGCTTATCTTACTATTTAGTAAGGACATATCTTCATATTAGAGCCCACATCTGAGGACCAACCTACCATTGAAGCAAGATGAAGCCATATCAAACTGATACGTAGGAAACTAGGATTTCCCTCAGAAAATGGAATAAGTTATCATCAGTGTGGATATCCTGTGTTGTGTGGAACAGAATGTTAAGGGAGAACAATGACCTTCAGAGGTCAATTGGCCCATGGCAGTTAGATAGGGAGTGATTTCTCCCACAGAACTTATGCTTCCAGTTCTGATTTGGCTGCTAAGGAGAACATACCCTTTCCCCAAAAACTGTTTGCTTGTTCCCCAGCTGTGGGAACATCAATGTTCTGGAAGGCTTTCCATAAGGCTTGACACTGTGGCTTCCTGATATTACTGCCATAACCAAGAAAGAGAGTGAATGTCTAGTCATGGTCACACCATCAGGTCCTCCAAAATGAAGACCAGACAATGGAAAGGATAGTCTCTTTTTATGCCTGCTTCTTTCCCCCAGGCCTGGTTGCATTTTTTTCAGGGGTCTTCTGGCAGTTGTTAAATTCAATAGTTAAGAATACCTGTTTCACTCCAAAAGTGAAATCATAGGTCGAAGAACTGATGTTGTTACCTGTACACTATCCCCCTATATGTTACTCTCAGCCCTAAATAATGCTGTTTAAAATGAATTATTCTAGTTTAGTTGCTTGGTTGTTCTTTTTTTTACATTACTGTTAAGAATTTTAACAAAATAACAGTATTGGTTTATATGCGTCACTTGAAAATTTAGTAGAAGCCAGCTGGAGACCTGTTTAAGAATGAGGTGTGTATAAAATGGGGTGAAAGTTTGAATTTGCTTGTAGTCCAGGTTCCATCTCTTATTCTGCTTATTGCATGGGTACGATTTGAATGCATATAACTATGTATTGTACATCTGCAGTACTCCTTGCCATATTGAATTTTTGGTTTTCTACTTTTCATAATAATTTAGTTCTCAACAGTAACACACATATACCTTATGTTGTTACGATACATACATAATAATTTAGTTCTCAACAGTAACACACATATACCTTATGTTGTTACGATACATACATACCTACATACAGATATAATGTTTACAATCTATATATAATATAATATATTATAGAATATTATGTCATCAGATTTCTTGCCTATTTATCAAGTTATTGTAGCTGAAATTTTAGATCAAATAAATTTCGGCTCAAATTAATGAGTTTGTTAGGTTACAAAGCTAAATTTTCTTTCTTGGTAACCCAATTTAAATGGGAACGTTTGCACACAAGCTAGAATTATTTGTGTCTGATGAATACATTAATTAATCTCTCATAGTCTGGGTTCACAAACTATGAGCATTGGTTTGGCAAAGCTTTTGATATCACAACCACTTTTGAGAAGTAGAATTGCATATTTTCCTCACTGTGTTGTTTTTAAGCTTCCTAATTTTAGAAAAGAAATACTTCCTTAGATTTTATTTTATTTTCTTTCAGGCTGTGTTCTGCTTGCATTAACTTTATGAAGAGATCTGTCAAACTCTTGATTGCTCACCTTTAGTGTTTCAGCAGTGAACTGTAAACTGCTGGGTTATATTTGCAAAAGCAGTGTTGATGTGTCACACCCTGAATTCACATCTAAAGTATGAAAAGTGAATGTGAAAGTCTATATATAAAATAACCTTCATGCAACTGTGAGATGCAATTGTTGTAATCTTGTAGCATTTTTCTAGTTCTTAAATATTATTTTTACCATTTTTTTTAAAATGGATGTATTAATACAAAATCAGTCACAACCATGAGATAAATAGGATAGTTTTCTAAACATGTAGTTAATCAGCATGTAAGTGGCACGGCCAGTGAGACCAAAGTGCTGAGAGATGATTTCCCACACCAGATCATTCCCCCCTCCTCTCACTTATCTTTCTAGGCAGTGGTACTTTTTCTTACACTTAGTTCCTGGCACTTCTGAGTTGTCATTGCCTTTAGTTGGGCTTCTGCTACTGTTTTTGTTTTACTCTTTTAAACAAGTGGCCTGCCACATCCTGACAAAGGTATACAGGGTTTTCTTCTCTACTAGTTAAGATAACTCAGTTATCTAATTTTTTAAAAAATTAACTAGTTTTTGCACACTGGCTGGCATTTCTGGATACAATTCTGTCACACATAAATAACCAGAAGCATTTGTTGAGTTCAAAGCACAGAAGACTTTATTATTGCCATATATGCATAAGTATCTAATCAGCTAATGGTCAAAGCTAAATCAGTGCTAGTTAATAGAATTCACAGGAGGAAAATGAATTTTGGTTTCTTGTGACTGTGCAATGATTTCAAAGTGATGACACCTTTAACCCCACCTCCAGCTCAACCTGATTTTTCTAGTTTTTAACACAGTTTGTGAGAGGTATTGACCTTTATCCCATTGACAAATTATCACCCTTCTCTCAAAGTATTTGCTAACCTAAATGAGAATTATGCTATCATCAGAACCATATTGTGATGGAGATAGCACTTGGAGAAAGAAACTATGGGGAGGCAAGTTGTAGATGGGAACTGCTTTTGTCATAGCTAGTAGGGCACATGTTTTATTAGAAAATCTTCTGCTACTATTGCTGGAAAACTTCTGCCTGTAAACCGTAAACTACTGCCTGCTGAGAGATGACAGTTTCTGTAGACACAGACCAACAATGTCATTCATTATACAGCAGCTTCATATGCTGATGAGCTCTGCAAATGATTGGATTTTTGCTCAGAAAGAAATACACAGTTTAAAGAAGGAAATTATTCAAGAAAACCAACCAACCAGATTTCCTCAATCTGTTGTAGTCTTCAACTTCTTTTTTTTGATCTTTTCAGTCCCTTGAAATTTTAGATAGCTTTTGATTCATTAATTAGAGGAAGATGGAAAATTGAAAATCACAGTATTCTGTCACTAACAAACTGAATTGGGAATTATACTATTGAATCTTCTAAGTGTGAAAAGCAAAGGAGTGGAAAGCTTAAGTTACAACGCAGCAAGGAGCCTTCTGTTTATATTCTATAATTGGTTTGATGTATAATGTATCATAAGGAAGCTGGCAATGAATATAAAGTAAGAAATGAAAAATGAAAAATGACCTGGCTAATTCAGTATTCATAATAATGAGCTAGAAAACAAAAATGCAGGATGTATATTTTTCTCCCAGCGTATACAATTTTATCAGATTCAAATAAACATATGGCAATGTTCCTTTCAGCAATGGATTGTACTAATGATCATATTCAAAGATGTCAGGAAAACCCTTTTTCCATACCTTATTTCTAGAACATAGCTGTTTATCATGTATTATCACTAATCTTGTTTCTTTCATTGTTTTGCTTTGGCCAAGCAAAGTAATTAACTATTTATGCATTTACTTTTCTGAAATTTTAACTAAATAGTAAAAGTGCTCCTTACAATTTTTTTTCACTATGATGCTGAAAATTGATGTAAAATGATATGTTAAGAGGACATTTTACACAGTGATAACAGAACAGAACAGAATAGAATACTTCATTGGCCAAGTGTGATTACACACAAGGAATTTGTTTCCGGTATATAAGCTCTCAGCATGCATGCAAAACAACAATGTAATAATTATATATCAAAGTAATATTAATCATAATAATTATACCAATAAGAGAAGGTGGTAGTACAGATGAGAAGGATAAAAGTAATACAGCCATACTATATGGGTAAATATACTTAGATATAAGACTGAACTGTAAAAATGAAGTGTTCAGCAGAGTGACGGCACAAGGAAAAAACTGTCTCTGTGTCTAATTGTTTTGGCATGTAGTATCCTCAAGGGTGGGATTCTACCAGTTCGCCCTATTCGCTAGAACTGGTTGTTAACATTCTAAGCAGTTTGAAAATCCGGTTGTTAGAAGAAATTACTGGCCTAATCCTGTAAGGAAGGCAGGAAGGAAACATTCTGGTGTTGCTTACAGAAACCCTTATTACATTCTTGGCAGGACTAATCTTCCTGTCTCAGGAACTTCTATGGAATTTCCCCCCCCTCCTTTGCTGGTACTTTGCTTGTGTGGAGTGACCATTTAAAGTTACAATGGCACTGTAAAAAGTGACTTATGACCATTTTTCACACTTAGGACTGTTACAGCATCCCCATAGTCATGAGAGGCCAGGAGAGGAGATGCGTGCCTCGATGTGTGTGCTATTGAGTTGGCCACACCCAGCCAATAACATGACCACCAAGCCATGTCCAGCCAGTCACATGACCACCAAGCCATGCCCACCACCTAAGCCACGCCCACAGAACCAGTTGTTAAAATTTTTGAATGCCAACCCTGAGTATCCTGTAGCAGCATCCCACAAGGAGGAGCTGAAACAGTTTATGTTCAGGATGTGAGGGGTCTGTAGATATTTTCACAGCCCGCTTTCTGGCTCATGCAGTATGCAGGCCCTCCCTCAATGGAAGGCAGGCTGGTTGGAACTGTTTATTCTGCAGTCCTAATTATTCGCTGAAATCTGTACCTGTCTTCAGTAATGAGTATAATAATGTAATGAGTAATGGGATATAATATTATAAAAATTAGAAAGGTGGGTCCTATGTACATTATCTTGAGTATTTGGAGAACAAGTGAGATATAAATCTAATAAATAATAAATATTAACTGAATAGAGTGAAACACAACTGAAAACACTGTTCATCTAACTCTTACAACATACTTTTCAAAATAGCAATAGCACTTACACTTATATATCACTCCATAGTGCTTTACAGCATTCTCTGAGCAATTTACAGTCAGACCCCCAATAATCTGGGTCCTCATTTTACCGACCTCAGAAGAATGGAAGGCTGAGTCAACCTCAAGCCTGTCAGGATCGAACTCCAGACTGTGGGCAGAGTTAGCCTGCAGTACTTCATTCTAACCACCTGGGTTTTTCACTGGCTGAGCTCACTGGATAAGGACATGAACAACCACCTCTTATGAATTTTTGTATTTAGAAACACTTTCCATTGTTTACAGTAGGGCTTACTTTCAAATTGTTTTATGAAGATATCTGCCTTTATAATTTCAGAAGTGGAGCAATGTTTTGCATTCCAAATGCCAAGGTACATTTTAACAGTGTTCCAAGGATGTAGGGTTAATGGTCTGAGCTTGAGTTACTTGTTTTTAAGAACTTTGTTTTATGTTTAGTTAAGCAAGTTGGAACATAGTTACTTCAAATAGAAATCAGATAGCCATGTACATTTTTGTGTCTATGCAAATGTGTATATGTGTACACCCTCTCTGGAAATATTAACAGAGGAGAGATTGTCAAGACTTTTTAAGCTATTTGGGGGAGGAGGAAACACTTTGCATATTACAAATCTTACTCTGAATAGCCCTTTTACAACTATTGACAACCTGGTGCTATGTGGTAGTGCTAATGTAATTTACATTTCTTGTTAACTGCAATTTAAAAGAATGTATCCATTTAAAGTACCCTAATTATTTACTTTTACAAAACTTGGTGTAAACATGTACACAATCGTACATTTTGGTATTGGTATGGCTTCTTGATAAAGATACAAAAGGAAAATGTCGACTTTAGTAGAGAAATCCAACCCAGTCTCTTATGCAGGCTGTTTAGTTCCAGGTCTGATAACTTATTAATTCAGACTGTAGGATGTTTAGAAGCTTTCTTTAGTTTCCTCCTGCTCTGATGTCAAATTTCTCTATACAAAAAAGCCCTAGTATAATAAGCTGAATACTTGATCAGCACAATGCCTTGAATTTTAATGTTGCTAACTTTGCTTCAAACTAGTTTGGGAAAAGAAGGGAAACACTTTGTCTCACTTGTTCCAGAAGCTGCCAATGTTGGGGGTTGGCTTTTGTTAATTTTAAGTGAGAAATTAATGATTTCAACAGAAAAGGGCCTAACTTTGGCTCTCTTTTTCCTTTCCACAGATTTATACAGATTGGGCCAATCATTATCTAGCAAAATCTGGCCATAAACGTTTGATAAAAGATCTGCAGCAAGATGTGACCGATGGAGTTTTACTGGCTGAAATCATCCAGGTTGTAGGTGAGTAAATTTGCCTTTTATTTTGGCATAGTTGCAATGTTTTAGTCCAGACTGTTTTCTGTAAGACCAATAACTAAAGTACATTTAGCTGCAACATTACACATAAGGTGCAGTTGTACGAGTTTTATGCATATGATTTGTTCATTGTTGTTCCTGTAAGATTATTAAAAGGTCCTACAGAGGATTATGGAAATTACCTCAAACCTTACCTAACATTTTTTTTAATTGCCCAGTGTTACTGTTAGCACTATCTAGTCTTATATATTTATTTTTGATTCTTCTTTTATCTTTGATTGAAGCTGAAATCATTTATACTTTAAGTGAAGGCTTGACTTTAGTAAACAAGGGATAAAGTGCAGGCGTTGAGACTGCAGGTTTCACAAGTTTGTGATTTTTTTAAACAAAAACTTAACTACTAAAGTTGCTCTCCTAAACATTTATTTGAGAAACAAATGTGAAGCTTAGTGGTGATCCCAAAGCTTTAGTGATATGGAGTCAAGGCTACAGTCGGACAAACCAGAGATGAATCTGAGGCCTCATAATTTTTCATGATGAAAGTATGGCACTTAGTTGTATGCTGTGACATACACTCTAAAAGTTGATCTGATCAGAATAAAATAATGGAGCAATGCCAAAATTTAATCTCATTTTATTTGAATTAGATTTAAATTTAATTATGAAATTATGCAGTTAATATGATTAGTAGCCTCACTGCTTCCCACAGCAATACTGATCCTCTTTTGCTCTAAACGGTTACCTTAGAATAGTTACAGTTTTTCAATTATCAAATAATTTTCTCATTAACTACATTTGATGTCTTAAGACAGGTCTCTAAATAGAATTACTTTTATCTTAGGCATCTATGGAAGGCAGTAGAGTATCATTTTTTTTTCTTTTTTGCACCCTGCATAAAATTCTCTGAGAATACTTTATCTATTCTTTATTTAAAAACTACTTACAGTTTTATGTAACTTTTCTTCATATACAAAAATCCAGGAATCTGTTATCTTTAATGCAGTTATATATCTAAGAGCAGATATGCATTTCAGATTAAAAATTGTACAACGTAGATATGAACTAAACTTTCAATGAAAGTGGCCATATAACCCTAGGACAATAGTGAAAATTGTCATTCAGAGAATCCTGCTACACTTTTCTTTTTAGAGTTTTAATGGGTGCCTTTTATGGCATACAAATGTCATATAAAGAATTAGGAAGACCTTAATGCACTGTCATGACAATTTGATTCTCTCTTCTTTTGTGGTGCATAGCCCAGACCTGAAAAGTTCTGTTGAAATGTTTTGGAAGTAACTGTTATTTATGGTTGACCTGTGTAACCTTAGGATACTTCTGCATGAAATCTGTCTTTGTATCTGATCTGGAAATCTCGGTTGGAAAAAAAAAACTCAGAAGAACTCAGAAGCCAGAAACTGTATCATGCCAAGATAATACAAAAACTTTTCTTTCACTCATGGTTAGTGTATGGCTGAAGCCATTTATTATCAATCAACTGTGTTTACTCTTTTAAATCATAATGACAACAGAAACTACCCAAATGACCCTGATCAAAAGTTTACATACCCTAGTGATTTTGGCCTGATAACACACATGCACACAGGTTGGCACAAAGGGTTTGAATGGCTATTAAAAGTAGCCATTCTCACCTGTGATCTATTTGCTTGTAATTAGTGTGTGTGTATAAAAGGTCAGTGAGTTCCTGGACTCCTGACAGACCCTTGCATCTTTCATCCAGTGCTGCACTGACCGTTTCTGGCTTTTGAGTCATGGGGATAGCAAAAGAATTGTCAAAGGATCTGAGGGAAAAGATAGTTGATCTGTATAAAACAGGAAGGGGATATAAAAAGATATCCAGGGAATTGAGAATGCCAATCAGCAGTGTTCAAACACCAATCAAGAAGTGGAAGATGAGGGATTCTATTGAAACCAAGTCACGGTCAGGTAGACCAACTAAAATTTCAGCCATAACTGCCAGGAAAATTGTTCGCGATACAAAGAAAAACCCACAAATAACTTCAGGTGAAATACAGGACTCTCTGAAAACATGTGGTGTGACTGTTTCAAGATGTACAATAAGGAGGCACTGGAAGAAAGATGGGCTGCATGGTTGAGTTGCCAGAAGAAAGCCATTACTATGCAAATGCCACAAAGTATCCCGCTTACCATACACCAAACAGCCCAGAGACAAGCCTCAAACCTTCTAGCACGAAGTCATTTGGAGTGATGAGACCAAAATTGAGCTTTTTGGCCACAACCATAAATGCTACATTTAGACAGGAGTCAACAAGGCCTATGATGAAAAGTACACCATTCCTACTGTGAGGAATGGATCGCTGATGTTTTGGGGATGTATGAGTTACAAAGGCACAGGAAATTTGGTCAGAATTGATGGCAAGATGAATGCAGTATGATATCAAAAGATACTGAAAGAAAATTTGCATTCATCAGCCCGGAAGCTTTGCATGGGATGTACTTGGACATTCCAGCATGACAATGATCCTAAACGCAAGGCCAAGTCCAGGGGTGAGATTTCAGTAGAACTGGTTGTTACCGTTCCCAGTAGTTCAGAGAACCGGTAAAATGGGCCTCTGGCTGGCCCCACCCCTCTCTGCCTGCTTCTCCGTTCCCTGCCCAGTCAGTCCCTATCACACATGCGCAACATCGTGTGCATGATGACATGCCTGCAGCCTTTCAGGCCAGCCGTTGCTGCCTACCTTTCACTGCAGCACAGTGAAAAGCTTGCAAACCTCAGGAAACAGCTCCTGAGCAGCAGAGAAGCAGCCCAGTTGAATCCTGTTTCTCTCTGCTGCCCAGGAGCCATTTCCCGAACTGGATGCTTGGCAACTGGTTCTTATTTATGTCTGTTGCTGTGTCCCAGGGTCATGTGGTCACCTTTTGTGACCTTTTGACTAGCAAAGTCGGTGAGGAAGCCAGATTCACTTAACAACCATGTTACTAACTTAACAACTGCAGCGATCCATTTAACAACTGTGGCAAGAAAGATGTAAATGGGACAAAACTCAATTCACTCGCTTAGCAACAGAAATTTTTGGCTCAATTGTGTGCTTATAACTCAAGGACACTGCAATGATTCATCTAACAACAGTGTCAAGAAAGGTCATAAATGGGGCAAAACTCACTTAACAACTGTCTCACTTAGCAACTGAAATATTGGGCACAATTGTGGCCATAACTCGAGGATTACCTGTATTCATATCATAGGGCTTATATTACATTCCTCCTTGATTTCTACTGAGAATGGTTTTCAGCAGTCATGGTCAGAAATGGGCCTGTTTATTCAGTAATTTACTGAGAAGCTATTTACATTTAAGAGCACTGGTCGTGCAGTGGTTAGAATGCAGTATTGCAGGCTAATTCTGCTGACTGCCAGCAGTTCGATCCTGACCGGCTCAAGGTTGACTCAGCCTTCCAATTCTTCGAAGGTTGGTAAAATAAGGACCCAGATAGTTGGGAGCAATATACTGGCTCTTTAAACTGCTTACAGAGGGCCTTAAAGCATTTTGAAGTGGTGTATAAGTCTAACTGCTATTGTTATTGGTGCAAGATAGTGAGGTACTATAGCAGCATATGTAGAAAAATAAAAGGTTTTATTGGATAAATAAAACTGAGATTGATTCTTGGAGCGATTTGAATTTGGAGATTTAAAAATTTCTAGCTTATAAAAATGATATGGAAAAAAGATGTTGTAGATCCAAAAATGGATTTTAAAATGCCAGTATGCCAACCTAGCAGTTTGAAAACATGTAAAAATGCAAGTAGAAAAATAACCGCTTTGGTGGGAAAGTAACAGCATTCCCTGGCCACATGACCACGGAGACATCTTCGGACAGCACTGGCTCTTTGCCTTTGTAACAGAGATGAGCACTGCACCATAGAGCCGGAAATGATAAGCACGTATGTGCAAGGGGAACCTTTATTTTTATATAAGCGTTATGGAAAACAGTGTCAAAATGGATTTACAAAAGAAACCAGTTGATGTTTTAATTATTATTTGTATATCCCCTTTAATTATGTTGTGTTTACAAAAGTAATGTATGGAATCAAATCAACTCTTTCTTAGAAGCGACAAAGAGAAACTGCTCAATCTGCTCCATGAAGAAGAAACTGATAAGAAATCAATGTGTGGGTCACCACTCAATGGAACTAAAATCAGCCTTAAAAAAATGAAAAGAAAGTGCATAAATTGAATGTATTCGATGAGCATTAAAACATATGTGTTATGGTGTCTGTTAGATGTTAAATTGGATTTCTTTTAGACCAGGATTGTATAGCAAGACTATACTATTTGTAAGTGGGGAAATATTTTTTTGCTTTATCTCTTTAGATATAATGGCAAATTTGAATTATGAAATTGAAATTTTTGATTAAGATTAAAATATTTGTTTCTGGTAGCTATTACTATACTTTTGTAGATTGGGTTGAATGATGTGGTTTCTGTAATTTGACTATTAATAAGGGTTGAATTATGGAAACAAGGGATTTTTTTAAAAAAATTATTATACTAGAGGTGTCAAGTTAACCAAATTATTTATACCGGGGGGAAGAGGAAGTCATATTTGATATCTTTTCTTTCTCGCTTCTGGTTTCCTCTACTTTTTAAATGTTTTTATTAATTTTTCTTCATTTCTTGACTTTTTATATTTTTCTTATTTATATTTTTTAATATTTGTAAATTTTAATAAATAAATTAGACAAAGAGAAATCAGAACTAGAGGTTTCTATCACTAGAGAATGCGAGTGTCTTAACTTCTATAGCAAGAGCATCAATGGGCCTCAAATTATAATTTATATAGCAAAAAATATTATATAAAATTGATTGGGCTCCATTACATTTGTGATTTAATTCTCTTTTGTTGACCTGTTTTCTGCTGTTGGTTGCTCTTATAGCTTTGCTCTCCCTTCACACCCGATAATGCTTTTCAAATGAAATCCCTGTTTAAACACACCTGCTCCTATTTTAATCTCCAAAATTAGCACCGAAAGAATTGTAGTCATTTGCATCCCAAATGTTCTAGCCCTAGGCACATTGTATTTCATTGCCACTTCTGAACTGGTAACAAACACTTAGATTGACTGCAGCAACAGCTTTTGTAAAACTGATAAAATGGGAATCAGAACATCACACCTCCTTAAGGAACCTAAGAGGAAGGCCACTAATTCTGACATTCTTGTGGCTAGAGGCTAATCTAGCCATCTCCAGATCCTTTGCGCTACCGATCGCATTATCTCTTGTGAGACTGGATAAAAGTTGATGAATTGTTGTAATCCAAAATACCTGGAAGCTTGTGGGTGAGTTGTCGAAGTGGAAGCAATTCTGAATTTAGAATCCAATATAAAGCATTAAGGTGCTACAGATTCACAATTTCCACGCTACTGTGGCGATTCTACCCTCAGAATTTTCTGTGAATACACATTGTGATATCATGTCAAATAAAGATCTGCTTCCCAATGCATATAATTGCCTAGCTATAGATGGGAGCCCTCCCCCGATCTCCCATGACATGGCCATGAGCTGGATTGAGCAACTGCAGTTTACTTTTTAAAAAAAAAAAAAAAGCATTCATGCAGTTGCTAATTGTGCAAATGGGTATTGCATCTAGTTTGGCCTCTACCATATCAGTGCTCAATTCACTTGCATGCTAATAACAGTCATTAGCATAACAACTAAGCTCATAGTTGCAGGGAGCTCTCATTTTTATATGAACTGTGTTTTCCTCTTTGTATGCAGGGGGTACAGGACTGTTTAAATATAAACAAATACTTATTGTGCAATCAACTTGAAAGGGCTTTAAAACATATTAAGTATTTGAAAGCATCCTGTTAAAATTTTTAAAAAATGCTTTAACAACTTTTAATATTAAATTAAACAGCTCTCTGGGTATTCAGATATATCAGATTTGTTTGGGTTTTCTCAGAAAAGTACATATGTGGTGGTGCAGTGATTAGAATGTAGTACTGCAAGCTAATTCTGCTGACTGCTGACTGCCTGCAATTTGGCAGTTTGAATCTCACCAGGTTCAAGGTTGACTCAGCCTTCCATCCTTCCGAGGTGGGTAAAATGAGGACCCGGATTGTTGGGGGAAATATGCTGACTCTGTAAATCGCTTAGAGAGGACTGGAAAGCTCTATGAAGTGGTATATAAGTCTAAATGGGATTGCTATTTTGAAAAGTGTTTGAAAAGAGTATCTATTGCTATGTGACTATGGTTATCTAAGGATTAGTATTGGCAGAAAATTTGTGGACAGAACGTTTCAGTATACCTTCTGATTTTGATTTTTTAAAGATTTTATTAAGATTTGTTTGCTCACATTTTCCATTGGTTTCCTCCTGACACACTGCATGGCAGATACCATTGAGCAATTTCTTTGATTTTCTTCAATATATAGCAATGAAATCTTACTCAAATCTTTCTTATGGCATTTATGTCATATACACATATATCAGTAAGAAGCTATATCTTGAATGAAAATAGAATGTTAAATCTTTTTTTTTAAGTTAGATGCTGCCAGAGCAACTCTATGTAACTTACATGTAACTTACATGTAAACAGATTTAAAAAACAATAAGAAAAAATGATGGCAAACAATATGCCATAAAATATAGGGCTTCTGCAACCCCATAACCCATGATCAGAGAAAAAGCCAAGTTTTTAAAGACTTCCAGGTCATCATCAGATGCTAGATTCTAATTGGACAAAAGAATGGATTTTTAGACATTGCAGAAAGATTAGGAATCTGTTTTAGGAAACATTATTTGAACTTGTCTTCCTGATAATTCTATCTATTCTAATCATAATATCTGCATTATGCTAGTATGAATAGGACATGGGATTTTAAAATTTTAAGATTAAGGAAAATGCTTCTAAGATGATCAGCTGTGAAATTCCTTACAAAAATGATTATAATATTTGTAGTTGATTTGTTTATAGTGGCTAAGTATGGAACATAATATACATATCTGAAATTTACATAGTATAGTAGAAATGATTAGGAAGATCTGTTATATTATTTTCTCTTTTAAACCTGCAAGGGCAGTGGAATGAAGGAAGAAGGAATAGAGACTGAAACATTCATTCAATACGTATTAAAATATGGATTTCTCTACAATAGTCTAACTGGAAAAGGATTAGGATATTTTTAAGAAAGATGAAACCATCTGTGGCTATAAGCCAAGATGGCTAAGTATTGTTTCTAGAATCAAAGAAAGGATGCTTCAAAATATCACATTGTTGAACAGTGAAAGTAGGAGACAGTGAGAAGATTCAACCAATATTAGTAGGTGTTTCATTTAAATTTAGTTGGCCACTTCAGGGAAACAGGATTTTCTGTTGGTTTATTTCTGTTGGTTTCATCAGGTTTATAAATGAAAACCACAATTATTCTCAAAAGAATTTAACAATTGACTGGCTGTATCAGATTGCAATTATAAATGTCTCAACCAAGTTGTGCAAATAAGTGAACAGGCACTTTGGTGAATGAGTGGATGTAAGGGTAGATAGATTTATTGAAAAACAGTAGTGGGAAGTGAAAGAAACCCTGTTGGTGTAAATTAGTAATCTGTTAGAGTAATTATTATTATTTTTGAATGGTGACCACCTAAAAGGCAGCTTTCAGCTGCTATCACATCTCAAACTGTTGGCATGTGGTATTATCAACCTTTATTGAAACCAGAAGTATTAATCATGGTTTATAAATAATTACAATGGCACTGAAAAGAGAGACTTATGACTATTTTTCACACTTATGACCCTTGCAGTATTCCCATGATCATATGATATGCATTCAGAAGCTTGACACTGGTTCATATTTATAATGGTTGCAGTTTCCGGGGATCATATGATCCTCTTTTGACAAGCAAAGTCAATGGGGAAGCCAGATTCACTTAACAACTGTGTTACTAACTTAACAACTGCCTTAAGAACTACAGCAAGACAGATTGTAAAATGGGGAGGACTTCCGGTTTGAGCTTCTTCAGCGACAGACCAAAACCTCGTATCTGCGAGGCTTCGATCCATGCTCACGCTGGAGTGCCCTGAGCCAGCTGGTTTTGGGGCTAAGCCACCCCGTAGAGGTGGTGAAGAGGGGGGAGACTGCCAGCAGGGTTGAGGAGAGCCGCATCTCTCCTCCCCAGCTGGCCATTACTCCCTTTCCCGAAGGCAGTTGCAGCGGTGGTTAGAAATGGCCACCACAAAGAAGAACTTGACCGGAAAAGAATGTGCAGGAGGAAGATAAGAAGAGAAAGTTTTGGTTGACCGGGTCAAACAGCAAAAGCAACAAATAAGGTACCCTGGAACTGAAACTGTTAAAAAACAATAACATTGTTCCCTAAGAAGATTCTTAAGCTGCAAAGGAGAGAGAAAAGGGAAAAGATTTGGTTTTCTCCTTTTCCTATACTGACAGCTAAGAGACTTAAGCAAGAAATTGGAAAAAAATCCACTTTGACATCAATAGGCATTTAATGCTGAAAATAAAAAGTCAAAGGGATAATAAAGATTTCTGGATAATTAAAAGCTTTTGAAAACAGGAAAGGAGAGAGGAAGAATAAAAGGGCAGGATCTGGAAGGGAGGAGATTGCCTGGAATTAAAAAAGAACTTACAGCAAAATCTCAACAAGACTTCCAAAAGATACATTCTAACTGAAATATCGCAACAAAAACCCCAGGAAGAGAAAGTCAAAAAAGAAATAAGAAGATATAACTCGGGACTATCTGGATTACTTGATGATTTCTGGATTCTTGGTTATTGTTTTGAATGACTAAAATCAATCGGGTGGTTGTTTAAAATTGTTTAAAATGGCTCCACTTTTAGAACTGAAAATGGAACTTAAAAAGTACAAAGAAGATGCACAAGAAGGGAGAGGTTCTTTTGGGTTCGAATTTCAGTTTTTAGAAATGGAGATTTGGAATTATGAGAAACAACAAGAAATGCCTGCAGAACAAGAAGATTGCAACAAAGAAGAAGCCATCTTTAATGAACAAGTAATCTTAGATGGGGGGAAAAAAGGAAAGGGGAGAAAGAGAATGGAAAATTTAAGATTGGGAAAAACAACTCCCCCCCCAAAATAGAGTGAAAAATAAGTATAAAATCAGAAAGCAACAGAAGAGGGAAATGCAGAAGACAGAATTAGAACTAGAGAGACAAGGGGGTAAAAAGGGGAGGGAGAAGATGAGGGGGAAGAAAGGAAGGAAAAGAAAAAAAATAAAGGACAGAAGCAAAATATAGAGAAACAGGGTCTATTTAGAGATAATGGGTGAAATGGAAAAACTTAATGGAAAAAGGGATTCTGGTACATAAGGTACATAAGATAGTATGGTTATATTAGAAGCAGAAATAATTTTAGAAAATATGAAACAATGTATGACTAAAATGTCTGATAAAATAGCTATCGTAATTCAGTGGAATGCTTGTCAATAAATGTAACAAAAGGTATATTTAATGATTTATAAAACATGTGAAGAGAAATAAGGGAAAAATTAATTATGGAGATTATATGTGTTTTTAAGGAAGTATGATATTTAATTGAAAAGAAGTGTTAAAGATGTTATGGTTTTAATGATTATTAATGATAGAACTGAACTGGAATGGAATGAGGGTTTATAATTACATATATTTACAATCTTTCTTTTTTTAAAAAAAGAATATAGTGCGTATTATAAGAATGTGCCAAGCAGAATTTGATTGGAAGTTATGTGTTATGTATTATATTGAAGGTCATAAACTTAAGGTATATATTGAAGTTTAAATAAGAGTTGAATGGATGTAATTAAAAGATATAAAGGTGTCATACTCCAATTAGTAACTACAGGAGAAAATTTGTTTAATGAGAAAAGATAATATGAAATTGAAACAGAACAGACAAAAGTATAAATATAATGATTTGAATTGAGATGAGATAATCAAAATAAAATTGAGAAAATTAAAAGAGGGGGAAAACTATATAGAAAATGTAAAATAGTATAAGATATGGAATAGAATACAAAAAGGAGCATGAAATTGAGTTTTGTGTCTGTATAAAGAAGTTCAACCCAGGACCATGCTATTTTCAAAAAAGATGTTTTAGTTGTATTTTGTATGTGTGAAAACCCAAATAAAACTTTATTTTTTTAAAAAAATTGTAAAATGGGACAAAGCTCACTTAACAAATTTCTCACTTTTAGCAACATAAATATTGGGCTCAATTGTGGCCGTAAGTCGAGAGCTGCCTGTGTTCATGCTATGTCCTGCTTTTTTTGTCTGAGGAGATTCTCAGTCATCCAGGTCATGGTTGTTCCAAAGGTGCTGGTTTAGGGGGCAACTGGACTTTCTTGGTTTTTTTTTTTTTCCTTTGAAGACGTTTTGCTTCTCATCCAAGAAGTTTCTTAAGCTCTGAGAGGATAGTGGGGAATGAAAGATTTATATTCCTTGCAGGCAGACGCTTTCAAAGAAAAAAAGAAAAGGAAATTTCAGTTGTCTCCTGAAAAAGCACCTTTGGTACTTCTGCTCCTTTGGATCTCTTGCCTTTCATTCCTCCATATGCCACATATGCCACATATCATATGAATTTCAGCCATTTGCCTAAGCGCCATCTTTTTCTGTGTGTTTGCTTGCACTTTCTGGATTGATATGCTGCTTTTACTGACATGTGTCCATTACAAAAGGACCTCTGTCATAGCAGCCAGTACATATTGCTGTCCTCTGAACTTTGTTTGCTGAAAGGAATTTGGTTTGCTGGTCACTTTGAATTCTATATATAAGTTAGTAAACCAGCAGCTGCCCAGCAAAGATATTTAAGGAATACTTCACTGTAGTATGTGGGGGCAGAAAACATTCTCTTGCGCTACTCATTTGATTCTTAGTTCTTTGTGTTTCCATGAAGAAGCTAGCTGACTTGGAATGTGTCACCAAGAATCTTTAGGCTGACTTCCAGTTTTGGAATTGCCCCTATAGAAGAAATAAATTCTATGGCACTCCACATTCTGCTTTCACATGGAGTTAAGCCATGTAACTTGCTCCTTTGACATGGAAGAAGAAAAAGCCAGAAGCTCATTTTCAGAGAATGTATGAACTACTATTTTACAAATGCTTACTTTGGTCAAGAGATGAAGAAGCACTAGTGATAGAAACATGACTGCAGTGAAATGAATCCCCCCCCCCCCCTTGATCTTCACAGAACCCCATCAGATTCTCACCAATTTGAAAATACCTGCTCTAGACTATTGGACTACATAGATCAATTCTATGTTTCTCTTCCACTTTTTGCACATTCCACTGCGGAACCCATCCATAACTTACAATTTGGCACTTTGTAAAAATTTAGCAGGAATTGACTGAAGAAAAAGAAACTGATTGATTTTATTTTCCTTGTTTATATAAGCAGTATCCAACATTTTTAACTTGAAAGAGTGCTCAGTCCTTTCTTTAAGAAACTGTCTAATTATGTTAGGGCGATATGTTTTGATGTCTAAAATAACTTCATATTAGAAAAGTAAATAGTTCAGTCCAATTTTAACTGGAAGGCATGTTTAGATTTTAATTTACTTTATGGATTTGTACTACATCCTAAATTTGCATTTTTAAATGTTTAGAATTATATTTCAGTTGGGTTAGAAAATATATTCTAGCGTTGACCTAATTTATTATAATTCATTATAATAGTTACTGATTTATACTGTGTTAATCAACACTGCCTGACTTGATTTTCCTTGCCTCGCACCTTCTAATTATTCACTTCCTTTCTTCCCACACATATGGAGACACTATACTGCAGCCAACACTCATGATTGGTAACCATTGTGAAAAAGTACTGGCTGGAAAACTATGATGCCATGCTATTATCAGATAGGGCAGTGACAATTTATATTCAGGACAAATGAAAATTTGATCTTTCTTTGCAGTGTAGAACATTTTAAAAAAAAATAGCCAAATAGCCAAATATACAGAACCTGTACTGATAACATGGGAGATGGGATACCTCATGAGACAAGTCACTGACTAAATGTTGATGTTTCCACTTTCCTATTGGTCCATTGGTGGGAACTATGATTGGCCAATGGTGCTTCTTGCTGCTCTGTGTTCCAAGAGTAACAGAAGCAACACTGATTAAGCAGTGATCTTCAAAATATTTTGAAGGAATTGAATGGAAGCAGTGTCATGAGGAAATTCGATTTTGGCTTCTCTATCTATCTTTCTGATAACCTTGATGCCATTGGCTGAACTGTTAGATTTGCCATAGGAGCCTGTAAAAGCCTTCCAAATGAACCAGCCAGTGTTTGCATGGATGACATCACTCTGAATAATCTATGTCTTAAATCCAGCAAGCCCTCTGATTACTTACAAAAGGTAGATGGGTATTTTAATTTTATAAGTTAACCATGTTTAGCCAAGTTTGCCAAATCCTACAAGAGCCATTCGACTTTTATATACAGAGAATTAGGATTCTTTCCTTAACTAAATCTGTGTTTGCACCCATCCAAGGATGTGGCTAGCACTGGAAAATCAATAGCAATCTTGTCTTCAGTGAACTTGTGTTTTATATGAATGCTCTTCTGTCTTAGATCAGTTTTTAAGGACTAATATAGTATATGAAATTTGTGGCTTTCTTCAAAGTCATTACAGTATTGCATTCCCCATATATCTTATCATCTTGCCATGCAGGCAAGATCTGCTGAAAATTGTAGTTTAGCAACACCTTGATAGCCAAAGGATTGTATCTTTGATCTAGTAGGTAGGGTCTATTTATGAACTTTTTATTTTCATTCTTTCGTTCAGGTACTCCCATTTCATTGCAGAGGCAGTATCACAATAATTTGATATGACACTTCAAAATAATCGAGACAGCTGCTGGATTAGAGAAAATGACATCCTTTTGAATCAGAATTCTGAGCACCACACAATTAAATTGCATTACGACACAATTAAAGTACATAGCACAGAACTGTATTTTGCACAGTGAGCATTGCACTCTGTATGTGTGGCTTGGTAGAGAAAGCTTGGAAATCTGGAAACTTCAGGACCATAGAGAGTAAATGAAAATTTTCTTTTGGATGTTATTTGGGTTACACAGATCCATAATTTATTAAACAAAAATCCAATGGTGAAGTCATGCACGTTGCTTGCAGATTTGAAGTATCTGGCTATTAAACTCTGCTAATCACTTTAAGAAAAACTGCCAGCCCAGTTGTCTCCTTTTGAGATGGCAGTGACCTCCTCCAGCTGTCTCAGGAAGAATGGTTCAGGAGAAAATATTCAGCCGGGTGACTCTTCGTATTTAACACATTTGTTTTGATGGGGCAATCACAACTCTAGGCTGTTTGATTTAGCTGCAACAAGTGCTTTGGAAAACTACATCAGACGTCTTTAAAAGAGATTTGGTTTCTGTGTAGGTGTATGTGCATGTATTGTTCAAATTATTTTTCTTTTCATTTTTAGCAAATGAGAAGATTGAAGACATCAATGGCTGTCCAAAGAACAGATCTCAAATGGTAAGGTTTTTCTTTGTTCTATAATTCAATTTCCCCCCCCTTTTTTTGCTGATGTGTAGCAAATAGATTGATAGGTAGAAAAAAGATGTAGCAGTAGATTTGGTTGTGCTGTTACAGATTTACTCATAAAGAAATTAGTTTAAGCTCAGTGGGATTTTGTTCTGAATCTATTTAATTGAAGCTATTTAGCACTTAATAAATCAATATTCTTTTCTTAAACACCCTTCAAAGATATCCAAACAACAACAACAAAAATAGCAACTATCAATTTAAAATTGCTTCTACTATGTTTTGACAAGGGATAAAATAGCTTCAATTCCTGCCAATTTGTGGGATTATTATAATATCTCTAACTTCTACATCTGTTATATTCATATACTCATCTACATAAATAGAGCTAGAAATATGGGTTTATGGTAGATGTAGACAGAGATATATAGATATAAAATATGTTCATAATATTGACATGTTGCAGTAGCAAAAGCAGCACAAATTCAGCTTTTATGTATACTTTTTAATACTAAAGAGGTGTAAGTAGGCTGTGACATTTAGAAATATATGGTAATTGGATAAGTAGAGCACAATGTTTCACAACTATCAAAATGCAATAATAAAAAATACAGTTTAGCAAATTATCATTTGATTAACCTCTGCATATTTGGAGAACTTTTGTAAATTTGCTTTGGATGAAATCCTATTTGGCTTAGAATAACATATGCCTGAGCATATCCTATAAGCATAGAATTGTAATTTAAAGCATTCATAAATTGATTGCAATTTAAAGCAAGCAATGTCAGGACTGCATATGTTGTAGTCTAACACGTCCAAGTAGCTACAGAAGTCATTTTAGTTAAAAATAGCATGGAAGTATTGCACAGAAGTTCCGCAAAAGCTGCAAATACCCTTTCTAAAAAGCTTTTTTTTAAAAGGCCAAATGCATAACCCTTGAAATGTGTATTGCATACAAACATTCCAGATTTATTTTACCCTAGTGTTAAGTGCATGCTGATATGATCAGGGCTATAATGCACAGATTTGTGTTTTATTAAACAACATATGGTTTTTATACAGAAGTTATGCTGAGAACATCACATCTTCTGACAAATCACCCACAATGGTGTTTTACCTAAAGCAAACAATATATATTCTCAATGGCTTCAGCTAATGGTTTCACCGTTTTAGCAATTTCTGCCTTAACTGTAGTGGCAATGAAAGATGGCAATATAATTTAAAACGTGTGTTATTTCACATGCACACACAAGAAAGAAGGTAGCACAATGCAATTGTTAGCAAAGTTGAATAGTTAAGAATAAATGATCCCACATTAGAAGGAGGAGCTCAACATTTGGCCATAAGAAGCTGAAGGAAGTCGTGAAACATCCAGCTAGCAATATCAGACACACAGCAAGAAATATAGCTTTGACAAAGGAACCACAAGTTTATCTTATTATTAGAACAGGAAATAATTGTGGCAGCTGTATGGTGCTTGTGGTGAACTGGTGAACCTAAATTGTTCTATGTTGGGCTTAGATGTCCTGAAAGGTGCCTTTGGCTTCTCTATGTCTTCTCATTTCCACTTGGATTTATTTGCTTTAATCTCATCTTGGATGTTTTGAAAATGTAACACGGAAATGATTTCAAGAGCTAGCATGAATAAATGCAGCCAGCTGGATTAATGTTTCAAATATCCTTTCTTAGGATAATTTCTGATTGGAGAGCAAAAGCCATCTTAACACCATGGATTTAGCTGACTTTGAAAGTGGTTGGCCACCTAAGAAATTACACACACATAGACACACACCACACACATAGACACCACACACACACACACACACACACACACACACATGGGGGGGAAGGAGTGTCAGTCAGTCTGTGCGTGGTGTTATGTTTAAAAATGTAATTTTAGAATAATTTTCTTTTAATCAATAGTTGGCATTTGTCTTAGGTAATATAATTTCAGTTGAAGATTGAAATAATAATTGTATTGCATCTGCAGTACAAAGTTTCCATCAGCATTAGCAATGAACTGGACCAATTGAAGTGGGACTTCATTTATTTGCATCTATGTCTTTAGTTCAGTGGGATTAATTTCTGGATAGATTCACATAAATTGATTCTTCAAATTGTTCATATATAAGTACTGTTAAGGATCTTCAAATACTCTTTTGAAAACGCAGCTAAATAATCTTGGAAAGAAGAGCTCTGCTTGAAATATTTGACTGTGTTCATACTGATTCCTTTATAAAACCAAATGCAGATTGATTTTAACTTAGTAAGAAGCCAGCCATGGTTTAGAATTGTATGTAAAAGTAAGGCTACCAGACCTTGAATGCAAAAATTTGGACAACCACTAGATGGAGACAAAGTTATAGATTTCTGTATCTCTGTAGTACCATCTCATGGTCTCCAGGTTATTACAATCCAGGTTTGTTAGTTCAACAAACCACTTTATGGGTGCTGAATCAAAATAATATTTATTTCATACACTGTCAGAAGTTGTTCTCTCTGCTGACTTTTAAGTTGGTGATATGAAGCTGCTTTTTGTGAGCTAATCTCAATTTTGCTGTAAAGCCATCCTTTTAAAATATTATTAAATATTTACTTGAATGCTCACTTGGTTATTTGAATTTTAAAAAAATTAAATAATATCCAACACCAGTATTTTATTTATTACCATTTTTTAAATTTCTGGATATCAAGGACACTTATCATTGTAAATAAACAAATCTCACCTCAACTACAGTATTATAATTATCAGGTAAAAGACTCAGCACAGATTAGAACAGCAATAGCAATAGCATTTAGGCTTATATACTGCTTCACAGTGCTTTACAGCCCTCTCTAGTTTACAGAGTCAACCTATTGCCCCCAACAATCTGAATCTCTTATAATATTAATTGTCTTTGCTATCTTATGGGGATTATCTATAGAATTATCTATACAATTATCTGACTATACATCATTAGCTTTCTACAGATGCTTAAGAATTAAAGATTTTGTAAATATGGGTTGAACTGATTCTTAAGTGTAAAGTGTGACATATAAAAGGTATAAAATTGGATGGAAAAAGTGAAATCTTTCCCTAGAAAAGACTTAGCACACATGCACATTTCTTCCACATGCTTTTTAATTCAACAACTCTGTGGCTTCGAACCCTCAAATCATTTTTGCTTCAAATTTGTTGGCTGCAGTAATAATACAAAAATAATGGAATGCATGTGTGAGGTAGAATCCTTCAGCATATATCTGGATTGCTCTGTTGCAACTTTCAACTTGTTTTTAACAAAGCAACACATCAACTACCATTTCTATGACTTACAATCTCAACCTACAGGCATATAAAGTTAAAAAAAAAACCATGAAATTGCATAAGAGAATTAACAGCCATACTATATGCAAGAATTCGAGCATAATCCCTAACTGCTTCATTTTTTGATAAAGATGAAGGCTTTTTTTTGTCATTTCAAGAGAACGACAAAGAATACCTTTATGTTTACATACTTAGAACAATGTTTAAGAATTCAGAGTGGGTGCTTTACTGTGTGCAATATAATAATGAGAACCAGGATATGACCATTGGTGTTCTTTAGCAGTCTACAGTGAGATGGTTGGTAAATATTCTTCCTGCATTGGAAATTTGTTTTAATAGCGAGCTGTTTATACAAAGCCTTTTGGTTC
The DNA here is from genome assembly GCF_049901715.1 of Pseudonaja textilis. Taxonomy (NCBI): domain Eukaryota; kingdom Metazoa; phylum Chordata; class Lepidosauria; order Squamata; family Elapidae; genus Pseudonaja; species Pseudonaja textilis. Next base: position 252,392,587 of record NC_141990.1, on the reverse strand, counting down.
TCTAACCAAAACTGCTCTGATTTATTTAAATATACTTCTATTTTTAGAATACTTAGTATTGACACTGTTCACACTTACATATTCAAAGTGAGTCACTCGTAAAATAAATTCTCACGAAGGGAGAAATAATACATGTTTTGTTTTTTCCAAACTTATAAAAAGTTGAGTAAAAAAATCTTGTTTGGCTTTTCTTTCTCACTAAATAGTATAATAAAGTTCATCTAAAGCTTTTCAGAATTTTATGCATATCGAAGGTTATGTTCCTACGAATACATAGGTAGTATTAAAACATAAAGGCCACTTCTGCATATGACATACATTTCTGATCTCAAATTTTAAAAAAATGTTTCTTACATTTTATATAGCAGTTTAGATGCTACCTGTTTTGATTAATATTTGTGACAGCAGATATTTAAGGTAGGCTTGTTCATCCAGAGTTCCTGATTTGAGATTGACAGCTATGCCAATTGAATAAACAAAGCTGAATAGGACCCAGAGGTGTTGCATCTTGATTACAATTCTCAAAATTCTCAAACCATGCTAAGACTTCTCCGGTACTCCAGTTTAATTAATTAAAGGGATGAAAGGCAGATGTGTCTCCAAAATTTCTTGAGGCATGAATTGAAGAACTACACTCCCTGAAACATGTCTACTGATGAGAAGACACATTTGCTTCCATATCTATGCCAGAATACAGATTTTCCAAGCACAAGGACCCAGGTTCAGTTGATAGCTGGACAAGGCATCCATCCATCCATCCATCCATTCATTCATTCATTCATTCATTCATTCATTCATTCATTCATTCTGTTTGTTGCCCGTCTCGCTGCAACGCCATGGATAATTGTAGCCAATCACAGTAAAGCTAGACATAAAGCTAGACATACAATGGTCTGTCTTACTGTAGGAGAATTTCCTCTGTTACCTTCTAATTTACTTTCATGCTTATTTATCTTTCCATTTTATTTTCCTGTAGTTCGTCTCTTGTTATAAAAGAAAAGGGCTCAAGCTCTATATAAGCCTGGATTCCCTTTTCATGCATTTTCCAAAAGCGATACAGCTGGCAAGTGAACTCTTTATTTTTATACCAGCAAAATATTATGGCCTTGCTTTTATATGAACTCTCAGTGGAAATTCATAACAAGGAAAAATCATCATCCTTAGAGACTGTGCTTCCTCAGGTAAATGAGGCCTGGCTTGCATTTAGGTTATTTTCTTGAAGTTAGATAAACAAGAGCGATACAGTGTCCCATCCCATATCAGAGTGAGTAGTTTCTTCTTCAGAATTAGGTATTGTGTATACAGGGTAGCTCTTTGTATTACCAGCATGATTGCTGTTGTTGACACAATGATAGTAAATATTACTTAAAGTCAAAATACAGAAAATGTGGCCTTTCAGTTGGTGCCGAACTACAACATCCAACAGTGTTGAGGGATGCCAGGGTTTGTAGTTCAGAAATTTCTCGAGGACTACAAATTTAGCTATCATTGGTTTATGTCTGCTTTAAACTATTTTTATTTCTGCTGTGGAGGAAAATATTTATTCATTCAATTTATATGGCTGCCAAGATGCTGGGTGTCCAACAGTGCTTAAAAATTAAATGAACAACAAAGCAAAATCAGAAATAGCATTAATAGCAGCCAAGGAAGGAAACAAATAACAATGAACATAGCCATGAAACAGGCTTAACCACGCCTTCAGGGCCCCAGGCTTGACTACAAATGGGATCAATGAAAGCATTGCCAGACCATGTTGAGCATATCTTGCTTTGAAGAAGTCCTTCTCCATCTTTTGCAGTCAAATATGGCCCAGGCAGCCCAGACCCCAGCCATAATCAGTCACTTCCTAGCAGTGGCAAATCCCTCAACTATCAAAATAGCCTAGCAAAAGTAAGAAATCAGCAGGAACCAACTAGCCATGTCAGGAAAGCAGTGATGTAAGCCAGACAGCCCCGCACAGTAGCAGGTCCTCTCAGCTCCAGTTCATTGCATTTTGCTGACGAGACAGTTTCACTTATACGAGAAAATAATCCTGTGAACTATATTCTTCCTTCACCTTGTTGGGTAATAGCTGGAGATAGAAATCAGAGCTTGAGTATTAAGGGGAATCATTATCCTTCCCAAGAGTAAGAATCCAGAATTTCCAGCCAGGATTACATTCTGGCACTTATTTCACAACTGCATAGAAAGTAAAGAAAGCCGGTGTGGTAAGATGGTTAAGGTGTTGGATTGGCAGTGGATAGATCCTGGTTCTAGGAAGCAAAGAGTGGCTACTAATGCAATTGAAGAAGGTTTACTTTATTTTCTTATAAGGGAGCATAGAAACCCAGGATAAATGTAGAAGAGTATTTCTCAAAAGTAGTTAGAGGTTAGATAGAGGTTAAATTAATTCATATCCATATTGAAATGCAGCAGGAACTATTTATTCACTATGGGCAGGTTTGATTGCTTGGGCAAGTAGAGACAGGATTCTACCTTATGGCTGATAAAAGGTAAGCTGGTAATTCTAAGCCATATTTAACCCGTGTGTGGCAGCTTATTTCTGGGTAGCTTCTGACTGAAACAGAAATGATGGATGGTTTTGGACAATTGTTTACAAGAAAAATAGGAACACGATAAATTCCTCTCTTTTGGCATTGTCCTGACCGTGGTAGGAGATTGCTATATGAGGTATGTCGATTCTATTATTTCTGCGTCGCTATTCTCCATCTATTCTCTATTCTACATCACTTGTGATGTTTGGGAAGAAGGGAAAATGTTTGGGTGAAAAAGTGAAATCAACTGCATCAGTGGTACTAAGTGGTTATGCAAACAATTTATAAGTTATTTCTGATTGAGCTAGCATTTGTATTTGATTTTGCTGATCAGGAAGCCTTCCTCAATCTACCTTCCTTGATGATCTAGACTCCTACTCCCATAATCCTCAGTCAACCATTATGTTTTGGGGGAGTTACAGTGCAAACAGCTGTATTAGCTCTAGATCTAGTTTGAGACAAGCTGAAACAAGGTTATTCCCCTGGAAATTTCTCCTTGACATAGTTTAAATGAATGTAATCCATCAAATAATGTACTGCTCTTAATTTTCATGCATAAATATATCTTATTAATGTTCAAATAGTCTTATTTCAATTTACTTCTTTAAAATGAATATGCCAATACTGCCTGTTGATACTCAAGCTTAGAACAATATTTAGTTATTATAATAATCCTAAGATTATTTAAACAATAAATAAACTTAGAAATTTAAGAATATTAACATTTGCTAACCACCTGCTTTTGATATCTTGGGACCTTGTATAATTTGCTTATAATTATTCATCAAGAAGATTTGTACGACATTGAAATTCAACATATAGATTCTAATCATCTTTTGATTGCTCCTGTGTTCCTTGATGCCATTCCCCTTCATGTGTGGATGAAATCTTTGGTTTCAATTTGCATTTCTTCTTTCCCCTCTGTTCTGCCTAAAAAGTTGCCTTCAGCAGCAACAGGAAGAACATGACAAAAGTGGCTGAAAAAAATAGGATGAGCTGCCAGATTTGTACAAAGACTAAAGGAAAACATAGAATCTCCTTTTGGCAAACTTTCTTGTATTTGTTTTGGATCAGGTGCTGACTTGGCTTAAATGTTACTAGTATTATTGTAAACAGAGTAAGTTTTAAGTATGGGTTTCTGCTTTCAGAGGCTGAATCATATAATTCATGAACTTTTTATTCAGATGTGTAAAAAGGTATAAAAATTGTACAATTACTGATATGTAATTATAGGAAATGTTCACATACCAGTACTTATATTATTTCAAAAACACATAGAATTTGCACTATAAGACATATGTATACCACTTCCATTTATTCAAAGCCAGCATTAGGTTTTGCATAGCACATAAAAGATATATTCTAATCTGGGGGGGAACTAGGACCCAAGCATGCTTGATTTTGGAAAGTTTGGGATTCCTTGGTACCCATGTTGTCCCTGAAACTACTCTTCAATCCAAATAACATTTTAAAAGAGGTGAATAAACTCTACTTCTCAATATCCCTGCTTTAAGGAATCTTGCCTACAATCATGTCGTGAGCTGGTGTAGTACAATAGCTAAATAGCAGAGATTGCTCTTCCTTCAGCTGATGTAGAGAAGTGTTTTTCAATTTTGGCAATTTTAAGATGTGTGGATTTCAACTCCCAGCTAGATGTGCAGCCTGCCGAAGCTGCACATTTTAAAGTTGCCAAGATTAAAACACATTGCTGTTGACCCTCAAGAAAGTCCCTAAACTTTCATCTCTATATACTGATGTTATAGTAATTACACGTGGTAGGAGAATTACTGGAATATAAGCTCAGCCCTTGGTGTAACTTGAGAATAATGATTCTGGGCATTATTCATCTGAACAAGCACCGAATTACTCATAGAATGTAATGTTGAAGCCATCTGATTAAATCCTTTGTCCAGCACAGAAACTCATCTCTACCAGTTGGTGATTGACTAGATTTTTGAGAATCTCCAACTGTAGATGTCATTCTATCTTCAGACTGATATATGCACCCCTGCTTCCTTTTCTTAAGCTCTTGGATCAAAAGGTACAGGTCACATACATGTCATGGCCTAACTTGAATGACTTCTACTTTCCCTTTTGGTGAATGAGATTTACGTTTTTCTTTGTAGACAGACATATACACTCCTTTGTCCACAATGCTGAGCTCTAGGGCCTGCATAGCCCCCAAAGCTATGGCTACTATGCATATATTTGATGAGTTCCAAATAAGGATGAAATGGCCATGTATTGCAGTCTGGTGCTCAATGTGAGTAATGACGACTCTATGAGAAATGTAGGCAGGGGTGGGCTGCAGGGGGTTTGCAGAGGTTCAGGAGAGCCCCTAGCTAAGATTATGTGCAGTTCAGAGAACCTTCAAATCCTACTCTTGCCTGGCCCCACCCATCCCTCCTAGGAGTCCCCCTCCTGCCCCTCCCAGAAGTCCCTCACATGGCCTGTTTTGGATGCAGGTAAGTGCAGGGAATGTGTGGAGCTCAGGGAGGGCAAAAAACAGACCTCCTAGAAGTTCGGGATGGTCGGAAATGGGCCTGTTTCTGGCTTCCAAAGAGCCTCCGGAGCCTGGGGAGGCTGTTTTCACCCTCCCGGAAACTCAAGGAAAGCCTCTGGAGCCTGGGGAGGGCAAAAACAGCCCCCCCAAGTGGTGCAGGAGGCTACGGCCACAGCCACCCAGCAACCAGGCAGAGAACTGTTTGCTAAAATTTTTGAAGCCTACCCCCTGGACGTGGGCCCATGGATCAGTGGTAATATGAGAAAATTGGAGGTGTAGATTGACATGTTGGGCTCTCTCCACAAAATGTACCTTCTGCCTAGGAATACAGGTTAATATCTTATTCAATTTTGTGAAATAATCTCATTCTTTTCTCAAAAGCGACATTAAGCCACAGCACAAACACAGTTAAGCTATTTTCAAGCTACCAAGTTCATTTTGCCAATGATATTTCACTATTGTCACCTGTAGACCTTCTACCACTGCACCATTGAGAGTATCTTAACTTACTGCACCTGTGTATGGTTTGCCAATTGCACAGTGGCAGATAGAGAGTTAACATCAATGCCCGGAAGGTCATTGGTTGCCCTTTCCCTTCTTTGGAAGAGTTTTATAGCTCCCGCTGCCTTAAGAAAGTTCAAAACATTCTCAAAGATCCATCTCATCCTCATTTTTTTGAACTATTGCCATCTGACAGACTGTACAGAATAATAAAAAACAAGGACAAATAGGCTTCTATTCAACAACTTCTATCCCAGGGCAGTAACTCTATTGAATTCTACTGTCTAGTACACTGAAGATGGTATTTAATTTCATTGTATGATGTGCAATGACAATAAACTAAACTAAACTAAACAACTATAAGCACGGATTCACTCTGGCTCTGATGCAAAACCAATCTTACCATTTTCAGCCACCAGTTGTAATTTAATCAGAAAAAACGCCTCTCTCTTCATTAGCATCATCTGGGGAGCTTTGTGGCCATTATTCTTCATAATGAATGATCAGGTCAACTTTATACTTTTTAAAAACACTTCAGACTTTAGAATGGAAAAAGGTGTTTTGTTTGACATACCTTAATCCCATTTTTTCCCCTTCCTAATGTTTTCCCATAAATGCAGGGTTCAGTTTTCTTGTTTGTTTGTTTGTTTTAAATTGCCAACCAAGTGTTGATCCTTTTGGTTGTAACAATAATTGATTGATCACCCGAGCCTGATATTGTGGACTGAGAGTGATTGGTTCAAAACTACCACCTGTCTTTCATGGACGAACTCATAGTCTCTCTTGGTTTCTAGCCTGGTGCCTTTCCCAATAAACTGGTTTTCCAAGCATATTCTAATTTCCTACTGTGCTATGAATGGCCTCTGTTTGGTGGCTATTCTTTGCTCTGTGGGTGTTATTATTATTACTATTATTTCTGTATACAGAAAGCAGTGGATAAATAAAGTTCATACACCTACCTTTAATGCTGCTATTGTTATATGTGAAATGCCTGAGGCAGCCCTCAAATTATCTCATCTCTCTACTTCAGCAGGGATAATTTACATGAAGTTGCTGTGCTGGAGATTCTTAGGAAAATGATATCATGACAACTGTCACCACAGAGAGTATTTTTCCTGTCTCTAAGATACAGAGCAAACATTCAGTGATGCCCTGTCTTTTTGTGATTTATAAAATCTTTGGAAGCTCAGCTTATGTACTATGAACTAAAACAGGGTGCCTAGAAATAATGTGATGGTAAGATTTAGTAATTAGCTTTTATATTTCACTTGGAAGAGAGGTTGATAGTTACAAATACATAAATCAATGCTTTTCACATCAAACATAAAATTAAATGCCCACTTTAGATATCCAGCCAAGTGTACTTGTATTATTTATAAGTAGTAAATATTTGGGATCAGAGTAATACACATCAAATACACACACAAACACACACACAGAGAGCTCCAGTACAGTCTTTGTTTTTGTATTTTGAAATGTTAATTCACCACCACCAATTATCATTTAAGAAGTGGCTATGGTATTGCATTCTAAGTTTAGCTTCATTTAAAAAACAAAATCTGCCCCAGTGGCAGGAATGAATTTGAGTCCTCTATAAAGATTGTCATATCTTCTTAAATTGCTAATAAATGATCAGTAATGGTCTGTAAATTGCTTTTATATTCATTCAGTGGATTAAAAAAAAACCCAAGCAGGTAATTTTCTGATTGCTATGTTCATTCAAAACTGCATATTAGTACACAAAGTTAGGTTGGGAATATAATGGCTATAAGGGGTATGTAATGTATAAGAACTCACAACTCACAGAACTCGCTTGGAGAGGGCAGGAAGAGATTTGTGTTACAAGTGCATGGTGTTCTAAATGCTACAGATGCAAATGGCTACTACAGACCTCTTTCAGTCAGGCCCCAGAGATAAGAGGGAGTTAAGATCTGAGAGTGGAGAGACAGCACAATAAAGTAACAAATGTGGGAGCCTCAGGCAGGTCAGGGAGACCCTAGGAAGCCCGTTGTAGGTTGCACACACATGGATCTCCCCCAAATGCTGTCCTACTTGGATTATGACAGGGAGAATGTTAAGCTCCTAAATGGGGCCTCCCTGACTCCTTTCCTCCTGGATTTCTTACCTGGAACTCCATCTGCTTAACAGTCTATGTGCAGTTGCTTAATGACTCCAACCAGGAGTGTTAAGATTATGGTCATTGTGTTTGGGTGAGATATGGATGTAAGGATATAAAGATGAAGTTCGTATCATGATGTCACCATTTGCATATTTTGGCTTGACCTGAACCAAACTTAATATTTTTAGTGAGATGCCAGATGTAGTAGCTACACTTGAAAGTTTTTATTTATTTTGCTTTTCCCAATTCAGATCACTATAGGCTGCTATTATAAGGTTATATTATAAACTAATAAAGCAGATTAAACAATTTTTAAGACATATACAGTAATTTTCACCAGTAACAAAATATATATTGAATGATGATCTTTGTTACTTTTTTTTTTACATAAAATCTGAAACTATAGGTGACCAATTGAAATCTCTCCCCATGTGTAGATGGACACTCTGTCATTTCAGATTATTTATAGGGCATTTTTAAAATGCATTAAAACATTGTGTTAATATCTGTTAAGATGCTTCACTGTATGAAAAAACAGTGGAGAATTATAGTTTTGAAGAATAACAGTAATATAATTCAGTATTCAATAATATATCATTTTTAGGTTGCACTTGCAGCAGAACTAGGTAAAAATAAAAACGGCACTATTTCAGTCTAGAAAGCTTGGGGCCAAAACATGTCAACCATGATAAAGAGGGCTCTCAATGGAATCCTGTGTGGGTTGAAGGACTAAAACCCCAGAATGAATGAAAGAGGGCAAATGTTTCTCTCTGCAAAAAGAAAGGGAAAAAAAGAGCTCAGAAAAGTACGGGCCTATCCTTCTGTTAGTGCTACCTTGAAAAAAATACCATGATAATTAGAAATCAGCATGAAAATAGAAATTCAATGCAAAAGAGAAGAGTGGAGATTGTCTGGTTAGGTAATAACACATATCAAGTAGTTCTACGAATTGTTGAGTACAAGCTGTGAATGCATAAATGGTGTGATATGGCTTGTAAAAAGTGAAATGTAGTGAAAATGTAGTAAAAAGTGAAATGTAGTTTTATGCTACATTGAAGTATAATTTTGAAATCATCAGAAATAATAATAGTTCCTTTGTATTTTATACTGATAAAATCCCACTTCAACTGTGACTCTATTTTCAAAGAAGGTAGTCAAAAAGATCAGAAGACTGAGGAAACTGTCTATAAATAGTATTGAGAAAAAGTGAGTGTATTGGTAACACTTTTAAAGTACATAGAGAGGTGCTATGCAGAGGAGAGAAAAGACCTGTTCCTGTCATTTCAGAGTATCAAGTATGAAATAACTAGCTACACAAAAGAAGATTCTGATTGAATATTTGAAAAAACTTCACAAGAATAAGAGAAGCTTGTCCATGGAGTTTAGGAAGAAACTGGGTAGCCATTTGTTGGAGATATTTTATTTTGGGTTGTGGTTATCTGGTTTGATTCTTTGGGGTTTCAGCTAAATCGGGGGTCCCAAACCCCATATCCGGGGACCTGAACCGGTCAACAGCATGCCAGCAACTGGGACACACAAACAAATGAACCGCCATATGTGGGATGCAGGTAGCATACGAAACCACGATCCTTCCGGTACACTGAAAGACGTCTATCCATAGAACCAGTCCCTGGTGTCCAAAAGGTTGGGGGCCGCTGAGCTAAATGATTGATCCAGTTCTGATTCTGTGCATATAGTCACTAAGCACAATAGTGTTCTGACCCAGGCTTCATAAACCGTAATTATTCACAAACTTGTTTTAAAAACAAAACCTATTTTATTGCAATGCAATAAATGTTTTCATTCCCAGCTGGAATTAATCCCAAACAGTTCTCCAAGATAAGCACACACCTTTCAGTTCTGTGAATTGCTTCCAAAAGTATCAAATTAACTAGAAAAGAAACCAATAGAAGTACAAGAAAAACCAAAGAGCTTCAAGGATGACTCAGAACCGATTGAACTACTTTACTTCCTGCAAAGGTTTTGTCATTTTGGCCTGACTTTTATCCCTTATGGGAGGGGCAATCACCTCCCAGCCTTACTCCCAAGTCACCCCTTTTGTTTCAGCTGCTCTCGCCTTCTAGCAGCTCTGCGCATTGGGAACAGGCTCCCCTGGGTCCTCTGCCTTGCTGCTGCCAGACTCCGAAGGCTCCAAAGGCAGCACCCTACTCCCAGATGGTCCTGGCCCCATCTCTGCATTGGATGCAGGACCCTCATCCAAGTCCTCGCCAGACTCCCTGATTGGTTCCCGTTCTTCACCACTGTTCGATTCCGCTGCCGGTGAACCACTACAAATAGTTTTCTATTGGAAATAGATCCTGGCAGTCAGTGTAAATGAACCTCTCTCTTCTGTCTTTAACCAGGCAGTAATGTGACTTATGGAATAATCCTATGTATTCAAAGGGGACACAAAACATTATGTGTATGAAGTGCTCTTGTGTGAAACAGTTGGTGGGGTAGTCTGAACTGAAATATGCACCGTGTGTGTTTATACATGGAATAAAACAGGATTCTTCCCCGTGTAGACTAAAGTATAATTGTTCTCTGTAGAGAAAGTTTGGGGAGGGAAGGCTGAGGAAAAGCAATGACTGAAGAGTTTCCTAAGCAATAGCATGTATAGATATTGCTAGTGGCAGCAATCACTGAAGGTATACCAGGAGAACGTGTAGGGAGGATGGTCTGTAAAATATAATGAATTATGACATTGGTGACAGTGGCTGGGTGGGAGAACAGATGGCAGGTGGGAGCAGATTGTAGCTGAGAAGATGGTAGGTGGACAAACCAGTTAACAAGCCATGTAGAGCAAGAGAGGGATGAAGCATAGTAGCCTTGCCCTGCTCATGCTGTACGAATCACTCTAGTACAGGAGTCCCCAACCCCTGGGCTATAGCCTACTACCAGGCTGCAGCCCATTCAGAAACGGGCTATGGAAGTGGTGGGTGAGCGTGTGCACAGCTCCATTTGTGCAAATAGAGCTGTGCACACACGTTACTTGCTGCTCGTGTGTATCCATCCACTCTTCCCCACACCAGTCTGTAAAGCCAGAATGGTTGGAGACGGCTGCTCTAGGATCCCTCTATATTTGGTTTTGGCTGAAACCCAAAAGAACCAAACTTTTCTTTCTGCCTAATCATGGTTGAACAAAAATAGTTGGGCAAAGCTTCCGATATATGGTGGTGGTTTCAGGTTTGAAACAAGAAATATTTTCCATTTGTTACATATCTCTAAAATTAATGTTTTCCAATCTTCCCATTTAAAAAAAACATTCTCAGTAAGGTAACAGATTTTTAGTTCCAGATTTTTAAGAAACTTTGATTCTGATCATATTATGGAAGATAAACAACTAATTCTAGTGAATGAGTTTCACTGTAAACTGGATTATATTATTGTAGCCTATCATTACTTGTTCTCACCAGTCAGAGTCTCACTTATTTAAATGGTGGTAGAAGCAAAGCGTTACTATTGTTCTGGCTATGTTTGGATGGTGTGTTGAGTAAATTCTATTTCATTCTTTTGGTCATTATTTTTATGCTATAATTATGTCATACAATGTGAATAATTTTAATGAACCTGGTATTAGAAGTGTTATTCCTTTCTAAAACAAAATAGTAAATGGGAAAAGAGTTTCACAGTTCACTGGGAGGAGTAGGTAGAAACAATCAACCAATCGTTTGGTGGTAGGTAGAAAACGATTGCTGTTTTCATGAAGGAAATTCAAAGGTTTTGTATAATCCATTTGAGTCTGTTCATCTTAGAGAAGAACCAAATTGAGAAATAATAATTTGCATTTTAAAAAACAATTGAGGAATAAATTATTGTTTAATTATATGGCTAACGTGCTCTAGATTCTGGTTCAGGTTTATATTTTTCTACTATGACTTTTAGAAATCTTTACTTGCTGTTTTATTTCAGATAAATAATAGTATTTCTATATCAAATCATTATAAGGTTACTGTTTAATTTCGAGAAAGATAATATGGAATACTGAAAAATTGTGCTTCTGCCTTGTATTGTTGCTAGGGCATTGCTAGGAACATTTATGGAGAAGTATTTTGCATGCTAAGCAATTCTTCTCATATCATGAAAATTATCAAAAAATTAAAACCTTAGCTATAGTGGTAAAGATAATTCAATTCACAAGAAGTTTTACACATGGATTTTATTCCAGTATAAGTAACATAAGCCAAAAATGTCAATCCATAAAAATGTAAGCAATGAACTATGTACTGTTGTCCTTGTTCTCCCCATTTCTAGTCAAAGGATTGGTTGAATCTTCCAAGATCAATTTTGGTAAATACAAGGGAAGGAATAAATGAGTTAAGGAACCCATTATGCAAATAGAATTATGTTCTCAACATGAACATTTCATAGCCAGTTAGTTTTATCTAATTTTATCCAAGTTTATCTAGTAAAATAAAATTCAATACAGAGAAAAGTAAAGTCCTACACTTAGGCAAGAAAAAACAAAAGTACACATATAGACTGAATGAAACCAGGCTCAATAGCAATAACTGTGAGAGGGATCTTGGAATCTTAGTGGACAACCAGCTAAATATGAGCCAGCAGTGTGCAGCAGCAGCCAAAAAAGCTAATGCAGTCCTAAGTTGCATTAACAGAGGGATACAGTCAAGATCAAGGGGTGCTAATACCACTCTATAAAGCCATAGTAAGACCACACCTAGAGTACTGCATCAGTTTTGTTCACCACATTATAAAAAAGCTGTTGAGACTCTAGAAAAAGTACAGAGAAGAGCAACCAGGATGATTAGGGGACTGGAGGCTAAAACATACAACAAACGGTTGCAGGAACTGGGCTTAGCTAGTCTAGTAAAGAGTAGACCAGGGAAGACATAATAGCGGTCTTCCAATATTTGAGGGGCTGCCACAGGGAAGAAGGGATCAAGCTATTTTCTAAAGCGCCTGTAAGCCAGACAAGGAATAATGGATGGAAACTGAACAAGGAGAAATTTAACCTGGAAATAAGGAGAAACTTTCTGACAGTGAGAACAATCAACCAATGGAACAGCTTGCCCTTTGAAGTTGTGGGAGCGCCATCACTTGAGTTTGTTGTATAATATTGAACAAAAGCACAAGTTAATTTCAGCACTTAAAAAAAAATTATTTTCTCCTTTATCCCTCATCTTTGAAGATTGAAAACATAGACGTGTGCCTGAGTTTTCTGGCTGCCAAAGGAATAAACATACAGGGACTATCTGCAGAAGGTAAGGCTACTTTCAAATTGAATTTTATTATTCTAGGGAAAATTTTCTATCTGTCAATTTTTATTTCGGACTCAAAAATATGCTGTGACTTTCAACAGGAATAAAATGAATGAAATAGAAGGAAATCTAGCCTAGACTGATTAACACTAGCAAGTCATAGGAATGATAATAATGTATTGTAAGTCATAATAATTATTAATTACCTTCAATATCAGTTGTTATATATTAATAGAGAGCTGTTCATGCCCTAAGGGATTTAAATTTCAACATTCATTACAGGGAAAAGAAGGAAGAAAGCACAATGAAGATTTAAATAAACATGGGAACACTGGATTCAGGTCATTTCTTCTAACCTTAGGTTAGAGTCTGGATTAGAGAAAGATTTTGAACAGGCATACCTCTCAAATTCAATTTCAGTGTGATAATAAAAACTCTAAAATGCTTTGAAGGTAAATGCAAGAAATTTATTATGGATCTTGAGATATAAATATTTAGAGAGAATGGTCACATGATCAGGGCAATGGAAGAGGCTGATGATTTTGAGATGGTGACAGTGAAAAATTCTTAGATGGAATATTTCACAATGAAAGGCCAAAAAGGAAATTATTGCATAAGAAAAAAATGACTAGAAAGCCATGTAAGAACTATTTGTAGAAAAAAGCAACAGAAATATGTTAAGCAATGGTTGAATTACCTTAATTTTTACTCAGACAAGATAACTGGTTGACTTTTTGCAGTAGAGAAACTGAAGTCATTCATAAAAACAATTGCCTCACGTGAAATCTTGATCCATTCAGCTCAGTATTATCTTCTGTGGTGACCAAGGATAACTCTCTGAGTAGTCTAAGACTTCACAACACAGTGTCTCCCAGCCCCACCTGGGATACTAAAATTAAACAGGAATATTTACACAACTAATTTGTGCTATATCCCTGAGCTATGGCCCATCCATTCTTTCTTTCTGGATAAGACTGCTGGATATTAATAAATAGGTTTCTGAACCTATTGGAATGCACATTAATTAGAATAAGTTCACTCTCTTCCATGTCCATTCTACTTCTGTCCTTTCATTGTTTTCTTCATTTTATTCATACCAAGGAGAGTTACTGCTTCATTTTCTCCTCCCTTCATATAAAAAAATATTTTTACATCTGTTGGGATCCAATATAGGTCTATATCTGACAGTTTTAATAATAGGTATAAGCAGGAGGCTAATTTTATTTTTCTGAATACAATGCCATTTTGCCTTGACAAAATTAATGGCTGTTTACACTAGCATGTATAATCTAGGTCAAAATGCATTTTATTTCACAGGTAATGTAATTTATGCTTTGGTTTGCTTTGCTTTGCTTGGTTGGTCCTGCTTAAAGAAGTACACTATCTAAAATTTTCTGGCTTTTATCACATTGTGAGCATCCCTACTTTTATTTTTCCACATTGCTTTGTGTGCTCAAAAGATTATTTGCTTCTTTATCTCAGTTCTAAGGTGAACTTTTGCTTTCACTTGCCATTTATTTGTAAGCAGAAATCCGTTTAAAGGAAAACATTTCAAATACATGACAGTTATATCTGCCACTGTATCTTCTATCTCACATCTCTCTCACCAATCTCAAATGGAATTCAAGGTGAGACTATTTTTTCTTGGTTATTTATTTGTGAGACAGGTTGCATGAGCTGTGGATCTTTCCCCAAACCATGCAGTTTTTCTTTCCAGACTACGTAGCACAGTTACCTTGACAATAAAAGCAGCCGCCCTACCATTGAGTTCACACAGCCCCTTGAGCCCCAGTGAATTTGAGAGTATGTTTGTATGTGGCAGCTGCCAGAACGCTTAAGAAGAAGATTCACAACCCAGAAAAGTCCTCCCAGCTGACAGATTTTCTTTTTTCAGTTGTGGTACCCAGTTAGTAGCCTGCCAACAGAATTCCTTGGCTCTGAGTATTAACTCTTTGATTACTGGAGAAATCCCAGCTTCATTTACCAATGAGATAATTATACTATTTTTTAGCTGTCTTCCATTCTTCAGTTGATTCTATTTATGCACGAAGGAGAAATAGTAAGCGAGCAGACATGGCAGATAGCGTTCAATTCTCAAATTTACATTCAAGGTAGCCTAGAATGATCAGATATGGGTTTCTGTGTTTCTCTGAATAGGTTATGAGGTTCATCCTTTTTCAGAATGATCAAGTACTTCCAGTAAAGCCTGATTAATACTTCTCTGTATTATTCTCAGAATCTAATGACTCACAGTTGATTGGCTTGTAGAAAAAAAAGTCTGTTTGGGGTTAAATGTAAAATGGCACGAATGTACTACTTGCAGAGATTTTTGAACAAAGCTTGCACAGTTTCTACATACAAGTTGTTCCAACCTCCTTCTTTTCGGTTTTCTATGTTGTCTTCCTTTTGTTTCACTAGAGAGCTGAATGATTTCACATCTCAAGGAAAAACAAATATTAAAATGTAATAACAGGGCAAAGGAAATTGAAGCAACCAAAGGAACTTCACAGCATGGAAATTTCCAAACTTCAGACCAAAGGGAAACTCTCTGTGCCTTAAAAACTATGACATCTGGCAGTATTTTGTTTTCGGCTTAAAAAACCCTTTTTTGTGGTTGGAATGGAAATGACTAGTTATACATTCACAGGATTGAAACTTGGAGTCTGTGTACTTAAACAGCCCTAAAAGGGAGAAGGAGGTAGTAAGAGGAAGTAATTCAGACCAAGCCTGATGAGCCCTCTGTGTACAAAGTCCAATTGCAAGATGCCAGGTGAATTACCTCAGTCTATCTCCTGAGATAAGCAGAAATACATTTATAGAGTTCATTAGAAGCACTGTTTATGCCTTATTTTGGAAGCACTGGAACCAGCACATAACAAAGTCCAATGATGGTTTAATTTTCCCATTTTGGGGTATCAGGTTTATTGCTAATACCCTCTGAAGAATCAAGTTACTGAGGCTTTTAATTGCATTTGTTCTTAATGGTATTTTCCTGTACAGTCAAGTCCCAGACTATTGGAGGTTTACGTGACCCATGTTGAAAGTATGCATGAAAAGGTCACACTGGCTGACCTACTTCTGCTGCCGAGACGCACCAAGGCTTGCCAATTGCCAGTTCCATGTTTGCATGAAATAAATATAATATGTGCAAAGATGAGAGACAATGTCTTGATACTCGTATTATTTGGCTTCTGTACATGTGGGGATCTAAATTCTGCAATTATCCTAGATGTAGTTTCAGGAGGCCAGAGCATTTGTTCTCCAGAATATTCTGTAAGTTAGGAATAAAAAATGATCTAAACCAAAGTGTCAAAGGAAACAAAAGCAAATGGACAAGAATTTGAGTGGTACTTTTTTCTTACCAGAATATTTTGTCATATCTTTCCTTAAACTTTTTCATTGAATATACAATTATTTGCCCTGATCCTAAACTGAAGTTATCTGTAGGACCATGGCCATGAGAAGCAATTTATATCTCCCTCTATCTAAAAAGGAAAAAAAAATACATTCTTTGGATTATTCTTTTATTTCTGCAAGGATTCTCTAATTTTATTTTGATCAATTGGGTCTTCAAGGAGCCTGAGCTGAACAAAGAAAGTTGAAATTTAATAAAACATTTGTTCAACTGGGTCATCATGCAATTTCATGATATAAATACTTTAAATTTAAATTGCCTTTCAGAGATCAGAAATGGGAATTTAAAGGCCATCTTGGGCCTTTTCTTTAGCCTATCACGTTATAAGCAGCAGCAACAGCAGTCCCCAAAGCAACATTCAGAGCACACTCCATCCCAGCAACAACCCACCTCATCCCAGCAAGCAAGCTCACCGTCCCCCAGCCAGGTGGGACTACCTGACCAGCAGTTACAACCACTGGTGCCAGCTTCGCCTCAGATTCAGTGCCAACATCCTCAGCAAACAGCACAGCTTCAGTTAAAAGCACAACCAGAAATGCAGTCCAGGTGAGTGGACTTTTTCATTCCACCTCCCCAGCTATTGCTTTTCCAAATGCCAAGAGTTTCACAGCAGGTTATTTCAATATATTTGTACTAGAGCAGATGCATGTTGTAAGAAGGACAGGGATCAGCCTTTTTTTTAAAGCTCTGGCCATTGTCTTATGAGATCACATATAGGTAGTCTTCACTTAACAACAGTCATTGGGATCAGACCTTCCATTGCTAAATGATGCAGTTGTAAAGCAGAATGTCACATGACTGCATCGCTTAGCAACAGCAGTTCTAGTTACTATCATTAAGTGAGGACCGTGTGTATTCTTAAACAAGCCTCACATGACTGTAATGTCCAATTTCCTGCCAGCTTCCCCTTTGGGAAATTAGCATGGAAGATCACAAATCATTATCATGTGACCATGTTATGATATGTCAGTTGGAAAACAAAGCCAGCTATGAAGGGCGTGGACTGCTATCGTGACTGTGGAGATACTGCAGTGGTCAGAATTTCAAGGCCCAGACCTGGGTGAAATTCGACCACCTTGGCCCACCTCGGGAGAGGTGGTAGGGATATTTGAATTGATAAAAAAATCACCCCTGGTTGCTATTATTATTATTATTATACCAAGCCATGCCCACAGCCACACCCATAGAGCCAGCTGGAAAAAAATTTGAATTTCACCCTGGCCCAGACATAAATAGCACTTGTTCAACATTGTGACAAGTTTGAATATTAGTCAAATGAGTGGCTGTTGAATGAGGATCACCTGTAATTGCTAATATGCCTTTCCAGACTATAGAAATTTTAAAAGGGTGATGAAAAATCTCAGCATGAGATTGCACAAGTATTCTTTCTTATTATATGAGATTTATGAGGTGTTACTCAAAATTCCATGATCTAGGGCAGTCTTGTAAGTCTTTGGCCATTGTCATCATTTTAATTTTGCTCGTTTAATTTTTTTTCCAAGTTGTGGAATGTTCTATTTTAAAAATAAGAATCTAATTCTGTGGATTAATTCTGAAGGAACATTCAGTGCCGCTATGCTCATGGACACTGTAAATAATACCTGCGTTTCTGATCCTGGCAGTCGATTTGAAAATCAGATAAATTTTGTAAGGAGATGGAGCAAAAGAATATATACTAGGTCACATTGCTCAGCTTTTTAACAATTAAGCAGAGGTGGAGAGAACTGCATTTCAGGCCCGCCTTTTGAACAGCTGATCATGCAATTATTGTTTTGCAACTGGACTCCATTTGTGCAGTCTTGGCAATTGGATTATAGGGGAAGGACCTTTATGCATAAAAGCCACATATGCTTGGGATTCCAGTCATGGGACTAGGTGCAGACATTGCTTTCCAGAAATATGTATTCCTTAATTGGGCTGGAATGAATGTATGCAAAGTCCAATATGGTTGTGGCTACTGACAAGAGAATTCCTTCTTTAATTCTTTACACAACTGTGTATGCTTTATTCTACTGTCATTACAGTCAGGTAATTGGATCTTCCAGTGCCTGGAGATGATTGGATTTCCCAATGTTGTGTTTCATGCTTTAAAGCAGTTGCCAGGATAGAAGGAAGAATGCTAGCCCCATGCTGATTCCTCATTGAAAGCCCTTGCCATATAAACAACTATTTAGTTTTACTGGAGACGAAGACATATAGAACACATACAACAAGAACAGGATCCTGATACTTGTAATAAGATGGCTGGGGCCGGTCTTTTTAAATGTACTTCTCTCTGGAACATTCAAAGTATCTTTTCATATAAGAAAAAAGCTTATTTGCCTGAAAGAAATATAGTTAGCATTATTTTCAGCATAGCATAGCACAGTACCTATCTTTGTCAATAACAAAATGAACCTGAAGTATGAGAGAGAGGGGGGAAGGGAGAGGGAGGGAGAGAGAGAGAATATGAGGATCATGCACATTGAATTTTACCATTGCTTTATTTTACTTTTTACATGATGAGGTTTTCCTCAATTAGTTTTCATGAAGCTTTCTTTGATAGGCACCCTCATGTGGTGAAATTTGGTATTTATTACAATAATTAAAAAAATAATTATGTGATCAGCACTAAAATGTACTCAATTATATGGGGCATGCCTCGTCATATCATCCCATGGGGGTTTTACCATTTATTTTTACAATGTAAATTCACTTGTGACATTTTGCAAAAAAAAAAAAATTGATTGTGATGTAAATGTGGAGGCTCAAACTCTTTACTATTATTGATTTAATACATAGAAGGGTTTTTTTTTTTTAAGTAGGTATCATGTCTAGACATTTGACGGGGATGAGCAACATTATTTTCTCCTTTGAAAACATCTGGGTGAATTATTTTTCCATATCTTTTAGCTCAGAGGCTTTCTATATTAATATTTCTTCTTTACTCACTTGCATCTTCCAATTTTTTTCCTTTTCTTGTTGTACAGTGCATCACCCAGGGACTCATCTCAAAGCAAAATCATCCGATTCACTCTCGGTCAAAAAAAGAATTCTAGGTTAGCGTTTCTTCCTCTAATGTAAAGCATGGATAACCCTATTTGCAACAATCCCAGTCTGCATGGTTCAGGCCTCACCAATGCTTACCTGTTGATTTTAAACAAAATATTCTGAATAATCTGAGAGAACTCCTTTTTATTAGCTGACTGCTTAGTGTCCTACTTAGTCTCTTACTAGTTCCTCTAAGTCAGAGGTCTCCAAACTTGGCAAATTTAAGACTTGTGGACTTCAACTCCCAGAAAGTTGCCAAGTTTGGAGAGCCTTGCACTGAGTAAAGGCATTCTAGTAGCTGTTTGGTTTCTATCGATCTTTATATCAGAATATATGTTATAATAATTAATGTAATATACCCGGATTTATTACTACTGTAGCTAGAAGATGGGTAGATCTAATTGAGTAGTGCTAAGATGTGAGATAAAACTAGGCAAAGAATCATAGGGTTGAAAGGGAACTTGGAGGATTTCTAGGACATAATAGTAATGCAACAGTCTATATCAAATCTGAATCTTATTTTTGTTTCAGCTTATTAAAATGCAATATGGCACATTACCAGTGCCAATCCCAACATAACATACTTGTTTGGGATCACTGAGCCATAGTGGCGCAGTGGTTAGAATGCAGTACTGCAGGCTACTTCTGCTGCCTGTAATTTGGCAGTTCGAATCTCACCAGGCTCAAGGTTGACTCAGCCTTCCATCCTTCCGAGGTGGGTAAAATGAGGACCCAGATTGTTGGGGGCAATAGGCTAACTCTGTAAACCACTTAGAGAGGGCTGTAAAGCACTGTAAAGTAATATACAATCTAAGTGCTATTGCTATTGATATCTTGGATATGGGCACCTGAATTGCTAAGACACAATGAATGCATGCTGCCATGCTCTCAGGTCCAGGGAATCCCAAACACATAGATGTAGGTGCAGCTCTTCCCACACAGCTAGATGTTTGCATTTCAATTGCTTTCACAAAAGCACAAATATATGGAGGCATTGTGGAAGTCATATCAGGCCTTCTATATATCATTTAGCCATGATGGTGCAGTGGTTAGAGTACAGTATTGCAGGTTCTGCTCACAGCCAGGAGTTTGATCCTGACCAGCTCAAGGATGACTTAGCCTTCCATTCTTCCAAGGTTGGTAAAATGAGGACCCAGATTATTGGAGGCAATACGCTGACTCTGTAAACCACTCTGAGAGTGCTGTAAAGCACTATGGCATGGTACATAAGTCTAAGTGCTATTACTATCTATGCCTAAAGTGTCTTAAATGACAAAGTAAATGCTATCAATTTTCCATGGTGGAAAAAGAAAGAAAATTGTTCATCATATCCTTTCCCCTGTTTTAACTTTCTTTCTAATTACTCTTTATTGCTGTTGCATTTAAAGTACCAATAGTTTCCTCAACACTAAGAAATAGCTGTGAGGGTATCTCCTGTGTCAAGAGATGGAACACAGTGGCATACATGCCATCTTTTTTCTGGAAGTCTTATAATAGCAAACTTCTAATCTGCCTGGGAATGAGTAATAAGGTTTTCAGTCCATTCATTTTTCTCTAATCTTTAGAGCCTATGTTATTTATCACAGATTAAAGTTCTTGTGACAAAGTTTAATAGAAATGCCCCATAAATCTGTATTTTGGAATGCACCATAATGTTATGCCTTTTTGTCCATAAACTGCAAGATATTACTTCTGTTCTGTAATTTATCTGCCTCCTTCTCAGCTTCCTATTCACTTTTTGGTGCAGAAAATTGCTAGATTTTTACAATAAAATATCAATTCCATCACTCTTGCTTCACCACCATTACATTTGTCTAGTTTGTAAGATCAAAATATCTTCCTCAATTACAGTCAAATTGGACAGAATGCAAGACTACAAATTAGACAGACAGACAGACAGACAGACAGATATAAACAAACTGAAATGCACCCGCAACAAGAGAGAAAACTTTAGGAGATATTTTAAATCAAACTGAACATTGCTTCTACCTGTACACAGTAAATCTGCCTTTTGAAATTGTCCATGTTTGGGTTCTTAAGAAGGAATGTCTTTATGTAGTTTTATTCCATCTCATACGATTAGAAACAGATATGGGAGAAGTGTTCTTACATACCAAGCAAATAACATGGGTAGATATGGACTGATATAAGTTTTTTATTAAATCTGTTCTCTCCAATGTTAGATCTGCATGAATGCCAGCCTCACCAAAGCATGCAAAGTGAAAAAATACCTTCTTTTTTGTTCCTTTCCTTCTGTTCTGACACCACCCTTACAGGTTTTATTTGGGTCTCCTTCTTTATCTAAAGCTGTTCATGTGTGTATTTGTGATGGCTGCCACATAGAATTCTCTAATTATTGTCTTAATTGCTTACCTTGTCTGCTTCTTCTTCAGAAGCATCTGAAAACAGAAGATCTCATCTTTAGCAAAAGCAAGTCTTGTATTCTGTTTCATTTTCCAAAGAAGTAGAGAGCTAAAGATGTTGATTTGTGTTTGAACATGTTATTAATAAGCTTTGAAAGCATGTGCATGTATCTAGGCTGACCTGTCTTCTTGGCTCCCTTTTCTCTCCTTTCCACTTCCTGGTCATTCTCTAGAAACTGTTGGGAAGGGAATCTTGTCAACATTTTTTTTAAGAGTTATAAAAATGCCACTGGAGACACAAAGGTTTGTAATGTGTTAATCAGAGAGGATTGTGATATATTTCAGGAGCATTCTTTTCTGGTTGAAAAGGTATTAACTGTTGAAAACGTCTGTATTGCACACACATTGTTGCCAAATGAAGATGAGGTTCTATGTAACTTACTTGAGTAAAAATATGAACATTAGGCATGAAAACATTAAAGCATCAACCACAAATGCACATATTTGGAAATCACTGAAATGAGAGGAGCTTGTACCAAAGCAAAACTGCTAAGGATTATGCTGCATATTTTCAGTCAAGAGCACTGAATATCAACTCTAGAAGCTGATTTCTGAGGCAAGAATATCTATCTGTCTATCATCTATCTCTATCATTCATATATATATATGTGTGTGTATATATATATATATATATATATATATATATATATAGAGAGAGAGAGAGAGAGAGATAGATAGATAGATAGATAGATAGATAGATAGATAGATAGATAGATAGATAGATATAGATATACACACACATACATACATATACATACACAAACACATATACACATACACACACACACTCACACACATATATATATTCATTCTTAAGTTTTTGCTGGTATCTATATGTATGGTATTCAGCTTTGTTCGGGTATTTTCCCACATCATTATAGTTGTGCTTGTCAATTATCTGGAAGCCTGCACTCTCAAAAAAAAAAAAATCTCCACACCACAAGCCAGGCAAACACCTGGGCACAAACAGACTGCCCCTGATACCTCCAGCTCAAACACTCCCCAACCAGGCACCCAGATGAAACCTAGCTTCCTAATAAATGTTTACTAGGAGCCACGCTGCACTAAAAGCCTCCAATACAGGAAACACAATGTTGCCAGCCAATCAAGACAAAAAAAAAATGCTACAAAACAGACAGAAGATATTAGAAACACCAATCAAGCAGAACACAACAAACTCCAAGAACAATAAACACAGACCAAGACTCCCAATTAATCAGGATGAAGAAAAAAACATTCTGGCACAGCAGTAGTCTAGCACCAAATTTAAAACAGAAACGGCTGTGAAAGTCTGACTCACAGACGAATACAATACACAAGCCTGATGATGGCAGATGAGATTCTGCCAAAACGTTGCTACAACTTTAAAAGCACAACTATAATGACGTGGGAAAATACCCAAACAAAGCTGAATACCATATATATGTATGTATGTATGTATGTATGTATGTATGTATGTATGTATGTATGTATATACATACATACATACATATACATACATAGATACATACATATATTCATTAATGTTCATATTGTACAAACTTACATAAGGATTATTTCAATGACAGTCTTCATTTATAATCTAGCAAAGGTTGAGAAGAAATCAGGGTCACTAATGACCGTGTGGTATGTTGCAGCCTACATATCTAGATACAGAGATGTCAATATATATATGCCTAGACATCTAGTTAGAGAAGCTTTTGCACTGGAAACTACATGGACACACTAGAGTCTTCATGGAGCTCTTCACTTGGTCAGTGGTCTTTGTAGAAGAGGTAAACCCTCCTTCATATTTATATTGGATTAAACCAATATCCAACCAACTGAATTAAGGCAACCCCATCCACATTTGGAGAGCAAGCCTGTTTACTTATTTCTTTTTACTTTGAAAACAGGCTTCCGGGTCCCACCACGAGGGTTTCAGCTGCAGGCAGCGAAATAAAAACCCGTGGCCCAGCAAGTGCTAACAATCGGCGTAGCCAGAGCTTTAACAACTATGACAAATCCAAGCCCACAAGCCCACCTTCCCTTCTAGCAAGTAGCAGTGAGAAAGGTAAGTGACTTGAATTTCTCTTTAGTACACTACACGTGCTGTTCTCAAAAGCTGAATAAAAACCTGATCATTTTGGGGGAGGGGGGTTGGGGGGAATTGTAAATAAATGACACGATTCAGCCAGAGTTAATCATTTTCAAGCATGTTTAAAATACAACTTAATTTGGCCAGTAGACCCTTTTGATGTGGTGCAGTGGAATTTCTGGAAAGTTTACATGTTCTCCTTTTTCTTCTTCAGTAAGTCTATCATAATAAAAGATATGACACATTTACCGTATATGTATTGTTTAAGAACTGAATGAAATATTTTTCACATAGGTTGGTCTATATCAGGGGTGTTAAACTCACAGCCCGCAGGCCAGATGCATCACGTGCTGGCCCCGCCCAGTTTAGCAAAGGGGGGGGGAATCCTGATACATCATGTGACGCCGCGAGTTTGACACCCCTGGTTTCTATCAGATATGCTGAAGATATTAGAACTGTACAAAAACTTGAATCTTACCTTCTGCTTTATATTAGAGGAAATTAGCTGGTTGGATTTGCTGCATACAGGTAGTCCTCGACTTATGACCACAGTGGAGCCCAAAATTTATGTTGTTAAACAAGACGTTTGTTAACTGAGGTTTGCCCCATGTTACAACCTTTCTTGTCACAATTGTGAAGTGAATCACTGAAGTTGTTAACTAAGTAACCCAGTTTAAAGTGAATCTGGCTTCCTTATTAACTTTGCTTATCGGAAAGTCACAAAAGATGATTACATGACCCCAGGACACTGTTACCTTAATAAATATGAGCCGCTTACCAGGCATCTGAATTTTGATCATGTGACGATGGGAATGCTGCAACTATTGTGTGAAAAATGGTCCTTAATCACTTTCAGTGCTTTGAAACTAGTTGCTAAACGAACTATTGTAAATTGAGGACTACTTACAATAGAATAAAACACTGCATTGAAGAAGGACATGAAATTGCTTCTCCCTGATTTTTTCTTTGATTTCCCACAATGGAATGGAATGGAACGGAACGGAACGGAACGGAACGGAACGGAACAGAACAGAACAGAACAGAACAGAACAGAATAGAATAGAATAGAATAGAATAGTTGAAAGGGACCTTGGAGGTCTTCTAGTCCAACTCCCACCTTAGGTGGGAAACCCCATATTACTTCAGACAAATGGTGGTCCAATCTCTTCTTAAAAACTTCCAGTGTTGGAGCATTCATGTCTTCTGGAGCCAAGTTGTTCCACTGATTAATTGTTCTCACTATCACCTGATTTGTGGCCATTT
Organism: Pseudonaja textilis; assembly: GCF_049901715.1. Classification (NCBI taxonomy): domain Eukaryota; kingdom Metazoa; phylum Chordata; class Lepidosauria; order Squamata; family Elapidae; genus Pseudonaja; species Pseudonaja textilis. Next base: position 252,367,503 of record NC_141990.1, on the reverse strand, counting down.
TATGAGCTATTCAGTTCCAGCCTTCCATGATGCATTCTTCTCCCCTCTATATTTTCTAGCCCCTTAAATTCAAATCAAAAGCCTGTAGCAATAATTGTGTATTTTTAGACGATGTTTAGGTGGATGGGTGGGGAGGTATTCAACAGTTGAATGATAGGAAAGTGCCTAACACAAACATGGTAGAATGATGATTCTCAACCTTTTCTTCACCGTGGACCTCCTTTAAATACCTTTTGTGTCCATGTACCATGTACTCCCAAAACAACTCAATATTTTGTGTCATAAGATGTCTTCAAGCCTTCATGGACCCCCTGTGATGACACCTCCCCCCAATGTCCACTGCCACAGATTGAGATTTCTTGGGATAGAACTTTGCTCTGTTTAACCTATCTTGTAGTAATTCTTCAGACTTTTAGCTAGAAAGTTTTCCAGTGCAATCTGGACATTCTGAAACATACATCAATGGTCTGCAGAGAAAAATGCACAGCTTCATTCACTTATTTCAGAAGAGTTTTGTCAACAAAAAAGAGAGCCTGCAGAGAATAATTATTATCTGAAATTAATGCCTACTTGCTACGATCAGATAAACAGAAAAGCCATCCTTCCTTATGTTAGAGTTCTTAAGAGATCCATTAAAAGGATTAAAAAAGAATCATTCACATTAGCCCTGCTAATTCTAGATTTAGCTTTACACCTGTGCTCTATTTTGTTACTAGAAAATAAAGTAAAAGTTAAGATTGAAAAGGTATGTATTGCATATAAAGTTTTCTATTTGAAACCAATAGGCTGCAGTTCAAAATAACTGAAGCAGATTCCTTCTTAGTCTATAACCTTTTGTTGTTTGGAAAATGCTATCAGTCCAGGATAATAGGAGCAGAAAATTGGTCCCTTTGAAGTAGTATATCCTTAATTAAGAACAAAAGCAAAAGTAAACATCTCAAGTGCATCTCCGGTGTTTTTGTATAATAAATTAGCTTGTTGACTTCTACTCCTTATTTTCCATGGAGAGGATGAAGGGATTTTGAATGCACATGATTTAAATTTAATTTCAAGGACCATTGAGTACAGGGTTGATAGCTGTAAATGTGCTCTTGTGTTCTATTGTTACATAAAAATGAAGAACTCATCATGAATGCAGATTTTATATGTATTCTTAAAAGGTGCTCTGTTGAATTACTGAAAATATCTTTTTATTTGAGTCAAAAGGCTGCAAAATACAATTTCGTGTTTTATATATTTTGATATAATGCTAGTCTTAAAGAGTATAAATATATAACAGATAATCAGAGTTGGAAGGGACCTTGTAGGTCATCTAGCCCAATCCCCCACGGGAGCCCCTATACCATTTCTGACAAATGGCAGTCCAATCTCTTCTTGAAAGTCTCAAGTGATGGTGCTTCCACAACTTCCAAGGGCAAGCTGTTCCATTGGTTGATTGTTCTCACTGTCAGAAAGTTTCTCCTTATTTCCAGGTTAAATCTCTCTTTGTTCAGTTTCCATCCATTATTCCTTGTCTTGTCCTTCAGGAGCTTTAGAAAATATTTTGACCCCTTCCTCCCTGTGGCAGCCCCTCAAATATTGGAAGACTGCTATCATGTCTCCCCTGGTCCTTCTCTTTACTAGGCTAGCCAAGCCCACTTCCTGTAACTGTTCTTCATGTGTTTTAGTCTCCAGACCCCTAATCATCCTGGTTGCTCTTCTCTGTACTTTTTCTAGAGCCTCAACATCTTTTTTATAATGTGGTGAACAAAACTGGATGCAGTACTCTAGGTGTGGTCTTACTTTATAGAGTGGTATTAGTACCTCACTTGATCTTGACTGTATTCCTCTGTTAATACAATTTAGGATTGCATTAGCTTTTTTAGCTGCTGCTGCACACTGCTGGCTCATATTTAGCTGGTTGTCTACTAAGACTCCAAGATCCCTCTCACTGTTACTGCTATTGAGCCTGGTTTCACCCAGTCTATATGTGTACTTTTTTTTCTTGCCTAAGTGTAGGACTTTACTTTTCTCTATATTGAATTTCATTTTATTAGATATGGTCCAGTGTTCTAGTCTGTCAAGATCCAGATGGATCTTGAGCCTATCTTCTTGGGTGTTAGCTATTCCTGCCAGCTTAGTATCATCTGCAAATTTGGTAAGTTCCCCTTCTATTCCCTCATCTAAGTCATTAATGAAGATATTGAAGAGTCCTGGGCCTAAGACGGAACCTTGTGCCACCCCACTGCTTACTTCCCTCCATGTAGACTTAGACCCATTAAGGACTACTTGTTGAGTACGGTTTGCCAGCCAGTTGCGAATCCATCTAGTGGTGGTGCTATCTATTTCATTTTTTTCTAGCTTACTGAGAAGTAGGTTGTGGTCTACTTTGCCGAATGCTTTGCTGAAATCTAAATATATTATGTCCACAGTATTTTGCTGATCTACTAATTTAGTCACTGTGTTGAAGAAAGAAATAAGATTGGTTTGGCATGATCTGTTTTTAACAAACCCATGACGACTGCTAGTTATTACTTTACTTGTTTCTCCCGTGTTTCTCATATAATAAGGCCGGGTCTTATTTTTTTTTTGAGCCCCGAACAAATGGCTAGGACATCTTTTGGGGGGTGAATTAATTTCTTTCTCCCCCATCGCGCACCCTCGCCTAGGGTGCCCCGCCGGCAGCTATGCCTCGCCACTCCTAACGGCCAATCATGGTGGAGCGCAGAGGGCTCCCTTACCCCCATCAAGCGCTGAAGACCCGGGTCAGTGGGCGGGCGGGGATGTCTGCCGGCAGTGTTTCAGCCGCTTCTCAGGCCTCCGTAGCTTCCCCGGTTCCCACCAGTGCTGGTGCCTCTCTGACCAGTGCAGTCTCCAACAACAGCGTCTGAGTCACTCCCGCTTTTCCCCTGTCCCCATAACAACAGGAAATAAAAAACATTTTGAGATACCTGGGAGCCCTGCACACTGCGTTTTGGTTTAATCCCGAGTGGCTGGGTGGGCGTGAAAAGAGCCAAGCGAGCGTCTCTGCTGCTGCTACCCTTGGTGCTCCAGCCTCAGGCTCTACAATAACTTCCCAAACTCCTGTTCACAATAATCAGTCAATCAAATAAGTCACTTGATGGGCTCCATCCCATTGTGAGTTATCCAGGCCAGTTGGCAAAACCAGGTCTTCAGGGCCTTGAGAAAGACTGTCAAAGTGGGACCTAATCTTATTACTACAGGGATAATGTTCCATAGAGAGGGAGCCACCATGGAGAAGGCCCTTCTTCTTGGTCCTGTTAGATGTACCTCATTAGGGGAGGGGGCCTTGTAGCATTCCCTGCCTCCCTGCTCTGATGAATTGGTAGAGGTGACTGGGAAAAGAAGGTCCTTCAAATATTGCCAGTTCCAAGCCATGTAGGGCTTTAAAGGGGACACTCAGCATCTTGAATTGGACCCAGAAGCAAATTGGCAGCCAATGCAGCTTCTTCAGGAGAGATGACACATGTGCACATCTAGGCCTGCACAAAAACCATACAGGCTGCGGCATTTTGAACCATTGAAGCTTCTGGATACATTTTAAGTGCAGCCCCATGTAGATCATGTTTAATAATCAGGATGGAAGGTGACCTGGATGTGAGTAACTATGAGCAAGGATCGATATAAGAATCATAATCAGAATAGAGCTGGAAGGGATCTTGAAGGTTTTCTAGTCCAACCCCGCCTCAAGCAGGAGACCCTATGCCATTCTGGACAAATGGCTGGACAGTCTCTTCTTAAAATCCTCCAGTGATGTAGCACCTATAGCTGCTGAAGGCAAACTGTTCCACTGGTTAATTGTTCCCACTGTTAGGAGGTTTTTTCCTTAAGATCAGTGGTGGGATTGAAAGTTGATGTGTTTCTTACAAATCTATTGTCATAACTTCTCAGCTCAGGTGTTCTCAGGCCAGATTTCCTTCTCTATTTACTAAATTCCATTTTCTTATTTTCTGTCTATTTGGGATGGTAATACTTTTGTCGCAATTCTGGAAGCATTCCTACTCATCAACACATTAATAGCAAAGAAAAATTACCCCATGTACAAATAATACCCAACTGGGATTGGCAATGTGTGCATATTTCTCTCCCCCTCCCCATTTTATGTTTTATTAAAAACAAATGAAAAAATACATAACTATAGCAATCTTCAAAAATCAAAGACTTGTTTTGTCAGGTAAAGTGTCACTTCTTCCTTTGTATGTGAAGTCATTTTGAGAAAGGCGTAACTCTCACAAAAAATAACAAAGAAAGTCATTTCTGCATAGATGTAACAAAGTTGTCTTAATCTTTTTATACAGGTGCATTTTTTAGTCACATTGGGATTTTAGATGGCTAGAATTTGTCTAGTGATAAGGAGCCACAGTGTAAGAGCTCCATGAGATTATTGGAATTTAAGTAAAAGCTCTTAATATAGCTTGAAAAAGAAATGATAGCAAGAATGAGACCAAAATACTCCAAAAAGCCAGAATAAAAGTAGATTAGAGAGATTAAAACATGTGAGCCTGGCCACACAAAAGGTTATGTACCTGTATCAGGAGCTCTGTGGTTTGGATGGGAATCTATGGAGGATTGATAACTTGTCTACTTCCTTAAAGAACAAAAAAGACTGAACTCTTAACTTATGAAGTATTTAAGCATTAAAACAAAAAAATGGCTCCGGGGCAGTTGAAAAACTTGAAATCTCTAGTATTTGAAATCTTGCTAGAAATAAGATGTTGCTAGTTCTCAGTGTGATCTATAAATTCACCCCTAGTTCTCAATGTGGATTATACATTTATCCCTTATATAAACATCACTGTTCATTGTTTAAGCAAGTACTAGAAATCAAAACATTGATTTATTTAACATACTGTACCAATATCATATCATGTAGCCTTCCTTAGTTTCTAATGTTCTATTCATTGTCACTATAATTGATGATTTTGTAATAATAATGGACAGTCTAAATATTGTGCTTTTGATGTGAACTGTTGAACATTTTTGACCTGTTAAGGAGGTTGTTTGCCGTTAACCAAACATAGCTTTAATGTCATCTTGGGATTTATAAAGAAAATAATGAGGCATTCAAGCTTATGATGTTAACTGCTGCCTGTCAGCTTTGGTGTAATTAAACATTGTGCTTCACTTCTAAATTGTCACTTCCACTTAGGCATCCTTATCTAAAGTATCCATTGCCTTTTGTCTGTTTCCTCTGAATAAATTGTGCCATCAGAAACTTCTGTCCTCAGATAAAGCCATGCTGGAATCTTCTTAATTACTTGAAGCATTTCTGTATAGTCTAAATAAATGTATATTATCAGTACAGAAGCCTTACATTTATCATTCTGTACTATATCTCTTAGGGTATATTTATTTTTAAAACTTCTTGAATTTTGTATCCCATTGCATATTTCTCATTTGCTGTATATAATTATAGAAGTGCTCTAATTCCAGTTGAAGTACGTTCCCATTAAACACTGTTCCTTTCATAGTTTGAGTTGCAGGACAATTTTGCGATAAACTGTCCAGTGTCACTTAGGTAAGATGGGCAGTGTAGAAATTTAATAAATAAAAATGAATAAGTAAAGTGCCTCTTGAAACACGGTATCAAAATTAAACCTTAACAAAGCATGACAAGACAACTCAATATCAGATCCAAACATATAATTAAACTGAACAACAAATAGCATTTTTGAAATCAAATATTAAGTTTGTTCTGTCCAAAGTGGTTTACTTGTTTAATTGCAATGATTGGTTGGGTTATGTGCTTCTTTTCATTTAACCATAGAATCATGTTGTTTCTTTGATGTTACAACTTACAAGTCTTTGTAATGTTCTTTAATGGAGAAATATTATTTTGTCTAAAACGTTTCTCCCTTTGTAATCTGGACCTGAAAATAATCCTGCAGGTGGCAGTATACACCTGGAGAAATAGTTCCATTCTTTATCAGTCAGTCTGTAGTACAAACTTTCTAATCAGATGTTCTCCAATGTATTGGACAACTGTTCCTGAATTCCCAGTTATGAACAAATACCCTTTCACCTGGAATTGTGTATCAAAGTAGTTTCTGGAGAACACCAAGTTATCAAAGGCATCAGATTGTATTTAATTGTTTTCTAACATTCTGTTGCATAATTTTTTTAATGTAGTTGGAAATGTCTGAATTTCACTTGAGCAAACATACAAGAGTCCTTAATCATTTTTTGATGAAAATCAATTTTTTATTCCCAATTTCCTTCCTTCACTACTACCACAAGGAAGAACTAAATTATACCCATGTACAGTTTTGAAGGCCAGAATATATTCATTGATATTCTGAAAACCAGAACCTGGAATATAAAAATATGTGCAAAGAATTTTCTCAGTTTCATAACAATACAACCCTAAATGTAAGCTTGACTCATGTCAGTCATTAAAATTTATTCCCAAATATGTATGAAATTTAAGTCATTTTAAAAATAGTTTTACTATTGACTGCATCTTTTCTTTCTCTCCTATGATCCCTATTTGTAGTTGCCAGAACACCATACAAAATGAGTGTTTTATGCTTTAGATATTAAAAAATCCCACTATGACATAAAAGTATACAAAAGGATATAGCGGGCTGTGAAAATATTTACAGACCCCTCACATCCAGGACATAAACTGTTTCAACTCCTTCCCTCAAAATGATGCTATAGAGCACTGCACACTGGAACAACTAGACACAAGAACAGTTTTTCACCGAAAGCCATCACTCTGCTAAACAAATAATTCTCTTAACACTGTCCAACTATTTACAAATTCTGGACTACTATTAATCTTCTCATCACTCCTTATCACCCATCCCCTCCCACTTGTGACTGTATGACTGTAACTTTGTCGCTTGTATCCTTACGATTTATATCAACTGTTTCCTAGTATGATTTGATTGCTTATTGTACCCTATGACTATTATTAAGTGTTGTACCTTATGATTCCTGACTCTTGATGAATGTATCTTTTCTTTTATGTGTACTGAGAGCATCTGCACCAAGACAAATTCCTTGTGTGTCCAATCACACTTGGCCAAGAAAAGAACTCTAATTCTAATTAAGAAATTATATCTTTATTCAATACTTTATTTCATCCAACTCCATCTGTATTGGTATATGTACATTATCTGTAAATATATGTTTTGACACTATGTTTTAACATTTTAACATTTTTTTCCTAATGCTTTCCCAGAAAAGCTCTTTGGCATAATAAATAAATGTGTTCTTCCTAAAACAAATGCTAGCAATGGGTAATTGTAAAGATAGATAGCTTTACTAAGATCTTTTATGTGCCCTATCCATTAATGTGTCTTCCCAGCAAAAACTCTGATATGCTTTAATTTATCCTTTAATTTATCTATCCCTTTTTGGATAAACTGCCAGATCATCAGTAAATTTGATATTTGACTGTGCCAAATTCAGTAGCACTGAAGCCAAGTGTGTTAGTTGAAAGAGGCAGGAAGGGTGAGGGGTGGTAAGTGTCCAGTAATTGAAAGGGATTAGCTACAGTTTGCCCAACTGTCAAAATTCAATAAATTATGAAATGAAGCTCAGATTCATTATGACTATACTACTTTGAAGGCAAAGAGAGCAAAGCTAGCAACAGTTGAAGAGCAAAAGTTTTTTTCGTCAGGTGTTGCAATACTGCCAAAGGGGAGGGGGTGGAAAAAACCCTTTGTAACAAAAACACAAACTAATTCACACTAAAAAAAACTTCAATGTACTCATTTGATATTCCTGAATATAATATATCTGTGCTTATTATATTATGCCTTTTTGGAGTAAGCAACATGATGCAGAATACAGAAAAGGAGTCAGAAAAGGTAACCAAAGAAACTATAAAGGCATAAAATAAGAAAAACGAGTGGAAGCACGAACCTGATTTACAATGTCATTCACGAATTATAATTAATATAATATAGAATATATTTTATTAAATTTATATGCCACCTAACTCCCAATGACTTTGGGCAGTTTACAATTGTTAAAATATTTTAAAAAAACAAGGAACAATGCAGAAAACATAAAAACAGTGCAAAACAAAGGGACAATTATGGCAGAAAGGAACAGAAAGAAAGAACGAAAGAGGCACCAATTGTCTGTCCTTTTCTACACTGTACTTGTGCACCATTCTTGCTTCTAGGCTCATTCATACATTGCTTTACACATGGGCAGTGTGTTTTTTAAACTTCTCATCTCTCTCTCTCTCTTTTGAGTAAAAACTATCCACCTATAGCTTTTTAATCACAACTTACAGTAATGAAGAAGTAAGTCAACTAGAAGTGTTGTGCGGTTAAAATCAGAATTTAAACAACGCATTGGAATAAATTAAAAATGAAGAGCTTGGCAGAAGATATGTTTTTACTCTCTTTCTAAATATTAACAGAGAGAGAGAGAATGAGTCAAATGACTCTCCTTAATAGGAGAAGATTTCTCCACATACTATATATTTGAGCAACTGTGTTTAAATGAGCTTCTCTGGGTGATTTAAATAGCCCTTCACTCTGCAGTGAGTTGCAATGTAGCTGTTTTAAAACATTTCATAACACTATTTATTATACAAAATTGTGTGTATTCATTCATGTGTTTATGAATAAGTGTGGTTATGGAATTTCATTGGAAATCACACACACACACACACACACACACACACACACACACACACACACAAACCCACACACCAGCCTTCCCCAGTTTATATGTTTTAGCTATGTTGAGACTCCAGTCTTGGAATTCTCCAGCCAACAAGCCCCAATAATTTTAAAGCCTCCAATGTACATGCAATGGTTTTCTTGCACAAAGATCCAAATACCGCAATTGTTACTCAGCTAGCATTATATTTGGATGGAACCTGGCACATTCAATGGAAAAAAAATGAATGGGAAACATTAGAGTTGGTGGAGCTTACACACAGTACTTGCGTCTAAACATTATTCCTTTGAAACCAGTCTTGAAGAGAACTGTGGTGAAGACAAATACCAGATCTATTAATGTATCAACATACAAGTTAATATTGTTTAAAGAACATGCTTTATGTACATTTTCTCTTGTATACGTTTTCTGAAACACTAAACAGCTTAAAATCTTCCTCAGCTTGGATCCATATAAGAGAAAACAAAGCCTTTTTTTCTGTATAATTTCAAGTCCGCTACCAATATTTAATTCATTTCTCCAGTACATTTGAGAAGGGTGTCTACAGATTTTGATTGGGATGGATTATACCTTTGGTAAAAATCTAAAATCTATTTAGACCATGCACGATTTATATTTAAATGTCTTTCTAACAGCAATTTTGGGTGTTAAAATTGGAAAGTGGAATGTAAATATTGTTTCAAATACAGAATCATGCAAGTTTTTTCTTTCTTTTTAATATCACTTGTATGAACAAAATAAGTATCCTGGAATGTTTTCAGTACACCATTTTTGCTTCTGAAGATAGCAACCTGATAAGTGGTAGGATTAGATTGCAGTGTTTACTCCTATAAACATGAAAGCATATTATATTTTAAAGATTGTAGAAAGTATTATTTCAATTTTTTGGGGGGTGTCAAAATAATTTAAATGTCTTAGACTGTTTTCCATACAGTATTTAAAAATAGGCAGAAGTATCTTCCTGAAAAGGTTTTCCAAAACCTTAAAGTGGGAACTTTTCTTGATTGTTCTGATATAATATTCTAGTCAAGATTCCTACTTGAAAAATATTTTCTCGATAATTTTGATTACTTTCATTCACCTCTTTTTGAATTCTCAGAACTGAATTTAAACAACCCAGATGCCACAGAACAATTCAGGGATTTCAATTTTGCTTGAGAAGGCAACATGGATCTATATTAAAGAGAAGACATGCTGAATGTATGGCTCTGCAGCTGCTGCTGAACTACAAATGAGCATAGTCCAAGCCAATGATAGCAAGCAATAGCAATAGTACTTAGACTTATATACCACTTTGTAGTGCTCTACAGTCCTCTCTAAGCGGTTTACAAAGTCAGCATATTGCACGAAGGAGAGTGAATATACATGTCCCAGGATAATGTTGCAGGATCCAATCTGGGTCAGTCACTGGGACCATAGATTTTGTCTTCTGACCTTTCGGACTTGTACTGGAGCCCATTTTCAGGGAACTAGCAGAGTGTGTGCTTTGGATTGTTCTGTGTATGGTATTTATGTGGCACCTGTTGTGTGTGACTTTTTAGATGTCAACTGGGATGCTGTTGACTGGCTATGAAGTCATTGGCTGTTGTTTGCATCTGCTGCCAAGCCCTTGCCTCCTAAGTACTTGATAAGTTGGTGGTAAATCAGCACTCTTGTTGATTGACAAGGGGTCCTTTCCCCAGGCTTCAATCACTTCCCTAGCTTTTTTTTTTTTTGCCCCCAGCAATCTCGGTCCTCATTTCACCAACCTCATAAGGATGGAAGGCTGAGTCAACCTTGAGCCAGTCATGATTGAACTTCTGACAGTTCACAGAGTTAGCCGGCAATACTGCATTCTAACTACTACACCACTACGGCTCTTGGTGTCTCGATGACTCTTGATGATGAATGATGCAAGGAGTTAGGCCTTCAGTTTCCTCATCATTACATGAAGAGTAGTTTGGGACTACTGTCATTCAGTAATGAGCTGAAAAGGCACCTGAAAGAAAAATTGATCAGCTGTGGATCAGCTGCTGAAAAATGCAATTATCCATTATATGTTAGTATGTATCAGGGTTTCTTTTTAATGAAACTTGCTGAGACTTAAGAGAAAAGTTTGCTTGTCTTGAGTCAGGCTTAAGCTTATTTCTTTTGGGGATGTGCCACAGGGCACCGTAAATCCAGAGGCCCAATGGTGTTAGCGGACAGGATTCAAAAGCAAGCAGTACATCTACTGTTTAATCTTATGTTGCTTTTAATAGGATAGACTTGGCATTTGAATCATGCCTCGGCCTCTTATTTAAACACAGAGAGGCTGTTTCACTAGCAACTGAAATATTGGAAGACTACCATACTAGGTATGAATTTCTTTAAAAACATTAGTGCAAAACAAAATTATATTTGAATATGATTATTCAACAGATCGACACTTGCCAAGGAACAGAAATTTTCTCAACCTGTCATCTCTTGACTAAGAGGCCACAAGGGAGACTGAAAAACTAAAATTTTAGAATGGGATGCATAAAGATTGATAAGCTGGCAAAACTATTCAAAAGCAACCCAGAAACTGAAAAGTAGGCTACTGATGTGTACATACCCAGAGAGAGAGGGAGATAAGGGGGGGGGGAGAGAGAGAGAGAGAGCACCCTCTTTTGATCTATGGGTTTTACTTGTTCTTTCTATTATAGCGAGCAGCTGCAAAGAGCATGGTTGGCGGTGTTAGATCCTTTTTAAAGAGCAGGATTGAAGAGAAATATTTAAGCACATTTGAATTTCCAAGGAGACTATATGCATGAAACTAAACCAGGAACTAGAATTGGAGCTTCCTAAGTTACAAGATCTTTTATGTCAATATAAATTAGGAATCTTCTAAAGCTATCAAGACTATGGCCACGTATCCATTGAATCATATTTATGGGAGGAAAAAAGTATAAATCATAGAGCACAGTAGTCCTTGATTACAACCATTAATTTTAGTGACCATTCAAAATTACAATGGCACTGAAAAAAGTTATTTATGACCAGTTTTCATACTTACGACCATTGCAGCATCCCTGTGGTCATATGATCAAAATTCATGGCAACTGGCATATGTATATTATTAAGTTTTGTACAGGTAGTCCTCAACTTAATGACCTCAATGGAGCTGAAAATTTCTGCTGTTAAGCAAGACAGTTATTAAGTGAAGTATTAAATGAGTGTTGCACAATTATTTTATCTTTGTTGCCACATTTATTGAGTTAACCACTGCAGTTATTAAGTTTGTAACATGGTTGTTAAGTGAATCTGGCTTCCCTATTGACTTTGCTTGTCAAAAGGTCATGTATATGATGGTTGCAGTGTACCGGGATCATGTGTATGTGTTTGTGTATATATGTATGTACATACATACATACATACATGCATGCATACATGTATGTATGTGATCCCAGTAAATATCATGTGATAACTTTTTGTGACCTTCTGACAAGCAAAGTGAATGGGGAAGCCAGATCCACTTCACAACCAAGTTACTAACTTAACAACTGCAGTGATTCACTTCACAACTGTGGCAACAAAGATCATAAAATGATCCAAAACTCAATAACTTCATAAGTCAAGAACTATCTGTACAGACTTTATAATGTCTTTAGTTCTGTATATGACTGGTGGGTGGGTCATCTATATAGATGTAGCCTCATTCTTGTCTACTATAAAGACACTATTTTAAACAAGTCACATCTGCCAAGTAGGCTGATCCCTGAACTAAGAATCTGGAGATTTACATCCAAGCCTTGTGTAAGGCCTGACAGCTAGATTTAGCTATTTTCTACTCTCATCAGTGTAAGAGGAAAGCCTTTGCTTAGAGATCAAGGACTTAACTATGACAACAGACTCTCTTGTGACCAGAGAGCTGTTATTAATCTTCAGTACCCTATTCCACTATTGAAATCAAGTGGTAACTCACATGAACCAATTATTATCCCACACCACAACCTACAGATGAAACAGAATAGACCACAACTGTTGGTCTCCATATCAGTCCAAGGGACAATGCAGCAGCCACGGTCCTTTCATTCCAAATACCTGCGTCTTTAGCTGACAAAACAATCTAAATACATGCACTCCTTTCCTTTTTTAATTTGAACTGTCCCCTGAGACCTGATAAATTTCCCCCTCACTGAATCCTACTAAGTTTTATAATTAGCCTAATGGCTGTGGGGACAATAAAATGGGCAATCCGTCTTCTATAATAGATCTATAACTATCCTAATTTTGTGTTACTACTGGGGGCTAACTGAGGATCCCATCAAATAAATTACAGCTTACTGTAAATCCATCACTTCCAACAGGTACGTGTTCCGTATAGGAATATCCTGCTTCGGTTTCAAATATTTGCTCATGAGATGCTTTCCATTCATTTGAATGGAAATTTCATCTGCAATAATTGGTATAAAATGTTCTTAAGCCTTAGGCCATGAAGAACATTCTGACTATTTATAGAACAGAAGCAAACCCATTGGCTATTTCGTATGAATAGCTGTAGTCCTTTACTGAATCTTCAATAATGTTCTGCAGTGTGTACCTTCAAATGTAAATCATATTGAACTTGATTTGCTTCTCTCGTATGCAGTTAATCAGATTTTCCCAAACAAGATTGGGCTGTTGTTCCATTTTCCCTGCCAAAAACTTTTTGTTCACCAGTGAATTTCACATCTCTGCTAATTTAAGCTGTCTCACACTTTTTTCCCTGCCAAATGGGTTAGAGAATAAGATTATCCTTTGTTGACTGACAGTTACCTCTGCAAATGTATATACCTATACTACAATCATGGCAAGAATATTGCAGCAACCAGTAGTGGGCCGTGGCCTATTGTGCCACATGAGTAGCTGGCCAGTGAGCACATGCAGGCTCTCACTGCCCCACTCATGCAAGCAGTGGATGTTCGCACATAAAAACACCTGTCCCTCCCAACAAAACCATCACCTCTTTCCCTCCTCCCCCTACTGTGGGCCACCAACCTAGAAAGGTTGTGGAACTTTGCTCTAAAATATGGTTGTTCAACCTTTTGGCTTGCCTAAGCCACATTGAGCAAAGAAATTGTGTTGAGTTGATATAGTTATAAAATATAGCATATTTTATATGCATTAAAATCCTTTATTATTTTACATTTTTTAATTATCCTGTGGAGCAACATTACTAGCTGTCCAAGGCTGCATGTGGCCCAAGGGCCATGGGTTGGACACACCTGGTCTCACATAATGTTGCAACATTCTGATTTTGAACTTACCTCAAGAAACCCAGAACAAAACTCATTACTATATGTGTGGTGATTAACTTAACTTAATATAACCTAATTTTATATAATTAATACAATTCAATTTGCATGCTCGCCCATTTGCCAAGCAACCCTGTATGGCTAACAGTAAACATAACAATAAAACATGCAATAAAAATCACTAGAAGCACACATATAGCACTAAGTTCAATAAAGTCACATATTGATACACTTTAATGAGTTACATAATTTTCTGTCCCAGGGCCTAAAGGAAGAGCCAGGTCTTAAAGGTTTGAGGAGGGGTGGGATTCTACCGGTTTGTACCTATTTGCTAGAACCAGTTGTAAACATTTTAAGCAGTTCGGAGAACCGGTTGTTAGAAGAAATCTCCTTTTGTTTTTTTCCACTTTACTGGCCCAATCCTGTAAGGAAGGCAGGAAGGAAACATTGGTGTTGCTTACAGAAACTGCCTCTCCATTAAACCTTGTTACATTCTTCCTTCACTGCTTTAGTGATATCTAGCACTTTTGGGGTGTACTTCCAAGAAGCAGGATGCAAGCTTCGGTATAGCTCCCAAACCTCCTTCCTCTACTGTCATTCTGAAAGCATCCATCATCTCCTCCAAACAAAGGCTTGCAGATTCAATTAATGTTCCGGAGGGAGGGCCCCCATACTCCCCCCCCCCAGCATATCTCCAAATTTGGCTGATTGTTGATAATTCTCCATCTCAGAGAAAAGAACTCCGGGGTATCAGCCAAGCCCCTTCAAAAAATAAAAGTTTGACTTGGGAAATAAATGTAAGGCATCCAGAAAGTATCCATGATATCAATCACTCCGAGACATTTCTCTCCAATTGATTTATTTATAAACAGATCTGGTATGTCAAAGGCAATTTCCCAAGTGAAATTATTTTCATGCATTACACAGAATCCACCTTCTCTCCTCCCACTTCTACACTTCATAAATCATGAGAACCATTTAACTGCCACTGGAATTTCTTAATATGACATATAGAATAACCTTGAACTTTTCAACTCCTCCAAAACTCTTAAAAAAATGTTACAGCTGAATTTTAAAGCTGACACCTCGATGTGAATGATGTTGAGTTGGCCACGCCCAACCAGTCACATGACCACCAAGCCAGGCCCACCAACTAAGACATGCCCACAGAACCAGTTGTTAAAATATTTGAATTCTACCTCTGGTTTG
Source organism: Pseudonaja textilis (assembly GCF_049901715.1). Classification (NCBI taxonomy): domain Eukaryota; kingdom Metazoa; phylum Chordata; class Lepidosauria; order Squamata; family Elapidae; genus Pseudonaja; species Pseudonaja textilis. The sequence goes on along the minus strand of NC_141990.1, from coordinate 252,352,411 downwards.
AGGCCATGTGATTCCCATACTTTTGGCACTTGCTCTCTGTCTCCAATGAGAAAGAGGGCAGGGCACATATATACTCTCTACAGACACTGACAGGCTGCACGGAGCATCACTAATTTTCACTGCTAGAAGATCATATCTGTAGAATTGAGTATTCTCAAACTGGTCAACTTGGCCTTTGTTTATTCCCAGTTGGAGTTGCATCATTTTTCATGTAATATTTTGTTTAGCAAGGAGGGAAGCAAACTAATTGCAGTTCCTTGATTCATTACATCTCTGGGACCTTTAAAGGAATAGTTCTAGGAGAAGACACATTCATGTTGTCTAACAGAAACCGTTGCTTTTTCTCAGAAAGACCGGATACATTTTACTGACAATTGCAAATGACGGTCATAGCATGATCCCTAATTCCATTCACCCTATCGTTGATTGTGTGTTTGTCAGGGACAGCAATGATATCTGGGAAGCCACAGATTTCCCCCACACACACTTGCCCCATCCCATCCCCTAGTGTTTATAAACTCATTTTTTGGCTCTTCCCAATGACTAAATTTAGTTAGAATTATGTTCTCCAAGTAATTTTCTTTATTTCTGTCAAATCTCTACAGCTAGTGGTAACCATAAGGAAGCAGCCTGTGTTTAGGTTTAAGTTGACAAATGACGGGAAATTATATGTGTTTTCTCCAGTTCTTCTTACACAAACATTTCCCAGAACAATTTAAACTATTGACATAGTTTTATTGTGAGTGGCCAGGTTTGAATTTGCAGTTGAGATATTGTAGGAGCTGATGAAATTCAAGCTAATTGTGGTACAGTATGCATTGGCATTCAAACAGGACCACCAGCGAATCTGTAACAGAAACACTGGGAATTAAATAAATTCCAAGGCGAGCTCTTCCTTTGAAAGGAGGAGAGAAAGTAGTCATTTAGCCTAACCATATTTTGAATTTAAACATGTCTCACTTGTTGTTGAGTAAAATTGGCAAATACTCTTGAAGAAACAAAAACCCCTCAGGGAAGATGACAGGTGGGAATTAATTTTACGCACTGCAAAAAGAGACAATCTGAGATACTTAGTGCAAAGAACTTTTTTTTAAAAAATGAAACGTTTGAATGTATATCACTGAAGTAGAACTAAAACCAATGACCTGAAAAGGCAGCTGAAATAATGATTGTCATTTATTCAGTCGTAAGGGAGATACATGGTAAAATCCTAACAGAAGGATCTAAGGATCTTCCAAGAGCTCTAGTTTGGGAACTGAGGGGAATGTTTTATCTCTAAAGTTTTGCAATCTATCCATAACAAGGATAAATATTAAGGACAGTGTGATATTAGATTTAACTTGACGCCTCTGCAGCCTCCAAATCTGTGAAGATTTCTCACATTCATGCTTGAAACTGAGGCAAAGAAGGGACGGGTCCATTTTGTAGATTCCATCTATAGTTCGAGCTATCAATTTCCCATATACAACTCACAGGTGTTTTATTGAAGGCAGGATTGGGCAATTAATGCCCCAAGGGCTGTATATAACTCTTACCCGGTTGCCCATAAACTTCAGTCTAATTCCAAAAAATTCTGTACAATCAAGTCACATCAGGCATTTAGACATGACTACTACTTCTGCGGTTTCTGATTTAGGTGAATGAGAAGTAGAAGCCAAAAATGAATGCCCTCCTCCAATGAACCATGGACTTCACTACTCTTCATGCAACTCCATCATCATGAATTTCCCACAAAAATAACAGAAGGCCCTTTTCTGTTTTAAGGAATTAACAGTCTACATCTAATAAAAGATACAATGGGATGGGGTAATTGGGAAGCGTTTACAAATATTATAGGACTAAGAGAGCCAGTTTGTGCAGTGATTAAGGCATGAGGCTAGAAGCAGGGATACTGTGAGTTCTAGTCCTGTCTTGGGCAATAGGCATGAAGCCAGCTGGGTGACCTTAGGTCAGTCATTCTCTCTCAGCCCTAGAAAGAAAGCAGTGGCAAATCACATCTGGAAATCTTGCCAAGAAAACTGCAGGGGCTAGTCCAGGAGTCAGCATTGATCTTAGGCACCAATTTTTTTTAAAAAAAGTACTAAGGATTTTAGCATTTTCTGGAAATGTTCAAAGCAGTCTTTAATATCTTAATTCCACATGCAACTGAATCAGAGGTGGTCTTTAGCAGGTTCCGACCAGTTCTGGAGAATGGATTGTGGAAATTTTGAGTAGTTTGCAGAACCGGCAAATACCACCTCTGACTGGCCCTGCCCCCATTCTATTCTCTGCCTCCCAAGTCCCAGCTGATTGGCTGGGTCTTCTTTTGTTGCCCTTCCAAAGGAGCTGGAAAGCAGGTTAGTGGGGTGGGAGGGAATGGGATCTTGCAGTAAGCTTCCCCCAGGAGCGGGGTGGGAATGGAGATTTTACAGTATACTTCCCCTGCCACGCCCACCAAGCCACGCCCACAGCACAGTAGTAAATTTTTTTGAATCCCATCACTGAACTGAATGATCCATACCCATCAGAAGGATGGGATACAGAATAAAAAATAATAAATAATTTCTCCTTGCTGCAGATAATGCCTTAGGATTAAATTAGTTTCTTGATCTGTACGGGTAATTTAAAGTTTTTATATGGTTGGATATAATATCATATGTTTAGTAGGCTGGCATAACCTGTGAACTGAGTTGTATGTGTTGACTGCATAGCCGGGTAGTGTGTATTCATACCTCCAATGTACTTTTAACTTCTGTCCCAATTGCAAAATGAAAAGGGATTGCTTAAGTATTTAACTACATCTAAAAAAACAATCTATAAATCTAGTTCATTCTGTGAGGCATTTAGACCTGAGTTGATTCCCTTTTCCAAACTTCTGGTGAGGGTGGGAAAAAGTGCAATAGAGATTATCTAGTTTAATCATTTATAATTAATGACACTCTGGAAATCTTCCAATCCTAGCAATGCCTGTGCTCTATAAAATGAGCATGCACATCTGCTGTTTCAGTTAGGACAGTGGGAGTTGACTGCAAGAGAATTCTCTTAGAAACCTAAATCTCTGCTAAGTAAGGAAGATGGGTGTGCTTAGAAATATGAAGCAGTTTGATGCAAATCACACTGGTGAGATTATCAGAGCTGTCTCTTCCATGAGCAGTTAAAAGTGGAGTCAAAGAGACTCTCTGTGACTTCAGCTGTGTATGATTCAGAAAACAACATTCACAGTTCTTTTTCCAAACTGCTGCAAACGTTCACTGCTAGTTGCTGTTTATTTTTAAGTTCAAAAAGCACAAGAAGCTCTAGTTGCCGTTTATTGCTAAAGGATCCAGGATAGCAGGTAAAAGCCGTTAATCCCCAGCAAGCTGCAGGGCAGACTTAACAGTTGAGAGATGACAAAAGTTAATTGGAAGCATCAGCAGTCTAACAGAAGACATTTTCGCAGTAATTGGGATGTAATATCTCCGGAAGAGAAAGTTTGCAAGGAGTAGCTTTAAAAAGCAGTGGTTCTCTTGAGAGGTGAGTAAGGGAGATTTATAAACTCTCTTTTTAAAAGAAAAGAAAAAACGTGAAGTGCCTTCAGAAAAAAAGAATGTAGAAGCAATTTGAATTCATCAAGGAAGCTTTTCAGCTATATCTTTTTAATATAGCTGCTGTCAGTTTTAGATAAAGTTGATCATACATAACTTCTTGTCAGGATAAAGGTCTAAGACATTTTAGATTTGTGGATTAGGAAATGAAATATATCTTTAAGATTTGGTTGTTTGCGGTTTTGTTTTGTTTGTGGTGATTCTGGCATGCGGATGTTGGTTTTATTTTGTTTGGTTCTTGTTACATTTGGAATTGTTTGTTTAATTATTTTTCAGAATTATCAAGCTGGATGGTTCCATACACATTGAGTTCATGTTTGTTTGTTTATTTGAAATATAGCTTTGATTAGACAACTTCCAAACTATATCACTATAATTGAGGTAAACACTTAAATGTAGATTGGGTGTTCCAGAGCAGTAAAAAAGAAATAAAGATGGAACTTTCAGTAAACTTGCAATTGAAATAAAACCTTTAACAATTTTTATTATCAAAAGTTGATTATATTATTTTCTCTTCCACCCCCAAAAAACACTGGTCTTATTTCAAGTTCAAAAACATGATAGATAGAGATAGATAAATAGATAGGTAGGTAGGTAGGTAGATAGATAGATAGATAGATAGATAGATAGATAAAGATAGATAAAATGACATTTCTGTATTTTTGAAATACTGTTAAATATTGAATTACTATGAAATCAGGTTGACCTGAAGATGTCCAAATCCAAAGTGCCAACAATCTTGCATCTTACTTTTTCCTCTCTCTCCCCCCAGAACCAGCAGACAGTTTAGATTCCCAACCCACAGGAATGAATGAAAATGCAACCTCTTTGGTTCAAAGCAGCAGTAGCAACAATGCTGCCAGTTGCAATAATTCTTCAGCCATCCCCCAGCCCAATTCTGCAGTTAAACCCTGGCGCAGCAAATCATTAAGTGCTAAGCACACCACCACAACATCCACATTAACTGTAAAACAGCAGGTTCAGGAACCTCCCAAACCCATCCCAGAGATGGTCAAAACTACTCCCAACGGTCAGAAATCAATGCTGGAGAAGTTGAAACTCTTCAATACAAAAGGGGGTTCCAAAGCGGTAGGGTCGTCTCTTGAATGTCCGGGGTATCGGGACACTAGTTGTGAAAGATTAGAGGGCCTCTCAAACTTTGAAGAAAGTGAGGAGATGGAGGCTGCAAATCGGAACTTAAACACCCCAGGACCCACATCGAATAGTCCCAAAATTGCACTTAAGGGAATTGCACAACGGACATTTAGTCGGGCTCTGACCAATAAAAAGAGTTCCCCAAAGGGCAATGAAAAAGAAAAAGAGAAACAGAAGGAAAAAGAAAAGGAGAAGGAGAAGGAAAAAGAAAAGGAAAAGGAGAAAGAGAAAGAAAAAGAAAAAGAAAAAAACAAAGATGTGGCCAAGAGAACTTCCGTGATAGAAAAAGCTGATATAAAAGAAGAGCTGAAGGAAGAACAGGTCCCTCCTGCTGCAAACGAAATGCCAAAAAAATCCTCCAAGATTGCAAGCTTTATCCCAAAAGGAGGAAAGCTCAACAGTGCCAAGAAAGAAGCAGCTGCCCCTTCACATAGTGGAATACCAAAACCAGGGATGAAAAACACCACAGGGAAATCCTCAAGTGCCCCAAGTTCTTCTGCAAAGGAAGGTGAGAGAAGCCGAAGCGCAAAGCCGGCATCCAGCCTCTCTCATCCAAAAGCACAGCTAGATTGCAAGAATTCAAGTTCCACATCAAGTTTAGCCTCCACTGATGGGAGAGGAATGGGAGGGTGGTCAGCTTTAAGTTCCAGCAGCAGCAGCCATGCTGTCAATGGGCCAACTAATAGTACCACCCAGACAACAGGAAGCAATACTGTGAGTGTTCAGCTACCTCATCCGCAACAGCAATACAGCCATCCAAATACCGCCACAGTAGCTCCATTCATGTACAGGTAAGGCACACCTTTTAATCATGACTTGTCATGTAGCTTTTTTGAAGGATGAAGAAAACTATAGTCATTGCTGAGTTGCTTGGTGCTATTTATTTTAAACAGACATGGGCCATTGTGCATATTCTGAGGTTATGGGAATGCAGGTAGCCCTTAGAAGGTTGGCCAATTGCAGCCCCATCTAATTTTAGCCTTTTTACCTTGTTCTAACTCTGCTACTTTTTTGGTAATGTGACCTTGGCCTAACAGTTAACGGTTATGTTTTGACTTGAGAAAATATGGTACCATTTGGCTGAGGGCAACGTACTATTACGTACAAGAAAAGTTTCCTTCTTCTCATGCAGCTGCTCCTCCTCTTTTTCTTGAAGAAAAAGTGATAGGTAGGTAAGGAGAAAATTAATTATGATGTAAACAATAATTTTATATGATCAAATCATAGTTTTATTATCTTTGTGCCAAAATCTAATGGCATTGATTTGCCTTGGGTTCAGAATTAAAAAGTTATTCGCTGTAGTTATATGGTATCTACAGAAACGTTCTGGCTTGATACATTGGTGAAAAGTAGATGCCAGGCTCCACTGGTTTTGTTGATATAATTGGAGAATAATCAACTAATCAGTTAATTGCTACATTCCAGCATCAACCAAAGCCATAACTTGGACAACATTTTTGGAGGCTGAAAAAGTGAATTCAGTCTTGTCTGATGTGCCTAAGTGATTATACGTAGATATATTTTGGTAGGAAAAAAACTGAGAGCAAAAATGTTCAAGAAGAAAGTCAAAAAGGTGGAATATGAATTAATACAATAGAATACACAATTAAATAATAATATATCTATGGTATGCCACATCCTTCTAAGAAGAAAGACCATAATAAGAACTTAATTTTCAACAGACTAGTTTTTACCTAACACCATTTGTCTCACTCCAAATATTTTATTAGCCCAATTTCATACATCATTAACAGACATTATGACATCATTCTGTAGATAAAGAAGGATAGAATATCATAGTATAGCATAGGATTAGAAAGAGTGGAGTAGAATAGAGTGGAGTGGAATGGAATGGAATACAATAGAATAGAATAGAAAAGAATAGAATTGAAGAGTAGAGTAGAATAGAATAGAGTACAATAGAATAGAATAGAATAATCTGGAGGGGATTTTGGAGGTTTTCTAGTCCAGTCCCCTGCTATTTGAATGCATCCATCATCTTCTTTCACACATTCAGCCAAAACGGTATTGAAATAGAGGATGAAAAGCCATGGGATTTTATTTCTTATACTGAACTGCAGTAGCATTGGTCTTTGTTTACACTTTAAAAAAAATGCATTAAACTTTCTATTTTGTTGAAGCAATGGTGTTTGTTGGTCCAAACTAATGTAGTGGGGCAAAGAATTTCTACTATTGAAATGCTGACCAAGGGAATATAAAATCCAGCATACAAGTGGGAACATGGACAATTCATATTCCATTTTGTTTGTTTATAATGCCAGGGTGAGAGATATAAATCAATGAACAGGCAGTCTCCACCGATATTCAATATTTCTTATCCTTTTGGGTTTCAATTTAAATGATTCCTCAAAGAATCATTAGAAAAATTAATTAGAAAATTCTAATTATATTGACCATTTGCAAATGGTATCAGATCATACAGAATTTCAGGTAATTTTTGTAAAATATTTTCTTCTTTTAAAAAGCTATGATAGAAATGAACAAAAAATAGGTAAAGAACAGCTGGCATGAATAATTCATATTCCATTGAATTCTCTTGTCCTCTCTTGGATGATGGCCACCAGTGTAGACTATTGATCTGATTGGAAACTTAATTTAGAACAGAAGTTATTTAAAATGATGGCAGAAAGCCTTTTGACAGCAGAAATTTCATATTTTTTTATAGTTCAGTGCCTGTTCCATTTCTAGGACATAGCACAACGTGGGACTAATAAATTATGCACAGTCAGCAGGCTAGTGTAGCCTGTGGAAAAGACACAATGCTATACTGGAGCATTGTTATATTGATGCCAGATTTCTTTTTGTAGAAAGAAAAAGAAAAAGAAAGAAAGAAAGAAAGAAAGAAAGAAAGAAAGAAAGAAAGAAAGAAAGAAAGAAAGAAAGAAAGAAAGAGAAAGAATTTCCTTTTGCTTTTACCTCTATTTTGTACTTCAGATCCCAGACAGACAATGAGGGAAACATAACAGCAGAATCCAGTACTGGAGGAGGAAGCACAAACATGGAATCTGCTCCCTGCACAAAAACTGGACAACCTATTTTAGAAGATCTTTCTGGTAAGCAATAGGATGTGTTGAGTGCATTGACTCTCTGAATCAGAGGATTATGAAAATATGCTTTTTCCAGAAGGTTTACTTTGTTATTTAGGCTGTTGCTTTCATGAGAGTGAGGACAGCATGCTTATTTATTCTTAGTATTTTATGTTTACTGAGTTTTTCAGTATCTTCACTGCAGAAGCAGCTAATCTCAGGTTCTTATTCAGGAAAGTCAAAGGAGGAAACACTTTTGTAAATGCAGCTGGGTATTATGTAAATCCTTACCAATAAGCTTTTTTTTTTTTTACTTTATATCTAACTTAGTGAAAACGTACTTCTTTTAAATGTTAATTCTGCCTTAAATAACTATTGTGGAATTAATGTGAAATACCCAGATAAATGTTTTATTTAATTATTTAAAACATAAAAAACCCCCACAAAACTCTGAATCTGAAGTATTGTTCTACACCAAGGGTCTCCAACCCCTGGGTTGCAGCCATCATGGCCTACTCTGAATTGGGCTGTGTGAGTGGCTGGCCGGAGTATGCACACAGTTCAACTTCCATATGCAGTGGGCCTGTGGGCACTTACACACATGTGTGCCAATCCGCCATATATGCCAGCCTGCTGCTTGTGCAAGGGCTATGTGCATGCATGTGCTAGCCCACTATTCACATACAGGATGCATGCATGCTTGCATGGGCCCACCATTCCTACAAGGGCTGGGTATGTGCTTGTGACACCCAACGGCCCACCATTTGCACAAGGGCCGCTTGTGGGGCCCGGTTCCCCTCTCCCTCCCCCAGCTGGGCTACTAATCGGCAAATGTTGGGGACCGCTGTTCTAGACATTGTCTGAATTCCTAATATTTAAGTAAAGTGTTTTGATTCTTGAAATATAAATTGTATGTTCAAAGGACTAATTCTATGAAGAGATTGAGTATATGTATGTATGTTATATTGAGACTAGTTAACTATAAACATATAAGAGGAGTACGGTGGCTCACAAAGTTAGAATGCTGAAGTACAAATTGCAGGCTTGTGTTCAAGACCCATTGCTGCTGCGGGGTGAGGTGGCCTCCCATCACAACTCCAGCTCCTGCTGACTGAGCAGTTTGAAAGCAGGTGACTGCAAGTAGATTAATGGATATCACTTTGGTGGGCAACTACACAGGGAAATGAATGCAGCCCTCAATTGGGTATTTCCCAGGCAATGGTGATATCACTGGCAAATCCTTTCTGGAAAAAAAAAGTATAAACATTGCATTCAAAATAGAAGTATTCCAAATTTTTGTGTATATCTAAAAATGGAAATACAATGCTCACTACTCGTATTATTTCAGGATATTTCTGCTGAAAAAGCCACCTATGATGGCAATAGTTTCTAGATAAGACTTGAAATGCCTAAATAGCCTAAAATTACTGAAGCTCTAAGCCATATATTCTTACTTGGCTGCAATGTCAAATATGTTTAAGCTTTAAGTGCCTTGTGTAAAAGCAGGGTTTTATCTATATACCCCTAAACTCTTTTAAGTATCTTCAGCTCAGTAAAATGTATTAGAGAATACATTTTCCAATGCTTTATCAAGAATTTAAAAGTAGTTAATGGTACCCCCTGAATCTGTAGTCAGCTAAATACATGGAAAGGCAGTTAGTAATTATTCAACATCTCTTTATCAGAGTTGGTGCTGAGCATTTTCCAGAAGTTTATTTTGTTATTTAGGCTAGAGATTGAGACTTGTTCTCTTGGTTTCATATGGTATTCATTTGATTATTCTTATCCTTCAAAAAACTAGTTTTCTGTGTTTGGATAATTAGGTTGGTCTATCTTTAAAGAGACTGGTTAGTATTTAGAAGTTACACAGATTTTGGAAAGTTTCCAACAGTTTCTGTTCTCACAGTTAATCTTTCACCCACTAAGTTACTCACCCCAGTGTTCCGTTTTGGTATAGTTGCACCTAATTTATCATCCACCCAGGCTATGAATGTACAAAAGACTAGTAAAGATTTTAATATACAGATTATTATTTAGCCATATGTGAACTCTGAACAATATTTTCATGAAGAGAAGTGGCTAGTGCTATTCAGTGGGTTTCTAAATAGACTTTTAATGAAATATGTACAGTACAGGTATAGAAGAAGCAATTAAAGATAATGAATGGGATTTGATATTTGTTACAGCTGACCCAAGCTCCATCATTTCAGCCCAGAGATACATTTGACAAATTCAGTTGTACCACTATTCCCTGAGAATTTTAGAAGTTGCTGTTTTCAACATATCTAAAGGGCAATAGATTAAGAAGGCTGAATTACATGGACCTAAGTTAACAACTCCATGAGCTTCTCGTTGTGCTTCCAATCATATTTTATTTGTTTTTTAAAAAGATTTATATGACCGCCTCTCTTAAACAAGCAGATTACAACAACAAAACAGATAACCATAAAACAATCCTAAAACATTGCAACAAAAAAATTGCACCTTAAGGATCCCCTTACAATACCCTGCAGCAATTAACCTCATTCCATACTTTCTATCTATAGATTCCTACCTAGCACTAGTAAAAAGCCAGGTGCGTATAATCTTTCAAAAGGCTAAAAGAGTGGGAGACTGCCAAATCTCTTGAGGGAGGATATTCCACAAGATTAGGGGCAGGCACACTTCCAAGGTCCAAGTAGGTGGCTAGATTTCAGGGAAGAGACCTGGACCTATCTGACCTAGAGGAACAAGCAGATATTCTTATGGAGAGATGGTCCTGCATATAGTCAGGTCTCAAGCCATTTAGATTTTAAAGATAATAACCAGCAACTCCAACTGTAACCAGAAGGGAACTGGGAGCCTGTATAGCTCCCTCCATAGAGGAATAACGTGACTAACCTGTGAACCCCCAAAATTGTACACACCACTGGTGGACCACTTGTAACTTCCCAAGTGGTTTCCAAGGGCAGCCCCAAGTAAAACGCAGTGTAATAATCCAACTGGGAAGTGACTTAAGGTATAAATGACTGTGAGCATGACTTCCTAGTCCATGAAGGGGCTCGTTGGTGCACAAGATAAATCCCTAGCCAAAGCTTCCACCATCTCATCAAGCAGCAACCACGAGTCCAGGAGAATCCCCACCTCTCTGCATTGATGGGCAGCTGCTGAGAACTCAAGGGTCAATAGGGAGTGGATTGTTCATGATAGGGGTCTATGCCCTATATATTTCTTTTCAAAGTTCTTAATTTTGACAAGATGCGGGGCTAGTTTGCATTGATTGTAAATTGTGTTTAAAGTTTCCATGATTTCAGAAAGTTTCTTTTCAAAAAAGAAGCATTTTTAATTTTTAAAAAATGTACCGTGCAGTTATCAGCACTTTCAAACTGCCATCTATTCTTTTCACCAAATGCTAGTATTCTTTATTATAACTTTTCCTTATCAATCTCTTCTGCACTAATCTTAATTTTTTTAAAGGAAGTTATTCACATTTTAAATAAAGGATTACAAAGGTTTCAAAACTATGTTTACCAAGGGCTCTTCAGGTTTCACAAAGTACGTGTTAAATCTGGATTTAAGACAAATATTAACAAAGTGTTTGAGACTTCTTATTCCTGCACAAATTTACTCAGTCTATTAGAAGAGCAAAAAAGGTTTGTCTCCCAGTCATTATGTCCCACCTGGATTCTATGAAGCTACACCAGTATCTTCACAGCAGGTAGATTTCTCATTGGCTGCTCCAACTTTGTAAATCTACCTGTGGCCCAGTGGTGGGATTCAAATAATTTAACAACTGTTTCTCTGCCCTAATGATTTCTTCCAACAACCAGTTCACCAAACGGCTCAGAAAGTGAACAACCGGTTCTCCTGAAGTGGTGCGAAATGGCTGAATCCCACCACTGTTGTGGCCTGAATCCAGCACCATTTCTTTCCATTTCCTGGTGAATTTGTGTTTTTTTCCCTCTGTTTTTGCTGGATTTATTCAGTTGATTTATTAATTAGTGCTGACACTTCTGATTGATGTTTTAAACAGTGGTGGGATTCAAATTTTTTTACTACTGGTTCTGTGGGCGTGGCTTGGTGGGCATGGCAGGGGAAGGATACTGAAAAATCTCCCGTCAGAGGTGGTATTTGCTGTTTCTCCAAAACTCAAAATTTCCGCTACCGGTTCTCCAGAATTGGTCAGAACCTGCTGAATACCACCTCTGGTTTTAAAATGTATTCTATCTCTATTAGCTGCTTTAAGTGCATAATAGGAGCCTCTGTGTCGCAGTGGTTAGAGTGCAGTACTGCAAGTTACTTCTGCAGCCAGCTGCCTACAATTTGGCAGTTCAAATCCCACCAGGCTCATGGTTGACTCAGCCTTCCATCCTTCCGAAGTGGGTAAAATTGAGGACCCAGATTGTTGGGGGCAATATACTGACTCTGTAAACTGCTTAGAGAGGGCTGTAAAGCACTACAAAGCGGTATATAAGTCCAAGTGCTATTGCTATTGCTATTTTAAATACACACAAAGGTAAAATATTTTAAGGTAAAATACCTTAAATAAAATACATTGAAATAAGTGGTATGGAGAAGAGAGGGGTCTTCCCCGCCCCCCCAGGCTTGTAGAGCTCAGACTTGCCTTTTATGATGGTCACTCAAAATGCTTTTGTAGACTAAGGTTGTGTTACTCCATGGATGTTTACCTTTGAGGAAAACCTCTTGAATGAAATGAAACTTCTGAACAGAGACATGCTTTGATCTGGAGATAACTAAAACATATTTAGATAAAGAACTGTTCTCCCTTTGGAAACAACAAAGAGTGAACAATTGCTGTAATCTGTTTGTATGATTATAACATTTAAAAATGAATTTTGGGTGGTGCGCTAAAGTATTACCCCTTATTCTAAGTCACATAGCCTTTCTTTATTAATTTCCCAGAGAGTTTCCAGATGATATTCTTATCAGATTGATACACTCCAGTATTTCTGTGTTCCCCAAGTTCTTTTCTATTGAGAATACAGTCTGATAGATAACATAATGTTCCATTTCAATTTTATACTAAATGGTAAATTCCAATTTGCCTTAAATTATAAATTCTTACATTCAGCTAGTTTAAATCAATGTATGTTTTTGCCATAAAATGTTTAATAAATATTCTTTTTTTTTTAAAGAAGCCACTCCTTCAGAAACAATGAGATTAGTTTGTTTCAGCTGTACATTAGATATCTCCAGAGATGATAAAATTGCATGTTTAAGAAATGGGAATCCAAATAGAAAACTTGAAGAATTTTTCAAACCCACGTTGATATAACTTCATTATAACTTTTATATTGTTATATTTATATTTATATATTTATAACTTCATTATAAGACTAGGATACAAACATAATAGCAAGCGTCTGAGATTGTTTGGGGATGAAGGAAATGAATACATTCATAAATAGCAATAGCACTTAGTTTATACGCTACCCCATAGTGCTTTAAACATTCTTTGGGCAGTTTACAATGTCAGCATATTGCCTCCAACAATCTGGGTCCTCATTTTACTGACCTTAGAAGGATGGATGGGTCAGCCTTGAGCCCAATTAGAATCGAACTCCAGGCTGTGGGCAGAGTTTGTCTGCAATACTGCATTTAACCACTGCACCATCAGGGCTCCTTCAATGATTCAAATAATTTTGAATTTTAAATACAATTCAGATTAGTGTACAATAGAGGCCTATGTTCGTCAGATTGCTTATCACCTACCAAATCTCATTCAACCTAAGATTGAACACCACTTACAAAAAAAAACAAAATAAAAAGAAAGAGTCTGCATCTGAGACAGCATAAGAATAGAAAAGTATTTTTTGAGTTGGAAATGTGAAACATGTATTATGTGCACATATCCCTATTCTGCTGTAATTAGTAACTCTAATTACTTCTTATCTAAAAGTTGCATTTTTCCATAGCGGAAGATCCAGAAACACGCAGGTTACGAACTGTCAAGAATATAGCTGATCTTCGGCAAAACTTAGAAGAGACCATGTCTAGTTTACGAGGAACTCAGGTGTCCCATAGGTAAGAGACACGTTAATTATTTCTTTTCAAGGAACTGCCCATTCTTTACTCTATTTCTATTTCTGGAAGATTATTATGAATGACTAACAGCAAAGATTAATTTGACTATACACTGCACTTCATTATTTTAGTTTTATGTGAAAAACTAGAATCTGCACCATATTAGGGCATAACTGAGATTAATGAAGAGTAAGTTTAGGAAATGGAAGAAACCATTTTAGAGAGGGCTGTATATAAAGGCTGAATCTTCAAAAATATTAGTTAAACATTTTTAGGTGATGTTTGAATAGAAAAGTACAAAGGTTACTTTTGAAAAAGTTACCTAGGTTTACTTTTGAAATTCTTTTAACGTATTTCAACCAGATCTACATTATTGTGTTTAAACAAGCAGCTGAACTGCATTTGACCTATTTGATAAGACACATAGCTTGAATTCCTACCTGGCCTTTGGATAAACAAAGCTTTATAATTCTATTAATGAGGTATGCATGGTCATATTTTTAAAGCAGTGAAAAAGATTCAGTAGTAATATTTCAAACAGAAATCAGAATTGTCTATTGTTGCATTATAGCATATAATAAAATTGCAAATTTAATCAATCATCTAAATGCTTGGAAAGAAACCACATCAAAGAAGTTGTATGATTCAGCTGTGGAGTTTTACTTACCCAGACACACATATTTCATCCAAGCCCTCCTAGTTTTAAATAATACAATCAAAATTTAAAAAAATACAACAAACAGAAGACAAAATATGAAAAAGCCATCAGTAACATAATACAACTAAAAAGTCCTTAAATCCCACCTAAAATTTGAAAGCTCAAAGCCAAATATTTTTCTCAGAAGTAATATTTCCAAAGATACTTTCTGTCCTAACTATAAAAAAAAATAAGAGAAGAAGCTTTAGATTTTATACCAAGCCTAAAACAAATTCACTGTTGGAAAGGTTCCCTAAGAAGTTCGGTTTGATAGGTTTATTCATTAAAGTTCCACATCCATTTATTGTTTTAGAGGAAATTTCAGCACTATACAGATCATTGGTAAATAATGCAATTATTAACAATAAATAGTTATGGTTGACATCTTCAACCAAAGGTTTCATCAAGAAGCACCGTAACACAATTTTATCTAAGATGTACAAGTGTAATAAATTGATTTCTGTAGGTTCCCTTGACCAAATATGTTGCCTTCTATAGCCAAAAATTAATGTTCCTTGGCCTCATAGTTTATTAGTAAAATGGAAAAGAAAACTTTTGGGGGGCTTTTTTATCTCAGATATCTAGTATTTAAAATATTTAAATAAAATATTTCTAACATTTGCCATAAACATCTATTGAATGTATTACATCTTGAATCTTTTCCTATTTAAGCACCTTGGAGACCACCTTCGATACCAATGTCACCACTGAAATAAGTGGACGCAGCATCCTCAGTTTGACTGGTAGGCCAACACCCTTATCTTGGAGACTTGGGCAGTCCAGTCCCCGCCTCCAGGCAGGTGATGCTCCATCAGTGGGTAACGGGTATCCTCCAAGAGCCAACGCCAGCCGATTCATCAATGCAGAACCAGGACGTTACATGTATTCAGCACCATTGAGAAGACAGCCACCATCTCGAGACAATAATGTTTGCCACGTGGATATCACTGACAAAGGAGGTGATGAAGTAGATCTTGAAGGAATCAACATGGATGCTACAGGTTATATGAGTGATGGAGATGTCCTTGGGAAAAATATAAGGACTGATGATATTACAAGCGGGTGAGTACAATCAATTCTGTTTGTTACTTAAAAAAACATTAATTCTCTGCTTTTGAGATAAAATTAGTTTCAACAATTAAATTTAGTTTAAACAGTGTGATATATTAAGAATATATTGGTTAAATATATGGTAGCTCATTATGGTTATTGATGAGATAGTCCGGATTTAGAAGTAAGAATCAGAAAAGGCTGGTGATGATAACAAAATAAGAGTAGTTTTCACATAGGTAGTTTGATAGTATCTGACTGAGCAATATGATTGCGAAACCACTTGAGGTAATGGGTTCCCTTTCTGTACACATTTTCAAACAGTTTAGACAGCCATTTGTTGTGGGCGTTTCAGAAGATAGATAACGTTAGTTTAAATTGCCTTTTCCATTTATATGAAATTGTTATCTAATTCATTGAAAATTTTGCTTAGTTGTGAGCCTCTGAATGGGGTTTAATAAAAGATAATATATCAAGAGCTTAGGTACCTGTAGCCTTTTCCAAAGATCTCTAAACTGGTTAATTGAATGATGTTATGCTGAACTGCCTAAATTCTCAAGCTTATGTCTGTTCTACATGGAGAAATGGTGTAGCAAATTATCACACACCATTCCTGTATATGTTGTCTTCCTGGGCAAACTGCAGCATGGTACTAAACTGCAGAATTCTGCAAAGTTCTTAGGACATACCTTTCCTACTAGCACTCTTAGTTCTCCAAGATCAGCCCTACACAAATAAGCATGCAGTCTGATTCAGCCTATTCTATTTGCATACATATAGAATGGAGTTTAACTCAAGGGACTGTGTAACTCAATGATATAATATAGTTTTGTAGGTAGAATATTCCACCTTCAACCTTTCTAGGTTGAATCACTAGTTACTCAATTGGCCCATGCCTCCTCTGCACTAGTATGCATAAATATTGAGCTTGCACTTCCAAGAGGCCAGCTAAAATTTTCCTTGTCCAGCTAATGTCAGTCTGCAATTCAGTTGCTTCCTGGATTCTTGCAGGAGACATGTTGGAGAAAGTTTTGAACCCAACTGCAGAGACAAGTAGGAGTTGGCACAGGCATCTCTACTCATCATGCTCCATCAGGTGGTCCTCTTTAATTTAGCAATCTAAGTTACAAGAGTGTTGAATTAATGGGAGTTACCATGAGTCTTTGAAGTTATGGCTGTTGCAGTGATCAAAATTCCATGAGCATGTGATCAAAATTCCATGAGCATGTGATCAAAATTCAGGTCCTTGGCAATCTGCATTTACTACCATGGGATGTGCTTCAACTTCCTCCTACCATCCTATCTCCTCTCATCTGTTCCTTTTTAGCAATCCACTACCCCTGTTACCCCTGCTGCCCTGCGCTTCATCCACATCTACCTCCCTAGCCCTTCACTGACCTTTGCCATCTTCCTCCCATTACTGGTGAGCTGCATCCAGCCTAGACCTTTTTAAGGTAGCTCTTGGCTTCACGAGAACTTGTCAAAAGAAAGAGCTGCCTTGTGAAGGAGGAAGACAATGAAAGTCAGCTGGGGGTGCCAGACATGGTGAAGTGCAGCATTTTGGATCAAAAGAATAGCTGTGTTTACACATGTTAAGTGTTGGAAGAGCTAGAATCCAATTTGCAGCAGAAATTTTAATTCCTGAATAAAACTATTCACGTGAGAAACACAGATACAACAAAGAATCACTTTGCATATTGTCTAGTATCTAAATATACTTTTAAAAGTATTTTGTTTCTTACAAATTATGGAATCCAGAGTGCATTTGCTTTCCAAATTGTGTGTATGTCCTAAACATACTCCATTACAAGTATTAGAAATATCAAGAAAGATGCATATGAATAGAACAAATTAATGATTTGTTTGAACAGCAATGTTGAAGAAAACCAAATCCTGAGATATATGGTATAAACTACCAAAAATATCCCACTAAAATGGACCATTTTAAAACTTTCAGGCTTTTTTTTTGCAGAAGTATAGATACTTTGCTTCTCATTCTATTATTTTTTTTAAAAATTTACACTCATTCTATATATTTTTTATACCAATAAAGTTATTGCAGACATTAGTTTTGTGCAAAATAATACAATGGAACCATATAAGTCATTGTCAAAATAGGAATGAATGAATTATATTTTATTGTTGGCTATCTTTTATATACCAGGATAAGTTTGTCTATGGTCTGTCCTTCTTTTTTCTAATTTTTATAGCAATTCTTATTTGTTCATAGCTCCATCTAGCGGCGAGCAATTTCCTTAGTAAAACTGCATCTTAAGTTGAACCCTAAGTTTCCTTCCATTTAACTGTTATTGTAGGGCAGAAGGGGAAATTCTATCTTTGAGTTACATGTAAAAATTAAAATAATCAGGAAGAGAAGGTTGCTTCTGACATTTACAATGGTTGAATTGTCCTTAACTGATAAACAGTATTTATAACTAAATACTGATAAACAGGAATTATAACAATAGCAATAGCACTTAGACTTATGTACCATTCCATAATGCTTTACAGCCTGCTCTAAGTGGTTTTACAGAGTCAGCATATAGCCCCCAACAATTTGGGTCCTTGTTTTACCCACCTCGGAAGGATGGAAGGCTGAGTCAACCTTGAGCCTGGTGGGATTTGAACTGCCAAATTGCAGGCAGCCGATAGTCAGCAGAAGTGGCCTGCAGTACAGCACTCTAACCACTGCACCACCGATGCTCTTATGTAACTAAATTATTTATTATAACTAAATCTGTTCTTTAATAATTAAATTCCAGCTAGTAACCCACATTTATTTAATAGGAATTGTAAGCATTGTGCTAGCTAGAAGTAACATCCAATGCTTGACATATTTGAACATTAGAATAGGCCTATTAGATGAGGCTGATGCTTCTCTTGGTCCAGCATTTTGCTTGTCACTGTGCCCCAACCACAGTATAAATGGAAATGCTATTCTGAATACAATTGAAGGTATAGCTTTCATCAGTTATCCCATGTATACAAGTAGTCCTTGACTTATAACCATAATGGAACCTTGTAAAGGAGGTCACTCGCACAAGCTGCTGTAGCCATAAAGTTAATGCCATGGTCATAAAGTGAACCCATTGTTTGCTATGGGCCAGTTTTGCCAAAAACCAGAAATAAATGTCTGTTTTTGGCAAAACCATCATAAAATGCAGCCAACTGACCATGGGATGCTTAAACAGCCAGGAATGTGAGTCTGTTGCTGAGTGCCCAACATGCAGTCTCATCACGGTGGTGAAGGAGGCATCAGAATTTCAGAACTAGGTTATAAGTACCCCTGGGGAAGTCCACTGTAACTTCAAACAGCCACTAAGCAAGTAGTCATAAGGTAAAGACTCCCCATATATAAAAGTGATTGACATGTTAAGTATTAGCCTGTACATTTCTCAGAAATTTCCCAGGGATCAAACTAAAGGATTTATCTCAGTTTTGGAGCTTTCTGGGAGTTGAAGTTCACATATCTAGCTGGCTGGGAAAGCGGGTCTAGGAAATAGAACGTTCATTGCTATTCATACTGTTTCTCTGGCTCGACTGATAATTTACCTTAGAAAGATACAAGTTCTTTATTACTGGCAAGTCTTTTCTGACTGTCAGGTGAATTCCTGAATGTGAGGTTGTTGCAGTCTGGGAATAAGCAAATGTCATAGTCTACTTAGAAACATTGGAATAGAAGTTCCAGGGAAACTAAATTCTGCAAAGTTGATTTTGGATTTTATAGAGTATGGGCTAATATCAATGCTTGCCCAGAGGAAGTCAGCATTCCACTATCACCATTATAAAGACAGCTTTGGCTGAGCTTTCAAAATGTAATGTGGGACATAAACTGTTTTTCCTTCAGGGAAAGGGAGTTAACACACTAAACAATGCAATCACCTAATCATACTGGACTAGTGTCTACACAGTTACAAACAGATGTTTTTGTAACATCACTTTTATGATTCATGCCTTCCAGATGTCCATAATGTAGAACAAGATAAAATGAGGAAGCCATATTTCTTATTGTGGTGGAATTAATTTGGGTAGCATTTGTCTTTTCAATTAAATGTATTTCAGGAAACATCTAGATGTGTGTAAGCTGTGGGGGATTTTTTTTTTTTTGCAGCAAATACATTTGCAAAATATCTTGAAGAGAAGTAATCTGTTTTTTCTGGTTTTTGGAGTTGTTCTTGGTACATATAGTTTGAAAACTCTTTTGTTTAGATACAGAGCAAGTTTTATCTGTTCAGTAGAAAAACACATCTTCTCCAAACACACACCAACTGTTTGTCTCCAAATTTACAGTATTCCTTCTGTACCCAACGTACATGATTAAAGAACATCTGTACCACAACGTGTAGATCTCTTAGTTGTCAAATCAATGCTATTTTTTCAACTATTACATTATTTGAAAGAAAGATTAAGGGAACTAATATTTCTTGTCTGATCTCTAAGCTGGGAAAATGTGTGGTAATCATTTGTTAGAGATCTCGTGAGAAAAATAGATGAAGCAAGAACAACAATAAATCAGAAGTGTAGAAGAAGCTACACCCTAGCCTAGGAGAATTTGCAGAAACATTTTATGTTCCTTTAAAGTGAAGAACAAAAATTACCTAAGGTTTTTTTCTGGCTAATTAACATTGATTTTTGAATGTGCACTTTGGCATGTGGATTTTAAAAAGTGAGTGGAAGTACTGTTATGGAAACTGCTCAGGATAATCCTTTGCTATGTCTAAGTTTTCAGAATATGTTTACAGCATGAATGCCTTTCATTTAACTGATTTGTGTTCTGCTGTCATTTTCTAAGTGGTAAATCTCTTATATTTTTACTGGCAATTAGATAGGAGAGAGTACCAAAATATTTGTTACAGCCACAACAAATCCAGTGGCCAAGAAAAATTGTTACACCTCCCCCATCTGTGTTGGGTCATGGGAAATGTTGCAGAGACTTCATTTCCAGGTCTATCCAAGCCAAATTCTGGCAGGCAGCCTTGTAGGGTATCTTGAGGTTAGAATTTTTTTTCCCCTGGCTTGTCACTATCTGAAAATATCTATGACTTTGCTTGTCCTGAAAAATGTAAGAGGCTTAGGTGCTTGTCCTGAAATCAATCAATTCAGCATAGAAAGTTGTCTTATCATGGATACTGAAGACAATCAGCCTTCACAGAGATTATAAACATGTTTCTGTAACTCAGTCTTCTTTTTAGGACTGAGAGAAATTCAACTATCACAATTAATTGCATGTGAATGTAGATTGGGACGCATACATACAAACAAACGTGATCTCCTTACCTAGAAGTACAAGGTGTTGGCAGAGAAGGATATTTCCCTTCTGTTTCTTTTGTCAGTACAGTACAAGGAAGGTTCACCTTTCTTGGTAGTTCACATAATAGTTGCAGAACAACATGGAATGTGAGATGGCCCATTCTTCATTTACAATTCCTTTTAACTTAACAGTTAATTGCCAGGCTATTCATTCTCACAGTGAAGCAAACTGTTCAATGCAAAGCTAAGTATAATCATGGGTTGAATTGCCTGTAAAATATAAGGGTCGTTGCTCTATCCAAATAATATCAAATTCTGTCCATAGCTTCTCTGGAATCTATGGACAGATTATTTATGATTTTAAACACCACCTAGATCCCTAGAATCCCATTCACAGTGCCAAAACTTATCCCCAGATTTCAATAATAAAAATGCCAATTTGGATATTGCTGTTCTCCTTTTCAATTTTTTTTAATAATGATCAAAATAGGGGTGTTAATTCATTTGTAAATTTTTGAACCTGCTTTTTAAAATGTCTCAGCAGGTGGCAGCATCTCACTAACGTTGTCCAGCTTCAAACCTAAGATCAAGCCTAGTTATCAGTTTAATGGAAGACTGTCAGGGAGTATAGACTTGACTAGGAAGACAGCAATACACTATGGCCAAGAAAATTGCAGTTTGTCCATGTACTGATCACAACTTGGCAACATATTACTTTGTTTTTGTTTTTTTCATAATGAAGTACACATTCAAAAACATCATCAAGGCTTTATGCCCCCTTTATCATTCTGATGCTCTTCTCAAATCTCTTCTTAAAGCTACCAAAACTGTTCTGAAAAGTTGAAGCACATTTTGGTTACCTTGGTCAATTAGTACCAATCCAACGTACACCCTTGGAACATGAAAAAGTTAAAGGTGAATATACAGTCTCTCTAGCAGCAGCATGTGCACCTTCTCTGTTACAGTCCTTATATTGCCTTATAGATCTGAAGTCCTTGTCTGATGTTTTAGAAATATGAAATTAGGTTCTTTAATGAAAGCAAAATCATGCATTTTTTTAAACAAAACATTAACATGACTGTGCAGTCATAGCCCAACCAAAAGCAAAGCAATAAGAAGATGGTTGATCAATTATGTTATGCATCATGGAGAAAAGCTGGCAAATTGTGAGAAAATCGGAATGAAGAAAATAACAGAAAATGAATGTGTTCTTTTCAATATTTAACTTCATTTTATATATATACATAATGGGGATTTTTTTTCTGCCGCAAAGGCTTGTCTTCCATGGTGAATCATTTCTTCATGGAACAAATTAAAATCATAGTCCTTTAATTCACTAATCTCAGGATAAGACAACTGTATCCATTCCTCTTAGATTCTAGAGGATGCACCAATATAAATAGGGTTAGTCTTTGGGTTATAACTACAGTTGGGACTGGGATTGCCATTATTAAACAGTGCACTTGTAACGTGGGATGTCACTTGACCACATTGTTTCGCTATGACAGTCCCTGCTGCCATCATCACAGTATTGTGCTGGTCATTAAGTAGGAAGAGGTTGGAGACAAGGAGTGCTGGGGTGTGCAAGCATTTTGGGGAGAGGTGGAAATAGTGCAGGTATGCATTAGCGGGTGTATGCAGGCCAGTGGGGGCCATAGGTGGTTGTTACAAAGCCAGTAAGGCACATGGGCAGATGCCAAGGAATGAGAGTAAGTGGCAAGGGTCACTGGCAGGGATTTGCTGCAGGTAGATGCCTGCTATAGTATGCAGGTGGGTGGGGAATGCTACAGAGTGTGAGGTCACTGGAAACTTGTAGTCCGTAGTGGGGATCCTCAACTGATAAATGGGTTCAACTTTTTCCTCCAACTTTATCATTGACTGGTCTCAGATGGTATATTTTTAAATGCTCACTTTCTTAATTCAGTCTCAACATGTGATGTCATTTAGTAGTCTGCTTCCTATTGTTTTCACTTATCTGTCAGTTTAGTTTTTCAGAAAAACACTATAGACTTTGCATGACTGTTTAAGATAGGGGTTTTTGTTTTTTTTAAGAACTTTGGAATTCTGGTTTAAGGAATTGCAGATGCAACCTTCTGGACAGCCTAGAACTTACATTTTCTCATTCATTTTGTGATGCATTATTCTCTCTTCAGTCAGAAAGAGGGTGAAGCCTGTCAAAGGACAAACGTCACTGAACTTAGTCATCAGTTAAAAGCTGATTAGAAATTAGAAGATAAGACATCTGCAAGGCTGGTGGAACAAGATAAAGCATGGATTTCTTTGAGTGTTGTGTAGCATGACAAGATACTGATGTGTATTTAGTGCCTCTATTGATGAGTGCTGTGTGTAAATTTTGTCTGGAAACCATCAGTTGCACATTTTAATTCTTCTTTCACTTGGGGTGAAAATTTGCACATCAATCTCTGCATTTGGTCATTATTCTATAAAATTGTTACTTGGGATTTTAAAAGGAATGATTTTTTAAAAAGTGGTTAATAGAGCAAGTTTGGTCTCTTGGTTAAGGCACCAGGCTAGAAAGCAGGAGATCATGAGTTCAAACACCACCTTAGCTATAAAAACCAGACTCTGGACTAATAACTTTCTCTCAGTCCAACCTACCTCACAGGGTTGTTGTTATGGAAAGAATAGGAGGAGGAAAGTATGTTGGAGATGTTTGCTGCCTTGAGTAATCTGTAAAAATAATAAAGGCAGGATATAAATAAATAAATGCATAAAAATATTAACAGTAATTCAGGTACACATCATAATCACCTGGTATTTAATTGTGGCATAATACTATCTTATTATTATTAGTAGTAGTAATAGTAGTAGTAATATATGCATTTTAAAAATAATATTGTGCATTCCTAAATATTTTGGATGATCCCAGGACTGTACAATCTATCCATCGCATATCAGATTTGTCCACTAGAGGGAAATGTGATCAAGAGCTCCAAAGTCAATAAAATGTGGTGGAATTCATGCCTTATTAGATTCAGCATTTCCATTTTGATTTTTCAGTGCACTAACACTAATGCTGTTTCTTCAATCTGTTTCCTTCTTGAGGAAGTAAAGCCAGGCTGCTTATTTCCTTTTTAACATACCCAAGAGTTCAACTGTACTTTAGCCATGAATATGTGGCGATACTTTTCTCTTTAGATCTACCCAAGGTCACTGCAAGTTTATTTGCCCCCAGCTATTCAAAAGATGGATGAGTGGAAATAGTTTCAGTTCTGTTCATTTTACATTTTAAACAATTTGCAAGATAGTGGGTGTGAAACTAGAGCACTGGCTCTGGACAAATTTCAGTGTTTTTTTTTTCTCCTGTAATCTTCTCAATGTATATCTTTTAAAAGAGGAGAGGAACACATTTTTTTGAAGAGCTTTAATATTATAAATGTTAGCATTCTTTCCTTTCCTAACTATCCCCTGGTCAATCTTAACTGTACTGGTTGTTCTGAAATTTAATGCACCTTTTATTTCTGCCATAAATCCTATATTCTTCAGATTGCTATATTTTTATTTCCTTTCTATTAGATGTCAAGTAGAAACCACAAGCTGACATATCACACTTATGGATAATATGCAAAAATAAGTGGATATTTGGATATGTGGCTTTGTAGATCATCTTAGCTACTTGCAAGTTTGATTGAAGCTTGAATCTAAGCTATATATCCTTGCAAGCTGCTAGCTTAAATTACTGATTAAATGTAGAAATTGTTCTTGTTTTAGACAAAGTTATTGTAGTAGCTTCTACCATTTGATAGCACTCAGTGAAAGAAGTCTCACTTCATCCATTATGCTAAGTCCTATACAGCAGTGGTCCCCAACCTTTTTTGTGCCACGGCCCGGTACCGGCATCACAAAATGATCCGGGGCCCGGTACCGGCATCAGCATGCATGACAAGGCAAGGCAAGCCGAGCGACCGGCCAGCCAGTCGTCCCCTGCTTCTCCCCGCCACCTTCAACTCCTCCTTTGCACCTTTGTCGATGGGCTTCGCTTCAGGACGGCTTCAGGACGGTCGCTCGGCTTGCCTTGCCTTGGGTGCTGAAAGAATCCTCGCACCTTAGTTTCGTTCGAACCCCCCCCCTTCGGTGAAACTAAGGCGCGAGGATTCCTTCAGGACCCAAACGCCGCTTTCCAACCGGAAAAGCTCACCCGGAAGCACTTTCTCGTCAAACAAGATGGCGGCGCCCAGCAAACCGGCAGCCCGGTAGGAAATGTTCCACAGACCGGTACCGGTCCGCGGCCCGGTGGTTGGGGACCCCTGCTATATAGTACTGCATTCTGGTTTGTTAAACAAATTATAATGTATGAGTTCACACAACATATTGTAAATCATAAACTTTGGTTTTATGGTCCAGAATGATGCTGTTTATATGTCAAACCATATAAAGCAAACCACATTTTTAATTTGCATTTTATAAATCCAGCCTGTATTTCTTAATTATATATCTTAGCAGTTTTGCTTTTAAGTTAACGATCTCTAATGGAATTTTAATGCATTAATAAAATCTGGCTGCAAAATGCTATGGTTTGCAACCATAGCAACGTGCAGCAACATGCAGCTTCTATTAGAAACATTGTTAAATTGAGTACCAAAATAATATCATCTTAGGTTCTTATACAGAATTCTTGTGATAAATGAACTGTGGAAGCATAATTACATCCCTATCACCTTGATTTCCCAGTACTGTTCCTGATCACCAAGATAACCTTGATCACTAATTAACCTTGAGATATCCAACACACACAGTAGCATTGGAATAATTTCCCCATTTTGAGAGGCTATGTATCTAAGGGAAATGTATACTACAATCACGTGAAAGCCCAACCTTATAACTGGAACAGAAATCAATTAAGTATAATTGATTTTGGTAATATTAAACTCACAGTCACTGGTGCTTAGTCACCTCCAAATTGGACTACTGTAATGCAGCGTACTGTAAAATGGAGCTGCACTTGGAGAGTATCAAGAAGTTTCAACTGGCAAGAATGCAGTGGCATAGATGTATTAAAATAGCACATATCACACTACTGTTCCACAAGCAGCATTGGTTACCAGTTTGCTTCTAGGTCCAATTTAAGTGTTGGTTTTAACCTTTAAAACTTTTCCTTGGCATGGGACCATGTCACCTAAGGACTGGTTTTTCTTGACTATATCTGTCCATCCCACTAGATCGGGCAAAGGAGACATGCTATGATTCCCTTTAGCCAGGGCTTAAACTTGATGTCTCCCAAGAGATACCATGTTTCTCTAACAATACGGCCTCCCCCAATAGGAAGTCCCAGCATGTTTTATAGGCATAAAATCAAATTAACCCCCTCCCCCAAAATTAAGGCCTATATTAAACATGCAAAATGGGGGGGAATGGCGGGGGGGCTTGCCATTAGGAAGTACTTTTGTTGCATACCCGGATATGGTGCTGCCTGTGTAGACTTCGGTGTTGGTGGGGCACTTCGTATTGGGAGACCTTCTGCCACCGTTGCTTTCCCTTATTCCCGTGCTGCCTCAGCGTTTAGAGCAATGCCGCGGCATTTGGCACAGCCAACCAGGGCTCCTCCCTGCAACCGGAGCCCAGCGGAGACAGTCAGCTTCAGGCGCTCCTGTCGCCGCCTTCCCTTCGCCTTGAAGGCAAAGCCAATTCTTTTAAAAATGATGCCCTACTACCAGTACGACAAAGCTTCCTCTGCCCAAGAGGGTAGCCCAACCCCATGTGGGGAGGCAAATCTCCTGGGGCTGCAGCACAGGATCGGCCTGGCCCAGGAGAAGCGCCCAGCTGCCATTCCTGCCTGGCACCAGGCAGAGCACGAAGAGCTTCACCTGGGGCACCCAGTGCAGCTGACAGGTGGGCCCTCCTGCCCGGCGGTGGCACTCTCACCAAGGCAGCGAGCGCCTCCCTGCTGGGCCCTCTGATCATCCCGCCAGAGCTGCACCAGAGCCGTGCGGACTGGGCAGAGCCAGGAAAGCGAGCCGCGGGTGTGTGCCTGCCTGCCAAGCGAAAGAGTCAGGCCAACCCAAGCTTGGCTTCCTTCCCAAGTCCCTCCAGCCTGAACCCGAAGGGGCCACCGGGAGAGGCTGCCCAAGGCAGTGATAGCACCCACCCATCCATGGACAAGGAGGTGAGGTGATGGCAGCACTGCTTCCCTGGCCGGCGGGTCCGGCAGAGAGAGCCCGAAGCCGCCCGTCCTTTCCACCCCTCGCCCAGCCCATCCCTGTTCCCACGCATCTCCAAATGCGCCGGCAGCTCCAAACGCTGCAGTAGCACGGCCATCGGGCAGAGGTGCTCACTCAGCGGGGCTCAGCTCAGAGGAGGGCGCAGCGCAGGCCGTCGCCTTGCCTCCTTGTCCACGCCATGGCAGCACGGGGAGAAGGGAAAGCAATAGTGGCAGAAGGTCTCCCGATACCAAGTGCCCCACCAATGCCGAGGTCAATATCCAAGCCATCGCTGCCCGCCTGCCCGAGGATGCAAGGGGGGAAAGTCACCCCTGAAAAGACAGCCTAGCTGTTTTTGGGGGGGTCAAAAAAAAATAAGGCCTGGCCTTATTTTGTGAGAAACACACTAGGTGTTAAGCACCAGGGAAATCAGGAAGTCCGGGCAGTTCAAATGGGTAAAAAGATTTATTGCAAGCTTAAGCTCTCTACAAGAATCTGAACTACTAACAGTCCAAGCAAATTGGCAGTAGATAAGAATCAAAGGAATTCAAGGTGGGTTGGACTTAGATCTCTTGTGGGCATTAAGGAACTCATGATTGATGACACATTTGACCTCTCCCTTGTGCTCAGCCTTGTCATCTCCTACAGCAGGTCATCTGTACCATAACATCTGCCTTATAGAACATTCTCCTCCCAGAAGTGAGGCTATCCCCATCCCTGCTAATGTTTCCATAAGGCCCTCGAGACCTGGCTATGTCATCTGGTCTGGAGGTCCCAGGGGCCTTGTGACATTCTTAAATGTCACCCTTGTTGTGGTTAATATTTACTCTCTTCTGTGTGGGGGTTTTGTATATGTTAATGATTTTTATATTTATAAATAATACAAAATATAGTTTCTAACATTGATTGTTTTTATATATTGATTGCTTTTCTTAATTGTTGCACGCTACCCAGAATCACTTCTTGTGAGATGGACAGCCATGTAAATTTCATAAATAAAATTAGGGGATCAGGCGTGAATGTGGGC
Organism: Pseudonaja textilis; assembly: GCF_049901715.1. Classification (NCBI taxonomy): domain Eukaryota; kingdom Metazoa; phylum Chordata; class Lepidosauria; order Squamata; family Elapidae; genus Pseudonaja; species Pseudonaja textilis. Next base: position 252,324,440 of record NC_141990.1, on the reverse strand, counting down.
CTGCCATCCTATCTGTTGACGACTCTTTAAATCAAATGCATCTTTTCTAGGAAAAAATTGTGGCTTCTTTAAGTTGTTGCTGAAAGGTAGGATGTGTGACCTCCAAATCACTTTTCCCCTCTCAAATCCAAATTGCTGCTAAGCTCTGTGCTTAATATTCATCCTTGCTCTCTTTGTCTCGATTTCATAGAAGGAAAGTAATCCTGTGTCACTTAGGATGCTTGTGAAGTAGATGTGTGGAATGGCTCTGGAATGTTTTTCAAGAGGTGGTTTTAAATGGGACTGTCCCACTGAAATATAAGAACATTTTAGAACTGTTTATATTCTCTTTAAGTTTAGTGGCCCATTTTTGCTCATTCCTTTCATCACAGGCTTTTCCTACTCCAAAGCAGAGTCTGCTTTTGAAAATGTACATGCGAAAAAATCTGTGTGTTAAACATATTTAATATAACTACATGTTGGCTCTTTCACATGTTGGTTTGATTGTACTGAACCCTGTAATTAGATGGGAAGTTGATGTTCAGGATATTTTGAGTTCGTGCATATCTTTTTTAAAAAGTCACTTGGGTTAATTGAGTATTTTGGCTACATGACAACAAAATACAACATAAGAGCTTATGAGAGAACTACACCCTTACTTGATTTCACTCATCTGTTCAAGTTTGTGCAGACTGAAACTTGAATTGACCCTAGCTAACTGGTTATTCATTTCTTTGTTTTCCCTTGAAAGGCAGGGCTTGTGGGCAGATTTTGCATTCCAGTCTTTGACCAGAAAGATCAAGTTGACAAGAGACAGTGGTCAGTTAGGTTTGATGAGTGGACAAAATAGGGGAATAAAAAGCATGGTTTGGCACTAACATTAATCTACAAGAAAGAAAAATCAGAAAAACGTAAATCTGCAGTGAACTAATGTTTCATTAGAAAAATTAAAGACCTTTGTTCTTATTTCTTAAGCTGTGTTTTAATATGGTAATTCTTAAACGCTGATGCTTTAAAAGCCAGTGTGTGTGTGTGTGTGTGTGTGTGTGTGTGTGTGTGTATTTGTTTTCTTAAGTTTTCGCGGGTACTTACATGTATGGCATTCAGCTTTGTTCAGGTATTTTCCCACATCATTGTAGTTGTGCTTTTAAAGTTGTAGCAACGTTTCGGCAGAATCTCATCTGCCATCATCAGGCTTCTGTATAGTGTTCATCTGTGAGTCAGACTTTTACAGTGGTTTAAGATTTAAATTTGGGGCAGCCTATTGCTGTGCCAGAATGTTTTTTTCTTCACCCTGATTGGTTGGGAGTCTTGGTCTGTGTTTATTGGTCTTGGAGTTTGCTGTGTTCTGCTTGATTGGTGTTTCTAATATCTCCTGTCTGTTTTTTGGCTCTTTTTGTCTCTTGATTGGCTGGCAACATTGTGTTACTTTATTGGAGGCTTTTAGTGCAGCTTGGCTCCGAGTAAATGGACGGCTATCATTAGTTAGGAAGCTAGGTTTCATCTGGGTGCCTGGTTGGGGTGTGTTTGAGCTGGAGGTATCAGGGGGGATCTGTCTGTGCCCAGGTGTTTGCCTGGCTTGTGGTGTGGAGATTTTTTTGTTTGTGAGTGTAGGCTTCCAAATGATTGACAGTCTGGTGGAATCATCTCTTCTATTCATGCTTTCTTGTCTTTTTTCAATCTCTATGGCTTCTCTGATGATTCTGTGGCTGGGGTTTTCTATAGTGGCTAGCGTTTTGGTGCCATTGAAGTTGATGCTATGACCTGTGGCTTCCATGTGTTGGACTAGTGAGGAAGTGTGTTCCAGCTTTTTTACTGCATTTTTGTGTTCATCCAGGCGGGTACTTATTCTTCTATTGGTCTGTCCAATGTATGTGGCCGGGCATGATGCACAGGGGACTTTGTATATGCCTTGGTTTTCCAGGTCAATTTTATCTTTGGGGTTTCTAAGGATGGCTGCTATTTTTCTGTCTGTTTTGAAGGCAGTCTTGATGTGATGTCTGTGTAGTATCTTACTAATTTTGTCTGTAGTACCTCTTATTAGGGCAGGACAGCTGTTCCATAGGTCTGTTCATCTTCTGGGTTTCTATTATGTCTCAGTGTGTTTTTGTGGATCAAGCCGGTGATTTTGCTTTGGTGGAAGCCGTTGGCTGTCAGTACTTTAAATACCTGAACAAAGCTGAATACCGTATGTATGTATGTATGTGTATATATGTGTGTGTGTGTGTGTGTGTGTGTGTGTGTGTGTGTATGTATATATATATATGTGGATCTTTGGTTGTTCGGGTTTTCTCCCGCGTAAGATTCAAAGTATCTAGGCAACGTTTCGATGAAGTCTCATTCATCATCTTCAGGCTTCTGTCTCCGGCTCTGTGCTTCTCAGAGTAATGTGAGATTGCAGCTGCTTCCTCCTTTTAACTGCCAGTGGGGGTGGGACTTGATTGGGTGGGGGCTTGGCTGTGTTCTGATTGGGTGGGGTGTGTTCTCATTGGTAGGGGGTTTGGCTGTGTTCTGATTGGTTGGGGGGTTAGCCGTGTTCTGATTGGTTGGAGGCGTGTTCTGTTCAGGTGGGGGCTTGGTTGTGCTCAGGTTAGTCTTAGTTGCTGGGGGATTTGAGCTGGTGAGTTGTGATCTTGCTGTTTGGCTTCTAGTTCGTGGTCCTGCTGCATCTTCATAGTGGGTGTCGGTTTGCTTCATGTATGGCTCGGAGGGGTTTGAAGTGGGTAGTGATGCAGCTGTAGTGCAGCTTCTGGTCCATGGTCGTGTCTCATCTTCTGAGTGGGTGAGAGTCTGTTTTCTACATGGAAGTGTGGTGGTGGCATCTTGTGTGGCTCTCATGGGTGTGGGTCTGGTGTCCTTCTTCATGTTAGGTACTCGTCTGTTCATGAGGGCGGGTTTCCAAATGGCTGGAAGGCGGGAGGTGTCATCTCGTTTGTTCATGCTGTGTGGGCGTTTTTCTATCTCTATGGCTTCTCTGATTATTCTGCTGTTGAAGTGTTCGGTTTTGGCGATGGTTCTGGTATTTTTAAAATCAATTTCATGTCCTGTGGCTTTGAGGTGTTGGACCAGGGAAGAGGTCGTTTCTTCTTTTTTGATTGAGTTCTTATGTTCTTCAATGCGTGCATTTATTCTTCTGTTAGTTTGTCCAATGTATGTGGTAGGGCAGGCAGTGCAGGGGATTTCGTGTACTCCTTGGTTTTCTAATTCGAACAACCAAAGATCCATATATATATATATATATATATATATATATATATATATATATATATATATATATATATATATATATATATATTCTGAGGTTCTCACGGGTATTTGTATGTGGATCTTTGGTTGTTCGGGTTTTCTCCGCGTAAGATTGAAGTATCTAGGCAACGCGTTTCGATGAAGTCTCATTCATCATCTTCAGGCTTCTGTCTCCGGCTCTGTGCTTCTCAGAGTGATGTGAGATTGCAGCTGCTTCTTCCTTTTAACTGCTAGTGGGGGTGGGACTTGATTGGGTGGGGGCTTGGCTGTGTTCTGATTGGGTGGGGTGTGTTCTCATTGGTAGGGGTTTGGCTGTGTTCTGATTGGTTGGGGGTTGGCCGTGTTCTGATTGGTTGGAGGCGTGTTCTGTTCAAACCCCCTACCAATGAAAACACACCCCCACCCAATCAGAACACAGCCAAGCCCCCACCCAATCAAGTCCCACCCCACTAGCAGTTAAAAGGAAGAAGCAGCTGCAATCTCACATCACTCTGAGAAGCACAGAGCCGGAGACAGAAGCCTGAAGATGATGAATGAGACTTCATCAAACGTTGCCTAGATACTTCGAATCTTACGCGGAGAAAACCCGAACAACCAAAGATAGATAGATAGATAGATAGATAGATAGATAGATAGATAGATAGATAGATAGATAGATAGATAGATATTTTCTGAGGTTCTCGCGGGTATTTGTATGTGGATCTTTGGTTATTCGGGTTTTCTCCCAAGTAAGATTGGCAGTATCTAGGCAATGTTTCAATGAAGTCTCATTCATCATCTTCAGGCTTGTGTCTTCGGCTCTGTGCTTCTCAGAGTGTGCTTCAAGTTTTCGCGGGTACTTACATGTATGGCATTCAGCTTTGTTCGGGTATTTTCCCACGTCATTGTAGTTGTGCTTTTAAAGTTGTAGCAACATTTCGGCAGAATCTCATCTGCCATCATCAGGCTTCTGTGTAGTGTTCCTCTGTGAGTCAGACAGAAGCGGCTGTGATAGTCTGACTCACAGAGGAACACTATACAGAAGCCTGATGATGGCAGATGAGATTCTGCCAAAACGTTGCTACAACTTTAAAAGCACAACTACAATGATGTGGGAAAATACCTGAACGAAGCTGAATGCCATACATACATACATACATACATACATACATACATACATACAAACATACATACAAACATACATACTTATATTCCTATTGAACCTATATGTTAAAGCATGGTTTATTTAATCTAATGTTTTTTCACCATTTGGTGTTGGCCACTATTACTTGTGCCATTAGACTAAGTGCATAACAAGCTACCATGATTATCAAATCAGATCAGCTATGTCCTTCTATATGCTGCTTCATATAGATCTGTGGTCCCCAACCTTTTGGGCACCAGGGACCAGTTCTGTGGAGAGAGTTTATCCACAGACCAGAGGGGGCATGGTTTTGCATGCTACCTGCATCTTGCAGATGGGGCATCTTGCAGATGGGGCATCTTGCAGGTGTGGCCCAGTTGCTGGTATGCCACAGGCCAGTGCCAGTCCCTGAGACGGGTTGGGGACCCCTGATATAGATACTTCCATGTTGAGTGCTGTTCAACTCCAAGTATGGCAAAGAGACATGCCAGATGCTGGTACAAAGTGCCAACCAGATGTTCAAAGACAGTATTAAAAAACAGAACTGGATGGCAAACATTTGTACATATGGTCACTTGGAGTCAAGCCAGCACAATATTCTGATATAAGATTGAATAGTCTGCAGTTAGACAGTTAAAATGGACATAGCAATTACTATATCTTTGAAGAAGTGCATAGATAGTGCTATTCCACAGTGCTAACTCCCACATTAAGAACATCAGAACTGTACTAGATGAGATCATATACTGCATTTTGTTTCCTTAATAGTTAGTCCATAAGCAGGATGTTTGTGAAACACTGCAACCCCCAATGAATAATTTCAGAGGAATACTACTTCTAATATGGAAGGTAATATATAGCCATCATGGCTAATATTTTCATATGTTCTCCTCCTTGCTAATAGTTAAGCATTTGATTGCTACATTGTCCTTAGAAGTTGCAAGATGTAAACAGAAATTGGGTAGTAGAGTTAATTTGCTTAATCCAAATTTCAACTATTCTGTCTTTGAATTTCTATTACAAGAAATTTAGTTACAATGACTTAAACCACATATCACCTTTGTCAAGAGAACCATTCCAGCCATGGATTTATCAGAAATGTTCAAAGATTTTTGGCATCATGTGTTATTAAAAGCAATTTAGAGTACAACGCAAAGCAATGTTAACAATCACTACATGTTCAATCTTCTGGGAATGGTATTTTTATGTATAGAATACACATAAAAGTTAAAGAAAAAGGTGACTAATAATTTAGAAAGATTCTGTAGCGATTAAGGCACCAGGCTAAAAATCGGAAACTATGAATTCTAGACCTGCCTTTTGTACAGAGCCAGCTGGGTGACTTTGGGCCAGTCATTCTTATTCAGCCTAAGAAGATGGCAATGGCAAACCAGTTCTGAATTCTTGCCAAGAAAACTGCAGGGATAATCAAAGAGCAATCAAAGCTGTAACAACTGGGGTAAAAGTAATTTTTCACCCAATAGGTGACTATAGAATCCTGCACACATATACATAAGGCATTTAATCTCTAAAGACATGGCCTGATTCAGTCTAATTTCTGTTTTTATCCCTTTCCAAAAGAATTCTGTTCAAGTTCTCTTTTCCACTGAATAGTGACAATGAGAAATAGTGTTGCTTACAAAGGAGGCTTGGAAGGACAAAATGTTTGAGGCACTAACAGTTGGCAGAATGGGACAAAATTTTGTTAGCAAGAGAATTCAGCAGTAGTTGGCCTTTGCTAATAAAATAGACCTGAAGTTAGGAGTGAGGCTTTGTTTTTTGTTTTAGTGTTCTCCTGAGTTTTTTTTCTTAAAGTTTTATTTAAGAAATAAATGATAGCTATATCTGTTGCTTTCAGTCATTTCAAATTTTAATCATCTTTAATAGCTATAAATGTATATATTTCCTAGAATTCAACAAGTATTAAGCAGCTTAGTTACTCAGATTTTAATTAAAATTCCTCAGTGTGTCAGGCTACATTTCCTGTTCCTTTGGGGATTATCTATAAATCATTATTTTATTTATGTGACAGTTTCCTGAGTTAGTTCACAAACTATTGAAGTATCCCTTTTCTGCCGCAATTACTTTTTATTTATCTTATAATGTTTGTAGCTGGTTCTGTTTCAGGAGGATTCTGGGTGGGTACAACAAAGTCAAGATATAAGCAAAAAATTAAATAAGGCGCTAGCAGTATCACATTAATTGCTCCCCATTGATTTATTGCTAAAGATAAACTGACAGCCTTGCATTCTGTTTTACCCTTGAATGGCTTATGTTTGTTACAGTCACATTATAACCACATGCCTGGAAGAGTAAAAGAAATAAAGCAGGCAAAACTTTCACCCGAATGCAGGAAATATGAAGCCACCTGTACTGACAATTAATATATTGGTTTAGTGAATGATGTGTGATAGTCAGTGATTGAGGAGTTCATGGAACTTGTACCACTAAATGTACAACTGCTGCCCTTCATTACTTGTTGCAACTTGAAGGGGTATTAGAATTTCTCAGATCTCTGTTCCAGCAGGTATGCCAAGGTTAAGAAAAGTTTTTGTGTTTTTGTGGAACAGTTCCCCCCCGCCCCCCAAGAAAGTTGGGTGCACTCTGTCTTACTACCACTGTAGCATTGTTTCAGAACTATACAATGAGATGCTCTTTTTTGAATGTGGGAAATCTATTTTTCTTATTGTACCTGCTTTCTTCATGGTTTCCCAATTGCTTCAATAAGCAGTGGAAGCTTATCTGTGGCATTTTCTCACTTCTTGATAGGAATTGCTAAAACCATATAATACCAACAAGGAGGATCTTTGTACAGAGCATTTCAGCCCCACCTCAAGATACAGCTGCTAGTTGTCTTAAGCTGTGTTAAGCTGTCAGAATAAAAAATGCTTATGTTGTATTAGTGCCGAATTCACTAAGAAGGAAGCAGATGGGAGAAAGGAGAAAGAAGATGGGTGAGATGGGAGAAAGAAGAAGAAAGAGCAGTCCATTGCAGGAAGAGAACTATGTTAAGCTGTGGTGGCTGCAGCTGACAAAAGCTTACACCTGTTAGTAACATTTGTTAGTTGGAGAGAAATGCTATGGAGTCCTCCTGAGTAAAAAGGAGATAAAGAATAAAATAATGGGAGAAAGAAAGAGGGGAAAGGAGAAGATGAATGAAAAAAAACAAACAAATATTGATACTTTGGAGAAGACACATCTTTAGAGTGTCACATTTTGGTTCAAAAATGCTATGAAGAATAGAGGATGAAATAAGCAAGCTAAAATAGAATAACTATTTCCTCTTAAAGGAACATATGATTATAACAGTTTAAAATATTTTGTTTCATGTCCCATCATCTAAAGTACAGCTACCTTTGGATTATGACAGCAAGTGGGGCTGCCCAGGTTTGCTATCATCAAATGATCTCATTGTTTAATGATAACAATCCCAGGCAGTCCCAGTTGCTGTCATAATCCCAGAACACGCAGGTTGATAGGCAGGTAGAGGCAGGACTCCCAGGTAAGGAGCATAGGGGTGCTGTGTGCAGGTCTGGGGAGGCCTGGAGAGAGTGGTTGCAGGCTGTATTTGGGTCGGGGAAGTCCTGCCAAGGGTGGGTTGCAGGCCAAGCACAGGCAGTAGGGTTCCTATGGAAAGGGGAGGAAAGGTAACAGAGTGACTTAGTGCAACAATTTGCAACCTTCCCCACTAAAATTTGCCTGTGGGAAGTGGCAGACAAGATCACAAATGAGGGTCGTGTAACTGCAGATCACTGCAATATCATAACTGTGAGATGGGGGCAACTTATAATCATATTGGTTGGTCCAAAAGTAATAGGTTACCAGAAGTTATTACTGTTAGTTTCACTAACCTTTCTAAGATCCACTCCATTCTTAACCTTATCTGGTTTTTGCACCAGAAGGCAGGACAAGAAGCAACGGGGGGAAACTAATAAAGGAGAGAAGCAACCTAGAAATAAAGAGAAATTGCCTGACAGTTAGAACAATTTATCAGTGGAACAACTTGCCTCCAGAAGTTGTGAATGCTCCAACACTGGAAGTTTTTAAGAAGAGATTGGATAACCATTTGTCTGAAATGATATAGGGTTTCCTGCCTGGGCAGGGGGTTGGACTAGAAGACCTCCAAGGTCCCTTCCAACTCTGTAATTCTGTATATGTCCATGGGAACATTGTGATGGCTGGAACTTTGAGGTTATGTGTATATTTTTTCAGCGCTGTCATAACTTTGAATAGACCATCTGTAGTTAATTTAAACAGATTAAACAGATAACTTAAACAGATTTTTTCTGTAATAGTACACAAATTATGCAACTTCTGCTATAGGATATTTAAGTAGGTGATCGCATGATGTTGTGGAAACTGACATTTGAAGAAATAATTTCAAATATGTGTTTTCTAGAAAAACGCACATTTGAATTGTTTCATATAATTTGGAAACGAATGAGTAGTTACCAGGGAGTGAATATTCTTCCCTCTAGGAAAGGAAACAGGGTGAAATCTTTTTTCTTTGTAGGCCAGCGTGAATTTGTCTGCTGCTTTATTTCTATATTATATATTAAACTTTTCTGTATTTTTCTTAGGTTGTTGATAGCATCATCATGTACATGTTTACCATATTATAAACTGTTACCATATATTATAACATCGTACCATTTCAATAATGGTAGCAAAACAGGCAATGTTCCAACAAATGGTAGCATAATAATATATACAATATAAAACAGGATCCAATGTCATTCTGTCACCTGTTCTAGAATGTTAAGTCTCTTGACTTTTGTATTAAGGTTTTCAGCATCTGTTATTTTCCTTAAACATTTGTCATTCATATACATACACACAGAGGCTTTGTTCTGAGGGAAAAAAAAATAAAAGTACATTATTCGTAGTGGGAGGTTAAAGTAATATTTGGGACATGAATGGTGTTTTGAGAGTGAGGGATTATGGCTTATGGCTGCTGTTTGACTCCTTGGAGACTAGACAGTTTAAAAATTGGTCCTAACATTCCCAAACTGACGAACCAAGAATCCACATCAAATAATAATGACATTGTCATTTGCTAAAAGATGATTATTCTGTTTAACATTAAAGTCCCTCCTCCAGTGATATTTGATATATAATATTTAGTAACATTTGAAAAATATTAGGTAAAACAGAAGAAAAAAAATAAAGGCTGATTTCCGTCTTTATGTTCACTGTAATTTAAGTCTCACCAAATTCAGTATTTCTTTAATCCTCCAAAAGTCATTTAAAGACTACTACACACTTCTATTAACTTTTGTACCACAGTGTCAACTTATTCAACATTAATTTTTGATTTATTATCATACTTTCAGGACAGAACAGAGAAAAAAATCTGCCTATTAGTCTGGTAAGAGCAGGGCAAAAATGCACTTCAGTAGAGGTTTTGTTTTTTCTTTTCATTCCCAGATTTTTATACAAGTAATGTATAAACTGACTGGCCAGAAGATTCTGTCACAGATAAAAGGTTATTATCTAAATTAGGCAATCCAGTTCTGATTTGTGAACACAGCTTTTGTTGTGTACACACTGATGTACTAGTCTGAGTATGTCTGGTGTACACATGCAGGGGTTTGCTTCTGCAAGAGCTGTTCATTAATCTCCAGGCTCTATATTTTGTTACTATTGAAGCTTTAAGGCTCAAAGTTGTTGTTGTTGTTTTGTGATGGCCTGGTACTCAGCTCATATATATTACTTTTGCACTGAGGAGGAAGAATGCTAGATACATGTTGACCCCAAATTGTTCCCTCTTTTGTGAATTGCCATTGCTGCCTATCTGCGCACCCATCTGTACTTTCTTCATGCCACTTTTACCTGGTCCTGTTTTCCCTGTGTACGCTTGACCACTCTGGACTCCCGATTAGAAATAGGAATTCCCCTCACCCCCACCTCTCTGCTATGTGTCAGGGTTCTTTTAGCACCACATTGCATCTTTTTGCCTGAAATTATAAAGTCTGGAGCAAAGCAGAGCAAAGCAGATAGGAAGGGAGAATTTTTTTTTTTTAAAGGAAGACAGTAACCCATTGCACATTTAACTAGATTTATGTCATCTGGCCTGACATCAGCTAAACATGGCTGCCTGGATGATACTTCCTTCCCCTACCCAGTTCTCTGATAGTAGGAACAATGGGTGTTGGAGTCCAAAACAATCTACCATCATGTTAGAGGATGCTGGTTTAAAGGAATAATTCTGTAATTATCTAATCTACTCACAGATCTCAAGAGAAATTTGTAGGTATATTATTAGTTATCCTACTAAAATCAGTGGAGTTTCAAAAGTATTTAATTTGCTTCAGTGTTATTACCATATTATTATATATGCTTCTCTCTTTTATTAGTTTTATTGTTTTTTAAATGACGTTTTTATATTCTTGTAAGCTGACTTGAGTAGCCATATGCGAATAGGCGGCAATCTAAATGTCATAAACAAACAAACAAATATTTGGTCTACAATTCTGTATCAACTTCTACAAGAGTTAAAACTGTCTATAACAAACAGGCCTTGACAAGTTGTTTACCACAAAAGGATTCACTGTAGACCTCTGGTGAATATAGTGATGGTAGCAAATCTATTCATGGAATGCCAGGGCATCTCTGTATACACACTAATATGCATGCACACACACTCACTAGCACATCTTTTTTAAAAAAATTATTTTCTTATTTTTTTAAAAAACACATTGTAAAGACCTTGTTTCTTACATAACGCTTGCATTTGCTTTTCCCATATTAAGGCTGAGATCTGTAACGTCTTGCAAACAAACGTAATAAATGAAAGATTGGAGTCTTGCTTCTCTCACTGCTGTTGAAACTGACGTCCTTGTTTATGCAGTTGAGGGGAAAGTATTGTGTCTTGTCCCCATGGACAGAGCAGAACTGAGAATAGTCCTCTCCCTAGTTTTAACTATCTTAGCAACCTCTTTGTGAAACTCCAGAGGGACAATTGTTTATTGTTCTTGCACCAGTAGAGATTCTTCAGAGCTGATTTACATCCATTGCGTTTTCCTTTTTCCTCCTTGTTGCTTCTGAAGTTTATATCTTGTTTGGGGCATTATAGTTTGGGGTTGTCTATTATAGCTGACAGTGTAATTCAGTGATTTTTCCCCCAGAAGGCAGAAATGGGGTCAGTGCTGAACAAAGCACTATTTTTTCCATTTATTGCAAGAACATCAGCATAGAAGCTGCAACATTTAAATTGTCTGATAGGAAGCTTCCTCCTCCACCTCCTCCTCCTCCTCCTCCTCCTCCTCCTCCTCCTCCTCCTCTTCTTCTTCTTCTTCTTCTTCTTCTTCTTCTTCTTCTTCTTCTTCTTCTTCTTCTTCTTCCTCCTCCTCCTCCTCCTCCTCCTCCTCTTCCTCTTCCTCTTCTTTGGCAAAGAAGAGTCTTTAAAAGAAAAGTCAGTCAATGGCAGCAAACTTTGCAGAACTGAAGAACATATTCAGACTCTTCAGATAATTTGGCCAGTGTTTTCAGACCGGCAACAGAAAGATTGAAAGGAAATAACGCTTCATTCATGACTTAGTAAAGTATGTTATTTTGCTAAACGTTTACCAAAAGTATCAACTTCACTGTTTTCTTTTTTGCTTGTTTGCATAGTTGGATTTGTATTGTTGAATTGTACAGAATCTAGCAGAAGAGAAGGGGGAATTCAAATTCAGAGACGCCTGGGACATTTTCACCAATCTGTAAATTAGGATCGCTTTCCACAATCTGGCACTTGATCAATGGGATTCTACTGTAAACTCTTTGGACTATGCATTTCAGAAGGTTGTAGCCCCAAGAAATTTGAGGAAAACTAGCTTAAGGATTTGTTGTTGTTGTTAAATGTCCATAGCAATGGACATTGAAACTGCAGTTGATTTTAAAACCTGTATAATTTATTTTAAGTATAATGTGCATAATTAAAAAAACATTTTTATGTTTGGACTTCATTTGTTTGTGTTAGTTACATGAAGAAACTTTAATTTCAGCAATCCAGTTTAATATGAACTCTTAAACCTTATGTGAATTAAGGTTATTAAGATTACTTCAAAAGCTTCTAAAATGCAGCCTATCAGAACTTTTCGGTTCTGTTTCATTGTCTGTTTGTTTTACTCCTTCATTTCTATTTTTAAGATGAAAACTTCATTCAAAAATTTGGCTCAGTGGCAATTTACAATCTGTTAATCTTCATGTGCTGAAAATATTGATATGGTTTGGAGTACTATATCAGAAAGCCTGTTGAGAATCATAAACTCCAAACATATTCAGATTAGTTTTTTCTTAAGTGAAAATCTATAAAAAGTCTATAAGAAATACTTTGATACAGTATTAATATTGGTACTGAATTATGTCTGCTGCTTGGATTTTACAATGAATTTGGAAATGGCATGTTATCCTATGGTCTGAAATACTCTGTTCTCTAATCATTGCTGTGAATTTATTTAAAATGTGAAGATAATTGTGGGAGTTCCATTTGTTGAAACCATCCTGCTTAAACAATAATGGTTTGGATCAATAATGGTTTGAACTTTTTGTTATATTTTAATGCTGAGGACAGTACTACTCCTGTCTTGGGGTCATGGGGTTGTATAAGAATTGCCACATGGATAAAGTGGGATGTGGAGAATGATGTGGTTCAAGAAGAATGTGTGGGAGCTGTAGGAGTGTATGAGAGGTTCTAAGTCAGTCAGAATGGTGCATGGGGTCAGCATGAATGAACGGTATCCTTCAATGTGGATAATGTGGTCTCCAGAACTGGATACAGTATTCCATATTAGATCTGGCTAGAGCAGAGTAGAATGGAATAATTATTTCCTGTATTCAGGAAATTGTTAGCAGCAGTTGGCAGTGAATTACCATTAGCAAACAATGAACAATCAATCTCCCATGCCTGGCTCTTCTTCTTATGTTTGGCTATTCCAATTGGGTTGCCAAAATCTTCTAAGTTCTTCCTGTTCAGTCATTCAGCAAGTTACAAAATAAAGCACACAAATTAACAGTAATTCTGGATTTATGGTAGGGACTACAGGGAACAGCATAGAAATTCATGCCTAGATGGCAATAATTAAGGGCATCTGATTTGGCTTTATAGAAGCTGTGCTACAGGAAAAAGTTATAACAAGGAACAGACTGGTAATATTTAATCTGATGTATGTTGTGATGGGATATTTAATCTGATGTACAGTATGTTGTGATGGGAATTGGATTGGGATTCCTGCCAAGACTTTCATTAATTGCATTCATCCGGTAAATTAGTAGAATTTGCTTAGGTAGAGTTTCCTCTCTTACATGAATTAGTCAAGATGCGCATAAACATAGGGACATACTATTTTCTCCTCCATTTTTGGTTATATTCTCTTGGGACTTTTAAACTCCCCCCCCCTTTTTTTTCCTGGATCAAAGTGGGTAATTGAGTCAAAATACCAGGCTGACAAATGTTTCTATAAAGATTCAGTTTCTTTGTAATATTACAAAGCAACTAAAACAGATCAAAGATTAAATTAGCAAAATACAATGATATAGCAAACCAGTCTGGATTGTTTAAAAAAATACCAGTAGGTTTCCTATTCTGTTTACCATTATCAAACTCTGGCAGAGCAGACTTGACAATCTGTATGTGGTAGATTTTGAGACCAATGTGAGGTATTTTCTGATTTTTTTTTTACAATTCCCAAGAGGCTTTTACTCTCTAATACCACTAATATCCTGATACTTCTGGAATTCAGTGGGACTATATCCAGTATCAGCGTTCTGTAAAAGCATTCTCTGTTAAAGTTGGTTTGGTTTCATCCTTAATTGCTAATGGGTACTTCAGAACAATTATCGGAAGAGTTAAGTATTTGTACACTGACACATAAAAGGTGTTATTTTTATTCATTTGTTCATGGGTGTAGAGCAGGGGTTCCCAACCTGGGGTGCTCGCACCCCCTGGGGGTGCGAGACGATATTCCAGGGGGTGCGAGAAAAGTCCAGGTAAATAATAGGATATTGGCTATATGTTGGCATTTTTATTTATTATGCAATGGATTAACTTTGTTTTCATTTTATAGTTAAGTATCGTTATTTAGTGGCCGTCACATATATAGATGAAAAGATTCAATCCTACCATATATTTAACGCATTCAGTAGTTCCTAAAGTCTAAATTTCAGGGGGTGCAAGTTTCGAGTGAAATTTCTTTAGGGGCGCGGGGCGAAAAAAAGGTTGGGAACCACTGGTGTAGAAGAACTACACCTATCTGCTGTCTGCAGACAAGAGATTAAATTCTTTGAAGAAAGTTCCTAGGAACTGTTTCTTTCTCACGGTTAAAAGTAAGCAGTAATTCTAGTAGAGCTGAGTGGTTTGTATTCATTGGTCTTTGGGGAGCTGTGTCTTCTAGGCCAGGAATGTTCAACTTCTACAGACTACAATATGTTCTGGAAAGTAGGCTCACATAAATACCAGAACTTCCTTTGTGGGCTAACACCAGAGGTGATATTCAACAGGTTCTGACCAGTTCTGGAGAATCAGTAGAGGAAATTTTGAGTAGTTCGGAGAACTGGCAAATACTATCTCTGACTGGCCCCGCGCCCATCTATTCTCTGCCTCCAGAGACCCAGCTGATCAGCTGGCTCTTCTTTTGTTGCCCTGCACAGGAAAACGGAGCTGGAAAGTAGGTTAGTGGGGTGGGGAGGGAATGGGATTTTGCAGTAAACTTCCCCCAGGAGTGGGAAGGGAATTGAGATTTTTCAGTATCCTTTCCCTGGGGTGGGGTGAGAATGGAGATTTTAGTATCCTTCCCCTGCCATGCCCAAGCCATGCCCACCAAGCCATGCCCACAGAACCGGTAGTAAAAAAATTTGAATCCCACCACATATTCTTTACATCCAAAGTCTTTTGTAAATCACATTCTCCAGATACTATCCATAAAACCAAGTAACTCAGTATTCATGTGGAAATGATTCTTTCAAATAGTTCTGAGCTTATTGCCTTTTCTGTGCTTATTTCTCTATCTGAAAACATTAGGGATGGCAGTGCAGTAAAGGAGAGGCCATTGGTTCTCCAAGTATGCATTAACTGAGGCTCTGGATTTGGTGCTCAAACAAGAGGTATAATAGTAACTTGGAAGCTAGTTACTTTATAACTATGAGTAGAATGCTTCCTTAATTGTACTTCATGGAAGCAGTTTATAACAGAAACTTTAACAATTATACATTCCGCAGTACTAAATGTAAGTGTTATTATCTAACCTCTTTAGTTCTGAAGAAAAATGTCAGATTTAAGTCAGTAAGCAAATTAATACTAGCATTTCCTGGTAGAAAATGTTATTAATAGCATATATCTTTGCCAAACTCATTTTTTCAGACTTTTATGTGAGAAATATAAACTAACTAATCGAAAGATATTGCAGTTTGTGCCAGAATTAATCAAATAGGTGGTACATGGTAATCCACAGAATTTAGATCTGTACATATTATTTTGACCCATTTGCCTGCTTAGCTTTTGATTTGTTGCACAGTCAGTGAGATGGTTCAGGCTGAATGTGACATTTTTGTCCATCTATCAAGTCCTTCCCAAGGACTTGGGATAGGCAGATGGGGAAGTTTGATAGTGTTACAGATAACGGTTGCAGGACGTAAGCTGTTCCAAGTAAAGTTGTCTTTTGAAATTGTCTGATGGTGAATTATTGCTATTATTATTTACAGGTATATGACTGATGGTGGATTGGGCCTTTATACTCGAAGATTAAACAGACTTCCTGATGGGATGGCTGCTGTGAGGGAAACTTTACAACGCAACACCTCACTGGGTCTTGGTGATGCAGACAGGTAGGATGATCTGTCTGACTTAAATTTTTTCAGTTTGAAATATATTTCACTGCAGATACAAGACAGAAATGTATTATTTTAAAAAAATAGCACTGCAAGGCAGAAATATTCAACTTTAAATGTTGCTGTTGTATGGCTGAAATATTTTGACAAAAATTGAACTACGATACAGCAAGTAAAGTAAGGACAGAAATGTATTCTATACAATAACACAAATGAATGTCATGTTCATAATTCACTATTAATAGAATAAAATTCTAACCAATGAAAATGTAATAGCAACAAAAATGTTGGAATATCTGAAGAGCAGTAACTGCTGTTCTCTATTCTAAGAAGACTCAGTAAACATTAGACTTTTCCATTCTATAAGGAATAAACAAATAGCCTCTATAGAAGAATAGCTCCATAGAACATACGGAGCAAAGGTACAATTCTTCCTTCCTTTTCTAAACTAATTAACAAACTAAAATACAAATTCATACTGTAGTATTAATGGGTACTTTCAAATTTAATAACAGCAATAATAGCAAAAAGGAGAAAATGGCTTGAAAAATTATCTTATAAAAAGAACAATTTCAGAAATGTTGTCCCCATGGCAAACAAGACTTTCTGCTTACCTTTTTGTTGGCTGGGGGTGGGTGGGGGGAACACCCTAATTCAAGTAATGAAAGACAATGCATCTCAATAATTTTTTTCTTATAAAAGTATGTGGATAAGTTCAATTACAAAGCTTTGTCCCCCCAAAAGTCTCCTTTATTTAAAGTGGCTTCACTGAGAAGCTTTCTTTTCATTATTATTATTTCCCTCAACCCATTGTGAGATAAGTACAAATGGCATGCAAAAGTATATGTACAGATTGTATTGTTTTAAGTTAGTGTGTGTGTGTATAAATATAAATATTACAGATTTAATTTTATTTTTGCAAGATGTTTCATGCCTTCTTCAGCAGACGATCAGGTAGACTGTTGTTACTCCAAAGCACAGGACTATCAAGAAAATAAGTTATGTATTTGGAAATTTACTCTCCCTTGTCAGAGATAAGAAAATTAATATGAAAATGTATCTGTATCTTTATCAAATCAAATAGATTAAACATGTATCAATTATTACATAATGAGTTAATTTTTCCATTTTAAAATACTGTGGCGTTGCCTCTGTAAATTCAAATTTTCCTGAAGTCTTAAGTTTTCTATTATTTTCATTATAGTAAATTAGAACCTGTAAAAAATAATTCCAGTTTATTATTGGCATACAATATATACATAATGTGAATTAAACCTTAGCTAAGGCTGACACATCAGTAATACATTTGATTACTATAAAAGGGTTTGAACTCATGAAATAATTAAAAATAACAGACATTTTTTTCGTTAGGGTGCGATGACAAATAAAGCTAATTTCTTGGTCTAATATTGTTCCCTTTTATTAATAGCAAATTTCTAGACTTTTACGATTGAGGAGAAACCTGTCCACTGTAGCTTCCATCAATCTGGTATCTACCAGTTATGTTAAACTGCAAATCTTGTAGTTCTCAGTAAAGGAAAAACTGGTAGGAAATTATGGGAATTGTACTTTGATGTATTTGAACAGGACTGGGTTGTGGAAAGTTGTGTGGTGGATAAAGATTTAGTTTGTGCTTTGTTTTTTGTTTTGTTTTTGATGGAATTGTGTGGAATTTGAGTCTCCTTGTATGCAAAGCATTTATCTATAGCTCCTCTTATAATAGGTACTTCGTAGGATACAAAAATTTATTAGCATGTGGGTTCTCTTGGCATGTTCCAAAAGCATATTTAATCCACCAATACATGTATTCTTCTCTGATGGGCATTTTTTTTCATACTACAAACAAGGTGTTGGGTGAAATACAAACATTAGCTGTTGGTAGAGAGCTTATTTGTCGAGCTGATAGGTTTATTGAAAGACTTCTACACAACTTTTGCAGCTGGAATGCAAGCAGACAAGGAGATGTTTTATCTACTTTTTCTTAAGTCAAATAAAAAAGGGGCAGGGGAGAGACAATACAACCTTGAAGGATTGATCCATGATGTTGGCTTAGCATCCAAAGGTGCACGTACACTCAGATAAGGTTTATTACAATTATGAGTGAAGTTTTTTGGTTGGGAGAGAAAATCCTATTGCTACTCATTTATTCCAAGCTAGAAAATCCATGTGCAAACTCTGAACTTTAAAACTTGTGTTTGGGGGAGGGGGGGGGATAATCTTTTGAATGTCGAACTAATGCTTGGTTTCTTGTGGAATGTCAGGCCTTATTCAAATATATTTTCAAATATACTTTCCATGGAACACATAGAAACCAGAACAGCATAAGCAGCATCCATATGCTTAAATATACATAAATCAATTAAGCGATAAATGCATATATTACAGATTTGACTTGAATTACAGTGAAGGGCATGCAGATTACCTGTGTAGCGCTTCCCATCACCCAAATTGTTGTAGTGATAAATGTACTTAGCAGACTTTGCTTAAATGATTCTTTCTTCAGTCTGCTGCCTTCTGCATTGCTGGAGATTTGAAATCCCACGGATATGGATGATCAGGCTCAGAAAAGCTGTGATATAGTAAGATGGCTCATAAGAAGGCCACAGCTTTTTTGTGTAAAACTACATAATGTTGTGATAGAAGAGGAGATATTTTATCAGTCTTTTAATTCTACTATGATATACTATACTATCCAACAACCATAATGGAAAATGTGCAAATGTTTTTAGTTAACTGAATAAACTAATCAGCTGAGCTTGGCTCATTAGTTAAGCAGAATCAGGCCTGATTGCAAGACAGGAAAAGCTGCAGGCCAGACTGGGAAGTCCTAAGCCATCCTGGAGGAAAAGAAATGGCAAACTACTTCTGAATGATTGCCAAGAAAACAACATAGGCATATCTGTGAGATCACTAGAGTTGATATTGACTCAAAGGAGACTTTGTCTGAAGTTGGAAGAGTCCAAAGGCCTTACGCATACGACTATATACATGCATAGTGTGAAAACATACCTCCCTAATTCTAGATCATTGCATAGGGCTTTGAGTATGAAACTCCAATCTCAATCCATTTTAAGAAATAAGCTGCTTTCTATTCTAGGTTGTGGACCTTTGGGCTACCTCTGAAACTTCAATAACTGTCAGTTTTAATAGAGTCTAAATCAACTATCCAGTATTATATCACTTTTTAAAAAATAAAAATAAAAAATAATTGTGTATAATTAACAAGCAATTTAGAATAGATATGCCATATTACTAAATGAATGGCTTCAGATATTGATAAATACCTTTCTTATGATTTAAAAACTAGATTAATTAGCAAAAAGATATTTCAGAGTTTATTGGATTTATCTATTAAAAATAGTTTGAAGTATCCACAGGGACAAATGCCATTTTGGGTATATTTTTAAACCTCTGTAACCACAGACCATATATTGTTATCAGGGATGTCATGATGTACCAGAATTCTGGGCTTCTGTAAAGTTACTCTCTAAAGGCCTCACTCTCTTATTTATTGCCCTTCTGCCATCAAATAAGAAATGAGGAAATGGAAAACTGGATGAAGAGCTTATGTTATTCTAGGTCAGGGGTGTCAAACTGATGGCTCATGGGCTGGATGCATCATGTGCAGGCCATGCCCACTCCAGCTCCATGAATGGGAAAAACATTGTGAAATGTCACATGACAGCAACGTGACGCCTCGAATTTGACAGCCAAGTTCTAGGTGAATTAGGTGTAGAATGCATTGAACAGCTGAAGAAGCACATAGTAAGTATGATGGAGGAAATAATAGTCAGAAATAGGAAATATTATCCTCAGGGATTGCCAAGGAGAAAAAAATACATGTACCTCCAATCAATTTTATAAAATTTCACCTCCAGTCCTCCAAACTATCAATAATTCACTTTAATTTTCCACCTGAATGAAGTCAGGGCAAAGTATGTGAGAATTTTTTGCTCACTGCTAATCAAAATAAATCAGTAAAAGAGCAAATGATTCAAATAAATTTGTTCTTGAGAAAGAATAGATATTTTTATCCTGCCTAGGAGCATATTTAAGATATTTGGAAAACTTAAGGCCCACCATAGGTGGGCAATGTCAGTATCTCAACTGCCACCTCATCATTTTGTGTGGCTGTGTGTTTTAATGCCTTGGGATTGGGAAGTGAGATGTTTTTCGTGTTTTCACAATACTTAACTATTCTAGACTGAGTTTTCTGTACAGTTTTTGATTTCCCACCATAAGAAGGTAGGAAAGCATGCTGCCAATTTTAAGCAACTATAGTCAGAGCTTTCTAGATAAACAAATAAGTCTTCAAGCTTCCTTCCCTTGAACAAGACATTTTGGCATAGATCTCCTCTAGTGCTTTTTAGGGTTATGGGAGTCATAGTGCAAAGAGTTAAATGGCACCAGGTTGCTCCACTTTTTAAAAAGATTTTACACAGGCCACTTTTAAATCTTTATAAAGTTTGCATGCTCCAAGTTAGAGACAATTCAAGACTGAACTGACATTGCACCGTAAGAAAGAAAAGAAGGCATCTTTGGCTAATGTTTTTGCAATGAAGTTTCTGTAATGTTTCCAACTGCCTAGTTTGCATGTCCAAGCTAAAACCTAGCTTGTAAATTGTAGACAGAATGACGATTTCTTGCTGTTTATTGTATTAGCCTTCCACATAGCTCTACAAGATGCATTTCTTCCTATAGCAGATCAGGAGCTGTGAAAGTAGAAAATCGATTCAATGCCTGATTGTTAGGTTAATGGGGATCATCACAAAAACAGCTGAGCTTCACAGTTCATTTATCTTTTAGTGTGTGCAAGCATGCATGCTGTTCACAGTAATTAGCATTTGAACCCCTTTTTATATTTAGCTTTATTGTTTATAGTTGAGAGGATGCCAAGTAACCAAAAATAGCTTGAGCTTATCATTAGTATTGCATGAGTATAACCATGAAATTGTGAAACCTGGTTCATCATTTGGAATTCTGTGAGCTTTGCATTTTCCATGAGGGAAAAATGATTATCTAAATGAGATAGGGCATGGCCTACAAAAGGTTCTACATTAGAAAAGCCCTAATAAAAACCACTTGGCAACAGAGGATTAGCATTTATAAGAGAGCAGGGTGAGGTGAGGCAGACAGAACATCCACAAACAAGATGCGGAGAAAAGAAATGGAATATATCACATTTGGACTAGATAACCCTTCCAACGTTGTTAGTTTGTTCAGTAGAATTTCCATTTTTGATCAAATCCAAGCTATAAAGACCTTAGAAAACATACTGTGTAATTACAGGACTGCTTTAAGACAAGAGATTTACTATCCTAAATTACAGGTAAAGTTTGATCAGTTTGGTCCAGTGGTTTAGGAGCCAGGATAGAAAGCAGAAAACAGTGAATTCAAGTCCTGTCTTACCCATGAAAGCCAGCTGGGTGATTTTGGACCAGTCACTTATTTCTCAGTCCAACCCACCTCAAAGAGTTGTGCAAAAAATGGGAGAAAGAAGGAGTATTAGATATGTCTAATGACTTATTTGACTTATTTATGAAAAAAAATAAATTATAAATACTTCTAAAAAGTTTTATGAAAGCAACAACTTTATGGAACTAATGAAGACTAGGAAGTATCTTTATGTAAGCAAATATGTTTTCCACATAAACATCTGGTTAAGAAGTAATAATTAGAAGGCTATGTGATGCTTGAATTCAATTCAGAAGAGATATTTTGGGACATACTGTGAATGCAGCACCTGCCTACAACTTATTAAAGTCACCACATCTGTTTCCAGGATTAAATTGCTGGGTTTTGCTTCCACACATTCCAAAATAATTATTCTAAACTGAATCCATATTGCATAGCCCTTGTTTTAGTTCTTACTACATGATCCTTAATGTTGAAAGAGAATAAGAATGTAAAATCTTGAGTAAGGGTAGATTATGGACTATTCCTTGATATTAGTTTAAAATATTGTCTCAACTCTTACTGGACTTTTGCTTTGTTCCTTTCTGATCTGCTGTTGGTTGTTTTTTATCATTACTCTGTTCTTTTACAATCTTATTATGTAATCTGTTGAGATTTGTAATTGGGATGGTATATATGTGTATTACATAGCTAAATATATACATACTTTGTCAGATTAAGAAAAGTATGTTCCTTTATCATTGATCAGGTTGGCTGTAGCAGATGGAAATTGAAGGCCAAATTTAATGAATATTAGCTTGCCTGTCTCTGGGATGAATTGTTTCAGACTAAGAATAGGAAGAATTAGATTCAAATCTACCATGAAGCTTTTGCTGCATAACTGTATCAATTTCTCTCAAATGTTCTCCACAAATTTGTTATGCAGGTAAAATGAGACCAGGGAAAAACCACATACATTCTGATTAGCAAAAGAACCATACAAAAAATAACACATTAAATGAAGTTTAATTTTGAGGTATGAGTTGCAAGGTATATTTTGCTTTATAAATTAACAAAATTTGGATCTGGTCAATATCTGGATGAGTTACTAACAAGGATAGCTTGCATGCAACCTTGAGGTCTATACAGTAATGAAAGAAAGATGGATATATATGTACTGAATGCATATAATAAACATAACTTAGTGTTAAGTTTGGGAAATGAGAGGCTGAACCAGAGCACGAGTGCAACAATACTTTATTATAGCAATAAAGGACTGACCGTGCTTGCCAAGCCTGGAACTGGCTCGCAGCGATCAGCAACTGGTTGGACCCGCAGCCTGCTTTTATAGCTGGCTGCTGGGGAGAACCAACCAATGAGTGAGGGGAAAACGCCCCGCAAAGTGAATGGACCTGAGTGAGAACTCCTAGAGTTCCAAGGACATAACACCCCTTCCCCCAGATGCGAACACGTATAGTCTTTGAGGTAGACAGGAGGTTTATGCTGGCGCCCAGACGGCGCAACTCTGGTGGGTTGTCTGTCAGCTCAGAGTCTGTAGGGGAAGGCAGGATCGGTAGGGAGTCACTAACACGCCCCTCGGATCGGGTTGGTTCGGGACTCGTAGGGCTGGTCACTGGGGACGTGCTCCCGTTGGCGGGTTCAGACTGGTCAGCCATCTGGATGCCGCTGTCCGTGTTGGATTCCCGGAATGGCTGCTGGCGTAAGCTGGTCACGGGACTGATGCTGATGTGGGGTTGATGCTGAGGCCTCGCTCCGGTCTGCAATTCTGGGTCACTGCTGGCGAGGATGCTGTGGCGCCTGCGCAGCTGGTCCAGGTGCCTTCTCCATACTCGGCCGTCCTCCAGTCTGACTCGATATGACCTGGGTCCGGTGATGGCCATGATCTCGCCGGGATCCACAGAGGGTCTCCAGCGAAGTTCCTCGCGAATACGGGTTCCTGTAAGATAAAATGTCTAACCCCGATGTGGAAGCGAGGGGGAGTCAGGCAGTAATGTGGGTGAAGTCTGTCCAATACAGTCCTCAGGCGCCTGCCCATCAGGAGCTCAGCTGGGGACTTATTGGTGACTGAACACGGGTTGAGTGCTGGCTCATCAGGAACGCGATAGTTTGTGGTGCCAGTCATCCTTGCTGAACCTAGCCAAGGCTTCTTTGGTGGTCCTGACGGCTCTTTCAGCCAATCCGTTACTGGCAGGATGAAATGGGGCCGTGAAAATGTGGCGGATGCCCAGGATGGCAGCGAAAGCGGCTGAACTCGGCTGATGCGAACTGTGGGCCATTGTCGGAAACAATGGAGTCGGGCAGCCCGTGTGTTACAAACAGGCGAGTTAATACCTTAGTAATTGCGAGTGTGGTGGTCGTGGATAGCTGTGCCACGTCAATCCATTTAGAGTAGGAGTCCACGACCACTAGGAACATTTTCCCATGCAATGGGCGGCTAGGTCGATGTGAATTCTGGACCACGGAGCGCTGGCGCTTTCCCCTTAGTAGGGGTGGCAATAGGAGGAGCTGGACGGGATTCCTGGCAGGGGTTGCAGGAGCTTACCCATCTGATGATGTCCTCGTCGAGGGCCCGGCCACCATGCGGCCCAGCTGCGTGCTAATGCCTTCATTCTGGCGATGCCAGGGTGCCCCTCATGCAACGCCTCCAGAACTCGGTGCGCAGTGAGGTCGGGATGACCTTTCGAGTGCCACAGCAGACAGCCCTGCAGACTGGATAATTCCTGCAGGCGGGTCTTGAAAGGTGTAAATTTGTTTTCAACATCACCACCCGGCCCACCCCCTCCTCACCCAGTCCAGTACCTGGGCGAGTGTTTTGTCTGCCTTGGTTTTAGCAGCGATGTCAAGGGCAGTGATGGGGAGGTCCAATTGGGTGACCTCAAAAATAGCGTGGACTGGAGCAGGGTCTTCCAGCTGGAGCCGGCAAGGGGCAGCGGCTGAGAGCGTCAGCGTGGGACAATGTTTTACCTGGGCGATTGTATGAGTCTATACGAGTAGGCCGCTAGGAAAAGGTCCATCTCGTCATTCTAGGAGAAAGGACTTGGGGGTCTGTTTGTCCCCAGCTAGTAGACCCAGGAGGCTTGTGATCCGTGACCAGCTCGAAAAAATGGCCAAGAGAAATTCGTGAAATTTCTTCACTGCTGCAACAGCTGCTAGAGCTTCCTTATCGATCTGGCTATAATTTCGCTCTGTTGCAGAGGCGTCCTGGAGAAAAAAAGCAATGGGAGCCTCGGAGCCATTGGGGAGCCTGTGGCTTAATACTGCCCGATTCAAAAGGGATGCATCTGCTGCTAGCACTAATGGAAGGTTGGGGTCGAACTGAATAAGGACCGCCTCTGGCGTGAGTAGTGATTTGTGTGTGAAAAGCAGAGTCTTCTTTGTGACCCCAGTGCCAAGGTGATTTTTATCCAACAGTCTGTGTAGGGGTTCTGCCACTGATGCTTTATGGGGCAGGAAGGACGCGTAAAAGTTCAATAGCCCCAGAGAGGCCTGCAGCTCAGTTTTGGAGGTTGGAGTGGGTGCCTCGTGAATTGCCTTAACCTTGGACTCCAGGGGGTGGATGCCTGAGGCGTCAATTTTATAACCCAGAAAGTCCACCTGTCTAGTGGCAATGGCACATTTTTCTTTTTAATTTGAGGCCATGCTGTCTGAACCTCTCTAACACTGCTCAAACTCTCTGGAAGAGTTGGGGTCTGTCCCTGGCCGAGACTAAGATGTCATCGAAGTAGGGTACTACACCAGGAGGCCCTGCAAAATCCGCTCCATGAGGGATTGAAAAATGCCAGGGCAACACTTACGCCAAATTGGAGGCGCTTGCACCGGAAAGCACCCCTGTGGTGACGATGGTCTGGAGTTCCGCTGTTTGGCTGTCAACAGGGAACTGTTGATACGCTTGAGACATGTCCAATTTGGCAAAAATGCTGCCAGGTTCAAAAGTGTGCAATAAATGCTGAATGACGGGCACTGGGTAGCGCTAACTTGTAAAACTTATTAATTGTGGTCTTGTAGTCCGAGCAAATTCTCAGGCTACCGTCTTTTTGAGGGGTGTGACAATGGCGTCTCCCATTTGGCGAAATCTGTTGGCTCAATGACCCCTTGTTTTAATAGTTTATCCAATTCTGCATCTAGTTTTGGCGAATAGCGAATGGGACTCTGTGCGGTTTTAGCCTGATTGGGACTGCCTGGGGTCGACTGAGAATGAGATAGGGGTACCGTTATAACACCCAGCTCATCGCTGAATACATCTGAGTAATCAGCGAAAGGAGTCAGTGTCAGAGGTTGAGACAGCATGGACTCCTGTTAGCCCCTAGGCGAGATGGGGAAACCAATCGAGCCCCAATAATGTGGGGAGATTGCTGTTAACTACCACTAGAGGTAGGTGACCTTTGAAAGCTTTAAAATTGACAAGGAACTTGCCTCTGCCGATTACAGGAATGACCTTCCCCTGGTAGTCCTTCAGGCTAAACTGGCACTTCTGGAGCCGGCTTGTTGATAGGCTGGGCTGTAGCCTCTTGAGGTGCTCCACGAGATAATTGAGGCGCTGACCCTGTGTCAACCTCCATGCGCGGTTTACCTTCTAACAAAACGGAGAGAGAGATTTTACTAATGGTATGGCAAGTGTGTTTAGCATGGTGGTGAGTGCGACAGTTCAATACTTGCCTCTGAGGTCCAGAGTGTGAGAAGGGGGTGCCTTTGTGCTGAGTTTTGAGGGCTTGGCAGACTCTCGCGATGTGTCCCCTTTGTGGCAGGTGTTGCAGGTGGCTCCTTTGAATTTACAGGTGGCCCTCGGATGAGATCCACCACAGGCTAGGCACAGGGTGATGTGCTTGGGTGGACCTGTGTTTTCTTGCTTGGCTCCTACCTGCGGATGCCTGGCATTGGTGAGGCGGTGGATGTCGTTTTCATCACTAAGGGCTTCCTCTGCTACTACCTCCTTGGAGTGGACTGGAACTGTCGTTAGCTTGGAAGCTGGGCCATGGATTTCGGTGGCTGAGTGTGCTGCCAGTTCTGCTGCCAGGGCCTCCTCGGCCGGCTTGTGCGAGGTTGAGGTCCTTCTTAGCTAGTAAGGCGCCTTTGGAGGTGTAGATCCTTGACCCCGCAGACTAGTTGATCGAGGAGCATGTCCTCCAGGTAGGTTCCAAACCCACAATGGAGTGCTGCTGTCCTGAGGGCTGCCATGTACTGGTTGATGGTCTCTCTGTCTGACTGTTTCCTCATATGGAAGGTGAATCGCCTGGCAATCTGTGAAGGTCTGGGAGAATAATGGTTAGTAAGGATTTCTAACAGTTCAGACCATGGGCGTTTTTAACTCACGTGGAGCCACGAGAGCTGTGGCAGTGTCAAGGCGATGGCTCCACAGTAGATTAGGAAATATGATTTTTTCCGGTGCTCCCCAGCATCAGCCAGCCCAATTGCGTCGATGTAATGGTTAAAGCGGTTCTTGTATGATTCCACTTCTCCTCATCCGGTTTGACGCTGGGAAGACTGGATTGGAATTCATAGTGATAAGATCGGTTGTAGAATCTGTGGAAAAATTCTCTCTGGGGCAGCAGCAAAGTTTCTAGTGCCTGTGGTAGGCAAGTGATTTCAGCTCTGAGGAGGCTTTGTCACAATCCTCTCTCTCTCTCTCTGGGCAAAACACGAGGTTAGGCTGTCAGCCGTTGGCAGCGTTTTGAAATTCGCGCCTTCGTGGGCGTCAGTGACTTGACTTACAGCACCCGCTGTACCTTTTAGGTTTGAAATTCAAATGACAGCCGTTTGAATTTCGCGCCTAAACAACAATGCTCAGCGGCTGCGGCTCGCAGCTTCACTTTTCCTGTAGCTGGGCTAACAAGCGGCTACAGGCGCTTCTTACTATCGTTCGGCTGACCGCTTTCTCTGGCTGCGGATCAGCGTTAGCTTCTCGTTGCTTGCTGACCGCTTTCTCTGTCGGCGGATCAGCGTTCGCTCTCGTTGCTTGCTGATCGCTCTCTCTGACTGCGGATCGGCGGCTAGTGACTCAGCGGTTGCATGGTGCTTCTGGTAGCCATCCCATCCTCGTCGCCAGTGTTAAGTTTGGGAAATGAGAGGCTGAACCAGAGCATGAGTGCAACAATACTTTATTATAGCAATAAAGGGCTGACCGTGCTTGCCAAGCCTGGAACTGGCTCGCAGCGATCAGCAACTGGTTGGACCCCGCAGCCTGCTTTTATAGCTGGCTGCTGGGGAGAACCAACCAATGAGTGAGGGGGAAAAACGCCCCTGCAAAGTGAATGGACCTGAGTGAGAACTCCTAGAGTTCCAAGGACATAACACTTAGGTTTAGCCGGAATATGTAAATAGCACTGCTATATAAACATCATTTAGTGTGCTTATATCCATGAATTCAAAAGGACTACACTATAACCCTAAATTATTTCCATTTTCCTCATGGAAAAAACAAGTCAGATAGTCAAAACCAAATAACTCTATAACTAGTCCTAGAATACTTTTGTGTGTGTGTGTATGTGTGTGTGTTTCATTCTTGCAATTAACATGGACACTCTTCTGGCATTTGTCTCCAAGTATTTGTTGACACCCTGGTCCTTGGAAAAGTACATGTATCCAAAATTAGCCCCTCAAACTGTACTATATGAATGTTTAAAGTTCCTGTAATAGAAAAATCAAAGGGCCACTTAAATGTTCAACCCAGCAAATCCCATTCCTCTGCTAGCTGTCTGGTTCAGTTTTTATCAGCAAGCTCAAAATCAACTCTACTCTGAAAAAAAGATATAGGTCTTTCTTTGGGCCATGGAGATAATCTTTCCCTGCCTTTGTAAGATAGCATTTACCTTGAAAAATCAAATGCCAACAGAAGAATAAAGTGGGGGGGACGGGGGACGGGACTGTTTTTCATTCCTGAAACTCACTGCTAGAAATACCATAACTGAAGATACTGTTAATTTTATGAGTGGGGTTTTTTTTTGGGTGTTTGAGTGAACCCACTCATTCTTCGTTCTATATTGATTGGAATTCCTGTCACTGGCAATATGTTAAATTCAGGGTGTCTCTCAGGGTGTATGGCATAATGTATAGCAATTCCTCAGCCCCACAGGGATGTTGTTGGGGGGAAGTTCTAGAAGAGGAAGTAGTACATATATGTCTCTGGAGATTACTCAATCATTCAGGTCATGCCCCAAAAAAAAAGCATGGACTTTCTTGGTTTTTTGAAAATATTTCACTTCTCATTCAAGAAGCTTCTTCAGTTTTGCTTCTCATTCCTCAGCTTCTTGGATGAGAAATGAAATGTTTCCAAAGAAACAAACGACATCCAATTGTCTTTTGGGAAACAAAAGCACCTTTGGGATATTGTGTGTGTGGCTTTTGCAGCTGGAGAAAGGATGGGATATAAAACAAGCAAACAAGGCCCTTGCCTTTTCTTTCAAGGCCCAAGGATAATTTACATTTTCAAGTTGACTAATATGAATACACCTATATGGTATTTAAATAGAGTGGGATGAGGTGTGGGGTTTTTTTTTTTTTCATGATGCAGAAATGCTTTGTCACTGTCTTCATCTGAGATTCTTTTGAACTTCCCAATCTAGCTATGATAGATTTGTCAGAGAAAGAGAATGGTGCTTTGCATATTATTAGAAATATAGAACTTTTGCACATTTACTCCTTATTGGTGAAACAATCCTTCCTGCTCTCTACTGTAGTGAACTTAGCAGAAGGATCAAAGAATTCTTGCCCTTAGAAACAAATGGGATGCTTAACATATCCAATTGTGAAGATTTCCATAACCAAGGCTGTCCCCCTTTCCTGAATAATTCTGGTTTATGAAACCTAGCCTGGTTATGAGCACAACTTAACATAGCCCTTGGATTTGAGCTTCCCAGATTATTTTTATCCAAGTATTAACTTGGATAAAAGTTAATTTTATTAGCTTTCTAGATCAGCTAGGTCTTAGTCCACCAAATGCTGAGGGAGAAAAGTATAAACAGTTTTGCTTAATTTTGCTTCCTTGAGCCACAAGGCATGTGTCATGGATAATGGGATGCAAGAATGAATTCTAAAGATGTAAATATATTCTTAGATGGGGATGTTAAGAAACTCTTTTTAAATTACAGTTGCTATGTAATATTATGAGGAGCAAATATCAACTGGACTAGATTACAAATTCTCATTCCATGGATTTCCATTTTTGTGACAACTTTTCATTTTGGGAATATGCATCGGTAAATCCTGAAATGGGACAAGTGTCGTTAGCTTGCTGAGTTCTGGGATCTCGTGATAGAAACTTCCAGGAAAGCACGTATGATATTTGAATGAAAAAGAGGCCACTTCTCCTGTGACTGATACATATGTAATGGTATAGTATGAGGTCTACTGAAGTTCTGGTAATGATCACATTGCTGATTGTCGGGCTACTCTGATATCAGCACATGAATAGTCAGTGAATAGCTTCATAAGTGATAAGTGAGCTAGACGTTTTGGCACTTAAGCTTTAAACTGTTATTTCAGTCAGTCTGTAGAATATCCTGAGAATCAGATGTGATATGCAATTTGAAGTATTTCACTCTATGCTACAACTTGTGTTGTTTTATTTTCCTAAGATAATTGAACCTGTTGTTCAATTGCAATCTCTCTAATGATATAATTTTATGAAATTATTTTTGGTTTGAATTAACTAGGAGATTGAAATAATTTGGATAGAAGGAATGAAAAGTTAGATTTTACTGCTTTCCTTCCCCTTTCTTCACCTAAATATTTTTAAAACAAACTTTTTTAAAATTAAATTAAAAAAAAATTAAATTAAACCGCAAAAAATTTACACCCCCCCCCCCCCCCCCCGTTCAGTGAATACTGCCCCATTTTACAACTTTTTCACCAAAGTTGTTAAGTGGATCACTGCAGTGATTAAATGAATCATTTGGTCATTAAGCAAATCTGGCTTCCCTCATTGATTTTACTTGTCAGAAGTTTTACCTGATTTAATCATGTGACTGCAGGGGATACTGCAGTAGTCATAAGTGTGAGTAATGATGGTAAGTCAGTTTGTCAAGCAGTTGCTAAGCAAATGGTCATTATGGTGCTTATAATGCATCTTTTTTACGGACAAAAATAGTCCTTATTTGCAGGTCCTCAAGTCCAGTAGCCTTCCACCAACAGAAGAGCGATGGAATAGAAGAGTTATTTTGCAAGATCTTCCTCCCTGGAAAATTTTCCTTCTGTTCAGAAGTTGTCAAAATCAAATTACATTATACAAATAGAAGTAGAGAGAGGAGCATTTGATGATTCAAAGAAGAATATTTAATTTCAGAAATTCTGAGTTTCAGTATATAGTCAAATATATAGGATGTTCGTGGACTTTTATTAAACAAGAACATTTCCCAACGCACATGCTCCTAAGTGGCTGTTTCAAATGCTGAATTTGATAATGTCTTTGACTCTAAGCTGCGAAATGGAGAAATTTAAATCTTGAAGTTGTCAATTGACATTTCAAACTGAAGAGAGGTTATGTAATACAGATAGTCCTTGACTTAACAACAGTTCATTTAGTGACTGTTCCAAAGTTACAACGACACTGTAAAAAAGTGACATAGGACCATTTTTCACACTTATGACGGTTGTAGCGTCCCCTGTGGTCACGTGATTTACATTCGGATGCTTGACAACTGACCCACATTTATGATGGTTGCAGTGTCCCGGAATCATGTGGTCCCCTTTTGAAACCTTCTTGACAGGCGAAGTCAATGGAGAAGCCACATTCACTTAACAATCGTGTTTCTAATTTAATAACTGCTGTGATTCACTTAACAAATGTGGCAAAAAAGGTCGTAAAATGGGGCAAAATTCACTTAAATTTCTCACTTAACAATATAAATTTTGGGCTGAATTGTGATCGTACGCTGAGGACTATCTATAAAGATTGTTATTAAACAATAGAAAATTGCCAAGCTTAGGATCTACTACTCATTAAGGTAGTCATCCTCCTACAAAGTTTGGCTTAAATTGTATTCTCTTGTTTACATCTGAAATGAAACAAATCACTCCCTCAGCTCTGCCAAATCACTCTCTCAACTTTGCCATTTCATTCTTTACAAAGGTTCCAATTTTCCCAGTTGCAGGAGAGTCCTTATTTTCTGATTTCTATCTCTGATAAGATAGTGGCTCTGTTTTGCCTTGTTGAGCAAAATAAAACCAATTAATCAGTAGATTTAAGGGTGCATAAGATTGAAGCAGGCATGATATCTTATTTTAGAAGGAAAGATATATCTTTTCCTGGGTGTACTTTGCCATGCATATTTATTCCCAGGATATAAACATTTTAATTTCATTATAAGTCATTTTTAAAAGTAGCTCTGACTAGAAGACCTCCAAGGTTCCTTCCAACTCTTGTTATTCTGTAAAATTCTGTTCTGTTAAAACACCCTCAGCCTTTAACAATAGGTAAGGAACACAAATATTGTTACAAATATGAGTGAAAAATCCCTATTTTAAAATTTTAAATGGAGGCTGGCATGCTGCTACAGTGTATAGACCAGTGATGGCTAACCTTTTTCTTGTTGCGTGCCAAAAATGCGCGCACAGGCGTGCCTCCACCCATAATGCAATGTGTGTGCACTCCCTGCACATGCATGTACAACCCCTGCATGCTCACCACATACATCTGCGTATGTGTGCATGACCCCCCATGCCTCCCACCCCTTGCGCATGTGCGCGCATCTCCCCCTGTGCATGTGCGGCAGATATCTGGCGGGGGATGCACGCACACATGCGCCGTGGCGCTGTTCCAGGTGACCTCTTGTGTGCTGGCAGAAATGGCCACTTCTGGCACCCATGTCATAGGTTCGCCATCACGGATACAGACAGCCCTTAAATAAATAGTATAGAAATACACATTACACTTAAAAAAGAAATGAAGTCTCTCCCCCCCCTGCAGATTTTAGATGCAGATATTGTATATGTGACATATAATTCTGCCAAACAGTAAGTGCATTCATGAGTGGAAGGTCCACTGTAATTTTTGCAAAACGGAGCCATGCCTATCTAAATGTTATACAAGATCCTTCTTAACTTTCTTCTTTCACTAGTCCAATAGAGGGACTAGTGTGGAAAAAACTCAACAGTTACAAGAAATGGCAGGCTCTGAAGCAGAGGGTAGAAGGTAGGAATATGGCTCGGAAGGTCTTAAGCCTGTTGTAGATCAACGCTGCGTTGGTTTGCAAGAAGTGATGGTAGGATAGATAGATTCTTGCTCTACCTGTTAGTTCTGGCTAGTGTGACACTCATTTGCATAGGTAATTAACATATTAATAATATTTCCTCCAGTTTAAAAAGATAGTCATTTACTTTAGGATTTTGGTTGAAGTAGATTCCTTCACATTCATGAAGGATCATCTCAGAAAAAAAAAATACTGATGGCTTGCTTTCCTGTTGTTTAAGGTTTTTTTTTAAGTTTCTCTCTAAAACATTAAAGGAAAATATAGGCCAGAACCAGCACTTAGCCATTTTACCTCTTTCTGAACTTTAATAAAGACTGTGAATTGACAATTGCTGAAGCATAACTGAATCCATTTAAACTCTCCTACAAAAGGAAAAGATAAAGTCAGGCCCTAATGCTAGAGAGATGGATTTTGCTGAAAAACAAAGTGGTCATGTGGTTATAATCATTGATAGATCTATCCTTCCTGTATTTATTTTCTTGCAACTTTGGATTACTTACTTTGGTTTAATGTTTATCAGATTGTATTTCCCAAATAGCACGTTGCTTCCTCTGGTTAAAGTGATAGCACTTGTTAAAAGCCTGAGTGAACAATTTAACAAGGAGTTAAAGAGGAGAGTAGTTTGAGGTGGACATTTTATCTCCCAGCAGCCCCAAAGTAAACATTTAACTCCATTCCTAAGGTAAATAATATTTTGCAGGTCAGGTGAAATGTTTGATTCAGGTTATCAAGTGAAAACCTCCAGGCGCTAGCTGGTTAAGTAATTATGTAAAAACCAACTGAATGAATAAGCAGTGTTGTTCTATATACACTATTTAAATATAAAAAGGGCAATGCAAATCTCTCATGTTACTAAGAAAATAATTTTTTAGTGCATGAGTGGCTTTTGTGATTATAGGGTGTCTATTTATAAACATTCAGTTGTTAATTTTTTTCTTCCATACTGAACCGAAGTATTTAGTCTGATTGCTATGACAATGATACTCCTTTTTCTTTCCCATTGCTAAAGAACAATGAAGTAAAGTTTATTTTTAATACAACGGTTAACTGTCATTTAATTCTGGTAAATAAACTGATACCTGTAAGAAGTTGTTTTGCAATACAAAAGTTACAAAAGACATGTTTGTTGGGCTGTACTTAGCAATAGCAAATTGTGTTGGAACTGGAAAATACTTTTCAGTGTTTTAATACTGAGAGAAATCTTTATTTCTTATTCGTAGAATACCTGGAAAGCAGCTTGCTAGCATTCTTCCCAGTCAGACTTCTACCTTATTAATTTTGCAGTAGCAGGCCTTTTTAACAGAGGTATTATATCTAAATTTCTTTCCAGATGTAGAAGAATAAATTGCATGGCAGTTAGCATTTTTAAACCAGTGGAGATGTCTAGCTAGAACCTTGCATGTGACTCTTTCTATTAAGAATTTCCAAAACTAACTGCTTTATCTTATTTATGATATTTACTTTTTTCTTCAGAATTTTTGAAGAATTTACCATTAGGTATTTTCTTCTAGTTATATGTTTGGAAAATGTGCCAGTCTGTGTTTCAGACAAGGCAGGTTAATAAGAGAGTTGTTCTTAGTACAAAAGAATAAATTAAGGACTTATTCACCATGAAATGAAAATTTGAGGCATTTGATTCTATTATCTATTAAATATCGATTCTATTTGTAGGTTTGGGTCCATTTCCAATAGCACTCCATGAAGTTGATGTTTTTATCTTGCCTTATAAAGCTGCTAAGTATCTCTAAAAGCAGGAAATGATTGACTGGGATTCACACATATCAAAATGGCACTGATATTCTTAAGTGATAATACACTGATGTTAAAGCTTTTTGGTTCTGTGTGTCAAACATTGGACAATGTCTAATTTGGCTCTACTGCTATGTCATACCCAACACCTCCCTGAACAAAATATATATTCACTTATTTAAAAAATGAATTTATTAAAAAATACAGTCCAATTCATGTGTGTGATTTCCTGCATTTGCCACTTGCCACTTACTTCAGCTTCTGACCTCCCAAGTGGCAT
Organism: Pseudonaja textilis; assembly: GCF_049901715.1. Taxonomy (NCBI): domain Eukaryota; kingdom Metazoa; phylum Chordata; class Lepidosauria; order Squamata; family Elapidae; genus Pseudonaja; species Pseudonaja textilis. The sequence goes on along the minus strand of NC_141990.1, from coordinate 252,289,657 downwards.
GAGGCCTTTGTTCTTGAGCCTTGGTGGCACAGTGGTTAGAATGCTGTATTGTAGGCTAACTCTGCCCATAGCCAGGAGTTCAATCATGACTGGCTCAAGGTTGACTCAGCCTTCCATCCTTCTGAAGTTGGTAAAATGAGGACCCAGATTGTTGGGGGCAATATGCTGACATTGTAAACCCCACCCAGAGAGTGCTGTAAAGCAGCATGGAGTGATATATAAGTGTAAGTTCTATTGTTATTGAATTGGCTTCAGAAAATGTTCTTCCATGGCTTCCACAGCGTCTGAAAACTGCATAAAATCATGGTCATCTCTCACACAATTTTTGGAGGCTCTGGATACTTTCTTGTCCTTTTGTGCAATTTCCAGAGGCTCTGCAAGAGCACACCCCATTCTCATATGACCCCAGCAGCATCTGAAAATCAAGAGAGGATGGAGGGTTCTTTCAAGAACCTATGCTGGTAAATTCTGGCATGTCACCCAAAACATTGTAGTGTGTTATAGTTTTGTCCACTACAGAGAGCCATGGTGGCGCAGTGGTTAGAGTGCAGTATTGCAGGTTAATTCTGTTGATTGCTGATTTCCGGCAGTTTGGCAGTTCAAGTCCCACCCGCTCAAGGTTAACTCAGCCTTCCATCCTTCAGAGGTTGTAAAATGAGGACCCAGATTGTTCGGGGCAATATGCTGACTCTGTAAAACTACTTACAGAGGGCTGTAAAAGCACTGTGAAGCGGTATATAAATCTAAGTGCTATTGCTATTGCACATTTTGTGTAAAATGTATGTCAAAAGCAGCCTCTTCAATTCTTGATGTTTTAAAAGCTATATCTGGGGAATTTGGGAGTCTCTACCTTTTTCATTAACCTGAACTACAGGAGGATTAGGGATAGATATAAATTATATAAGTCGCCACAACGCAAGTAATGACACCCAGACAAAATGAAAAGACCTGTTGTTTCAAACTAATTAACTTGAGAAAGAATCTACGTTGGAAAGGGGGGGAAAGTCTGTCACATTTCTAATAGATTACTTTTTAAGTGAGAGTAGTATCATTAAGGGGGGAAGTAGCAAAGGTCTGTCATGCCTGTACATGTTAACTAGGAGGAAATGGAGCTATCCAAATTCTTGAATTACATATTTTTCATCTTGCTTTAAATCAAAAAATAGTAGTGATATAACCTTTTAAGGGAGAAAAATGTGCAAACTCCATTTTTTTTTTTGCCTAATCAAAAGTTGTTTTAGATTCACATGAAAGTGGCAGTCTGCTCCAGTGAACATTGGAGAAAATATTGGTATCTGGATACAGTAAGGTCTACTTGAGCTTCATTTTAAAGTGTTGAAAAAAATATAAGAATTGCTGCAGATTCATATTTTACAGACCCACATTAGCCATTGTTTGTACCAGTTCCAAATGAAAGAACCCAAATAAGGTGTGTATCTTCCTACATGTATAACAAAACTGTGTCCAAATGAAGAAAATCTTTTGTCTGTGTGTGTGTGTGTGTGTGTGTATGTGTGTGTATGTGTGTTTATATGTGTGTGTTTGTATGTGTTTATATGTATCAGTTTTTTCTAGCAATCCTTTTGCTATATAGAGAAAAGCTTCCTATCATGTGCTAGAACAACTTTAAGTTAGCAAAAGATGTAGAAACCTAGTAACTGTAAAAAAATTGAAAGGACATAGTACTTTTATGTGAGAATCCTGAATATTTTTTTTCAAAAATTGTCTAATAAAAATGGAAGCCATTTTTTTTATCTGAGGAAGACATGGCTGAATGGTTGTGATTAGATTAATGAAAAAAAAGTATGTTTCCAAAAGAAAGCTCTATGTCCCCAGGAATTTTCTTTGACCTGCTTCGTTTTGTTAAATAATAATGGGTTTATTAATATTTTAGTTCTATTGTGGAGACAGTTTCACAAGAATCCAAACTCTACCACAAATGCATAGAATTATAATGATCTTTGATATACTGTTCAGTATATCAGTCACTCAAAAAGGCAATCATACTGGGAGTGATCGGGGGAAAAGGAGCCGCCTTAGTACCCATTAGCTGGACACTATAAAGCAGTGGTGGCTAACCTTTTTGGGCTCCCGTGCCGATAATTGCGCTAACTCTTGTCTGCTTGTCCTTGCATGCCATCACCCAGAAGGCAATGCGTGCAGCCCCCCATGCCTCCTGCACATGCGTGCGCAACCAGCACTGTGTGCTTCTGTGCATGCACACACGACCCCCACACATGTGCTGTGTGCTTCTGCGCATGGGTGAATGACTCTTACGCGCCACTGCATCCCTGCACATGCATGCCAGATACCCAACAATCAGCTGGTGGGCAGGCGGCGTGCACGCATGCGCAGTAAACCTTTTCTGGGCGAGTGCTCGTGTGCCAGCAGTAATGATTCTACGTGCCACTTCCAGCATGCGTGACGATTCGCCACCACAGCTATAAAGGATGACATTGGGATGACTAGTGAGATGACACTGGGGTATGGCAGATCTGAAGGAGGCAGTGCGTGGCAGAGGGGTATGGAGAGTGCTTATCCATAAAGTGGTTGAGAGTGTGTGTACGTGCATATGTATATATACATATATCTATATATACATGGTATAGGTGTTTTTATCGATATAAAATATATATATAATTCATTGGTGAAACAAAATGCAGAGAGAATTTTGTTGCTTAACTAAATCTTTTCTGTAGTTCAGTATTAACACCTACAGAAAACAAGGCATCAGTGCTCTATTAGGAGCGAGTGTAATATTTGATTTAGGTTACTATGTTTGGTAGCAAGGGGCAGCATATTGGCTAAGCAGTTAAGACACTGGGCTTGTCGTCTGGAAAATCAACAGCCCAGGTTCAAACCCTAGCATCCCAGGATGTTGTGTGCTCCTGTCCTCACCCTAGTTTCTGCCAACCTAGCAGTTCAAAAGCATGCAAATCCAAGTTGATAAGTGAATACCACCTCAGTAAGAAGGTAATAGCATTCCATGATGCCATGCTGGCCACATGACCACAGAAACATCTTCAGATAGCACTGGCTCAATGACCCTTGAAATGGAGATTACATCTAATGCTAATTACATGCTAATTACATCTTAGGTGGAAATTCTATTTTAACTGGCAGAATTAGAATATGAGAGGGATTTTTTTTTATTCTATTCTAATTTGGAAAAAAAGAATATAAAACTTTTATAGTGTACTATACATTAATTTTAATTTCTTATATGATAGTTTTTTTTAACCAGTTGCTAAAAGACATTTTACAGGCCTGACAAATTTTCAATCCTGAAATAGGAATAGCATAAACAAGTAATGTTACAAATATCATTTAAAATTGGAGTGCTTGGCTGACTAAATAAATCTTTACATTTTGTCATGATTGTTAAAAGAACATTTTTCCTTATATTGTTATTTACATCAAAAGGAATACAATTAAAACCACCATGAAATTTGAATTAATCATAGAGCCCAATTCCTGTTCCCTCATCCTCATCTCATAAGAAATTGCATTAGTTTCAGGTCTTTGGGGAGAAGCAATTTTATTTCAAAGTGAAGAAAGAGAAATATATCATTCCATGATACACAACTTTAATTGGCTCCACTTTTCTTCTGAAGCTCTGAGTAATAAGCTTTTCATGCCTGGGAACCCTTGCTTGGAAGTATGGCTGCCTCACTATATTGCACCTATTGCAGGCATTGAACTGAAGTATTTTTCCCCTGTAACTTATTTTCTTCTTCAGGATCCATTTCCAGTTGTACAACCAAAGGAAAGACATTGCAATATCATTATTCCTGTGATTCTTCCAGCTTTTGTTTTGTTAAGCAGTATATAAATATATCAAAGATATTGTCTTGAATTATTTATTTTCAGATACCGGTATCTATTTTTTTAAAAAGAAATTTGTCTTGCTAGTCTCATTTGTGTGTTGATTTAGTCTCTTAGTTAATTTATATTTTGCCTTTGTATTAGTATCTAAGAAAAGAAAATAGAAAATAAATAGTAAGAGTTTTAATATTTGTGATCTTAAAAGTTTGAGTAAAGAACTACACATTAATAACTATTCCCTGTACAGAGAAAGTGAGGGCCTGCTGAGAAAATGTATTTAATAATTAAATGTGAATGAGAATTGAATGAAATTATATTTAATTAGTGTGGTAACTTTAAGCATTTTTTGCATGCCACTACAGATATTCCTCTAAAGAAAAACAATTATGACTCTTGATGGTTGTTTTTTTTAAAGTAGCAGCTTGAAGCCTTTGTTAACTTCCTTTGAGTGGTTGGCAGCACATACCTGTAGCTATTTTCAGACATAATGCCTAAGTGCAATGAAATCCCCCTATTCTCTAGTAAATGTGTGTAGAGATTGCAGTTTGCTTTATTTATTTTATTTATAGTGTCCATGCTTTTTTCAGAACAAAGTTCCATCCTATGTGGAAGATATCCTTAATGCAGATTTCAAAATAGCAATAAAAGCAACGGTTATTTTTATTTCTATTTCAATTGATATCAGCTGATTGGAGAACATTGATTTTTTTAAATTATACATGGGATGAAAGTGCTTGGGTATTTTGGATACTGAAACATGATTTACATTTGAACTTACTATGATATCCACTTTTTGGAAGGGTTTCTGAATCTTCGCAAGCTTGAGTAAACTTATGGTTTTAAAAGAACAAAGAAAGTAGTTGTTGATTCATTTGGGTCCCCTCCCTTCAATAGTGTTGAGGGAAGCTATCATAAAATTCCTGCTAGCTTCACCCATGTGGAATGGGGAAAGTTGAAGTAATGAGTCATGTCCTCTTCCATTGTTGAAACTATTGTGAGGGTTCACCTTCTTTGTACTCATTACTCACTTTTCAGTGATTAGATCTGGTATAAGTGTTAAACTTTTTATTGACTTTTAGCCATTCTAAAGGCATTATTTTCAAAAGTGGCAAAATTTTGTGCTGTTCCCTGCAGAATTAGGCAAATGAGAATTTGGAGATTTGTTAGACCATTGTTAGTTTTTACTCTTTCAGTAAATCTGATAATTGATATATGCAACCAGAAATAACATTATTTGATGCTTCCATGCCAGCAAACATTATTTGATTCTTCCATGCTGTAAGGTATGTTGAATACATTATTTGCTTATCTATTTGTGATATATTTATTGTTTCTTTGGTTAAGAGCAATAATAATGATTCATTTCATTTTGCATCTTGGGAGCAGGCCTGTGAATAAGATCTCAGATGCCAATTTTAAAGTTTGCAGAGATTCATTTATAAAGGCTTGTAAAAGTTTGTTTCAGTGCAAGCATACAGTCTGAAAGTTGAAAGGGACAACTTAGTCCATTGAACCTAGTTCCTAAAGAAAGGAAAGAATTCTTCATTCATTTAGAACCTTCAAATAATTTAAATCTATTATTTTTGTCCTATACCCAAGAGAGAAATGATCACTGAGCTACCCTTTATGTTCGCCCTTCAATTAGCCTAATCCTAAACTGGGGGAATTTAAAGATTTTGATTTGAATCCAGAAACAATAAGCATAGCTTATTCAGTGCCAGTTGCATATTTTAAAAATGCCTATCTTTTACCACTATTCTAACAGCCACTCTTTCTGTACCATTTGATAATTCCAAGCCATTTTAAAAGAATGATTTCGCCCAAGCTCCCCCTGTAAATTTCCATGGCTAAGAGTGGACTCAAACCTGTGTCTCCCACTTCCTAGTCCAACAACTTAAGCCCAGTACTACACAGCCTCTCATTTATAAATACTATAAGTATTACAATTTGTCCAATAGATTACCAAATCAATTTAGATAGTCTAAAAAAGTTCCAATTCCAAATGCATGTATCAAATTAAAAATAAATCCTTTCTCACCGTCTCATGAGATTGCAATGCAAGCTTCAGGTTAACTTTAATCAATGCAGTTTAGCAATAAAAATAAAAGAATTAAGTTGTCCTTTCATGTTAATGGTACAAAGTTAAGGGCTGCAATTTCCTTTCACTGAAGCCTGGATCCATGTCTCATTAACATTTCAAAGAGCTAAATACATTCTTAGGCTACAGATTAAAGTCCTAAACCAGAATTCTTTGATTTGACTGTGATTTCATTACAATTAGGTATGTTTGACACTATGCACAAGTCTTTTCTAACATCTGCTCTTTAGTTAAATTAATATATGACTATCTGATCATTATTTTAAATACAGAAACAAACCCTTAATGAACAACTTGTTAATTTATCTTGCTAAATTACTTGTTAGATTGTCTTTTTAAAAAAGAAATACATAGTATGTCTTGGACACTAATCCACATAGATTTTGAAGAGATATTAATGTAAAGTTAAGTATGACATTGATAAATCAAGACAGTGTTTATTTTCTGTGCACTGAAGAATTGCAAAAAATTAATCAAACTTCAGAGAAATACTCACTGGAGCCAACAAAGGATTATTGCAACCCATGTTTGTTTCTGACTGCCTGAAGCAAAATGAACAATTCAGTTATTTTAAGTAAATAAGATGCTGTTTCTAATTTGCTTTGTCATTGAAAATAGTTGAGTTTGAGTAATACAGATTAGTTACCACTATAGTTCCTTAGTTGTGTGGTCCTGCAAATATAATTTCAATGTGGGTTTTTTTTTCACGCTAGCTTTGATTGTTGTTTTTTAGAAAAGGGAATTTGCATTTCTGAATTTTTTGAGTTTGAATATTTTCAAGCATTTCAAGTGGTTCCACCTATTTCTATGCAAGCTATGGTATAGAAAAGTATGAAAAGCACCAATTATGGCGGTATATGAGCCTGACAAATAAATATTTGGAATGTTTTTGATAAATTTTGGTTGTGCAACAATTGAAAGCTTGTTTACATGGGACTGCTTTGAAAAGCCAGTGGATGAAGACTCATCTCTTTTCTGAAATAGTCCTCCAACAAATCTTGTTTTAATTATCAGCACATCTTTTCTCACATCTTTAAACAATCTTTTAAAAACCATCCTCATTAAAACTAACAGGTTTTGAAAACAATAAGTACAAAATAATAGATCAGTCCATAATATAAAAATGCAATCTTGTACTGGAGTTTCTGTTATCCTATGATTGCTTTGTTAATCATGCATATGTTTAACTGTCATCTAAAAGAAGACATGGTGGAAGCTAGCCAATGATTTCCATCATTGAGATGCTACCACTGAAAAGACCCCATTGCTGCATCGTGATCTGAACCAACTGCAAGGAGCTCTTATTGTATGGGTTGTATTGTATTGAGGCATCTATCTTTGGATTTTAAGATATTTAGAATAGTGTTAACATCTTAAATTGGTTCCAATGATATATAGGCCAGTGGTGGCTAACCTTTTGGGGCTCCTGTGCCAAAAATTGCACACACACCAGCGTGCACGCACTCATGTGCCAGCAGCCAGAATGCAATGCATGCCCACTCCCCACACCCCCTGTGCATGCGTGCGCAATCCCCCGCCACTCCCTTATCTGCACTGTGCCTCACAGCTGATTTTTTTGGCTGGTTTGAAGCCTTTTTTGGCTTCCCAGAGGCTTGGAAAGTGACAAAACGGGCCTATAATTCATCTTGAAAAGCCTCGCAGAGTCTTTTTCCAAGCCTCTGGGAGGCCGACAAAGGCCTCAAACCAGCCAAAGGAAAAAAAAAGTCAGCTGTGAGGCATGCGCATGCACAGTGAGGTAAGATTGCTGTGGCTCGCGGTGCCAGCACAAATGGCTCTGCGTGCCACTTGTGGCATGTGTGCCATAGGTTCGCCACCACAGATATAGGCAGTCAAACCATTGCTTCATAATCAAAATTATGTAAGCCCATTGAATCACTCCAGTTAGCAGTTGCAGTTTCTTATTTTTTTCAAGATAACCACACATAGTCCATTACCCTAATGCAACCTCCGAGCGGGTGAGCATAGGTGTGCAAATGTACGCATCCTCACTTGTGCAAGTAGAGGGCAAGTGCACGTGCATGTGCTCCATTTGTGCGAGCAGTGGGCAAGGATGCATACAGTGCTTACCCGCCACTCAGGTGAAACCCACCCTTCTCCCACACCCCCGCCAGTCCACAAAGTCAGAAAGGTTGTGGAACTCTGCCCTAGTGCAACTGTGCAATCATTTTAATACTGATCAGAGGTCCATCTAGAGCAGGAGTGTCAAATTTACAGCATCACGGCAACGTCATGAGACGTATTGTGACTTTTCCCCCCCTTCACTAAAACGGGTATGGGCGTGACCAGCACATGATTCATCTGGCTCACGGGCTGCGAGTTTGACATCCTGATCTAGAGCCATCTGGAGGAAGTAGGCATAGGCCTTTGTTGCATGTGAAGTCTCCTATTGAAGAATGAAATTAAGGAACACTCCCAAGCTCCACAGCCTTTTCTTTGAAGGGCATGCTATCGCATCCAGAATACAGATTTAGTTGTCTGTTCTGTATATTTGAGGCAAGAAAAAAAAGCTTTTCCCCACAAAGATAATTCTCCATAATAACAACTCATTTGAATGAACTACATCCTAGAAATGCAGCTCTCTTTTAAAGGTACTTGTTAGATTCAGATCTTACGAGATGCAGTAAATTGGTTTCATTTGTATGGGGATTGTAAGTCATGTTTGTCCCGTGTTTTGTACAACATGTGAAGAGGCAACTTTCAAAAGTGAGCAAATCAACAATACATTCCTGGGAGGTGCCAGAGACTTTAAGGGGTTCAGTGAGTGCTTTAAGCCCCTGCAAAGCTTAATTGTATCAAATTTACATTCTGCCATTCTGTCTAAGTACTCAAAACTGCCTACAACAATTAAAATGCAGTACATGACAATAACATCAACATAAGTAACTGAATCCTCAATCCTTCAAAAGGCCTGAAAGCATAGTCCCAATCTGAGGGCTGCAAAAACTACCCTGGAAAGCCATATATCAAACCAATTTGTATCCTGGTTTATAGTTGAAGGTTATGTATGAATTCTGTCCTTATATCATATTTAAGACAAAATGGGTTTTGCCTATAGGCAAATGTAGTTACTGATTGTCAGGTACTCTCAAAGATTATCAGAGCTACTTTGGTCTAAAAATCAAGAGACCTTGTGTTCAAGTCTTAGCCAGTCCTGCTCTCTCTCGGCCCAACCCACCGCACAGGGTTATTGTTGTGGAGAAAATAGGAAGGCATGTTGGATATGTTTACCACCTTCAGTTATCTGTAAAAATAATAAAGGTGGGAAATAAGAATGAACGAGATTTTTCCCCCTCTTACTGAAAATGCCCAGGACCAAATCTAAGACTTCTTATAGCTTCATGTATTCATTCCAAACCATGCTAAACTTGTTTTTTGATAACTACCTTATCTAGTCCCCACCCAACTAACTAACTAACAAGGTCTCCAGTTCTGTCATTATCCAAATTTGTGGTGAAAGGCTGCAGCACTTGTCTTTATATATACACTGCTAATCTAGTTTAATGCAGATAATGATTCCAGCTGCAGGAAGGAATTTCATTAGCACTCTCTCTTTTCATCCTAAAAACACAATCATCTGTTTTTAAATGAGGCTTTTCTAAATGTCTGTGATTTTGTGTTGTGTTTTGTTTATTCAAAAATAGCAAATTGTCACATCCACCAGCTTCCAAATAAGCAGTCTTTAGTGTTGCTATGGCAATCCAGCGCCCACTAAAGTATAGATTGCAGGAAAGAAAAAGCAAGCACTGGATTTGACTGGCTTACCTATATAAGGGGTTTGGAAGCATTTTCCCCCTTCCAAAGTCTGTATTTTATAACCAGCTGGAGAACTAACATTTTAACCCATTAAGTTAAAGAATGTGCCTGTGTTGTTAATAAGTATAGGTGCAAAAGAAATGGCTCTTCTGAGAATGGTTAAATATAGATTTACCCAGTATCCTAAATCTCAATGGAAAACTGCAGCCACTGCCAGCTCTCTCACCTATATGATGAATCAGGTTTTTGCATTCACACTTTATTTTTCCGTTAACTGTTAACCCTGGTCTAAGGTATTTAGTTCAAACATTATAGTTTCAGATAACAGAAAGGAGTAAAAATGGCCTTTAAGATTAAAACATGGGAACATGGTGAATCGAACCCTTCCTTCCTCCCTCCCTCCCTTCCTTGAAAATAGAAGGAAGACTGGAAAAGAAAAGATCAAATAAGGAAATATTAAATGCTTGTTTACTGCAGTTTTAGGAATATCCCATCTCTTTAAAGTTTTAGGGTTTGCCCTTAGTCTCCCTTCATCTACATTTTATAAATACAAAGTAATCCTACAAAAATAGAAAGGGAATATTCCACAGTTGTAAGTCCATGTATTGATGTTAGCAGAACTTCTGGCTTCAGCACAGAAGTGCAAGATTGGGAAGGTTATAATGCATGCCTTGAATATGAAGCAACAGTTAAAGACTCCAAATTCTTCTCTGCCTGGATTTTAATCTACTCTGAAAATTTCGTTTTTCTCCCAAGCCAGTATACAAATATCTGTCTTTTTCCTGCCTCTTAAACTATTCATTTTATATACTCTGTCTGTGTGTCTATGTGTGTGTTTACTTTTGGCAATAATCCATGCAGTCAATAATCCATGCAGACCCAACTTAGTTTTCTGCTTATAATTTAAGTGCAGCCATTGTTATTTAATGACTGCATTATTTAACTAGTTCAATTATGTTAATTTTTAAAACTTCCATTTGGAAACATCTATGTTTTACAACACTTGTAAAAAAAAAGTGCTTAAATCATGTGCTTGTGGTCACTTTTTTGTCTTCTGTGACCTCCCCATAAAGTCCCTGTTCTATGGTAAAAGATTATGAGTCAAAAATAGTAACATCACATCTAGACTGTGTTTCACCTGCCTTTATAATATATTTTAAGTCTTGTATGGACAGTTTTTGACTTGACCAGCCAAATTCAATCTATTGTAAGGTGGTTGAGAAAGCTGCTTGTGTTAAATTGTTTTGTGTCCTAAGCTGCAATAACAGGGAGATTTTCAATTACCCTAATAGACTGTAACACATGGTCAATAGCTGTATTAAGCACTCTGTGAAAAATTGTGCAGGCCTATCTTAGGTGATTTATTAACAGGGCTTGGTGATAACAAATGTTAAAAAAGCATTTAAAGAACCACAATCCATTTTGTAATTTTCCTTTGGAGGTATGGTGCGATGGAGGTTATATCAGGTGGTTGGGTGACCTGGGATTTATATCTGAAATGCAAAATGATGTAAATTATGCACCAAATTTTAGTTCTGTAGCATCTCTCTACAAGTGACCTTCTGTTTATTTAACAAAACTAGTTTTATATCACTCTGCTCAAATGATTATGATATTATTAGTAGTTCAGAAAAAAATAATACAATCAAGGAATTAATTTCACCATCCATGACATCTCACAATTACCAGTCTTTGAAGACTTGTCCCTTCTGAAGACCAACAGGTTGGATGCCATATATATATTGTTCCTGGATAGATAGTTAGAGAGATAAGAGATATATATATATGAACAAGAAGTTCCAGTCCTTGGGAGTCATTGTGGAGAAGGATTGCCCTCAGCTCAACTATTCTTAGGTAAGGAATAGGCCCATTAGTTTCCCCAGGCCAATTCTATTCAGAAGAAAAGGTCCCTGGGATCAAAGTTGGATGTCTCTCTGCATTTGCATTTATATTCATTCAGAATTTCCTCAAGCAATTCCTCTAGTTTTATTTACTCACAAATGAGCATATAATGGTTGGTCTGGGTTGGAGGCATTGTGTTGAAAGGAGAGGAGATTTAAATGTCTACTTCTTCCTGAGATTTGATCACTTTACACACAAAAGCCTTGTTCATCTGTCTGTCTGTCTGTCTGCCTGTCTACTATCTTTCTACCTATCCCAGCAAGCAGCTGGGGGAAAGTGCAATAATTGAGATGAGGATTATTATTGGTGCCTTATCCTTTTTGACTGTGTCATGCTCACTGTGGAACTTTTTGGAAGTACGTTGAGTATTTTCCGTGATTCTGTTTTATCATTTAGCTTGCCAATTAGCCAAACCTTTGTTTTCTTTTGATATATTTATTGCTGATGGATGGAGTCAATATTTAGTTATCTGGTATCTTGTTGTCAATAGAACCTTTGTTCTAAATATGTATTTATGTAACATATTTGTATAGCCACCAAGCTATACAAACTTTGGGTTGCTTACAATTCAAAAATAAAAATATATACACAATAAAAATGATATCCTCACCCAATAAAACAGAAACAGAAAATTGCAATGCCCCAACCCCACTTCATAGATGCAGTATTCTCAACCTGTCATGTCCTCACTCTATCCCAATATTTCGGAGAAGAGCCACCTCTTAAGTGCTTTCCTGAAGGTTAAGACGGTGGGGCCTGTCAGATATGGGGGGAGGATGTTCCATAGAGCAAGAGCTCCAATGACTTCCTTCCAAACATCTATAAGACTACCCACCCTATCTGTTCTGATGGGACCAGTGGCAGATTAAGGTTCACTGGTGCCCTAAACACTGACAAATCTTGGTGTCTCCCTCCTTTGTATATTCTGAACAAACGAAGCCATATTCTCAAATTTGTGGTGACCCCTTTGGGCCTGGTGCCGTAAGGACATGCTTAGTCTGCTTAATGGTTAATACACCACTGGGTGGGACAGTCAGATATCCTGGGATGGAGGCAGTCCCTCATGTAATCTGTGTTCCATGTAGGTCTTTAAAGGTGATCAATATCAAGTTGTTGTTGTTTCCATCAAAGGAAACAATGAATTGTATTATGTTTAATAGAAAAGAAATTCAGATTGTTATCTTAATGCAGAAGGAGACGGTACACAGCATCCATCAATCTTAATAAAATTAATTTTAGCAGCTACTCTATATCGAGGAGAACTTCTAAAAACTCCTTTCTATGGAAACATATGTATGTATGTGTGTGTGTGTGTGTGTGTGTGTGTGTGTGTGTGTGTATGTATGTATGTATATGTATATGTATATGTATGTGTACATATATATATTCTTAAGTTTTCGTGGGTACTTACATGTATGGTATTCAGCTTTGTTCGGGTATTTTCCCACGTCATTATAGGTGTGGTTTTAAAGTTGTAGCAGATGAACACAATACAGAAGCCTGATGATGGCAGATGAGATTCTGCCGAAACGTTGCTACAACTTTAAAAGCACAACTATAATGACGTGGGAAAATACCCGAACAAAGCTGAATACCACACACACACACACACACACACACACACACACACACACACACAATTCCTATTACAGTATAATAAGGAATTTTTTAAAAAAAAAATCCATAATTTTTCCATGTGAATGTCAGTACAGGTTTGTACAGTAAGTGAAGGAAATGCCCTGTGCTTCATGCAATGGAGAAAATGAACTGAAAGCCTGAAGAAGTGTATCAAAATAGGTTTGGACACACGTGAGTGAGTTTCCAGCAGCCCGAGATATGCAATCTCGACAACACTGGCTGTTTTTATTACAGCCTGCAAAACTACCTAATCTGAAAGTTTTGCATAAGTTTCTTTACTTCTTTAGGATGCTTGGGCTTTCTCAGCTTTCTCAGCTAACCTAATGCCTGAATGGCTTAAATTTCACTCTCCTTCAGCACTTTACAGGTTAATTTCACAGAGGGATCAAGTTACTTTCTAGGGCTGTTTATAGTGTTCACCTTCTTGCTAGCTTGCTTTTTTCCCAGCCTCTTCCAGAGTCACTGAGTGAGCTATTGAGAAAACTCGCCTTGTTCATTTCTGTCACTTCCTCCGGCGTGGAGTATTTTGATGGCAGCCCAATGAAGGTGTCAACCTATAAAATTAACCTTGCCCCTTTCTCTAGAATTCTTCATGGGCAGCAAAGTGAAGAGATGCTTTGGCCAAGGGATCTGGCAAGGTAAGACTGTTGTTGACTTACCAAAAGTAAAATCAGGGTGCAGAAGGTAAGGGAGAATCACAGAGAAGGAGGGAACATGGAGATGTTTTAGGTGTTTATATCTTAGCAGCGCTGAAATAAGAATTTCTCACTGAGGAACTGCAAACTTCTACAATGATTTGAAATTAAGCCAGAGAATGAAATCTGACTTTTACTCTCTTTATTTCCACATTTTAGGAGACAGTTGTGTGACTTTAGCAAACGGCAGTTATAATGTTCATTGTAATTTCTTTCATTCTAAATTTCTAATTGAATGTACATTCATAAAGAATTTGGTAGCGTTATCTTTTTAAGTATATTGTTAATATCTCTTTTATTAGTATTGGAAAGTTTTTCCTTATTTAGTAAATGTAATGTTTTAAAGTTTATGTTTCTGAGCATTTATGTGGATTGGTGTATCTATTTGTACTGTGTTCATGTTTTTTCTTCTCTTAGCTGTGGCAGTTGGGAAGACATGTATGTTTATATTTAAACACTTTAACTGCATATTGCATTCTGCAAGTTAATTTCAAATATGTTTTGATTAGTTTTACATTCTATGTTTTTTTCTTTTTTGTTCACACAACCAACAGCAATATTTTGATGATAAGTAATGTTTATTTACAAGTGTGGGGCAAAAACTCAATGAAACTCTCTATAAGTTTGTGTATTATCATCAGCACCCATAGATATATAACATAATGCAGAATATCTATATTTCATGCAAGAAGGGTAAGTTTTGATGCTAGAAGTTTAATTTCAAGTCAGAAATCTGGGGCTAGATTTATTATGTGGTCCTGAAGAAGTGGTAACAAGCATAGCATAGAATTGTGCACATTAAATGTTATGATGAATGGGAATATAGATAATTCGGGGGCTTCTTTTGCTTCACTTTTTCAAACTATGCTGCATTTCATTATGCAGCTTCTTCTTTGAGATTAAGACCTGTTTTCCTTCACTACAGTTTGCTTTATTTGTCTTGCTCAAATCTTTCAATTTGCCATTGCAAATACAGTCATCTGGTATATAGCGTTATGGTGATTTTTGACAATGTTCAGACCTCAGGTTCTCATGAGATTCAGATGTCATGGTTGTGTGAAAGGAAGGGCCAAAAAGACTGGCATTACATTATTTGAGGTAGCCTCTTATATAGATAAAGCAAAGATGAGAAACTGTAAGGGTGTATGGAAATGGCAGTTTAGGATAGGTTGAACTGACCTGGGTTTGTCACAAAGAAATTAAGCAAAC
This sequence comes from Pseudonaja textilis, assembly GCF_049901715.1. NCBI lineage: Eukaryota > Metazoa > Chordata > Lepidosauria > Squamata > Elapidae > Pseudonaja > Pseudonaja textilis. The sequence goes on along the minus strand of NC_141990.1, from coordinate 252,274,516 downwards.
TTACTTTTTGTAACAGTTTCCTTAGGCTTAATTTAAAATGTCCATCCAAGTTCTTCTGGTTAATATCCTCCAAAGCAGTTATTATAATGTGTATTTTATATTTATGTAAAACCATCCAGACCTTTGGAAAATGTTGATAATCTTACAGGGCTGTTCTCTGAGTACCCCCAAATTTATCTGATTCACACATCTTGAAAGCTTGTTGGCCTTGAAGACACCAACCATGCTTTATATATCAGTATGATCATCCTGTTGCCTTTGAGGCACAAGTATGCCAACAAGAAGGATTGAATCGGCCCAGTTGCCTTGTGGCAGGGAGAAGATGTGAACAAAGCATGTTCCATTTTTGTGCATTATGCTAGAGATTCTATAATGGTTACTGGACTACAAAAAGCATGATGGTGCCATCTGTATGGGTAGGCCTGAAGAGAAATAAGCAAATGCTCCTTCTCTCCTCATGTCTGCCACCTGGTGGACGTTTTTATTTCTTAGTTAGTCACTGCCCTAGAAGAGTATGGTATAATAAATCAAGCCTCAGGCAAAGTTGTCTCCCATTTTCTTGTAGTTAGTGTTTTATATAAATATTAGTATTAAATCATAATTGTAGCAATATTATTCATCAGATTGAAAGGGATGCTATTCTAGATGGTTTTGAGCAGCATATGAGCCAATAAGAAAAGAAATAGTGTCCCCAGCTAGGTGTTCTAAGTTTGGTTTAGTAAATGTCAAAAACTAATCTATGTTTAGCTAGTAGAGATAAAAATTGTGGCTTTTATATTTCACTATTCACTTTTTCTAGTCTGGATCTTTAATCTAGGTTTATTTCTGTACCTGATATAGTAGTGCAAGTACAATCTTCTTGATTTTTACTATTTTACTCAGTTTTTCAGATTACATAAATTATTTTCTTTCCCTTCCTATTCTTCTATGCACTGAGAATTAAAATAGAATCTTGGTTAGGTGTCAATTTCTCCTTAATTGCTAGATTTATTTGAGCCTCTTCCTCCCCTTAAATGCTAGACTACAGATCTGAACTTTTAACCTTCCTGTGAATATTTCACTCTCTGGGGTTTTAGTATGGGTGGGATTGGACAGTAGCATTAAACATATGCACTTAAAATAGTAAGAAAAACAACAGTGAGCAACTAGAGCATATTTTGAGTGACAGATGGGCTACCTTAATATTTTCTAATCTGTATGATTTCAGAAAGTCCTGAATATGAATAGACAACTTCATTGTAGATTTGCTTCCCACAGTGAATGCCCTCTAGCCTTCTAAAATCCTTGAGGTCAACTCACATTAAATTCACACTTGACTTAAGCTCTGCTCTTGGTGACTTTGTCTACATGGCCACCTAGTTTTCCTGGCAGGAGTAGTGAAATGATTGCCCCTTGTCTTCTTCTGGGAGATGTTTTGATCTAGAATCCTAGGACTTCTTAGAAGCCAGATATCCAAAACACAAATCAGATCTTCTCCTTTGTATAGTTCCTGGACAAATTTGAAGAAAGGCACCAGATTGCAGCAAAAGTTCATATTTATTTTATAAGAATGTCCACATAGGTTTCAGAGATATGGCTGTTCATTTAGTTTTGGAGTTTCCTGGATTCCTACTTAATATTTTTCTTTTCTCTTTTTGTTCTAATTAAAACAATCTAAATTGACAATTGAAACCTGGAGAATTACAATAATAGGTGTATGCAGCAATTCAGAATCAGTCTACCAATGGTGCTTCAGTATATGTGGTAATGCTCTCAAACACCTGCTGATAATATGTTAGGACGCCTGCCTTTTTTCCTAGGATTCCAGCTGCCATACAATCCCAGGATTACTTTATGTCAGGGGTCTTCAAATTTGACAGCTTTAAGACTTGTGGATTTCAACTCCCAGAATCCTTCCTCCAGGCATGCTCTGGAATTCTGGGAGCTGAAGTCCACAAGTGTTAAACTTGGCAAGTTTGAAGACCCTTGCTTTATGGTGTTGCAAACTGGGACTACATTTGTGTTTTTGTGTATTCCGAACTGCCTTTTTAAGACAGAGGCCAAAGCATTGCACCACCCAAATATTTAGACCAGTTTGTTTAAAAGTATCAGTGGGCATCACATTATCTACCCCACCCTGGAAATTCTGAGCAGTATGCTTTGTTTTATTTTTAAACATGTATAAACCTCCCCACAATATATACCTGTCATTCATTCTCTCCCTCCCTCCCTTTCTGTTTTACACACACACACACACACACACACACACACACACACACACACAGAGAGAGAGAGAGAGAGAGAGAGAGAGAGAGAGAGTTTTGCATACTTAGAAAATGTGCTGACCTTTATAGAAAAGTTCAGGATCTCTTTGTTTTCCAGACTGATGGGCACTTGGCATTCAAATTCAGACTCACAGGCCCTGTGATGAATGATAACACTGAGAATAAACATGAACTATTTGCTCATATTTATCCTTTATTGTAGTTTTATTTTATTTGGTGAGCAATCACTGAATTTCTGTTCAGGGGATGTTCTGGCAGACATGAGTAAGTCCAGTTTGTGCCTCTGATCTAAAGTCCAGAAAATGTTTACAAAATGTATTTCAGATCTGAATCTTAGCCACAACCCACTAGAAGTGTCAGCATGAACCCTGGCTTATACTTCATAAAATTACAGTACCTCTACCATCATAAGTATATGGTGTACATTCCCCTTGGATGCATTTTGGATCTCTATAAGTAAGAAACAAAATAGGTAATGGTTACACATGGATTACATTTTAGTATTCTTAAGAACGCATCAGGGAACAGTAATGGCTACTGGAACTATACAATTTCAACAGCTAGAATTAGTTGGAAGCATTTTATCCCCAGCCTTAGCATGTGCTTTCAGAAGCACCATTCACATTGTCTTTGTTTTCCCTTGGGTATAGTTGCATCACACAGGGGTATTTATGAGTTTGTCCTTTCTCAGAGGCAACAATATAATAGACCAATTTAGCTGATAGCAAGATCAGAGGCTGCAAAAGATCAGCAGTTCAGATTGCAATTGAAAACAGAATTTTTTTTTAAAAGGCTGGAGAATGTAGCACTATTCTGATTTAATACTGAAGAAATGTTCTATGTCTGGAAAGATTTTTTAAAATTAACATATCTAATCTGACAATCACAGTAGTCTCTGAGCTTTTATCTTTAAGAAGCATTATTATATGGGTTAGGCATTTGTGCCTTAGAACTTTTCACACACAGAAAAAAAAACTATCACCAAAATAGAAGTTTTCAGCTACTTCCACAATCCACATAGAGGTAGTCCTCTACAGCAGTTCATTTAGTGATAGTTCAAAGTGACAATGGCACTGAAAAAGTGACTTATGACCATTTTTCACACTTACGCCCATTGCAACATGCACCCCCCCATGGTCACGTGATCAAAATCCAGATGCTTAGCATCTAGTTCATATTTATGATGGTTTCAGTGCCCTGGGGTCATGTGATCAGCTTTTGCAATCTTCTGACAAGCGAGGTCAATAGGGAAGCCAGATTTACTTAACAACCATGTTTCTAACTTAACAAATGCAATGATTCATTTAACAACTGTGGCAAGAAAAGTTGTAAAATGGGGCAGAACTCACTTAACACATGTTTCCCTTAGCAACATAAATTTTGGGCTCAATTGTAGTCATAGCTCAAGGATGTCCTTTATGCTATTCCCTTTGCGCTCTTGAGAAGAAAGTTCTGGAGACTGCTTTAAGATTTAGTATGTTTAATGTGTGCGAGGATCCTGACTGCAGACATAGGATGTGTGAGAAACATAGTGTAAGACAAAGGGGATGCCTTCATTTGTAAGCAGTTAAAATAGCTGGAGGGAAATCTTTGTATCGTTGAAATAGAATCCTTTGGTATGTCATTTGCGTAAGAAATATGAGTCTATCACCCAAAGGGAAACTGGAGGTCAACACATAAATTAATAAAGTCTTTGAGGGATTTTTTTTTTTGGGGGGTGGGGGGGAGGGATCATGGCACCAAGTGATTTATTCATCACTGAAAGCCATGTTACAAAAAAGTGCTATGGGAAGACAAGAGCTAATTTAGGTTAATATCATGATTATGACAAATATCAACCTACAGATATCCTCCTCTAGTATAATTGCAATTAGATATATTTAGGTTGAATAATGTTTTTAAAGATTTGATTGATTGATTATATCCGGGATATAATGGTTCCTTGCCAATGTGTAGAAAACTAACAAATGGAATTTCTCAATATTTCATTTTTTGCTTGATGTTTCATCCTTATAAGTGATATTACGTGATGGAGTGAAAAGGATGCTTGTGCAATTTATAATTTACACCAAACTGGGGGATTAATTTCAGAGAAGCAAGTTTTAATATATTTGAAAATAATACAAAATAAAATTTGACAGACATTAATGTAAAAAGTGCATTTAAAATCAAAGATAAATATGAACAAATATAACATGGGTGATACCTGGTTGATACTGTTACATGTCAAAAGTAGGTGGATATTTTAATGGATGATAAATCTTAAGCCATTTACTGGTATATTTAAAAAGCTATAAGGTGATTCTGCATTATGTAGTGTCCAAATTGTGTCTTTCCTTCTCTCCTGCCTTCTTATATAAACATTCAATGTGACTTATATCATATGGCAGTAAGGCAAAATATAAAACATCATATTAAACTGTGCAACTCAGTGCAGTTAAAATCAGCATTAAAATCCAAAGCTTGATAAAATATGTTCATTGTAATTTTTTCTAAATATTGGGCAATTGGGAGCCAAATACACCTCCTTGTAATAAGCATTCCATAGCCTGGGAACCAAACAAGAAAAGAACATTCATTCATTCATTCATTCATTCATTCATTCATTCATTCCCTTTACATTAGATAGCCAAGCTTCTAACAATGGCGATATCTTCATGGCTGTGCCTCTTACTGATCTAAGTAAGCAGACAGGTTCATGGAAGGCCATAAACTTTTCAGAGTAGTAATTCTAACTTGCTTTGGTCAGGCATGTGCTTAATTCTGGGCATTGTGATTTAAGAAGGATATCAATGAACTATAGTGCATCTAGAGGACTATGACATTTATTAAGGACCAGGAGACCAAGTCCTGTGTTGAAAGGTTGAAGGAGCTGTCTCTATTTATCTTATAGAAGGGGTGTTGTAGCCATGTTCAAATACATCTATTTTAATTTAATAAGGCTGAAAGTTCTAAAATATTTTGACTAAATATTAGTCAACACTGCTTTCTTTTCGTACATGCACAAACAAATTAACCATAGTATCCTCTAGTGTGATGATTACATGCATCTAATAGCTAAGATTAATCAGTAAACTGGTTCAAGAGCCATATCAGCACCCGCCTTGTTGGTGGGCAAGTGCCCTCCAATGGCTTCTGTACTCCTTGGCCTACAGACTTGCCAGCTGCACCCATTGAGGTAAGATGGGATCTGTCCCTTTACCAGAAAAGTTTGCCAACCCCGATCTGAGATAATATGGTAAAGCAAAAATTATTCAATCCCTTTTAGTTTTTTTTCTAGCATGCTATGTGAATACAGCCAGCATGATTAGAGTATTGATATAGACCCGAGGACACTCAGATCTCGAGGCCAGCATCTGCTTGGCCAGTGTATTAATCAAAATACTGGACTTAATTAGGTTTTGGTCTGACTCAGCAATGCTGTACTTCCTTTGACTCATTATTTTTCTGCCAGTTTAACTAGTCTATATTTGAGTTATATAATTTGTTTAGAGAAAACAGGCGGAAAAGTATTCTCAATTTTCATTGTTTGGTTAGATTCTGGAGTCATGCAAAATCTTGATGAGGTTCCATGAAAGACTAAAATCAAGTTTATTCAAATACAGATAATTTTCTAACTCTGAAGTTGCCCCTTAACCTGGGTTCCAGAGTTTGTTTAATTAATGGGTTCTATAGCTTGAAAAAGTTTGAAACATCCTAATTTTTGCCACTGTTAGCTCCTAAACAAAGTGCAAGTTAAAATTAACATTATCTGATTATATGAGAAATTTGACAAAAAAAAAACACTGCCATGGAAGGTAGCAGCTCTTGTTAATTTTGGAACACAGGGCACCTGATGGATACCTATCAGAGTATCTCAGTATCAGCAGAAAAATTTCCAAATAAGTATTTAAAGATATAGCTCAATGACACTAATTTAACAGAATCTGAAATTAATCTAAACCAGCTTCCCTAATATGATATCCCACAAATAAAATTGAATTATACTTTGTAGAATTCCCACCCAGCATAACCATAGTTGTCTAGAAATTTTAGGAAATGCAATCCAAGCACACATGGACCAGATTCCCCCCTCCCCCCCAAAAAAAGTTATGAAGTACTGCTTCACTATACTCTTACTATACCTTTTAAGCCATTGTTGGAGGGCCATGGTGGAAGGGTTGCTTATGAAGATGTGATGCCAGACATTTTTGTGTTATCTAGGTGAATATACAGTAGCTGGATAGTGGCTATGATTGTGGTTTTTGCTATTATGCTGTCATTGATTTGAAAACTATGATTGATGATGTGCCTTTAATCTAGAGATTTGTAGAAGTGTGGTAGCTCACCAGTTAAGTTGCTAGGCTTGTCAGCAGCAATGGGGTGAGCACCATTCTTCACTCCGGCTCCTGCCTAGTAGTTTGAAAGCATGCAAATGTGAGTAGATATATAGATACCATTTTGGTGGGAAGATAACAGCACTTAGTGACATTATGTTGGCCACATGACCACAGAAATCTCTTTAGACAGTGATGGCTCAATGGCTTGAAACAGAGTTTAGCACTGCCCCCAATAGTCAGCAACGAGTAGCAGACTAAAATCCGCAGGGACCCCTTTTTCTTAGATCTAGAACTGAGGAGGCTGCTCAGAGTCAATTTGAATGAGCAGCATATCCAAAGTTAGTAAGTAAATAAACTTTAATGTTTTAAAATGTTCTAAAATTTAAACTGAGAAATAATCTCAGGGATCAAGTGAAGGAGAAGGGCAAATTTTTTGTTATGTTATTACATTGATATAATCATCAGTTTCACTTTGGGGCTCTGAAAGGATGATTGTTGGTGTTGTTTAGATCACCATTTTAGATCAATAGATACTTGAAACAAAAGAGAAAGTGAAATTAGCTGAGCTTTCCCAAAATTACTCTACCCCCCATCTTTCGAACTATGTTGGATGGAAATTATGAGAATTAAAGTTCAAAGCATCTGGAGGCTGAAGAAGTTAAAGAAGATTGGCAAATCTGAACATGAAAATCAAGCTCAACAAAGCAAAAATTGTTCTTGTAGGGAGAAATATGAAATGGTCTAGGCAATAAAAATTCCACAGTCCTTGTTGGGTGTACATAGTTTAAAATGAGAAATGTCTTGGCAGTAATAAATGGATTATTATGAATCTTATTTTTTTACAACTTTAAAATTATTTGGTTTGCTGGTGGAATCTAAAGCAAGAAAATCTTCAGTGGAGAGCAGTGCTCAATAGTGCTTTTAAGTTGTTGTGTTTTTATACTTGGCATGGTTTTTAATATTATTTTACTGATCTGAAACATATTTTTAAGGTTGTATCAATGGGGTTATTGTTGCTTGCTTTTAACCGTGTGAAATATTGCAGTTCAGTTACTTCATTGTTATTTGGGAAATTACATTTGCTAGCTATTTTGAATTGTTTTCTACAATTAAAAGTAATAATATTTGTGATAGGGTAGAGTAATAAATACTGTATGATGTATAGTGTGTGACCAGTGTGAAGAAAAATGGCATTGAGGTAGTTCGCAGGAATGAACAAGTATCAACTCACAGGACAAATTTCCTTTATGTGAAAGAATCGTGAATGGGTTAAAAGGAATGGAAACCAAGGAAGTCATAGTTAGAATAGAATAGAATAGAATAGAATAGAATAGAATAGAATAGAATAGAATAGAATAGAATAGAATAGAATAGAATAACAGAGGTTGGAAGGGACCTTGAAGGTCTTCTAGTCCAGGAGTCGCCAACCTTTTGGATCCCAGGGACCACCAAACTCATAATTTTAAATCCCAGGAACCACTAACTGGTTCTATGGGCATGGCCTAATTTGTGGGAGTGGCTTGGTGGTCATGTGACTGGCTGGCCATGGCTTGTATGTAAATATTATAAATATTTATATAAATATTGAATTTTTTATAAAAAAGAGCAACTTTTACCCAAAATCAGGCAAAGCAGGCAGGCAGATTGAGTTGCTCACAGAATCATTCAGTGATCTATTTATCTGCCATCGGCTACCTGAGTCTGTCACATAAAATTTGCTTGCCGTGAGTCTGCACTGAATAATAGAACCTTCAGTCCTAAGGGAGGTTTTTCAGCAGAGCCGAAGATCTAAAGACTAGCTAGAAAGCAAGAAACCCAACTATTTCCTGCTTCCTAGCTAATCTAAATCTCCCAGTACAGCAGAACAGCTGATGGTTGGAAAAATAGCAATTTAGCGGGCAAATTTGCCAGGTGAGGAGTGAATGGGCAGGGAGAGTTCCTGTGGGCCATGTGGGCGGTGCAGTCTTGTGTTTCTGCGCAGCCTGGATTAATTGCTTTGGGGTGGTGCTCTGGGGGTGAGATTTCTCTGCGGCCCACCAAAATTTTCTCGTGGCCCACCAGTTGGCAACCACTGTTCTAGTCCAACTCCCTGCCTATGCAGGAAACCCTACACCACTTCGGACAAATGGTTATCCAACATCTTTTTAAAAACTTCCAGTGTTGGAGCATTCACAAGCTCTGGAGGCAAGTTGTTCCACTGATTAATTGTTCTAACTGTCAGGAAATTTCTCCTTAGTTCTAAGAGAAATGGAATTCATGTGATCCTCAATCAAAAAACAAGAAGTTTAATGGATAGAAGTTGCATTAACGAGTTTATGGACAAGGTGAAAGTGAAGATGGCTTGCAGAGAAATAAAACTATGGGGATATAGAGTAAATGATGAAGCCTTAAATCAGACTTAGTTACATTTTCTTTTCTATTATAACTTATATTTCATTTCTTTATTTGCTATCTCCATTCTTTTTCTGCACATAAATTTGCTTGCCCTGATAGGGAATGCAATGATTTGTTTATATGATTTTTTTAAAGGTTCTGAAATTATATGGCTATCATAACACTGATAAGATGTCTTTGTAATTGGTCTGATCTTTTTTTAGTTGTTTTGTGCTCATTCTATGTTTATATATCTCAGCAATGGAAAACCTCTTTCTCAGTCAAGGGCCACACTTTAACCAATTTATTTGATCATTTATTTATTGGTTGCTTGCTTGCCAGAGAATGCTGAGATTTTGCAGTTATGCAGATATACTGCGGTATTAAAAGGGACAGAGACAAAATAATTACTATTTTTCAAATAAATTTCAGGGGTGTGTTCTTAGAGGACCTTACAAAAGTGCTAGGGCCTGGGTTGCTTTGCTTCATTTATATCCTGTCCTTTAAAGAAGTTGGTTTCTTAGACCAGCCTTCCATATCCACTGGGCATAATGGCAAGTGTAGTCCAGTAGAATCCACCTATTCTTTTTAACCAGGTATTTGTAAGGTAATATAACTAAGGCATTTGTGGAAGTTTCATGCCTCATCTGAACAGGGCATTACAATCCTCATTTCATTTTTTAAAATGCCAATTAATAATGTCACATTGTTTTCTATAAGCATGCTTACAATTGTTATTTATTATGCTCCTGCTTTAGGTTGTAGATAACATCATTTAGACAAACTATTAATTATGTTTATGGCTGAACAAGATTTCAAAGGCCTCATAAAGACAAGAGATGATAAGTGAGTTGTAATCAGGCACTTATAACGGAGGAAAATAATAACTTGTTACTACTCAGCAGTTTTCAAATGCATTCTTCCTTTATTGCATTGCTTTAAAAAGATTTCCTGTTAAATACACTGAATTCATTCCTTAATAAACTTAAAAATATATATTCTATGATCATTATACTTTTGTTGCAGATAGATAGTCCACAATCCAATAGATAATGAATGAGTGTAGATAGGATTTCTAATCCACTTTTCACTGATGAGGTCCATCTAAGGTCCATTTCAATTAGCCTTTGACATCAATGGATTGATAGTAGCATTTCCTCTCAGGCAACACTAACATTCAAGATATTGGTGAAGTAAAACTAAGAAGGAGGCAAATAAACAGAGCAAGCTGCTTAAATTATGATGATCAAATTATTCTGTGGGAGGAAAACTCAGAAAGAAGGATCCATCAGTGACGTGATGGTACTGGGGATGGGTTTATCACTTCAAGGTCTATACCAGGACTGTCAAACTCGCGGCCCAAGGGCCAGATGCGTCTCGCACTGGCCATGCCCATGCCCAGTTTAGTGAAGAGGGAAAAAGTCCCAATATGTCATGTGATGCCACCGTGATGATGTGAGTTTGACACCCCTGGTCTATACCAATAAATAGCCAAAGTGAAAAAGTGCTCTTTTTTTTGCAACAAGATCAAGAAGTTTGATGAAAAAGCTGATACATGTTCATCTGTTGATTGCCCCTTGTAAAGCTTTCATTATTTAAATGCATCATTTTTTAAAAAAATGTTTTAATAAACTAGGGGAAAGTTACAAAACAGGACCTTTTGGTTTTAAATCTCTGGTGATGCAGAGTTTTAAAAGATAAAATTATTATTCCCCTAATTTATTTTTTCAACATGAAGCAACATGTCTTCATTTATCCTGCAGGCTGATGGCCCAACTTTGATAACAAATCCTGTTCAATTGCTGGATATCGTTCTTGGAATTCCTCATACCATGATGTCAGTATTGGGTGGAATCCCAATGGGGCACAATGGAAACAAATTGTTTTATGGTATAATTAAACATGCTTGGTAGCCTTTTCCTTCCTTTAAAAATTCTTTTTTATGCTGTACTAAAAGAAGCGAGCAGCCAATGTTTTAGAAAAAGGGAATTTACTAAGCAAATCCCCAGTTCGAAATATAATATGAAGTTTTTAGAAAGAACAGATTTAGAAAGTTACCAATGTCAATATCACAAGGTCTTCCTCTCTGAAGTGTAAGATACCTTTTGTGGGAGTTTACAAAGAGAGTTACTCTCAAACTTTTAATATATTACTTAGTATGTACACAAGAAAGTGCCTTCCACCTCGTTCCAGTTCAGTAAAGCCCTTAAAAGCACCTGAAAGTCATTGATTGGTTGGAAGAATTTTTGAAAAATATATACACCTGACTATTCCTAGTAGACAAATACAAACAAATCATTAGAGTGATGATATTTCTCAGAAATAACTATGAGACTTCTGTACTTGGTTTGTAAGTCTTTGAATAGTTGCTGAGAAGTAACATTTGACTGTTGGAGAATAGCATATATATTCTTTAAAAGTATTGGCTTTATTATCCTATCTTTCTGAAAAGGGTGAAATCCTGAGGATGGCTGTACCGAGCAGTGCTGAGTTCGGCAATGTTCATAATCAGCCATCACAAAAGCGATTGTGTGCAGAAATAATAGACTTTTGAAAATTGTGCTTGTAAGTATGTTACCGGAAATATGTATTTTGCACAATGTACTTTTAAATATGTATTCATATTTGATCTAGAATTTCATGATTGTATATGTATGTGTGCAGTTGCTCGGAATATAATCACCAGCATTTATTTTTCTATAGTATTATGGGAAAAGTAAATTAGGTGGCTTCAATCTAGGAAAATCCTTCAGTATATCATTAATCAGAATATAGTTAATATTTGGAGGCTGCTTGTGGGGAAATCATGCCAGGCTAACACTCTCCAAGGCATATGCTTTTCTTTAAGTCTGATATCAGCTTCAGAGTTTGAGGGAAATGAGATTTCTTGTGATTATGGTTCATAACACCAGGAATTATTTGTTTGTTTGTATGTCCTCTTTTTAAAGGGTTGGCTCCATGCAGACTCATGGAAGTTAATAGATAACAAGCATATTAAAATAACCAAAATGAATTATAAATAGAAAATTTTTCACAGTTCATGGAGAGCTTGTTAACATTTATTTGAAGAAACTATCTTTCCTCTCACAATTTTAACACCTTATTTTCACAGAACATATATCAGTATTTTTTTTCAATCTTTTTAAAATTGTGTTTTTCCTTAGACAGAATATGAGGCAGATTAAGGTGTCTTTAAATTAGGTTGTTGGTTTGACCTCCAAGCTTGGCAATTGGTTGCAAATGTTTCGTCACCATTTGAGGATACATCCTCAGTATGTTTTGAGTCGACAAGCTCAGCACTCAAATCAACAGCCCAATTATCAATCCAAGCTACTAATATTCAAACACATTTCAATGTCTTTAAATACCTGGTTTCAAGTATCCAACATAGGTGTCATTTGATTGGACAAACGGAGAGAAAGGAAGTTATAGCTGAGTAGATTTTTAGGTTTTTAATTGCCTTAGCTAAATTGCAATGATCCTACCTTTGCTTACAGAGTATGGAAAGCAAGAGTTGAAGAGAGCTATTGTATTTCCTTTTTCTATCTTTACTTTTAAACCTGAACTACAGGGAGTCCTCAACTTACAACAGTTCATTTAGTGACTGTTCAAAGTTAACAACAGCACTGAAAAACGTTACTCATTACCTTTTTCACGCTTAGGACTGTTGCAACATTCCCATAGTCACATGAACAAAATTCAGATGCTTGGCAACTATGATGGTTGCAGTGTCTTGAAATCACATGATTCCCTTTTGTGATCTTTTGATAAGCAAAGTCAATGGGGAAGCCAGATTCACTTAACAACCATGTTATTAACTTAAATGCAATTATTATTTAACAACGGTAGCAAGAAAAGCCATAGAATGGGGCAGAACTCACTTAACAAGGGTTTGACTTAGCAACATAAATTTTGGGCTCAGTCATGGTTGCAACTCGAGGACTACCTGCAGGGGTGGGATCTGACAGGTTTAACTACCAGTTCGGTGATTTACAATGTGCTTTACTGCACGTTGCGCAAGCGTGTAAATCTTCGTCAGCTTGCTGCCTGGACAGCTGAGCAGCTCTGCGGGCAGCAGCATTTGAAAAAAACATTTTTTTTCTGCTTTTTCAACTGCAGCTGTGCCTCGAATGGCAGCTGAGGTTGAAAAAGCAGGAAATAAAGGTCAGGTAAGAGCCTAGGTAGGCAGGTGGGCCAAAACAGCAGCAGACATAGAACCGGTTCTATGTTTGCTGCTCTTCAGAGCTACCGGTTCCACAGAGACAGACAGAACCAGTAGAATCCCACCCCTGACTACTTGTACTGAAATGCTGATGCCTAGGAATTTCTCATCCCCTCCAAAAACAGAAGAAATTCAGCCATTTCAAACCATGTAAATCCCAGCTGTACCACAAGCCTGGGAACAGTCTGCACAAGGTTTTTTGGGTAATGAAGTTATCTAAAAGAACCATTTTCGATTTCATTTATTGAAAAGATGATATGGTTTTATAGATCTATCATACATTTTGTCATCAGTTCCTTCCTCAAACGTCAGTGGGATATATTACAACATAAGCGTTTCTTTATTTCCATGCAAATATCATTGCTAGCTTTGATGTATGTATGTATGTATGTATGTATGTGTATACATATGTGCATATATATATAATTTTCCTTTAAGAACGAGAGGAGTTTGCATTCTGAATCAGTAATTGAAACTAGTACATCTGACCAAAATCATAGTCTGCCAGTTATTTACTGAAATTAGTAGCTCAGTCCCAGATCATATTTTCTGAGTTCATCTTTTCCAGCTACTGTTTATGTGTACATTTCATAATATTTTGCAAACAGCTGGGTGAGTGCCTAATAATTCCCTAGGGCTGCCTTGTGAAAAATGAATAAATATTCATTTTTCTCTCTCCTTGTATTTGTATTAAATGCAAAGCATATAATATGAAAGTTACAACAGCATGTGTAGTTGCATTACTTTCTGGGCTACACTCATGTTCAGGGAACAGAAAAATTGCATCTAGTTTTGAACATAGTAATCTTGCCTTTGTACTTGGTAGAAGAGGATGGCAGGCTATTTAAAAATGGAGCGATATGATCATTTGTTGGTTAAAATTTTGGAAATTAGAGCCAGCAGGCCCTTTTGGGATACAGCTCTTATCCTATATTACATTCTGCCATTTGAACCTGAATTTAGAAATCTGTATATTGAGAAGGTTGATGAAAGGGCAGATCCCTCTGTCAAGGACACCTATGAAAGGAGACTTGCTCACAGGTGCACTTTGAGGGCATCCCTGGGGAACACAAATGAATTCCTCTTTGAAGCAGTTCAAAGTTTGCTTCATTTGATACTTTCTGGTTTCTCAATCGTGCTTATCCAGTTCCCAAGGGTACCTTCACCTTGCTCCATGAGATATTTCCCAATCCTATTTTCTGGTTATAGAATATCATAACTTTAATACATAGGTATTCATGCACCAAACACCCTTAGCAATTATGCATAATTACCCATAAATATTTCTTTTAGTAGTATATTGTGGGAAGCTTATCTGAAATATTGGTAAAATTGGGACAAAGGAAATGTTCTCCATAATTTCTCAAATAATTCAATAACCAATAGTGACATGGTAGATTTTTGTTATGGAATGCAAGTAAAGAGTTAACCAAATACTTTTTTTATAAGGGAGACAATGCAGAAAACAAAAACAAAAAATACTTGTATTGAGTAAATAGTAGGAAAAGAAAGGAAATTGACAATTGGTATACTTAAAAAGAGAAAAATACAGGAGGCCTTTGTGAAAAAAATTAAGTATAATTCTAAAAAATAAATTAAGGTTATTTGATGTACATTTTAATAGAAGCCATTTATATGTTATAGTAATTTTTCATACAGTGCTGACTTTAAATGAAATATTAAAAGGTTGCCAATGATTGATCATCTTCTAAATAATAAAAGACGTAATATATTGCTGTATACTTAAGATACAAAAGACACAACTATATCAACATACAGTGATAAAAAAGCAGCTAACTTTACGAGAACTCCAAGTTGGGAGATAGGGTGGCAATGAGGATTTTAAACTATGCTCCCACCCTCCAAAAACAGAAGAAATTCAGCCACTTCAAACCATGTAACTCCCAGCTGTACCACAAGCCTGTGAACAAGTTCCAGGATTGCTGCTGATAATAATAATGAAGATGAATTGAAACTTTGATCCCCATTATTGGTGAGCAGAATGATTGCCTTCAACACAAAATTATGGTAACACAAAATGCAGTACATCTGTGTTCAAAGTTTAGAAGCTCTTATTTAATAATTAAAATAAGAACTAATTGAATATTAAAATGACTTCTGGATTGCTATTTTCAAATCCAGAATTATTTTCTTCATTGTTCCCTAAATTGCGGCTTCTTCTCTTGTTCCTTCCAAGTTTTATAGTAGCATTTCTTTAAAAGCAACCTTATTTTTTTTCAGAATATGTCTAAAAAGAAATGTGAAAAATTGCCTGAGATGTTTGCTTAGGATTTTCCTTGGTTATGTTGGAAGATTTTGAAAACAGCCTAAACCAACTAGATTAATATTTTCTTAAAACTTTGCTTTCTTGGTATATTGGTAACTGCTTATTTGAGTTATCTTTATGGGGATTCTTTTGTCTCTCTGCAGCTGGGATGACAGCAGTTCTGTCAGCAGTGGGATCAGCGATACCATAGATAACCTCAGCACTGATGACATTAATACCAGCTCCTCCATCAGCTCTTATGCCAATACTCCTGCATCCTCACGGAAGAACCTAGAATCCCAGGTAAGGTTTTCTTAAATTTCAGGTAAATAATAATAATGCTGAAGGCACTCACTACTCCAAGAACTAAGTGTGTTTATTTTCTCATTTGTAACTAATGAGAATAAATAATTGAAAAATGTCAGGGTTGACTTCTAAATACATTTATTAATTAAGCATAGCAACAATAGTTAGAAAATTCTGATGCTTGCTTTGAGGGATGGTTTACTCAGAGAGATGGGACCAAATTAGAATTAGTATGGATTAGAATAATCCATGCTAATGTTCCTACTTAATATTGTACAGTATCTATGTGCTTATATGGCCAATTGTGTGATACATGACTGAAAGAGGTGACAAGGGGTTGAGATTAAGAGAGAAACTACTGAATGTCTTAGTTTTGTTAACTTGTTTTTACTATCACTGGCTCCCTTCATGCGCAGAATGAAGAGTTGTGTCCAATACTATCCATCCGTCACCAGAAAGAATTGGATTGTTTTAGACAGCCTCCTTTGGATTCTCAAATCTTTAGAAAAAAAAAATTAGAGACACTTCAGAGCAGATTTTGAGAATATTTAGCACTACTTGTACATCTGAAGTCCAACAATATGAGGTTAAATGCTTTAATAAATACACAATCCTACTTACACAGACATTTCATGTTTTAGAATTGGCCATACTGTTTTTAGATACATTAATTAATGAATAGAAATGTAGTTTTGGTCACCCAAAGCTCAAGTGTTATCTACATTCTTAGAGGAAACGTGAACACTTGCTATTTAATTAAGTATATTCTGATTTTCTAGACCTGCATGTCGCTACAAGCTAAAAGCAACTTTTGGCAGCTTTTCACAAGTAAATTATATTCTAAGGTTACTTTCTTGTTCATAAAATTTTCATTCAACAGACAACTTATAAAGAATCCTGAATCAGTTAGACGTTTTTAACTACGGTATTAAAAAAATAAATTGGGATCATATGTATTATGTTTTTGTTGCTTTATATATTACACATATAATTCTTGTTATGCACACGCCACGCACAAACACATGATCTATTGGTGGGGGAGATCTTCCAAACAAGTGTGAAATTGTCTATTTGTTCAAACTTACTACTGTATAACTATTTTGTTGTTATTCATTCCTTTCCACACACTAAAAATTACTTTAATAACAGTTCTTGATTTATCATAGAGTTGTCAGAAAGTATTAAATTGCTTTTGTTCACCAGTGTAGGAATTGTGTTACTCTTTGTTCACTTGAGCACATAGCCATGGTTGTATGGAAGAGTTTTGCCTCTGTTTGTAAACTGGGGGTTTTGTTGCTTGAGTTTAAAACTGCTAACACTAAATTCTAAACTTGATGTTCTGTGCCCTGCTTTGAAGCACCCCTCAAAATATATATATTGAAAAATGTTAGAGGCACAGCTTGCATTTTTCCTCCCATAACTATTATTTATAGAAAATTAAAACAATTTTCCCAGAATTCTCAGCACACCTTTCTTAGCAAATGGAACCAACCCATAAAAAAGTTTCCGCATTGTTCTGATTATCATACCAGTCCAGATGATGAATATGATTTATTGGAAAAATGGCTGCATCTTGATCATTTCTGAGCCTCACTCTGGCAGGAGAAATTGTAGGAGGCCCCTGTTAGTCTCTAGTGGCAAAAAATCAGGAGGAGTCTGGCAGCACCTTTTAGAGTACATGTTTTATTAAAAGCTTGTGCCTTTTAATAAAAATTGTTAGCCAAAAAAGGGCTGCCAGACTTTATTTATTTTGACGCACATTTCTCCTGTTTCCCTTTTCTACTCTGTACTTTCCATTTATACACTTTTTGCAAGTATTTTGTCTGTAAATGATGATCCATTTTTCTTCACTATTTCTCTGTGTCATCATATTTTTGTGTGCATTTTTTTTGAGGATCGCATCTCAAAATTCAGAAAAGTACACCAGCTCTGTGAATTCACAGGCTAGTTTAAAAAGTACAAATTAGATAAATTCACGTCAAAATGTGAATCCCATGAATTTCACCTCCATCCAGGTAGTTTTTACATTATAAATAAAAAACAATGTGATGGACTAGGAATAAATAGGAAATCTCTGGGGTTTTTTATTTGTGTGTGTGCCTTAACTATGAACTAAGTCCATGATGGCGAACCTTGCCACGCATGCCAGAAGTGGTATACGGAGCCATCTCTCTGGGCACGCCAGCCATCACCCGTTGATCTTCCGGGTTCCGGCATGTGCATGTGCATCAGCCAGCTGGTCTTCACATGCATGGGAGTGCCAGAAACGGCAGGAGCAGCTCCCTGAGGTGCATACGCACACTGGCCAGCTAGTCTTCATGCACGCATGCGCATTAGGAACCAGATGATCAGGTGGCCAGCGTGCATGTGCGTGCCGGGAAGCTGAGCTTCCAGTTTCTGGTACTCCCACACGTCATGTCAGGGAGCTGCTCTTCCTGTTTCTGGTGCGCTTGCGTGCACTCCTGTTTTGGCACTTGGTGTCGAAAAGTTTAGCAACCAGTGAACTAAGTCATCTCACTTCTTGAGAGAATTCAAAAGCTGGAACAAATACATTTAGCAGACTTTGTGTGCTAAATTAGAAGAATCACTTGCTAATACCATGACAAAAATTAAGTCTATGTGTCTATAATTCAAATATTAAATGATTACAAGATTATTAAACTATGCCTGTTAAATTACAATCTATAGCAACAAGTTTCTTTCAGTTGTTCTGTTTCTTTTATTGTTTAACTAAGATAATGGGGTATACTACTTTTAAAATGTGCCTTATGGAGTTTGGGGAGAAAAAAAAGAATCCCATGTGAAATAGATAGGCGTTGCATATGTATAACAGAGTGCTTGCTGTCCTTAATACAGAATAATCTGTGTCTATGAATAAAATGTATGTTGAGACTTTTTATACTGGATAGAATCCAATTCTATTGCTCCATGAATGGAAGGAGCTGCTCTTTGTAGAACAAGAGCTTCATTCATCAAAGGAACCCTCTGTGAGCTTGCTTTCACAGTGTGATTGCATTAGATGCTGACCATTCTGAATTTTCTGCCAAAATATCATTCACATTCTGCATTTAAACCTCCGCCCCCCAATTAAAACTGAAACTAATTGCTACATCTATGATAGAACTGACCATGTTTATTCCGTTTGCTTAGTTTGTATAGTTGTATGGTTTAGGATGAATGGACAGATTGCCTCCAGTACTTTCATTCCATTTGCAGAAAGGGCCCACATTCTTGGAAAAGTTGTCCCATGAATGCTTTCTTCAACAGAATTTTAATCCATGGGTGAAAACATTTAGATATAATTCCTGTCTGGAACGGCTGGGGAAGAGACAGAAGGAGTTTTCCAGACTGTTTTGTGCTGCTTAGTGACATCTCAGATTACATCTTCAAAAGGTGCTTTGAACCAAAAGGTGCCTTGAGGTGGACAGGGAAGAGGTTAGGGTTAGGGTTCACCTGCTGCTTTAAAGTATTACCAACTAGTGTTGCATTTGTTGTGCTCTCACACCTTCTAAAGCATTTTTGGGTAATAGAGACCAAGACTTTGCAGGGTCTGGGACAACTCACCACAGCTAACTCACCATGGTCAACTTGCCACAGCCAACTCACCACGGCCACAGGACATTTCACTGTAGGACAAGATTCCCACTAATATCGAAGAAATAGTGGAATAGTGCCAAAGAAAGAGTGCCAAAGGAGGGACAAAATGACATATGAATTAAAAAAAATTCTTTAAACTATATTTTAAAATTAAATTGGATTGTTGAATTTTTTGACAATTTGTCCTGTGACAAATTGGCCTTGGTGAGTTGACCATGGCAAATTGTCCCATTCTGGACCTTGCATATAGCCATCATTGTTTTGGAATCTGAGAGTCGCCTTGCAGTTAGATGAGTGACAAACCAATAAAAATAAATAATTTCAGCAATTTATTTAATGCATTCATATCCAATCTTTCTTCTATCAAGGACTTCAGGAGTATACACACTGTATTCCAAACATCTACCAATGAAGCATTGATCAAGTAAATCTTAAGTTTTAATTTAGTAAAATTGACAGCTGTACTATGTGCTTCCAGTTGTGATTTCCATTGCATCCTTCGTTGCTGATTTTGATTTTGGAGTACCCGTTTCTTGGAGGCAAATCAGATGTTGCACGCTGATTAATTTTCAAATAGCTTTTATAAACTGGAAAAGCCACTTTTGGGATGAGTAATTGGAAATGGAGAAGCATGGGCATTTCTGAACCTGTAGCTTCCCTGCTTCAGATCAGCCATCCAGTGTTTTTTTTCCCTTAGAAGGACTGCCTATTTTAATTCCCTAGATCCAGACATACTAATTTACATATTAGTAGACAGATTGGCTGCTAATTACCTTTATTTTATATGAACAATATGATTGTTTTTCATTTTTTTAAATTCAAGGCTTTTGCAGACAAGTAAAGTTAAAGTTTCCATTTCAACTTTTAAAATAGGCTAATGTTATGTCTCCTCTTGGAAATTCAAACAAACAAACACAAAGCAGCCGTTACACAAACAAATCAAACTGTAGGAAATAACAAGATAACCGGCTGGCAGAAACTGTTAGGACTCCCCTTCAAAATTCAAACAAACAGAGATCTCTTTGCAGTAACGTCCTCATTCAAAATAGACATTTTGTTTCTGGCGAAAGGCACCAGCTCAGCTGTGTCCTTTTATACCCATTAAGGCAACGTGCTAATTAACTGGCTTGCCCTTCAGATTAACGTTTCCTGGTTCTGACGTCAATCCACGATCTAACAGTCATCAGATTCAAAATTCCTAACAGGACCGATCCTTCCAATCACAACACTATCCCCCACCGCAGGGCCCTTCCCCGAGTCTGATGATTAACTTGACGATGTTTCGTTGACAACCCCACTCTGTCTCCCACAGCCAATGGAGGCGTCGCTCGTTCCAATTGTCTCAGGTGGTCTACACATTGGAGACTTGGAAAAGAAATACCGTTCTGCGACCAAGCCACCAACGGATTGTGCAAACGCAACCAGGACATTCCGAGCACCAAAGGGAGATGAAGGTTCGAGGTGATATAAAAACTTATCGCCTCCTCATGATCCCCAATGATCATACGCACTGGCTGGGTGGCGAAACGAATGGGCCCAGATAAAAGGCTAAGAATGAATCCTGTCTTGGCCCGATCATTTGGAAAGTTTTCAGGCCTCAAGGACATAAATAATTGACACTGCCCCAGAAATGCGAAACATGTCCATTTGTCCTGAAAATTTCTCCGGCATGGATACTGGGCTTTTCCTCACAGGAGGGGCAGGGGGAACAGCAGCAGGGCTTGGTAAGCTGGAAACATAATTCAGCAATTGTGTTACCTGATTCTGAAACGTCACATTGCTTTGCAGTAGCTGATGAATTTGTTGTTGCTGCTGCTCTACCAAATGCTGCAGTTGATTTAAATCCATCTTGCTTGAAAGATGGTTTGTTTAGGCCAGAAACAATAATGTTATGTCTCCTCTTGGAAATTCAAACGAACAAACACAAAGCAGCCGTTACACAAACAAATCAAACTCTAGGAAATAACAAGATAACCGGCTGGCAGAAACTGTTAGGACTCCCCTTCAAAATTTAAACAAACAGAGATCTCTTTGCAGTAACGTCCTCATTCAAAATAGACATTTTGTTTCTGGTGAAAGGCACCAGCTCAGCTGTGTCCTTTTATACCCATTAAGGCAACGTGCTAATTAACTGGCTTGCCCTTCAGGTTAACGTTTCCTGGTTCTGACGTCAATCCACGATCTAACAGTTATCAGATTCAAAATTCCTAACAGGACCGATCCTTCCAATCACAACAGGCTAATAATTGTGCATTGTTCTCCACTGAAAATTTTTATCTAGCAATCTTAGAGCACTTCAGTTGCCCTGTATGGCATGGAATGCACTGTGTGGCACTGGATGCTGGGCAGCAACAACGGGGACCAAAAGCTATCTCTATGCCATGGAAATGCGAATGCTCCATTGGATACTGGGCATCTCCCTTCTTGACCACATCACAAATGACACCATTCAAGAACATTTTGGTGTGGCACCAATTATAGAGAAGATGAGAAGGCCGGCTCCGCTGTATGGACATGTCCTGAGAGTAGCACCTTCCACCTTTGCCAAGACTGCCTACCAAGTAGAAATCAATGGCCACAGACCTTGCAGGCGCCCAAAACAGAGATGGCAAGACACCATCAATAAAGATATGCATGCCGTGGGCCTGTGCCCTGTAGACACAGCTGACCATGAAAAGTGGTGTTCAATGATCCGAAAAGCAGACTCTGCACTTGTGTGAATATGCTAGCAAGAAGTCTTAGAGCACTTCAGTCCCACTGTTGCCTTGCATTTTTAAGAGAAGATGATGTTGCATTGTAAGCAGCCTGTCAGTAATCTGCAGTAAGGGTGCAATTATAGAATCCTGGTAGGATATATTTTTAATATAATCTTTCCTTTCCCACTCTCATACAATTTTGAAGTGGGATTAGCAACACAGGATGATACTATAGGATTAGTAGTTTGCTATTCTTTTAGTCTCACTCTGATCTCTCTATGTGAAGTATAATATAGGATAACAGGGTGAGATATTTATAAAGTACACTTTCACCCTCAGCTTTCCTTTATAATAAGCTACGCTTGACAATTGCTTTATATCAAGCTTCTAAGCCTCTAAACTGCAAAATGGCATCTCCTACCATGGTTGAGGGGACTCTCCCCTTTCTTTCCCCCCATTGGATTAGAACCAGACATGGTTTTGATGGGAGGGATGGGAATGTGTTGATTTCTCATCTGGGTGAGAGTCAGAGTGGGAGTTGATTATAATAAGTGGTAAAGAGAACCCTGCTTGTGGGTAAGAACAGCAGGAGAGGGTTGGAAGGTGGTTGCTGGGAACTCCATTGATACTGGGAGCTAGTAAACTAAAATGCCTCAGTGTGCCTCAGGACTGGCTGAGAATATTGATGGTTCCTGGGTCAGGGAATGGAGGGCTGAGGAAGTGGCTATTGTTTGGGGGTCGAAGATGGACCATTATTAAGTATTATGGTGGTGACAGGCATGGAGAAATTTGGTGGGAGACAAGAAATGGGATGCTCTTGAGAACCATGGAATTATTGTCTTATAATATAGGTAGTCCTTAACCTATAACCATAATAGACTCTGTTCAATTTTCATCCAATATCTCACCTCCCTTTATGGGGGGAAGGTGGTAGACAAAGTGGTGGTGTGACAGCTTAAGAGGGCCTTGGAGAAAATGGAGTATCTGCATCCTTTTCAGTCAGGATTCAGACCCTTCTTTATCTCTCTATGGCTTTCAGTACCATAGGACAATCCATCATTCTGGATTGGCTCAGAAGACTTGGGGTGGACAGCACAGTTTATTCTGGTTCACATCTTTCCTTCAGCTTGGTTTCACTTAGCAATCATTGGGGAGAAGACATCCATCCCTTGGCCCCTTCTAAATAGGGTCCACAGGTTTGGTGCTTTAGATTGGTTCTAGGAGGCCTTCAGGACTTGGTTATGTGACCAGGCCTAGGACGCCCAAGGAATTGGAGACTCTTATGGATAGATAGCTTCATTGTTGAGGGAACCATTTTTATTCTCTCTTCACTTTGATTATATTTTAGGTTTTAGGATATTTATTGTTACATGTTTTATATATTTGTATTCACTTTTTTTATATGCTGTTCTGTGTCACCCAGAGTCACCTTCAGGGAGATAGATGGCTACATACATTTGATTAATAAATAAATATGAGAATAATGGTTTCCATATTTTCCTATGACAAAATATTTTTAAAAGTTCTAATCACTTAGCAGTTCTTGACTTGCAACTGGGAATCCAGTCGTGCAGTCATGGATAGATATTAACTGAGATTTCTTGTTTTCTATGAGCAATGCTCATATAAGTTCTGTCTCAGGAAAACTTGTGGAGGAGAAAACAGGAGTGTGGCTCTGGCATTTTTTCTGGAAATAACTGCTTCTCCTGACATTCTTACCACTGAGTTCTCTCTTTAGCTACCATAGAAGGAGGCCTGGGCAAAATGTCATTTCAAAATGTTGGCTGTTAACTTTGATTTAACTAAGGCTAGAGATATAGGCCAATTAAAGGACTAAGTAGTTACTAGGCATGGAGAGAATCCAGACAAAACATAGGAAATCCTAATTCTAGATGCTTCCCTGGAAATGTGTAAAAAAAACCCATACATGTCCCTTCCAATTCTGCTTTGAATATTAGAACTAAATGACCCAAAGTGGTATATCGGTATTTATTTATTTATTGATTGGTTGATTGATTTTGTCAATTGCTTACAAGATAATAGGTATAAGTAAAAACATAGTTATGAATACATGGATACATATAAGAAAAATAAAAAATAAAAGAAACAATAGGACAGGGATGGTAGGCACCTTGGTGCGCTTATGCACGCCCCCTAGAGACCTCTTAGGAAAGGGGTGAGGTCAATAGTAGACAGTCTAAGGTTAAAGTTTTTGGGGTTTGGGGAAGAAACTACAGAGTCAGATAGAGTATTCCAGACATTGGCCACTCTGTTGCTGAAGTCGTATTTCCTGCAATCAAGTTTGGTGTGATTAACCTTGAGTTTGTATCTATTTGCTCTTATGTTGTTATGGTTGAAGCTGAAGTATTCATTGACAGGTAGGACATTGCAGTGTATGTTTTTATAAACTGTACTTAGATCGGACCGAAGGCAGCGTAGTTCTAGGTTGTCTAGGTCTAGAATTTCGAGTCTGGTGGCATAAGGTATTCTGCAACAAGTAGAGGAGTGGAGAACTTTGGGTCATTTGAGATGAGCACTCCAAAATCCTTGACAGAGTTTGGATCATCAACAAAGTCTTGACTATTCAGCCTGTATTTTATTTTCTGATTATTATTATTTTTGCCAATATGTAGGACAGAGTATTTATTTGTTGAGTTTTGAAGTTGCCATTTGTTTGACCATTCTGATACATAGTCGAGGTCCTTTTGAAGGGTAGCAGTATTGTCTGTGGTGTTGAATAGCTTTACATCATCAGCGAAGAGAACGCAGTTGCTCTTGATATGATCACAGAGGTCATTTATGTAGAGTATGAAAAGAGTTGGTCCTAGAACACTGCCTTGGGGGACACCACTGTTGACAGGTACAGAATTTGATAGGATGCTCCCAATTTTGACCATTTGTTGTCTGTTTGACAGGAATGCTTCTGTCCAGTTATGCAGTTGTCCAGAGATACCGTAAGATTTTAGTTTTAGGAGTAGTTTGTCGTGTACCACTGAATCAAAGGCTTTACAGAAGTCTATGTAGATTGCGTCTATTGCTTTGCCCTGATCGAGTTGTGTAGTCCATATGTTTTTTCAGTGCAAGAGTTGCAGATTACAGGATAGTTTTTTCCTGAAACCAAATTGTTTATTGGAGAGTAGGTTGTTTGTTTCTAAGTGGAGGATGATGGATTGGTTAATAATTGATTTCATATGTTTTTGACAATGGCACAGGCTTGGAGAAAACTGAAATCTATTTGCCCTCCTTTAAAAAAAAAAAGACATTGCTTTCCCTACTAAGAATTACAGAAAATGCCCCATTCACAATGATAGTTTATAAATGAACTATAAAATTTGAAGACTCTATCAGCACAATCCTGGATTTAAAATTGGTGGAGCATTTACCGTTTGAAAAATTAAAGCATGTCACCTTTCATTTCTGTCTTTGTGTTTGGTGCCTGATTTATTCAGTATTTTGCACTTTGAAACCAGTGAATTTTATAAATGATTAAATCCACATATGTTCAAAAGTTGTATTTATTTGTATTAAAAAGGACGCAGAACCAGACCAGAAGAAAAAAAATGCACAGGATGGATCTCTCACTATCTTTTTGGGAGTCAAGTTCCCATATGTGTAGCATGTTCAGAGTTTTTCAATCAATTTTGGCACTGGTCTCCATGTCAGTGATTTGAATTGCAAATGGTTTCAGATAGTTCATAAAGGCACTACAAGTGGAACAAAGAGTGTGAATGCAGAATACAGCCCAGCTCATTGTCTCTTGTGTAAGCATCATGAGAAAGGAGAAAATAGAATACTACCATATTTGAAGGGCCCTAATCACTCACATAAATTCAAAGTGATAAGTTTTAATTATGAATAAATAAGTAATCGTGGCGATGAAATTCAGCGAGATGGGAGTAAGTGAATCATCATCACTTCTAAACATTTCTCACCTCAGTTGATGATGAAGTTTGCATAAGGCTGAGACAGAGAGCCTCGTTTATCTTTAGTGTTACAAAAAGCTGCCTCTTCATGTTCCACAGATCAAATTGCCAGCAAAGAGATAGGGAAGGCAGAACAAAGGAAAAGCTCACAACACATATTTGAAGTGAATGAATTTGTGCTTTGCAATGAAAGGTATTGTGCAAAATAATAGAGGCAAGGAAGCTGCACAATGTCAAGACAGATCTTTTCATATATATTTTTCTTTAATCTTGTTTTACGTAATGTTGAACGGTTTGTATTTTGTTTGCTTTTTATATTTAAGCATATTAGAAATGTAAAATAGATTCCTTAATTTTCTGTTTGTAGCTCTGTATCTTATTCTTTTTTTTAAAGAAAATTAAAAACTAGAACTCTTTTATCTATAGGTATCACCAAAAGGTTGAAATATTATCAATCCTTCTTCCTGGGAGGAAGAAAAGTTTGCAGTGTGAGTTGATTCATTTCTGTTTTTTCAACAGACTGACACTGAAAAGCATTTCCAAGTGGAGCGGAATTCCTTGTGGCCTGGTGATGAAATAAAAAAATCAGATGGAGGCTCAGACAGTGGTGTAAAAATGGAGTCTGGATCTAAATGGAGAAGGAATCCCTCTGATGTGTCTGATGAATCCGATAAAAGCACTTCTGGAAGGAAGAACATCGTCATTTCACAGACAGGATCCTGGAGACGGGGCATGTCAGCTCAAGTTGGTATTACCACACCGAGGATGAAAACGGCAGCCACTTCAGGAACTTTGAAGGCACCTGGAACAGGTGAGGAATGCACGGCCAAAAGCCATGTAGTGCAGGCCAAGAATGTATGCTGTTAGTATTTTTTTTAAAAAAAAAAAATTCCTCTGCCAGGATTTTAACAGCATTTTGATCTGTGCTTCTCTTTGATGGTGAATATAGCAATAAATCTTCTTTGCTGATTGTCTTTGTCAAATTAAAGGGATACTGATAACTGAGATTTGATAAGGAAAGGGCATTTGCTTGCATGAATGATAGTGTTAATCAAGAGAGCTTTCAATTTATATAAATTTAAAAGATATCTACAAAACATTTAATAAGAGGTAGTTTCGTGATTGGTTTTCAATCTCTCCTTAATTTGGAAATCTGTCTAAGGCTGTGTATTTTCAACAAAAGATTTTTGTTATACCACAGTTTACCCGAAGGTTTTGTGGAGGAGAGAGACTTTTTTTTAGTTCCTTTTATTCTCATTTCTAATTGTACATAATTAAGTAACAATATCCCCCATACTCAACGCTCAACACGCTAAATCTTTACACTATAATCTGCTAGTCATCATAGCAGTTCAATGGAAGTAAGGAGGATAATATAGGTAGTCGTCGTGTTATGATGGCAACTGGGACCAGAATTTCCAGTGCTGAGTGAGGGTGATGTCATGTGACTGCATCACTTAATGACATCAGTCCCAGCCAACCTGGTTGCTGTCATAACCCCAGGACTGCATAGGTTGTTAGATTGGAAGAAGCAGGAGTCCCCAACCAGCAGTCTACTGGGGCAAGAGAGTATTGTAGTCAGGAGTTACAGGGTGCAGGGTGTGAGGGTGCCATGGGCAGGTGTGAATTTTAAGTGGCATGCTGGAAGCAACAGACTAAAATTTTAATTTTTAAATTAAATCTTCTTAAAACTTTCTTTAATTCAGACATAAAATTTCCTCAGCCCACCTGGCTACTGTATGAACTCAAGAGTAAGAACTGTCAACTAGTGAAACGGATTGCCCCCTCAAATGGCACATTCACTTTTACTGGAGTTTTTCAATCTTTTAGCCACCTGAACACTTTTGTATCACTCCTGAGTCATCTTTCCTCATTCGGTTTCAATGCTAGTTACATAAATATTTTGTTCTGTTACATGAAAAACTACTGATATTGCCTAGAACAAGCATATTCAACCATCTTTGGGTAGTGATATCTCAAATGCTAGTTCTAACAATTACTACCAACCTGCCTTCAGTTGAGGACCCATATACTGCGCGAGTCAAAAAGAGGGCTGTGAAAATATTTACAGACCCCTCACATCCCGGACATAAACTATTTCAACTCCTATCCTCAAAACGACGCTATAGAGCACTGCATACCAGAACAACTAGACACAAAGACAGTTTTGCCCAAACACCACTCTGCTAAACAAATAATTCCCTCAACACTGTCCAACTATTTACAAAGTCTGCACTACTATTACTATTATTACTATTAATCTTCTCATCACTCCTTATTACCCATCCCCTCCCACTTGTGACTGTATGACTGTAACTTTGTCGCTTGTATCCTTACAACTTATATTGACTGTTTCCTAGTATGATTTGATTGCTTATTATACCCTATGACTATTATTAAGTATTGTACCTTATGATTCTTGACTCTTGACGAATGTATCGTATTCTTTTATGTACACTGAGAGCATTTGCACCAAGACAAATTCCTTGTGTGTCACACTTGGCCAATAAAGAATTTTATTCTACCTAATAATGCAGTTTTTCATGCAACAGAACAAAACAGTTATAATGGGTAACTTTACATTTTTAGATTTAAATAGTATATTAAGTATTTTCTCCTGGCCCTCAGATATATTAATAATTTACATATAACTTTTAACATATTGAAATGTTTATGCATAATATTTGAAGCCGTTCAATATTTAAAACTGTTTCCTTTTTCCTTTTTTTTTTTTTTAGGGAAAACCGATGATGCCAAGGTTTCAGAAAAGGGCAGAATTTCTCCCAAATCTGGAAACATTAAACGTTCCCCTTCAGATGCTGGACGAAGCAGTGGAGATGAATCAAAAAAGCCTTCCACAAATAACTGTAGAACGGCTACGACTAATACAAACACGTTTGGATTTAAAAAGCAGAGTGGGTCAACTGTAGGTGTGACCATGATTACAGCTAGTGGAGCAACTATTACTAGTAGAGCTGCTACTCTAGGCAAAATACCCAAGTCATCTGGACTCATGGGTAGATCCACTGGCCGGAAGACTAGTGTTGATGGTTCACAACATCAGGATGATGGCTATTTAGCCATTTCTACCAGAACCAATCTTCAGTATCGGAGTCTACCCCGCCCCAGCAAATCCAGTAGCAGAAGTGGAGCTGGCAACAGATCTAGCACAAGCAGCATAGACTCCAACATAAGCAGCAAGTCTGCAGGCTTGCCTGTTCCTAAAATAAGAGAACCAACAAAAGTTGCCCTTGGGAGCTCTCTACCAGGCTTAATAAACCAGACTGATAAAGAGAAAGGGATCTCCTCAGATAATGAAAGTGTGGTCTCTTGTAACTCTGTTAAAGCAAACCCATCACCTCAGACAACGTCCAGTGCTTCCCAGAATACTCACCAGCAAGGAGTAAAGTACCCAGATGTGGCCTCTCCTACATTGCGCAGGTAATTATAGCTTTTTCATATGAATTTGTTTATTTCAAAGATGTGAAGTTATCCTTGATGTTTTTAGGTCTACAATAGAAATCCTTTTATCAATAAAAACCTGTAGTTGCACTATTATACAAAATATTGTTTTCCTCTTGACATCCTCCAAATATATTGGATTTCTAATTCTGGTAATTTCCAGGTTGCATGATTGATAGGATTTGTAAGAGGAAGTGAAGAACATCAGATTATTCTATGTCAAGGCTGTCAAACTCCTGGCTCACGCCCGGTTTAGTGAAGGGGGGGAAAGTCCCGATACGTCACGTGACACTTTTGTGACACCTTGAGTTTGACACCCCTGTTCTAGGTCATCTGTTCCAAAAATGATTGGTTAGGAACATAATGGGAGAGCAAAGATCTATTTTTACATATTTTCTCACTCCTACTATAAGTGTAATGGAGCCATTAAGGAATGTTACTGAAATCTAATATCAGCCATGAGTTTCCTGGTGAGAATTGTATGTGCTCATTGGTAGGTAAATACATTGCCTTCTCTTAAAGGGCAATTATAGCTCCTCCAGCACAATATAGGATATATAATAAACATTACAAATATTGTAGGCACATTCTGTAAAATACATATAGGTAGTCCATGCTTAACAATGGTAAATGGGACTGACAACTCCATTACTAAGTGATATAGATATAAAGTATAACATCACTTGATCGTGCTACCTAGCAATTGCCATTCCAGCGTTTTCTGTTGCTATCATTAAAGAAATCCTACATGGTCATTAAAGACAACCTCACATGGACGCCATTTGTGACCTCCTGTCAGCTTTCCCATTGACTTTGTCGGAAGCTGGCAATGTAGGCTGCAAATGGCAATCAGATGACTGTGAGATACTGCAACATCATAATTGCAAGCTGGACAGCAAGTGCAAATATAAGTCCTGCTCATTAGTCCCTCTCCTTCGTTGCTGTCATAATTTTGAACAGTTGCTAAACAGATAGTCCTGAAGCAGGGACTTACTTGTACCACTGATACGTGAATAGATGAGCATTTGTCTCTTGCTCTTAGCAAAAGGAAAAGAAAATTTAGCTAATATGGGATAAAAATCTTGTAGCACCTTTTGATTGTTTCTGCTTGTACTGACAGCTAAAATGTGAAGAATGCAAATGCAAGAAAAGTGAAAATGTCACATATTATTTAGGACCCCAAAATACTACCACAGTTGGACTACTACTAAAATTTATCACAGTATACCTCTCCTCCTCACTGAGAGGAGGTATGTTTACATCGGAAGAAATTAATTTATAACATTAAGGATATTAAGGATAATTTTTATTTCACATATGCTAGAGCTTCTTTCTCTCTCGGCCCAACCTAACTCACAGGATTGTTGTGCAGAACATAGGAGTGGGACGCTTTGTTGGATATGTTCACCTCCTTGAGTGATTTGTAAATATAATAAAAGGCGGGATACAGATAAATAAATAAAATAAAAATAAAAATCCATATACATGACTTCCTTTTCTTTTTCTTCTTCTTCAGACTTTTTGGTGGAAAGCCGAATAAACAAGCTCCCATAACAACAGCAGAAAGCATGAAGAATTCAGTAGTCATCTCCAACCCACATGCAACCATGAACCAACAAGGAAATCCAGAATCTCCTTCTGGCAGCGGCATATTGAGTAGTGGTGGAAGTAGCCCTCTTTATTGTAAAAATGCAGACACAAATCAGTCTCCATTAGCATCTAGTCCCAGTTCAGCTCACTCGGCTCCTTCCAACAGCTTGACCTGGGGTACTAACCCCAGTAGTTCTTCTGCTGTAAGCAAGGATGGGATTGGATACCAGTCTGTCAGCAGCCTGCATACCAGTTGTGAATCCATTGATATTTCTCTCAGCAGTGGAAGTGGGCTGAACCACAATTCTTCCAGTGGCTTGATTGTGGCTTCTAAGGATGACTCAGTGCCTCCCTTTGTTAGAACCAACAGCGTAAAGACAAACTTGTCAGAAAGGTGAGAACATTTCAGAAGATACCAGCATTTTCCCTGTCCCCAGTTATTGTTTGTGGTTTATATATTGAGGAACTGAGTTCTAGGTGCTTTCCATAGTTTTCAAGTCTACTTAAAGGTAGCAATTTGTGATAATTATTCAAATCGATTTTTCACTTTGATATATACAGTAGTCTTGTTTTTGTTAAACATATAGTAATATAGATGGTCAGGTGGAAGTCTGTATCATTTGGTCTCCATCGTTCTGGAAATTTCAAATAACCAAGGGCTTCCAGCAATTGTGATAAAAATATACTTCTCCGCAACTTGGAAAAATGCCCCCTGGAAACTTTGATTTTTATATAATATGCTAAATTGTGTGTGTGTGAGAGAGAGAGAAAGAGACAGAGAGGGAGACAGAGAGAGAGAATTGTGTGTATAATATAATAGTATTTATTTTATGAATATTTTTACTGGTAACGAAGAATATTTGAATCTCGAGGTTGAAATGAGGCGTCCTTGATGCTCTCTGAGGTTGGCTGTTTTCTTGTAGACATTTCTTTATCCAAATTTGTAATATCATCAGTTTTAGTAAAGAGTGATGTTTGCTCTTAATTTATTTTGTAGTGGCTTGCCCTATCAGTATTGGTGAGAGTGTTCTTGATTGGGATATTGTTTACTTCTTGATTGTTGGTCAGATGTTAGTCTTTGTGTTAATCTATGCTCATATGGATTTGATTGCTGGTAGGGAGGTCTTTTGATATTTTTGTTCCCTTTTTTGGCTTGTTGATTGTCTCATTTGCATAGTATGTAGATGTTGTTAATATCTATGTGTCTGTTGATGGCCAATTTGTCAGAGTGTCTTTTGAAAAACTCTGAAAATCTTTAATTTCACAACGTATCAACAGACTCAACCATAGTTCCAGCTAGGAAACTATGGTCATCCTATACCAAGCCTAGTACAAAAATGCTAGGAATTTCTGGAAGCCTAGCACTCTGACAAATTGGCCATCAATAGACACATATATGTAAAGAACATCTACATACTGTGTGAAAGAGACAATCAACAAGCCAAAAGGAACAAAAAGTCCAAAATACCTCCCCACCAGCATTAGATTAACGTCAAGAGTAACATTCAAAAAGTACCAAGACTACTCCCAACGAACTATGGCAGGGCAAGGCACGAGAATTTAAATTTAGAGCAAACTCCACTCCCTTCTATCACTGATGATGCTACCTGGTTTGGATAATAAAATGTCTCCAAGAAAACAACCTCAGATGTTTTTACTGTTTTCATGTTTTTTTCATATTTGTATAATTTCAGAATTGAAAGCTTCCCAGAGTCACTTGATTGAGTGGCTATAGAAATTGAATAAACAAATAAATTATAAAGAACATGCTTTATGTTAAGCAACAGTTTAAGGCAAACTTCATATCTGACTTGTCTGTCAGTCAGATGTGTTTCCTTTTCTGCTTCTTTTTAGATTTCAGCCAGGATCATATAAACATATTAAATATTGTACAGGTAGTCCTTGATTTACCTAACTGAGTTCAGAATTCTGGTTGTAAATTGTGGTTGTAAGTTGAGGCACCATATCATCAGAAGTAATTTTCAAGACCTATTCAAGACAATGATTAAGCAAGCACAGTGGACGTTAAATGCACCCCCCCGCCAAAAAAACCCAGCTAAAATTCCAATAACATGCAAAAAAAAAAAATCACAGGCACATGACTGCAGACTGCATAAAACTGACTTGCCTGTCGTGTGATCACATGGCCTCAGTGCATCCATTTTCTGTGGCCATGCCTTTTGGGCTTTTCAAACCAAAAAGGTTCCTTTTCTGTAACTGTCATAACTTTGGTCATAAAACAACCAGTTGTTAAGCAAGGATTACCTGTAGATGAAATCAATTTGTAGTACAAGAATGAGCACTATATATACAATTTGTAGTACAAGAATGAGCCCTTTAGCTTTTGTGATGAATGAATTAGCCTATTTCTAGGAAAATGAACAATTTGAAGAGTCATCTTTGTCCATCTCTGCATACAAACAGAGAAAACCTAATGACCAAAAGTGAGGCATATGACAAGAAGACCCAGGACTGTAGCTTTTTCTGAATTATTTTGGATGCACCCTGACCTTGCTAAATCACTTAGGCCACGGGTGTCAAACTCACGACATCACATTGTTGTCACATGACTTATCACAACTTTCCCCCCCTTTGCTAAAGCGGGGGTGGCCATGGCCAGTGAATAATGCATCCGGCCCGCAGGCTACAAGTTTGACACCCCTGACTTAGGCAGTTCCTAACATCTTTTAATGATCTATGGCTGTACAAGGTAAAACAACTGTAATCAACCTGTGAATGGATTCTTGTTTTCTAACAGCTTTCCCTTTCTTCCCTTTATGCTAATCTTCCTCTCTCTCTTTGTTGTTATTTTGTTTTTCTGTCTTGTTGAACTTCTTCTAGCCCTCTTCCTTCCCCTGCTGCTAGTCCCAAATTCTGCAGAAATACTTTACCCAGGAGGCAGGACAGGTAATGCTGTCTGTCATAGGGCAAGTGGAATACACAAGATACAGGAGGGTTCATTGTGACACTTAAGAAAGCCAAAGTGTATTGTACAAGGCTGTGCTCAGTGGAGAGTGTGTGTATATTTCACTGAGGTGTGTTGAACTGTCACTCAAAGACATGCCAGTGAGAGTATATTTAATAGAAACAATGACCCAGTTTATTGTGGAGAACTGTGTGGACAAATACAGTGTTTTTTTCAAGAATGCAAACTTAAAGATCTGACAAAATTCTGTGTTTTTTTTTACTGGAAGGTTAAACTCTCACTAGCATTTCTGCATTCTGGTGGCATGCCGCTTTCCCTCATGTTTTCAGTTGTTTCACCTTTTGTCTTGGTTTCCTCTCCCAACTCTTCTGTTGTGGCTGAAATTAGTCCCTGTAATAAGTTGCTTACATCAGTGTCAATTCTAGGAATCTTTGGCTCTTTTGATATTTTGTTGTGTGTACTTCCTTGTGAGAATGAAAGTATGGAAACAATGGAAAAAGCAAAGCATATTGGAAATGTTATTGCTATCATTAGATGTTTAGAAACTAATTATAATGGTAGAATGAATATAATTCTCTATATTTCCAGCACTAAAACCATATCCTTGCAGGCAATACTCTTTACTAAGTTTCAGAATGTATTATTATTAGAGAGATTTAATTGTTTAATAAATGACATGATTAGATGATTTCCAGAGAAGTGATTGTTACTCTAGTAGAGCAAGAATACCAAAGAAACTTGTGGGATCTTAAATATAAATGTATGTTTTCAGGCGTACCCTCTTGCAGACTATAACTCATTTCATTTGATGCATCATTTCAGGATTCACTTTAGAATATCTAGTTTATTTATTTATCACATTTTGGAACTGCCCATCTCCATCACAGAGGGACTCTAGTTATATGATCAGTCTATTATTCACTCCCGCATTAAACTAAAAGTATTTGTACTGTTGGCAGATATTATTCAGAACAAAGCTCTTTGGAACATTTACAGCCATAACTTGCTGAAGTTGTGTTTTTGAAAGATGGTCAGGTGTGATTTGAATATAGCTTATTTCAATGCTAATCTTATTTCCTGAAAAAAAGAAATAATCCTCGTCATAGACACCTAAGTGCCTATTTACTGGTTCATACAATATATCCCCTTTTTACCCTTCAAAAGATTGCAGATTGATGGGGGGGAGGGGAATCTTGGTTGAGAGTTGAGAGATAGTGTTGTATTTTTTGTGTATTTTTGAAGGCAACTTTTGTCTTTTTGTTGTCATAGGGATGAGCAGTATACATTTACCCAGAAACATTCATTTCAAATATATATATAGTAAGAAAAGAAAGTATCACAGTTCCTTTTGTTGTAGAGAAATGTCCAGTCCAACTTCCAAACGAGCTTGAAAAGTTGCGTTAAAGTATGTATTTACAGCGTTCCAAATTCGATGTCCCCCAGATATATTAGATATGTTAGTTTGCTAAATTTCCATCTGAAAAGTTCCAAGTTGGAAAAAGTTGAATTGAGCTGTGAGATCTCAGTCTTGGGTTTGACTTCATCTAGCATGGTCCCATTTGCATGTCGTGTGTAACAGAGTCTAAACCTAGTTAGGTTTTTGCATGTTGATTTGACGGGGACCTTCGTCTCTCCTTTTCAGTGCTAAGACAGAGTTGTTTAATAGTGTGTTGTTCTTTTTTTTTCAAATTGACCTTTCAATTCCCCTTTTGCTCTTCTCTGAAGTTCTTTCTCTTTTAACTTTTCTACAGCGACCCACATCTTGATAGGAACACTTTGCCTAAGAAAGGATTCAGGTATTGGTGTTTCCGTATAGCATAAGTAGTTTTCCATGTGGTTTTTGGAACTTTTTTTTTTTTTGCCTGTATGTCTTCCGTGTCTTTAGCGCTGGTGGTGGTCTTTGCTTTGCAGTGAGTGGCTGCAGTCTCTTTTCCCCTGTCTTCCATCCCCTTCCCGGCTGTTCTCTTGAAGCAGGTCATTATTCTGTCTTTTCACCTACATGCTTCTTTTCATAGCTTCTCAGCTTGAGCAGGATTTGTAACTATAGCTGGCTGGCTTTTCAGAAACCCAACTCACCAAGCTTGACTTGCAAGCAATAATTTGCAGCTTTTATGACTGAAATATGTAGTAACTGGATGATGTTATTCTCACAGTGTTAACTTCTGAAACTCAGATCAAGAAGAACCCAGAAGTCATTCAAAGTGCAGGTTTTGCTGCATGACAGCTGAAGCAGTAATTGTGCTTAAGGAAAAAAAAGATGGCAATTTAATGATTAAAAATTAAAGTCTGTATTATAAGCAATTTGACATCAAGAAAAATTAGACTGAAAAAGGATACTCTCTTCTTTCAATGAAAACTTACAACTTCACTCCATTTATTAACCTAATTGTCACAAATTGAAAGTCTAAACTAATTCCACAGATATTGTCCATTCAATTTTAAAGTAGATTGTGCTGCTGCTTTTTACAATCACTGAACTGATGGCTTTAAATTACAGCTGCAATTTATTCTGTGCTATAAACACCCTATTATTTGCAGCATCATTGATTGTCTCACTGAGCTGGATGCTAGAAGTGCTGTGTAAAATAGAGATGGGCTAAGATTGAATTAAGTTAATTGGCTTGTAATATTTTTCCACCTATCCAATGTGTCCATTTATTAATGAATACTGTTTTTTAAGTTGAAACATTTAAATGTCAAGGAGGTAGGTATCTGTAGTTTGTTCATTTACATATTACTCTAATGTTTGTGTGCCTTTTTATGGCTCCAGTTTCTCAATACACATGAACAACTTTTAATATCAGAAAAATTTACTGCAAAAATCTAGGTGGCCTAATTTTTTAGTGCCAAGTACATATTAATATCACTAGGTCACTCTGGAACATGAAAATTAAATATTGAAATTCCTACCAAAACCTTGTATGAAATGTAACTGCTTATGCTTTAAAGGAAGTGTTTTAAAGAATATATTCACTTGCTGGCAGGGCTTATTTTATTTTTATGACTGGGAAGAAGGGGAAAAATTAACACCTATCACATTACATATTAAATTCAGTCTTCATCAATCTGATATTATAATTGGGTATGATTGTGTATAAGCTCATATATAAACCACCTGTGGATAAGCCAGCCTTTGAAATTTTCTTGTGTTTAGTTTTCATTATTGGCTGATTTCATGGCTAGTACATTTTTCATTGTATTTTGCCTAAAAATTCAAACTTATCCACAAGTGTATATGGGATGTGGATACTTTAAAAAGCTGAGGAAATATACTCACAAATAAGCCTAACCAATTTTTCAGGTGTGTTTTGACACCTAGAATTCTCGGCTTACCCTTGAGTATATGGTACATATGTGGAGTGCAAAGAGCTGAGACAGTTAGCTAAGTCATTATCAGATGATGGTAAATATATGAACCCAATATGTATACAATCTATAGGCATTCATAGATCTCCTTTTGCTAGATCTTCAGGTTTGATTCTTGCAATTCAGTTTTGAGCAGCATTATTTTAAGGACCTAATTTTAGCTTTTCTCCTTTCACTTTTCTACAAGCCAGTAGCCTCCGTGTATTTGTATACATATATTTGTGTAGAACCAACTCTAAAAATTAGTATTTAGTGGCAGCAGTGGCTGTTGGCCTTGTTGAATGAGATCATTGGAAGTTGTTTAAACATAACTACAAGGCATCAGGTTTAAGATATTCGCAAGTATCTTGTTAGAAAAGGAATAATTAACTGGCTTTAGATCACACAGTAGATTTCATGATATCTTGCATTGACGTATTATGAGTGGCTATTTATAAGCCATGAGGAATTGCAAACTATCAGATAAATTAATAATGTTCCTATTCATGGTAACAGATACTGGTAATAGCTGCCTTTATTATAGCATTTTCTTGAATTTGACATTCAGAGAAACCTACTTGAATCCAGACTAAGTCATGTTTAAAGTAGGTCCACTGGAATCAGTGGTTCCTACTTTGATCATGATACAAACCGATGTGTCCTAAATTTAAAAAGTTCTTAAATATCTGTAAGATGAAATCTTTCAACTAGGCTAATTCTACTGACATGAAAAGGTGTGTTCTGGCAGAGAAAGGTTTCTTTTCAGTTTTACTGTTTTCTCTAAAATACTTTTATAATTTGGTCAAGGAAGATATTTCTGAGAAAAAGCTAAACCTGATTGTGATTTGTACAGGTATACACCATCATCACAACTTCGCAATCAAGAGGAAGCAAAAGAATGGCTGCGTTCACATTCTGCTGGCGGTCTTCAGGACACTGTTGTCAATTCTCCGTTTTCCTCTGGTTCCAGCATCACATCACCATCTGGCACTAGATTTAACTTCTCCCAGCTTGGTGAGTAAACTTTTATGATTCCATTCAACTGTGAAAAGTACATCTTGTTCAAAAAAATATGTAAATTAATTGGTGATTGATACTGATAAGCTAGAGTCTTCAGCATTTGATAATAATTGGAATGCATGGTATAATTGGTTTTATCAGAGATAAACTGTTTAATGAGCATAAATAAGCATAAATATCCATAAATAGCGATAAGATGTGTATATTTAAAGTAAGGTAGGAGAATTGGAT
Source organism: Pseudonaja textilis (assembly GCF_049901715.1). Taxonomy (NCBI): domain Eukaryota; kingdom Metazoa; phylum Chordata; class Lepidosauria; order Squamata; family Elapidae; genus Pseudonaja; species Pseudonaja textilis. Next base: position 252,235,976 of record NC_141990.1, on the reverse strand, counting down.
CTTGTAGACTGTCAAAAAGAATATTTGTCTGGTTTTAACGTATTTTCTTTTTTCTTTCGTCTCTTTGTTTTTTTTTTCTCTCTCTTTTATACTTCTTCTTCTCCTTTTTCGGTCGCAAGACCAGCGGTTTTTTTTTTTTCCTCTCTCTTTCTCTTCTTTCTTTCTTCTTTTTCTCTCTCTGTTTCTTATGTAATGTTGTTATGTTATTTTTTTAATTGTAAATTCAATAAAATTTATATGAAACGATACTGATAAGCTGGCATGTGTTGATATAGCATGCCAATTGAAACATACCAAGCCAGTATGGTCATTATGCACATAATTTAGAGCCATGCAAGTTTTATGTTATATCTGAAAAATTATTCACTGTTTTTCACTAATCTGGTTTTAATTGGTTATGTAATTGGGTTTTTTAAGAAACAATTATCTGTTTTATTTAATCTTCACTATGAATGAACATATATTTTAAGATCTATGACTTGATTGAGTTATAAGAATAATAGTTGTTAGGTTAGTACAAAGCCTCAAAGAGATTCTTTGTTTTTAATCAAAGCTTAATTGAACTGCCTTTTTGATACACACCCTGCTTCTAGAGGCTGGGTGAGGGTTTCATACCATGCTGAACTGACTGTTTCACTGGCCTTCAATAGAAGATATTGCCATCAAAGCAAAACAGCCAAGTGAAATAAAATCACTCACTTCAGTGCTTCTCATTGGAGTATCTTGCTTTTCTGAATATGGGCAACATTTTAAAGTGAATTCCTCCAGTGATCAGAATTGAGTCTCAGTGAAGCAAAATAGTATAATTTTGCACAGCCTTAACTATTAACTGGTACCAGTAAGTTTGAGCAGGATCCAAAAATCAGATCAGAAGATGAATAGTTGAAAGTGTATATTATTATACCCAAAAATGTATGACCATATCACCAATTCTATGGTAAATATATACTATAAATGGGTCAGCCTTGTTTCTGAAATCGTACTTGGTTATTTTTCTGGGAATACTATCTTCTTTATTTGATATCTTAAGGGTACCAAATTACTTTATTGTGGGAAGAGAGGATTCTGATCCAAGAAGTTTTAGCTTTAAGAGTATCATCTCCAATGACTTGACTTGATATTCTAATAATGTCTGACTTTGTGCCTGACTATCAGAATTTCAGTTAATACTGTAACTTGGTTACTATTCTGAATCAATATAGTAACATGGTTGGAGTAAGCATGATTGTAGAAGTTTCTTCCAAGACTTCATTTTCTACCTGATTAATGCAGGGTAAATTTTCAGAAAGATTTAGTTAGAGACTACTACTCTTATGCTTATAGTAACAGTTAGATTTGTTCATTTGTGAAAGTAGCATAACATGGGTATAGATCTGTGAATTTCCTATCTCTGGTTTGCTTTCTAGCGAGCCCCACCACAGCGGCCCAAATGAGCTTATCCAACCCAACCATGCTCCGGACACACAGTCTTTCTAACGCAGATGGCCCTTATGATCCTTACAATGACTCCCGGTTCCGGAACAGCTCAATGTCACTGGATGAAAAGAGCAGGACAATGAGCCGTTCTGGGTCATTCCGGGATGGATTTGAAGAGGGTAAGTAATCCAGTTCATTTTTTCCCCAAAAAGTTGAATCGTGTATGCATATGGGAAGGAATTTGACAAAAATTGTTTATTAATTTTTGATTGATGTCTATTTCCCTTATATTTATGGAAAAGGGAAAAAACATATTCAAAACTTTGTTTAACACAGTAGGCTTTGGATTCAATGAATGCTGATGTCAGAAAATAGGGTTGAAATCAGATGCCACTGTACAAGCTTATAATTTTTAGATGTGAAAAGATCTGTGAAATAGTCCACGAAGCCTTAATGCTACCTTTGAATGCACAAGACCTCTTTTTCAGACCTCCCATAATTTCCTAGGCTAGTGATCTTTCTCTTCCCAGTCTTCTTTTTTCTACTATCAGTTGAATATGAATTGGTTGTGCCTAGTATTAGGGTAATGATTTAACTTGGGGAAAAATAGTAGATTTTCAAAAAAAAAAAAAAACTGAAACAGCTATACTACCTAAAAACTAGCTGTGGAACAAAAGACATTTTTTTTTTGCTGATATCTTTTCTGATAAACTTTTTTTTTATCTTGATATCTTGTTCACTGAGTTCAGCACTTGGGTGACCAGTTGGTGAACTAACCAGATCTGGTTTTTGTCAGAGATTTAAAAAAATATTATGGAAGTTCAAAAATACATTGAGTTTTTAATTGCCTAATTTAAGACCAGACTTTTCTTAGTATAGTTCTTAAATTTTATGTTTAATTGTGAACTTTATGGGTCAGAACAATTCTTTTTTTTAACCATTTTACACAATTTCAGGAACCATAAATATATGGTTTAGACAGGTGGTATTCAGTAGGTTATGACCAGTTCTGGAGAAACAGTAGTGGAAATCTTGATTAGTTGGGAGAACCAGCAAATACAACCTCTGACTGAAGATTTTACAGTATTCTTCCCGTGCCACGCCCACCAAGCCATGCCCACAGAACTGGTAGTAAAATTATTTGAATCCCACCACTGGTTTTAGATGGAAATATGTGAATTTCTTGGGCAATTTGTATTTTGTAAGAACAGTAAAATTTAATAAAAGAAAAAAAAATGAAAAGTATAACAAATGAAAATATGTATAATATTTTCTGTGCCAAGAATAATTTTGGACTCAAAGCAGAATAATTCAATATGCAGGTTTGAAATACAGAAACATCATACTTGGTATTCAGATTTTCAGACACATAAGCACTTTGGTGAACTAAGAGGTTGTAAAATATTCTTGGTATTTGATGAATGTAAAAGTAAACTCCTTAATAGAAGAAATCACTGTGCTTTTTTTGGAATTTGTAACAATAGCAGGTGATTTATTTTCATACAAGTTCCCCTTATAATGATTTAGGAATGTCTAATAGAAGCAGGATTCAAATGTCATAAAACCACATTTCAAAAACTCACATACCAGAATAAAATCACTACTGCAAACTTGATTACATTATATACAGTACCTGGGTTTGTAAAATATAATAGTCTGATTTACATATTTGCTCAAAGTGCTATTTATTTTTAGAATTACTGATACTATTTACATACTGTACAATAGCAATGTAGGCATGCAAGAATCATGTTTCACATAATGCTTAACAATCCAATTGTTTTACAAATGTTGACATTTGTTCAGTTTCAATAAAAAGTATTGAATATGCCCTTAAAACAGACCAAAAAGTGTACAATTGATGTGAGGAATCTAGAGATCCTACTTCAATAAATATATTGCCATTTTACTATTACTTTAATACTTTATTGAGTATCTACCCAGGTGTGTTGTTGGAAGGAAGGCAATCAGAAAGCAACATGCTTGATTTGTAATAATTATTCTACATAATGGTATGCCATTCTGCATTGAGTCAGATCTATGAGTCCATTGCACTCTGCTTCTTGGCAATATGAAGTTTTTTGAGGACTAATATAGAAAGAAAATATCATCTTGCCTGTTCAACAGCTAGCCTTATTCTTCAAAGACTGGGGGATTAGCCATTTTAAAAGAAATAATATAGGAAGTGTTTTCAACTGTAGATGCACCTATTTTGAGCACCATTTAGCTTTGAATCTCTTTTGATACCAAAGCTGGATAAATTTATTTTAAATAATTATGTTTGTTTTTTAAGTGTAAATACATACATTTATATATTAATATTTTTAAATTATTTTGTAAATCACTTTGTAAATATGTTTGACAAAAATGTATTTTTTCCTAGGTTTTTTTCCCTTAGGAAATATCAAAATACACTGCTCAAAAAAATAAAGGGAACACTTATGTAACTCCAAGTCAATCACAATTCTGTGAAATCAAACTGCCCACTTAGGTAGCAACACTGATTGACAATCAATTTCACATGCTGTTGTGCAAATGGAATAGACAAGAGGTGGAAAAAGACATCCCCAATAAAGGAGTGGTTCTGCAGATGGTGACCACAGACCACTTCTCAGTTCCTATGCTTTCTGGCTGATGGTTTGGTCACTTTTGAATGCTGGCAGTGCTTTCACTCTAGTGGTAGCATGAGATGGAATCTACAACCCACACAAGTGGCTCAGGTAGTGCAGCTCATCCAGGATGGCACATCAATGCGAGCTGTGGCAAGGTTTGCTGTGTCTGTCAGCGTCCAGAGCATGGAGGATTGTCCAGAGCATGGAGGCGCTACCAGGAGACAGGCCAGTACATCAGGAGACATGGAGGAGGCCATAGGAGGGCAACAACCCAGCATCAGGACCGCTACCTCCGCCTTTGTGCAAGGAGGGACAGGAGGAGCACTGCCAGAGCCCTGCAAAATGACCTCCAGCGGGCCACAAATGTGCATGTGGCTACTCAAATGTTCAGAAACAGACTCCATGAGGGTGGTATGAGGGCCCAACGTCCACAGGTGGGGGTTGTGCTTACAGCCCAACACCGTGCAGGACATTTGGCATTTGCCAGAAAACACCAAGAATGGCAAATTCGCCACTGGCGCCCTGTGCTCTTCACAAAGCAGGTTCACACTGAGCGCATGTGACAGATGTGACAGGGTCTGGAGACACTGTGGAGAACGTTCTGCTGCCTGAAACATCCTCCAGCATGACCGGGTTGGCAGTGGGTCAGTAATGGTGTGGGGTGGCATTTCTTTAGGGGGCCGCACAGCCCTCCATGTGCTCTCCAGAGGTAGCCTGACTGCCATTAGGTACCGAGATGAGATCCTCAGGCCCCTTGTGAGACCATATGCTGGTGCGGTTGGCCCTGGGTTCCTCCTAATGCAAGACAATGCTAGACCTCATGTGGCAGGAGTGTGTCAGCAGCTCTTGAAAGACGAAGGCATTGATGCTATGGATTGGTTCGCCCGTTCCCCAGACCTGAATCCAATTGAGCACATCTGGGACATCATGTCTCGCTCCATTCACCAATGCCACATTGTACCACAGACTGTCCAGGAGTTGGGGGATGCTTTAGTCCAGGTGTGGGAGGATATCCCTCAGGAGACCATCCACCACCTCATCAGGAGCATGCCCAGGCGTTGTAAGGAGATCGTACAGGCACATGGAGGCCACACACACTACTGAGCCTCATTTTGACTTGTTTTAAGGACAATACATCAAAGTTGGATCAGCCTGTAGTGTTTTTTTCCACTTTAATTTTGAGTGTAACTACAAATCCAGACCTCCATGGGTTGCTAAATTTGATTTCCATTGATAATTTTTGTGTGATTTTGTTGTCAGCAGATTCAACTATGTAATGAACAAAGTGTTTAATAAGAATATTTCATTTATTCAGATCTAGGTTGTCTTATTTTTGTGTTCCCTTTATTTTTTTGAGCAGTGTATATTCCAGTGTACTTTCCCTTACATTGCTGACTTACATTTAAATAACTCTTTTTACCTAACCTTAGTCACACCAAAATATTCAGTCTTCTTTATTTACGAAATCTTTTAACTCCCTTTTACTGTTTATGCTTCAGGCCAACAATATGGTGAAACTGGACTGGTCAGTTGAACCTTTACTTTGTCTGCTTCTCATCATCTTCTGTTCCATTTTCCATGCACTATCATAACCGTGCAATGTTTGAAACACAGCAGGCAGGCAAATATTTACATCCAAATAATGATTTTTTAAAAGCTTGATTTGAGATCATTTTGGGCTATGGTCTGTATAATGCTTCCATTTATTTCAGCTTACCTTCTGATACGTCTGCAAAGATTTATGTTCAGTAAATATGTTCATGACTGGTGATGCAATTTTAAAATAGGCTGCTGGTGAAATGTGTAGCTCTTACGAACATCCGTAATATGTATACGGCTTATGTAATAATCTGCTGTTGTTACTTATCATATAAAACATAAATCTGATGGCTAATTTGTTTATTTATCTTTCCTGTAGTGCATGGTTCATCTCTATCTTTGGTGTCAAGCACATCATCTATTTATTCAACGGTGAGTGTCATAACCACAATAAGTCTGTATGAAGTATGTAGCAAAAAAATGTAACAGATTTAATTCATTAAATAGGACTATGGACCTTAGAGCTCAAACTAGAAGAAGGAATGGAATTATTATTCTCCCAAGGAACTTCTGTGCTTTGTTGTATTCTTATCCTTTGATTCCTATAAGATGGACAGAAAATCCTATGAAATCAGTGGATAGAGAAACTCAGGCTGACAAACTGCTGAATCCAAGTCCTCTTGGACTTAAAACTGCCAAAGCAGAAGTGAAATAGGGAATTACATAAGCTCTTCTATTTGTTTTATGTAATACAGCAGTTTCAAATGAAATATTATCTAGTGAAAAGTGGATGTCTTTACTTACAAAAAGTGCTTTTTAAGAGAAGTACACTTTGCTAATTAGCCAGCACAATACATAATTTGCCACTAATGAAGGAGAGTGTGTCCCATTTGATAAGCACCTGAATTAATTAGTAAAGATATTTATAATTACAGAACTGGAGCAGAAAATAATCAGTGAAATCAATATTTCTTTCTGGTAAATTTTAAGCCCTTAGTCAGTGGCCCCAGCCTTTTGGGTACCAGGAACCAGTTCCATGGAGAGAGGCTGAGGGCGTGGTTTTATCTTCATCCTGCACATGCACAATGCCACATGGCCCAGGGATTGGGGAATCCCTAAATCCTATAAATCCATGCTCATCACAGAACAACTTAGCTAGAAGGCAAAGAACAAGAAACTCCATTTTTTTGTATCAGGAAAAAAATATAATAGTGTATCTTTTTTTTAATGTGCCTGCTGCATTTACTGACATTATGGAATAGAGTGCAATAATATTTATTATTTATTTACAGTAATATTTTGATGTTTCTCTTTTCATATTATACAAACTGCACATCAAGAACATTATTAAATGGTAAATTAATAAAAATAATTGTGGCTTGGACAACTTATAGCTGAATAAAAGCTGTTTTGGATTAAAAAGACTTAAGTGTTTTGAGTGACAGGTTATTGGTAAGCTGAACAATTAAATGAATCCACTGGTTTTAATACACTTTTCAAACAAAGTCTTCTTTTTCCCCCCATAGCCTGAAGAAAAATGTCAATCAGAGGTAAGGAGGATTTTGTTTTTCTTAAAATTACTAAACTTAGTGACTGGTACTCATTTTAAATATTTAGATAATTGCATATGATATTTCATTTTTAAAAATCAGTGATATGAATATAGAGGCCTGTTAAATTATTTATTATTCCTCTTAGTATAAATCTATATAAATTAAGAGGAATAATATATAAATGTAATATTGTAAAAATTAAAATTTGTAATAATGTAAATTTATATAAATATAAATCTCTTTCACCAACTTTATTGGAATACCTTCCAATTGAATTATTGCATGTACCAATGCTTCAAGTACAGAAATGGACTGAATCAAATCCAAAACATACATACACACATACACACACACACACATTCAAATGCTCAATAAATTTTGTTCTGTATTCTGTCATCTGATCTAGCTATATGGGCTTAGACATTACTGGGTGGAAATATTGTTTTGATTTTATTTTTGCATTTTATATAAAGAATGAGTTTGGAGAACTGGACATTTGCTTGCTGATAGACAATGCATTTTGTATTAAATATATTGACTGAATTGAGAGTGAGGTAATACTTTTAATCTAATCTAGTGCACATGATGTAATTTTACCTGAATACCTTAGAACCATAATGATTAATCTGTCTGCTGGCTACACTCCTATGTAAACTCTTTAAGAAGATCTACTAGTGGAATTTGTTAATACTTAGATAATATTTACCCAGCATTTAGAAAAGTAGAGTTTTCATATGTATGTCTTTCTCTGATCAAATATTTCTGAAAGCAGCTAACAAAAAGACAAAAAATCTCCATAAAAGTAAAAAGAAGTTTTCAAATTTTCAAAAGAAGTTTTAAATGAACAAAACTGCTAAAACCATCGTAGTTTATTAAACTGTACAAACAATAGTGGCTTTATAAATAACTACATCTTAGTCCATCATTGTGTCTGAACTAAGTCAGTAAAGTAAGTTGAAAATAACAAATAACAACAGAATAAATAATAGTGGTTATCAGCCATATATGAAGCAATTGAACTGCAACTGATTTGCCAGAGGATCAGGTATGTAGATCTGGAACTTCTATCAAAATGAATTTCCACAAAAATCGATGCCATAATGCCAAAGGCATTATTTGCAGTAGTTGAGCCATTATAAGTAGTTGAGCCAGTCATTATAACTGTGCCAATAGTGTGTCTTCAAAGAGGTCCAGAAGTTATATAGGGCATTTGGGTGGGTGGGTGGATATGTGTGGGTATTGAAGATCTTGTTAAACAAAACCATGTTTTGAAATACAATGTTTAGATTCGCAAGCTGAGGAGGGAGTTGGATGCATCACAGGAAAAAGTTTCAGCTCTGACAACCCAATTGACTGCCAACGTGAGTACAGTTCAGAGAGACGGATAATGATAATTGATGGTAAAAAATGGTCTGAACTATTCTATAGCTCTGAATAGCTATATTTTTAAAAGAAAGAAAGAACATTCCTTCAATGACTAAAAACATTCACTTTAGATTATTTTTTTATTGAAGAAACAAATATCAGGCTAGTACTGTAACATGTCAGCTTCTCCAAAGATTTAGGCAGTGTGAAGCCTATATTTTTCAGTATACATTCTCTGTCTGTTGACATTAATCTTAAATGTTTGCATGCATTGCAATTGCTGTAGTTCCCAAAGCAAACATGAAAATTTAGGGATCAGCTTTTCTCTTTTTTTCCTTCCTTTCATTGTAATGGTAGAAGATAATCTGTTTTTAAATGAATGATTTAGCTCCTTCTCCTTAAATGACCAGGGAATATTCAGTGTGAGACTATATTTTATAATTTCTGTAAAATTAGCTTGCTCACATGATATTTCTTTCACAAAAAGGGTTTGACATTCCATATGTGGCTAGTTTTTTGTTCAAGCAGGCACAGTTGTTGAATTATCACAATTTATGTCAGTCATAAGTGGTAGCCTATAAAATAGTTTGGAAATGAAACCAACTCATCCAGAATGATGGGTTTCTAAATATATATCCTACCTTTCAAGTGTGCTTTATAGCAGTCAGGATGGCTAAATGTAGGGAAATTACTACAAGTAATGCTGTTTTGATTAATATAGAATAGACCATGAATTTAAAAGATTCCTCTCGTGCATTAAACCAATGTTTCCCTTAACAATCCCCAGGTGTATGGACATCAACTCCCAGAATTCTCATTGATAGCCATGCTGGCCATAGAATTCTGGGATATGAGCACCACATACCTGATAATCGCTGGGAAGCAGTATACCAAGCAGAGATGCCTTGCTTTCCAGAACTGAAGCTGCTGAAGCTTCATTTACTATGAAATACTTAGTTGTAAGGCTTAGCCATTTATTCCTACACAGTGCAGAAATATATTAATAAGGTTGCTGCTATTCAAAATGTAACGAACATTTTTCTTTTTAAAAAGAAAATGATGGGAATAATTGTCCAATAGTAAACACATTTTTCACTTCACATCACGAAAGTCAGAAATTTGATTTCATCTTAAAAGCTTCCTCCCCACACTTCTCTCTTTTATTTGAAATGAAAACCTTTACAAGTATTATAGTTAGCACATTTTTTTCAAACAGGAATTATTTGCTCCAGTATTTTTAAATAAACATTTTAGCTGTGTAATACATGTACTCTGGGCTAAGCTTGTTTTGTTTTCTGCCATTTTTCTCACAGTCTGAGTCTGGTTTGTTTTTACAGCAGCGGAGAGAAGTTAAAGCCACATATCCCAATGTTTCGATCTTCTTTATGGTTGTTTTCACGGTAAATGTGAGGACAGATATGCTGGTGGGTGGCTGCAGAAAACTTACCTTACCACATAATCATAATAAAAGAACTGGGTTAGAGAAAAAAGCTGCCATCTTTTAGACTAGGGTTTCTCAAAGTTAGGAACTTTAAGAGGTGTAGACTTCAATTTCAGGAATTCTCCAGCCAGGCATACTGATTCGGGAATTCTAGCAGCTGAAGTCCATGTTTCTTGTGGAGTCCCTAGTTTTCTGTTCTATTGGTACCACCTTAAAACTTCTAAATTTGAGAAACATTGCTTTAGACCAGGGGTGTCAAACTCACGTCATCGTGGTGGTGTCACATGACGTATCAGGACTTTTTTCCCACTTCACTAAAATGGACGTGGGGATGGCCAGCACGTGACGCATCCGGTCTGCAGGCCAGGAGTTTGACAGCCCTGCTTTAGATTATGTATCAGAGATGCATGTTTGTATCAGATCCACTATCAGCACTCTGCACTGATCACTATGTAACAGTATAATGTGAAGCTCTTATTAATTGGAACAGGTGTCACAGCTCTAAGTAAGGAATTGTGGAAACTTGTTCCTTGATTTGGTAATGTTATCCATTCAAGAAGTGTATTGCTAGTTGGTATATAGAGCTATTTGATTTTGCTTCCCACATCTCAAGTGTCTGTGTTGGGTTTGCAGATGACATTTGCAGCAGAGTGGAACTATCTGTAGATTATCATGTATGCTGTGCAGTATTTTTCATTTTTTTTCTCATTTGGATAAGCTCACAATCAACTGGATTATATCATTTAATTTACAGGCTCACCTCGTGGCAGCATTTGAGCAGAGCCTAGGAAACATGACCATTAGATTGCAAAGTCTTACCATGACTGCAGAACAGAAGGCAAGTTTGACATTCCCTTGTTTATTTCCATGAATAATGATTCCAAAATCAACTTTTTGAAATTGAGTTCACCATAAGTAATGATTTTGAGATCAAGCTAGCAAGCAAATTAAACTTTCCTCAGCATATGTCAGGATTCTGATTTGCTCTTTTGCCAGTAATCAATATATAAACTTTCCTGGAAGAAAGAATATAAGAAGAAATTGTTGGCTATTTACCTGAGCAATTAAAATGTCAACCTAGGTTTCTAATTTCCAATCACAGAGTTTTTAGAATCCATAATTTCTTGACATTCTCTCTCTAATTCTAGAAAATTAGTATTTTAGGACTTATGTATGTTAGAGAGTGAGCAGAAATATGAGTAAGCGAATAATAAAGCAAAAATACCTTTGTTTGATAGTTTCAGTTGCATCCCATTCAACTATAGCTAAATAGTTGAATAGCCAGATGGTTTCTTATTTTAAAAGTTTACATAAAGGGAGATATGTTTATCTCTGAAATACAACAACGCTAAATGATTCCCTCGGACAATATTACACTTGCATTGTGTTTTCCTATAACTATATAATATAGAAACAATTCTAGCCATAAATAATAAATTTATCATATTTTCTATCTACTAATACATTTTAAACATAAATCAAGAATATTTTCTGTGGAACAGTAGACCTATCATAAAAGAAGAAAAATATATGTCTACTTAGACAATTTTGGTGTTACATTTTTCCCTTTGATGTAATTTGGGATAATAGAATCTTCTAACTGTGCAGTCCTAGACTTGTCAGCTGAGATGTCAGGTCCCACAAAATTCAGTAAAGGCTCATGAATAGGTGACTGTTGCCCGACACATTTAGAAGTTCTAGTTTTGGTTAAAGTGCCTAAAACTTGAGTAATGCTTTAGCACCAATGCCTTATCATCTATGTAGTTTACTATATAAGTGCTAAGGCAATTGAATTTTAAGGCATCATAGTGTGAATGGGAGAAACAAAATATCTATGACAAATCGATGCATCTTATCCAATGGATTGTGCACATGGCAAAAAATATTGATTAAAAAGTGTTGTGCGTGACTGTACACCCTATGATTGAAGAAGTGAGACATGCTCCATGAAGTTGTTGCTCAGGGACCAACCACAGATTTACCAGTATTAAAACTAAAAATTTTCTAGGTAATTGATTGTACTTATTGAAACCTTCATTGTGATTTTTGTTTGTTTGCTTGATTTCTTCATGCTTCAGGATTCAGAATTGAATGAGTTAAGGAAAACAATTGAATTACTGAAAAAACAAAATGCTGCTGCCCAGGCTGCCATTAATGGAGTAATTAACACACCTGAGCTCACCTGCAAAGGTAAAAAATCCAAAATACAATCTTTACTTTCAATAACAATGTAGCACTCTGAGGACATTCAGCCTCCTGATAATAGCTGATGCAAAGTTCTTTCCTAGAGATAGATAATTATCAATCTTGAAAGTGTCTTTCATGAAATAGTAAGCCTATATTAGTCAATAATCGTTATCATTTATATACCAGTATATATATTTTATATCCTGAACATTTAAGGTTGTTAACCAAAATCAATAAATCAAAATTAGGATATAAAAAGTTTAGTGTAGTTATAGTGTATGTTTAAATTATGTTTAATTTTTGTTCCTAATAATTTTAACACTAAAAAGAATATTAGAATTATTTAAGTTAAGAATATGACATTATTATTAGTATTAGTTTACCATAATTTGAAATAGTTGTAATGGTTTTTTTTTAAAAAAAATATAGTTTTACAGTAAACAGTGTTCAGATATATGAACGGCACTAATATCTGCAGAAAGAAAAACAAAATGAAGCAATAATTACAAATTGTCTTGCCACTCTTTGCCATACCTATCTGCCTGTCTATAATTCTGCAGTTTGTCATGGGCATGTCATTGCCCTTTGGCCTTTCCTTACTATGATAATCTTACACAGCAATCAGAATTGGTCTGTTTTTTCATTTTCCTTAATTAGTGCTGTTTTTCTAGTCTAACTTCTGTGATTCCATGGTGTGGAATGGCAGACAGGTGAGAAACCGTGTGTCACAACACAAATTCCACCCCTTGCATGTGATGGCATGACCCAAGAAAAAAAGACTTGTGTTGGGATGTCACAAAGTACATTTCATCATTTTGGACTTACTGTGGTTAGCTGTAGTTTCTTCTGGATGCCACTTCTTTTTCAAGGCAATAAGGTAATAAGGTGCAGAACAGAAAACATACAGAGGAAAAAGCCCAAATATTATGTCCAAATGTCTACAACTATGTTTAAATTAATATTTAGGAAGTGGTGGAAGTGCCCAGACTACTGACTTGCGGATCAGAAGACAACACTCTTCAGACAGTGTCTCTAGCATTAATAGTGCTACTAGTCATTCCAGTGTGGGAAGCAATATAGAGTGTGACTCGAAGAAAAAGAAGAGAAAAAACTGGGTACGTTTAAATAATTTCTTCCAGTGAATAAAGCATAAAGCATGTTTCCCTGAAGAAGTCAAATAGTAAAAGATTATCCTGAGCTGTGATGATGTATTAGAGACATTCAATAGACGTTTCTTCAGCTGACTTTTACTGTGTCAGCTGAACAAATCTATGAGGACTGGGGCAGGTGGGCAAGATTGTATCTCTAATCGGAGGCTTTCCTTTTTTATTTATTTGTTGTTGTTGTTGCTTTTGTAATCATGTAGTATTTTACATACCATGGGCAAAAGCCTACAGCAAGGGTCTTCAAACTTGACAGCTTTAAGACTTGTGGACTTCAAGTCCCAGAATTCCTGAGCTAACATAACCGGAGGAGAAATTCTGGGAATTGAAGTCCACAAGTCTTAAAGCTGTCAAGTTTCAAGATCCCTGGCCTACAGGAAAAAATCAATTTTATTGTCAAAGTATGTGAGGGAAGAGTTAAACCCATAATCACACTTTATATATTTATTTACTTGTATCCCACCTTTTTTTTAAATAAATAACTCAAGGTGGAGAACATATCCACCATATCTTTCTCTTTCTATTTTCCTCACAACAACAACCCTATGAGGTGGGTTGTGCTGAGAGAGAGTGATTGACCCAAAGTCATCCAGCTGGTTTTCATGGCTGAGACAGGAGCTTAGAGTGTCTGGCTTTCTAGCTTGGTGCCTTAACCACTAAACAAAACTGGCTTTCATATGCTTGTATATTTATCCAGTTAAATTGTGCCTTGAAAGATGATAAAGGGACAGGCAATCTAAAGTAAATTGAAAATCTAAATTTCTGTAACATATTTTAGAAGAGTTAACCAGGCACAGAGACCCCAAAGTGATATTTCTGTTACAGAAGATGGAAGAAAGAAATATACATACAACGAAAGTTTCACATCTGTAACCTTTAACTGGGTGGAATGGTGCATCATAGGGCAAAACACTTTCAACCAAGATACAACAGAGCCTGTTCAATCTGGTAAAGGCACCAATCTAGAAACTGGAAGATTGCAAATTCTAGTCCTACCTCAGGTGTGAAAACCAGCTGGGTGACCCAAGGTGACCTTGGGCCATTCACTCTCAGCCCAATTTACAGGGTTGTTTTAGTGGGGGGAAACAGGAGGAGGAAGTTGTGTTGGATATGTTTCCCACCTTGAACTATTTGTAAAAATACTAATGATGGAGTACAAATAAAGAAAAATACTTCTACAGAATGCTGGGGCTCGTTACTCTTATCAGACTGGTATTTTGGAAAGTTCTTGCTGTTACTTCTATGGAAATGACACGCTACTGTTACCTAAGCCCGACTATGGTCTTTTGATCCTAATTTACAACATTCCTGACATCTTACCACAAGTCAATAGGAAAGTCTGGGAATCTTGTAGGGAGAAAGTTAAGGGGGATCACAAAACCATGATTGACGGAAGCATGGCAGCAGATATGGATTAACATTCTGTGTTTAAAACATACAGTATGTGAGAGGATAACCTAATGGGTTATTGGTTGTCTAGTTTTGCTTCAAATGTAAATCAATTAGTACAGTTTAGCACACAGATTGTAATTTGTAATGATTGAGATAAATGTCTAGCAATTGTCTAACAATGAGACAAAAGCTAATTGTCTTTTCAGGTGATGAACACCATCATACAATTTTGTATAATGACAGCCACCCACAAAGTTACTAATTATAATCTATGAAAAAAACACGAAGAGATGGCTAAATCTTGCAAGAATTTATCTGTTCCAATTGCAAAATCTCATGAGAAACATTGATGACCTTGCCCCAAATTACTGGAATCTTCTGAAATTTTAAGATACTTTATAATATTTTTAGATGCTGTTTCTTCATTGGTCATGATTTCTCTCATGCAAAGTCCCTTGTGCTAGAAGTAGTTGTAATTTGAACTAAAGCTCTTACTTCCTACAGTCTAAATGGTCAGATTCTGAGTTGTGTCCAAATAAACCATATACTGTTCCAAATGATCTTAAAAATCCAAACAATAATTGAGAACTAACATTAGTTCTGTAGAAACTATTTAGGTCACTAATTTTTCAATATGTTTTGGCCTTTAAAATAGCTATACTACAAGTCTGTTTTTGGTAATTGAAGACAATTTACCACCAGATCATGTGGTAATCTCCCTTGGCCCTTGATCTGGAGATTTAGGATTGTCTGAAGTTGTTTTTACCAAAAAGTCTTAAATTATTTCTTTTCCTTAAATTTAAAGACATCAAATAAATGTGTATATCTAAAGAGGAGAATAACTTCCGCAATGATTGAGGAGGAGAAATGGGAAGGATACATATGTAGGCCTGATTTTGCTAAGCATAATATTAAGATCTATTTTTCCAGCACCATGCCAAGTTTCAGCATAGGAAGGAGTTCAAGTTTGTTCTTCTAGAAATATTATAGATTAATGTATTAAACTAATGGTGAGTGAAGGAGACAACATGATTACAAATTTTAACATATTACGTGATAACCTTACCGGGATCTCCAATCATTTATATAAATCCTCCCAAGACCATAGTCAATCACTTTTGGGGGGAAATAAGAGAGCTTTTAGGTTTTTTAAAAAATGTATGCATTATCCTGTGCTAGATTTAGTGAAGCTCACGTAACTGTATACATTTAGACAATAACCCATTTGTCAACTATTTAGGTATGCAAAGCATCCCGATCGTACATTAAAAGGAAAGAAAAAAAAATTGACAACAGTAGTGTAATTATGTGTGCCTGCTTTGGGGGAGCAGAGGGGCAATATTTGTCTGAGCAATCCAGTGCTTTCCCTGTCTTTGGCTTTATCTGTTAAAATTTGTCTTTTTTTCCTTCCCCTTCCCTTTTGCTTGCACTTCCTGTGGCAGGTCAATGAGGTAAGGAAGACATATCTTAAATAAGCTAACTCATCCATTAACCCTATCTGCATCAGTGTCTGTCTGAGCCATGTCACCTCATAACTGCAGCCTCTCGTTAACATCTTAATAAAACAGTCCTTGGGATGAAAAGAGGTTGGAGTAGGTCTTGTTTACAAAAAAAAAAAAAAAATAGCAGGGAGGTGGGAGAATGCTTCCAAGCAGCACTTATTATTACCAGCACTCATTAGCAAAGCAACTCAGATCTTGCTCTTCCTTAACAAGGTATAAAGTCATTAGGAAGGAATTACTTCTGTCGTTAAGTTTGCACTGCTACCAAATGGAATGACTTGGTAACCTTTTATTTTAAGTGTTGCATGTTAGCTCTTGTCTCTTTTGTTCTTTTATTATCATAAAGCATTTCCCCCCCAATCCATTATGTGTTTACTTTGCTCTTCTCTTTTCAGTTACGCAGTTCTTTCAAGCAAGCTTTTGGAAAAAAGAAGTCCCCCAAATCGGCATCTTCTCACTCCGACATTGAGGAGATGACAGATTTCTCATTGCCTTCTTCACCAAAATTGCCACACAATGGTACAGTGGTATCTACACCATTACTCAGAACTTCACATTCCAATTCCCTGTAAGTTGAATCTGCCAGCAAAAACCCCCCATACATTTCATTTTAATATTGTAACATTACATTATACCAAATTTTAAGTCTCATTTTTCTGGAGATTCTTCCATAAGGTTCAGGTGGATTTTCTTCATCATAAATTCTTTGCTTTTTCACATTAGTTTATCTCCAGACCTCATAACTCTTGCGGTATTTGCTTCCTCATTCTTTTTTCACCATTTGCCTTAAATTCATTCAATTTATGAAGAAATCGCTGCATTTAAGACAGCAATATTTTAATAAGAATTTCTCCTTTTTACTTCAGGGTGGAATATGTGCATGTATTTTCTCTTTGCTTCATTACTCTCATTTAAACTACTGCAAGGCTAAAGTGAATTCAATCATTTTTTTTAACATCTTCCCAACTGATAAAATCTCTTAATTCACTTTTTGTGCTGTAGTTGCAAACAACAGTTGAACAAAAAGCTGCTGATATATTTGATAATAGGCAATTTTCACTCCAGGCATTTGAAGCACAAAACATGATTTCTTTTTTAAATTAAGAATGCATTTTTTTAAAAAAAACTTTAGAAATGACACCTTCATGTTTCCACTTTATAGTTACATTCATTTTCAAATATCTCACAAGTCTATTATTGAAATATTTCAATAATAGACCTGTGAGATATTTGAAAATGAATGTAAGTTTTTTCTCTCAGAAAATAATTTCAATTACCAGATCAGTAGTTGAAATTGACTGAGGCAATGAAAAATTTTTTCCAACAGGTACTTTATAGTTTATTGTTTAGATCAGCGGTCTCCATGCTTTCCGGCTCTGTGGACCAGTGGCAGCAAGGGGGAAGAATTTCAAATGCACGCCATTTGTGCAAATGCAGCTTCACACACATGTTGCCCGCTACTTAGGTAACCTGGTTCCCAATGGGCTGCAGCCTGGCACTGGGCCCTAGCCCAGGGATTGGGAACCCCTGATTTAGATTACAGATGAGCTATTAAAAGTATTTGAGGGGAATCAAGAAAGGTGATTGAATGTGACATTTTCCAAAAGATTAGCACTGTCCTTATATTTAGCATTTATTATTTAATTAAGGTTCTGTATCATTGGATATTACAGATGATAAAATGCAACAAAAATAGGGAATGGAAAACCAAAGTATCAGCAGATAGATTTATAGCATTCATAAATTAGGATATTATAATTTCAATCAACTTTCCTTAAGATGCACAATGATCTTTATTCGCTTAAACTCATGTTCATCACTGTGAAACTGTCCTGTCCACAAAATTCTAAATGTTAGGTAATGCTTAAAGAAGAGGTCTCCAAATATGGCAATCTTAAGACTTGTGGACTTCAAGTCCCAGAATTCTGGTTGCTGAAGTCCACAAGTCTTAAATTTGCCAAGTTTGGGGACCCCTGACTTAAAGCCATGACAGTTTCTGTCATCAATCAAACTGTGATGGGAGACAACAAATTTTGATACAAATACAGTACAGATATAAATACAGTATCTGAAGAATCAACAGCTAGTAGAGAAGGAAGGAACGAAAAGGCACAGTGCTACGGTGTCTGCAGCTTCTAAACTGATTTAGTTGCTTTCTGGATTCTGTTATTAGAAAACAAAAGAATTCTGTTGTAAAGATTCCATGCAGATAGTCTTTGACTTAACGACAAAGTTACAGTGGTATTGAAAAAAGTAACTTGAGAATAGTCCTTGAACTTACGACTGTCACAGTGTTTTTTTCCCAGCTTCCTACCTTTGCAGTGTGCTAAATAACAGTGAAATTGGACTTTAGGTGCAATGTATTTTATCTATAGAAATCTACAGTTGAATTTCCATGCATCAAAATAAGAAGGAAAGGAGCTTTTTCACCCCACTTTTTTGTTGCCACTACTACTAATTTTGTCAGAGTTTAAATGCAGGTATCTGGAAGGTGAGGCCAAAGGCAGCACTATCAGTAAAGGAGGAGGGCTGGTAGAAATGTTCAAAGGAAAGCTGCAAATTCTACTGAAGCTCAGATTCTCCCAGTAGGAGAATTTGGGTTCCTTGAAAATTCACATCTCCTTTGATGGCCAATTTTAATGCATTCTCAAGGTTACATTCCAAGTCTGAATTCTTAGAAATGCACTAGAATTCCTTCAGAATTCTTGCTGTGCTTTGTTGTTTCTTGCCAGCTGTACATTTATTTAAAAAAAAGCGAACAGGAGGTATTTATAAAATGTGTATGTGAAAAACTGCTAACAAACGATACTCCTGGTCCTTTGTGTATTGAGAAGTAATTCAATTTAGTTTTGTAAGGCAAAGAAAGGAAACAGGGAGAGAGAAAGCTGCTGACATGAGGAAAACAAAAGGCGCCTTTTCTTTTCTTTTTCAACCTGGGCTGTATAGAGTACAAAAGAATGTTTTATGTCTGAAAATATATATGTTTCCAAAGCCCTCTAGAATCATACAGGGAGACCCAGCTGTGCACTACACCTGCTGAGTCTAAATCTTTCTTTAAGGCCATCAATCTCCAAGTGACTGCTGCTGCTTCTCCATCTTTGTAAGGTACTTGGGATTTCCAAGTTAAATGGATTTTCCACAGAATCACTACATCCAACCGCAAGTTACCTGCAGAAGCTAAACAGCTGCAGTGGATCAGAACAAGTAGTGCACATGCAGCCCCTGTTTGAGACTCATTGAAATAGTCACAGCTTTTCTCCAGATCGTATGGCTGCTGAAGGAAAGATTCCATATGGCAGTGCAGTCTTGGAAATGTGTTGTATGTGGGCTGTGCTTCACAACATATACTAAAACATTTCTTCCAGTTGCCTCCAAAGCAAAGAAGGTCATAAGTATAAATTTATGTCTTGCTCTGAGATCAGTTTCAAATAATTATGTCCAATGAATCTTAACATTAGCATAAAGTAAAAAAAAATTGTTGAAACCTAGGGAACCAAATTTTAATTTTACTAAAATTGTGTTCATACCTCCCAATAGAACTCCTCACATCCTGGACATGAACTGTTTCAACTGCTTCCCTCAAGATGACACTATAGGGCATTGAATGCCAAAACAACTAGACACAAGGACCAGTTTTCCCTCATCCCCCAATGCTATCACTCTGTGGAACAACTAGTTCCCACAACACTGTAAAGCTATCTAGTAGGGCTGTATTACGTTAACCTTCTCAACTTTCTATTACCTATTCCTTATCTTCTTATGACTATAATTTTGTTGCTTGTATCTTATGATTTATATTAATTTTTATTTAGTATCCTAGTATGAATTATGTTAATCACTTATTTAGTATCCTTTGACTATCACTTAATGTTGTATTTTATGATTTATGATGAATACATTTTATGATTATAGTTATGATTTATCACTTGCTCCTTGTATAGACACTGAGAGTTTATGTACCAGACACAAATTCCTTGTGTGTCCAATCGTACTTGGCCAATAACAAATTGAATTCTAATCTAATCTAATTTAATCTAACCTTAGCTTTATATTTTTTTTTTTTAATAAACTCCCAGAATTTCAGAATGCATTGACAGTGAAGCTGAAACAGTTATGCAACTGCGAAATGAGCTGAGAGACAAAGAGATGAAGTTGACCGATATCCGTTTAGAGGCTCTCAGCTCTGCTCATCAACTGGATCAGCTCCGGGAAGCTATGAACAGGATGCAGGTAGGAAATGTATAGTCCACCCAGGAAGCCTTTACATTTTCCAAAGTGTAGATAAAGCAAAACAAAGATAAAGCAAAGTGTGGATAAAGGAAAAATTCAATTGGGTTGAAACCAGGAAATTTGGAATGTACCAGATGCCAACGCAAGGGCCTTAAACTACAGTTGCCACGAATTGTCATCCAGAAGTTCATAAGAAACAACAGCGTTTGCTTGGTTCTTTGCAGCTGCAACTCTTCAGAGCTTTGATAAAATTGTACTCTGAGAAAACACATTTCGTACATCTGTGTGTTTCTCTAGCACTCTGCAGATGTTTACTTAAACATAAAAAAGATTGGAGGTAGATAGAAGATGGACTATGCTTGAAGGTTATCTTTTGTCTTCCCAGCTCCCACATGTTTCACTTGAAGGTCTGAAGAGGAAAGCTGCAGTCAGATTTGCTTGTTTGCTTGTGCAGCTGTTTTGGGAACCTGATAAGGCAGGGCTGTGAATTAGACAAAAAAGTTGTACTTATGTTTTCACAACTGAATGTGTGAGGACTGAAGACACTGTGGGGCAGATTCATAGTACTCTACCTCCTTTATCTGGTTTTGCATTCTTATACGTTCTTTTGTTTCTTGAATTTTTGTTTCATAAGTTTACCTTGTTATCTTTATTGTTTTTATTTTGTATAATTTGCAATTAAATTTGCATCCAAAATCGGCATAAGTATAATTAAATGGAGAAAAATGGAAAATGATATTAATACTTTGTACGCCCTATATAGAGTCAAGCTACACCCATGATAATTTCAATAACATTTCATCTTTTATGAGCAATTTTCCCTTTATAAGATTGTATCTTTCTTTTAGATACTATGCTTCTGGATTTATTTAAATTTTATAGAAAAAAAATGCAAAAAAATAATATTCTGGGAGAAACTAATTTCAGTGTTGTCAAATTCTCTTCAGGTTTGCTTCTGACAAAGACCACTAGCTTTAACCACCTGCATATCAGGTGTACAATTTTACTAGAAAGGTACACTTTTGTTGCAGGATTGTCAAAAACACACAGGTCAGCCAAGGAAAGAAAAGCTGAAATTGTTTTTTTCTTTAAACTTTGGAGAGTGTGTATATATTTTGACTCCATACGAAGTCTTGGTCTATATCTAGCAATGACAAGATCTTTTGATGAGAAATAAAAAGTTCATTGGAACATGATCAATAAAGAAAGTACAAAAGAAAGAAGCAGGATCTCAGCTAGAATCTACATATTGTGTAGGTATATATACGTAATTGTGTCTATCTCCACTTAAGATGGAGGTAGTAACTGGCAGATATGTTTATACAAATGCTGGCTGGCTATCTTTAGAGACTATGCTGGAACATAAGTTTTGTACTTCCTAGGAGTTTAGACATCCTGATCTCTATGGATCCTTCCAAACCTTATAGTTTGCATTTCTATGATTCCATGATATATTGATCACATTCAGATATAACAAAATGTATTTGTGTTTCTACCCCCCTCACTGTTTTTTTTTTTAATCCAGAGTGAGATTGAGAAATTGAAAGCTGAAAATGACCGATTGAAATCTGAAAATCAAGGCACCTGTAGCCGGGCCCAATCTCAAGTTTTCATTTCATCATCTCCAAGGCAATCCATTGGTCTGTCACAGCACAGTCTGAACCTCACAGAGTCAGCTAGTCTTGGTGAGTATATAGGAACTTCTATAGCTGTGAATTCAGTTAATAGCCAAGATGTTAAAATGGAAGAACGAGGATAGTAAATCTTTCTCTTATAACCAAGATAGTTCTTCTATAAGCTGAAGTATAATATAAACATGACATTCTAGTTATGACCTTAGGTAAAATAAATCACATTCAATGATCTGATTGCAAACATTTAGGAGAATTTTTTTTTAAAAAGAAAACTTTATGTTAATATTTATGTGATCTTTGTTTCTTACATAACTATTCCCAGTTGCTAGGGGATTTTCATTTGTTCAAACTGTGCTTCATAATTTTGAAAATACAAAAGCTGTTTTTTTTAAACCAGGGGTGTCAAACTTGCATCATCGTAGCTGTGTCATGTGATGTATCATAACTTTTTTCCACTTCACTAAACCAGGCGTGTGTGTCATGCATATGGTCCACGGACCGTGAGTTTGACAGCCCTGTTTTAAACAGTATGTGAACCTCAGCTTCCTTTTATAAACATGTTTCTAGCCCACATAGTAGCAGTCATAACTAGAAGAAGATGCTTGTCAGAATCTCAAAAACCAAACCAAAAATAACTTCCAATATTTGAAGATAAAATCTGTGTTTCCCCACCAACAGATATGCTGCTGGATGACCCCAGCGATGGTTCTTCTCGGAAAGAAGGTGGCAGGCATGTTAAAATAGTTGTCAGCTTTCAGGAGGAAGAGAAATGGAAAGAAGTGAGTCAAAATATTTTTGGCCATGATAATATGACTAAGCATGTTGTTAAGAAATACAGATAGTCCTTGTTTTAGTTCATTTGGAGACAGTTCAAAGTTCCAGTAGCACTGAAAAGAGTGACTTATAACCGTTTTTCACACTTACGACCATTGCAGCATCCCCATGGTCAGGCGATCAAAAGTCAAACACTGACTTGTATTTATGACAGTTGTAGTGTCCCAGAGTTATGTGATCCCCTTTTGTGACCTTCTGATAAGCCAAGTCAATGAGGAAGCCAGATTCATTTAACAACTGCAGTTATTAACTTAACAACTGTAGTGATTCATTTAACAATTGTGGCAAGAGAGGTCATAACATGGGACAAAACTCACTTAACCACCATCTCACTTTTGGGCCCCATTGTAGTCGTAAGTCAAGGATCTACATGAGGTTACTGTTTTCTGTTTTTATACTGTTTTTCATCCAAGGGGCCCCAAATCAACAAGGACTAGATCTGACACCAGAAATGGGTCTTGAAAATCTATTTTGCCTTTGAACAAGATTTACAATCTTGCTCAAAATATAACTAGAGAAGAGTGTTAAACAGGGAATATGTCAGCACGCTCTTCAAGAACCTCTTGAGTGCGCTGTCACCTTTTTCATGCTACGTGACCTCCATAAACTGAAATCGCGAATACTGACTGTTATGGTTAACTAAAAATTATTTCTCTGGTCTTTTGGAGTTGCCAGCAGAAAGGGAGTGGGAGAAGTAATGCATACCTTAAATGTTTTCATAGATAATTGCTAGGCTGCCAAAGCTTCTGGCACACAAGATTATTACTGGAGAGCATGATTGATGACTCTTGGCAATGGATGTGTCCCATTGGAGAATATACATCCAGGGGGTGGGGGAAGACCAGGGTCAAGGGTGAGATGAATGATGTGTTTCAGAGTCGGCTGCACCCAGGTAACGCCGGCATGTTCACTCCTAGTAAATGTTTTCTTAAAACTCTGAGAGATGTGGCTAGAGACTTGTGGTTTGAATGGGGGTTGGATTGTCAGAGCCCTGACAATAACCTTAGTTTTCAAAATCTGGGCAAGGAAAGGTCATGTAGTAATTCCAGAGGTGCTTCAGTGCTGAAAAGACAAGTTCTAACCTGGATTCCCCTAGCATATGTTTTTTTCCCTTGTTTCTTATTTCATTGCTGCTCCTGATGTACAATTCTGCTTAGACTACTAGTCTAGACTAGTGGTTCCCAAAGTGGGTGGTACTGCCCCCTGGGGGGGGTGCCTTAGGGGGGCGCTAAGAGGCAAGGGGGCTGGCAGGAAGGTGCTTAGAGGTGGCACGGGGCGTTCAAGGCACCAGCCCTGCAGGTTCACTCATTGACTGTAGCACCGCTCCAGAGCCGGCGTCTCCAATGCGGAAGCGGTGACACATTACATGCTGCCACGGCCGCGTTCGATGCTCCACTCCCCCTGCTGCCTCTTAGTCTCCCCAAGGGGGCCAGCAGAGGGGCGCTAAGAGGCGGCAGGGGGGCATTCGAGGCACCGGCCCTGCAGGTTCACTCATTGACTGTAGCACCGCTTTGGAGCCGGCGCCTCCAATGCGGAAGCGGTGGCAAGTTATGTGCCACTGCAGCAGCGTTCAATGCACCGTCCTTCTGCCACCTCTTAGTCTCCCCAAGGGGGCCAGCAGAGGAGCACTAAGAGGCATCAGGGGGGCGTTCAAGGCACCAGCCGGCCCTGCAGGTTCACCCATTGAGGCGCAGGCTCCGGAGCGGTGCTACAGTCAATGGGTGAAATTGCAGGGCCGGAGCCTCGAACGATCCCCTGCCACCTCTTAGCATCCCCAAGGGGGCCAGAAGAAGGCTGCTAAGAGGCGGCAGGGAGGTGGCACATCGAACGCAGCCGTGGCGGCATGTAACGTGCCACCGTTTCCGCATTGGAGGAGCTGGCTCCGGAGCGGTGCTAGTCAATGGGTGAACCTGCAGGGCCGGCACCTCGAATGCCCCCCTGCCACCTCTTAGCATCCCCAAGGGGGCCAGCAGAAGGGTGCTAAGAGGCGGCAGGGGGGCGGCATGTTGAACGCGGCCATGGCGGCATGTAACGTGCCACCACTTCTACATTAGAGGCGCCGGCTCTGGAGCAGTGCTAGTCAATGGGTGAAACTGCAGGGCTGGCCGGCGCCTCGAACACCCCCCTGCCAGCCCCCTTGGGGATGCTAAGAGGCGGCAGAGGGGGCGTTTGAGGCGCCAGCCCTGCAGGTTCACCCATTGACTGTAATAATGCTCCAGAACTGGTACCTCGAATGCGGTAGCACATTGGGAAAAGCCTCTGCCACCGCTTTCCCAAAGTGCTGCCGCTGTTGTATTCTTTCTGTCTGTCTGTCTGTCTGTCCATCCATCTATCCATCCAAAAGGTCTGTCTGTTTGCCTGCCTGCCTGCCTGCCTGCCTGCCTGCCTGTCTGTCTCTGTCTCTCTCTTTCTATCGATCCATCGATCCATCCATCCATGTTCGAAGCGCAGGCCCCGCAGGCACATTGGGAAAGTAGAACAAAGCCAGTCTGAGAGGGAGGGAGGGAGGGAGGGAGAGAGAGAGCGAGAGCGAGAGAGAGAGACCTGATGCATCAAATTGAATGAGGCCTAATTTAGACTGAGGCCCTTTTCCACACTGAAACATCTTTGACTTCTTGTAAAGGTTTTGTGGACGAAACATGGTCAAGACTATCAGGAAGCTCTCACGTTTTGTTGAGCTTTAAACAGGATCCATTGGACCAGATCTCCACCCTAAAAATTACTTTTCCCCAATGTATTACAGTGCCAATTCTGAAGAAGGCAAAACCAAAATGTATTGGTAAATTACAAGGAGAACACACACTCCCTTCTAACCCTGCTGGAGCAGGCGATTGGACTAGAATAGATATCTCATTATCTTTCTCCTCCCTCCCTCCCTCCTTTATTTCATTTTCTTTCTGTCCCTTCCTTCCATCCCCCCTTTTTCTTTGTCCCTTTTTCTTTCTTTCTCTTTTCTCTTTATTTTCTTCCTCTCTTTCTCTCTTCCTTTTCTTTCCCTCTCTCAGGCTCATCCCTTTGGATCAGGGGTCGCCAAACTTTTGGACCTCAGGGACCACAAAACTCATAATTTTAAATCTGAGACCACTAATATGAATTTTGACTCATGGTGGCTTTCTGGCATTGGTGGGAGAGAGAGAGAGAGATCTGATCCAACCTCTCCCTCTCTCTCACACACACAGGCACGGGTGGGATTTAGACCCCTGATCTAAAGCTCTCCAAACTCCAAAAACTGGTCAAGTAGCTCTGGGGAGGCCAGTCATAAATTAGAACACTTGCTAAACAACCGATCATTAAGTGAGGACCACTTGTATTTGGTTTGCCAGTCACGTGGCCATGCCCACCAGTCACACGACCAGCAAGCCACACCCACCCAGTCATGTGACCAGCAAACCACACCCTCAAATTAGGCCACACCCACAGAAATTTGAATCCCACCCCTGGGTGGGGGGCATCGAGGAAGAGTTTGTAGCACCAAGGGGGCAGTGGGCCGAAAAAGTTTGGGAACCACTGGTCTAGACTTAATGCCAGAAGCCATGGTTGTGGTAGCTGTTGTGAAGTCCAGACATTCTAGTGCTTTAGGAATTTAGAATAAAAACATAGGGAAATTGAACCAAGCAAATCTAGCTTTGAGGGGAAAGATTTTCAAGCTCTGTCTTGTATGTACTGAAAAACGTCCTCTGGCTTTTCACTTTTCTAGTTTTAAAGTAATTTAAAGAATTTGCGGGGAGGGAGTGATTCAACACTACATCAGATGTAGAGCAAAGGGTAAAGGGACTTTTCTGTCAGTAGAACTTGTTTTAGGCGAAATTAATTATTTTGGATGTGATTTCAATCTAAGAAAAAGAATTATTTTATTCTAGCCTGATGTTTCAGTCTTAATAAAATGTTAATTTTGATGTATACCAGTTTCTTGGGTTTAGATATAAAGAATATCTAGAGAATAGATATAAAATAGAAATAAAGAATTTAGCGAAGGATGCTTGGACAGTATCTTGTAAGCCATTGAACAAGAGAGATCCAAAGATATGTAAAATTATACAAGAAATTGTGCAATATTGTTTGCCAATAAAAATATTGTTCTCCATTACAATTAGTGTCTGATATAAAGGTCTTACATCCTTAACAGTATATTTTGGAGTAAGATTTGGTTAAAGACTGTGGAGCAATGCTGCTGGATCTTAGTAAAATATTGTGAAGTATTGAATTATTTATTTGAATACCTTTCTTCTCATTCCTTTTTACAACCCTGTAATCCCTTTTATCGAGGTGGAATTGGGGCGACTGAGTGGTGCTAAGCATTGAACACCTTTCTTTTAACACATTTAAATTTTATTTAGGATTCTAGGCCTCGCTTATTCCTAATTGGCTGCATAGGAGTCAGTGGAAAAACCAAATGGGATGTTCTTGATGGTGTTGTTAGAAGACTATTTAAGGTAAATAATGTTATTTTTGACATATTTTTCTAACAGTGCCATATTTTGAAAGCTATGTCAGTGTTTTCCATATATAATTTATTTGATTGAGAGCTGAAAAAAAACTGTCAGATTCTTTGTTGGTAAGTATGATTAATTGTACAAGATTTTGAGAACTGTAGCTTATCTCAAAGTTTATCTAAGAACTAGTTTACTATACCTGAGATGACGATATTGAAAACCAATTTTTCAACGTCAGCAAAGATCATCGAGCAGAACAACCAAGATAGCTGCAGGACCAAAATCTGGTTTAAACTCTGACAGAACTGGTTCTAGAACAGGGGTGGGCAACTATGGCTCTTTTATGAATTATGGACTTCAACTCCCAGAATTCCTGAGCAAGCCATGCTAGTTCAGGAATTTGGGGAGTTGAAGTCCACAAGTCATAAAGGGGCCATAGTTGCCCACCTCTGTTCTAGAACAATGTGCTTCATTCTTCCAAAATTTGCCATTGCCTTCTTCCACATTTGGAGCTTGAGTAGGTTTGACAATCAAGTCTAGCCTGAGACCTTGGGTTCTACTTTTACCTAGACAATTTTTGCAGTGCTATCTATGCCTAGGTACAATTAAACTACAAAATTTGCAGTTGGTCTAGATCAGGAGTGTCAAATTCTTGGCCCACAGGTCGAATGCATCACATGCTAGCCATCCCTAATTTAATGAAGGGGGGGAAAGTCGTGATATGTCACATGACAACAACGTGACACCACAAGTTTGACACCTCTGGTCTAGATTATGTTGATAAAGCTGTAAACAAATTGGAACATATCACTACTTTTGGTAACAATGCCTAATTAGGCTTCTTGGTTGAAAGTTTTTGAAGAAATTGGGCTATCACTAATCATTCTGAATGCTATCATTGACTGATTGTCCACAAGGTCCATTTTTGCTATAATGCCTGTCTCATATAGCCATAGAATTTAAGTCAATCAAAAACCCCAGGGATTAATTAAACCCATCCCATGAATAATATATTCTCCATAAAGATATACTTCCTTAGTTGTAAATTTGAAATTTCTTCCTAATGCACATATACACTTCTGCATTCTGTAATCTCACTCCTAATTTCAGCAAACAAAACAACATTGTTTTTGTTTATGGCAATCTGTTAGCTTAAATGTGTAACAACCACTTTTTAATCAATGTTCACTGTGCACAATTGCATTTGACAATATGGCTGAATAGAAAATTACTCATCAACCTTTGCTTCCCTACTTACTTGGACAAACAGGCCATCAAATCAGGTGAATATCCAGAGATTACCATTCTCAGGATTCAAAACAATTAAACCAGCCATTCTAAACAGGGAATATTATACACATTTCTATACAAAGTCCTAGTGACAGGGAAATCTTTGTCACGATGACAATAGCTTCTGCTTTTTAGGATCAACCATCAACAGTAAAAGAACAAACTGTCAAGAAATATCCCACAAACTAGCACTTCGTAGAACAGTAATGAAGACCTTGGAAAAGATCTTCAAATGCCATGATGTGTTTATATTTACAAAGATCACAATTAAACCATGGTATATCCTGTGGAAATGAAAATTGTACTTCAAAGAAGCAGGATAGAAATAAACATAGGTATTGGGAAAGGTAGGTATCCTGAGAATATCATGGATAGTCAAGAAGACAAACTCATTCAACAGATCAGTCCAGAACCGTCATTTGAGGCACAAATGACTAGGCTCAAATTATCCTACTTCAGACACATTATGAGAAGAACCGGCTCTCTGGAAAAGACATTAATGCTGGGAAAGATGGAAGGAAAGAGAGGAAGAGGATGACTAGGAGCAAGGTGAATGGATTCAGTTACAGTGGTGATGAGTGTACCATTGGGAGATATAAAAGAACATGTTAGATCCCTATATATGTGGTTGCTATAAATCAGAATGACTTGATGGCATTTAATCATTTCCTAAATATTTGCTAAAAAGCATTTCTTTATCATGGGAATTGCACTTGATTGTGAAGTTTTGTTCTTAAAACCCAAACCCCATCGGTATATTAATTTTCTCTTTTGCTCCCTCTTCCTAGGAATACATCATTCATGTTGATCCTATGAGTCAACTTGGGTTGAATTCAGACAGTGTCCTGGGGTACAGCATTGGAGAAATTGTTCGCACAAATAGCACAGAAACACCTGAGCTGCTACCCTGTGGCTATCTGGTTGGTGAAAACAATACTATCTCTGTGAAAATCAAAGGTAAATTGTAGCTGATTTATTTGTTACAACTCTTTGTAATTGTAGGTTTTACAGATGTTAGCTTTGAAGAAATCTCAGGGTCATAAGAAGATTTAATTAGCTTTCTTTCTGTCTTTGTTTCTTGACTAAATGTTGCTTCCCTTTCAGTTGTATACCACTATTAGTAAGAAATGTCACATACAACCACATTCCTATGAACCTTTCATGTCCCTATTTGTGTAGTTCTACAGGTGGGCATCATTAGTCATAGTTCCATTGCCCAGGTTTTGTATATACATGACTGGCAAATAAAGACTAGACCTTGTTATTCACAGCATAGTTTCATGCACAGAGTGTCCTCACTTTATGATGGCAATTGGGTGTGGAATTGCCATTGTTAAGTGATATCATATAAAGCACGAGATCGTGTGGCCAAATCAATTAGAAACAGCAATCCAGGCAGTCCCTATTGCCATTGTAATGCTAAGGTCATGGATTTTTAAGTGGGAAGTGCTGGGGAGTCCCATGTAAGTAGCACGAGGTTACCGCAGGAGAGTAGGGATGGGGCTGAGAAGGATGCACAGACTGCACATGAATTGAAGGCGGATATACTGTAGTGTGGCGCAAGTGCAGGGAGCTCCTGGGTTGGGAGGAGGAAGAGCATGCGTTGGTTCAAGTCTGGGGTGGAATTTATCAAAGCAACTTCCAAGCTTCCATACTAGATTCCCCATTGACTTCGTTTGTGGGATACCAGCAGGAAAGTTTGCAAATTGAGAAACTGCTATCATCATACTTGCAAGAGTGAACTTGGCAGCATTGCAATGGTAGGTAAACAAGGACTACCAATCTTCACAGTTTGGGGAAGATGGGTTTGTTTGGAAGGAGCTTTCTGCAGTGTTCTTAGGTACTTTGTGCATGAGTTTTTCTCAAGGTCTCATTATCCACAGTTTTGTTATCTGTGGTTATAAAGCCACAAATAACAAGAACCACCTGTGTAAATAAAGTGGATATTTCACAAAATGTTTCCACTTATTAAAAAGAAAGGATCTGTCCTTTTTATGTAGTGTTTTGTTGACCTGTATCATTTGTTTATCATTGAAATATTCTTTTATTTCAAGAGAAGTAAACAAATGCAATAGAGCTTAGGACCCACATTTGCAATCCAACAAAACCTAACTTAATGGCATTTGAAGCTTAAGATCAAGAACTGGGATTATATTATATATGCACAGATTAGGATAGAGAGTGAATATATGACAGAACTTTGAAAGTTCATCTGTGAAAGGAAGATATTTTTCCTTTCTTCAGCCCTCGCCTGCCCTAAACTGGAAAGTGCTACAGAAAGCTTTGTAATACAGTTTTGCATTGTTACAGGTGAAAATTTGGTTATTACACATGAGAATATAAAGAGCCAAACTGAAGCCATTTTATGTTCGCAGTCTGAACTTTTGAAGCTCAGAACATTTATGTAATGTGTTTTCTGCTAGAAATTATACAAAATTGCAAAACTATGTACTTGGCAAAAGTTAGAAGTATGTGCTGGGGCACTCTGACATTAGACGTCACATTAAGAGTTATTAATGGTTTTCTTATAATCTTCTGGAATTGGAATAACAGGAAATCTGACTATAATGAGAATGTTGGGAGTTTTCTATGAAAGGTTGGAACTTTCTTATGAAAACGTTGTATAATGTCCATATATGGGAAACAGGAAGTGTTATGTAACCATGTGATTTGATAAACCTATATAAGCTGTATTCACTAATTGGATATGTCTCCTTTTCTCCTAAACGTGGTTTTGGAGTAGAGGGGTCCATACTGCAGTATTTTCCCTAAGAAAGCATCCTGTGGATCAGATTATCAAAAGTCTGTTGATTCATTTTTATGTACTTCTCACAGCATTTACATGGTAACAGAATAACAGAAGGACTTCTAGACCAACATCCTACTCAAGCAGGAAACTCAGACAAATGGTTGTCCAATCTCTTAAAAACTTGCAGTGTTGGAGCACCCACAACTTCTGAAGGCAACTTGTTCCACTGATTAATTGTTCTAATAGCTCGGTGTAGGATAAGAGTGGAGATTCATTCTCCGAGCTTGGGGTTGTTACCAGGCTAGGTAACATCTACAGTGGAATTTAGGGAATGTCAGTGTTGGTGTTCTTTTGCTTTTAAGGGCTTCAAGTGGTCAGTAGGTCCTGTGATGGGAGGGTCATGTTCAGGTGAGGGTCTTGTGATGGATCTTGTGAGGGGTCAGGTATGGATCACGTCTGCTGGAGGAGTCAGATTAAAAACTGTGGAAAGCTTGACTTCGACAACAGAAATGTACTACTCATTTCATTAGTCAGAACTAGAATTTTTAAATTTTATTTTCCTTTTGAAAAACCATGTATGCAGTGGTAGGATGCTGCCAGTGTAACAACCAGTTCGCTAATCACGCCCTTTGTGTGTGCACACACGCCTTTCAAAATTACTTACCTTTGACGTTACTTTGGGGAAGTAACCTGATTTGGAAGTAACCTGGTTTGGAAACAGCTGATCATTGGAGCTAGGGTTCACCCAAACCGGTCTGAACCAGGAGAATCCCACCCCTGCATGTATGGCATGTTTTTAATTCACTAGCTTACATGATGATAGATTTTTGAAGTTCTTAATTATAAAATGTTGATAACTGATTAGGATCTATTCCACTGAACTCTATTGTACTGCATAATCCTCCTCATTCTATTTAATAAAAATTGAAAATTAAAGAGCTTGAGAATGGCAAAGTTCAAAGATATTATATATGAAATAGTACCATTTCTCCCCTGTGCAAGTGACATAATAAAAGCAAGAAAAAGGTTTAAATTGTGTTTTTTCTAATATTACAGGTATTGTAGAGAATAGTTTGGATGGTCTGGTGTTTGAGTCTCTAATCCCAAAGCCAATTCTACAACGTTACGTGTCACTCTTGATAGAACATCGGAGAATCATTTTATCTGGTCCAAGCGGCACTGGAAAGACATACTTAGCCAATCGCCTGTCTGAATATATGGTGCTTAGAGAGGGCAGGGAGCTGGCTGATGGTGCTATTGCAACCTTTAATGTGGATCACAAATCCAGTAAGGTGAGTATTACAGATACTCAATTGGGGAAAATATTGTTTCTGGATCCTATCTGTGTTGAACATAGGAACCAGAGTTTTACTCTTCTGAGCTTTTGGACTCATGCTAGACCATGGGCATGAAAGCTTGGAAGACTAAAACTCTGGTCCTGTTGACTGACCCAGGTGGGATCCAGAAACACTATCTTGGGACACTTGAATTTGCCTTTGTTTGTGAATATTGTTTCTGTTCACAAATAATTTATCTTCCAGAGCAAACATTTCATAAGACATGTGTTCTTATACCTTACCAAGATTGGAGATATACTGTATTAGGCACTTTGCTTGAATAGTAGATTTGATATGATTTATGATATGCCTTAGAGACTGAGAAGAGGGATCCTTCTACATAATGAGAAGTGGTATTTGGTTACTAATTAATGCCTTTTTGGATTTCCTCTTCTGTCTCCTGTAATGATAATTTGTACTAATACTCTACAAAATCCACCTATACAATGGCATTCCTGGAAGTGAAGTGTCTTAACTGGTGTCTTAATCCTTTAGGAATTCCCAGCCTGTTAGTGCTACTTCTTTTCTGTCTTCTTCATTATCTGGGCATATAATGCCAGATTTTCATAATTACTACTTTTCATAGGCTCTGTTCTACTCCTACTTTAGATACTACCTCCTATTCAGATATGAGATCAAGGTAGACCTCGCAACATATAGAGAAGCAATTACATGCTTTGAGAATCACTATTTTGAGGATTAAGCAAAAGTACATAGTTATCTCAGGCAAGATAACCAGCTTGCCTGAATAATTCATCTGCAGAGTTTATTCAAAGTAAGTTTTTTAAAGAACTAAGTTGCGGCGTGGTTACTGCTGTATTTTTCCAAGGAACTTTTTAGAATTGAACCAAACAGTCTTCATAACACCTCCCAAGATCTCCAAATCATAACTGCAAGCCAGGTGTTTTTCCCCACTACTACATTGGTTTTTCTTTTTACAGGAACTCCGGCAATACCTCTCCAACCTTGCAGACCAATGCAGCAGTGAAAATAATGCCGTGGAGATGCCTCTTGTAATCATCTTGGACAATTTACATCATGTCAGCTCTCTAGGAGAAATCTTTAATGGGCTTTTGAACTGCAAGTACCACAAATGGTAACCGTCATTGTTTTACCTTTTCATGGTGGAAAGTCTGTTTTTCTACCAACAAACATATTCTGTGAATGTTCATTTAACTGATTTCGGTGCCCACAAACAGAATATCGTTTCTTTAAATAAAACTTAGTTAAATATTATTGCTTTTGGTTCAACTCAGAAGTAAGCATTTCTCTTAAGTGAGCATGCATTTCTATCTGAATATCTAAATCAGTTAAAACAAATACTATTATAAATCCTGCAACCAAAGGTTTAACTCAAGATTCATTCAAATTAGTACATGAATTGTTTAATAGCAATATAGTTTGTGTGTGTTGCTAAAACTCATACGTTTTTGTTTAAAGAAATGTTAATTATTAGTTAGTTAATGTTTAAAAATTAACAACATAAAATAAATCAACTCCCTTTCAGATTATTATTACAGATCACAAGAAATTCTAAAGAGAAATTATATTTTCATGAATATATCCTGAGATTTGATTTAAAGCTGAAATTAAATGCTACATTCTATAACCGATAGACATAAAGGACATGACCACCCAGCAAACAGAAATTTTAAAAAACCATCTAGAGCAGATTCCTGGCTTTTCATTTTATCTGGGTCTACAAAACTAGGAGATCCCTAAAACAAATATTCCCATGCTTTGATTATAGAAATTTCTCGAGCTTTTTAAAGATTCAATATTAACAGAAGCTTTGAGAGAGATGGAAAATACTAGTCTTTACCAGCCTTTTTCTGCAGAGTTCTGCCAATGTCTGTCTTTTCTTTTTAAAAAGCTAGCCTTTTTTATTTATAGTGCAGAATGGCTGGAGTAATTTGAAAATATATAAGATAGTTGGTTGTCTATCCCCTGCTCTATACCCTTCACGAAGTACTGTACCTTTCAGGTAGATTCTGAATTCTACCATGAGCAGAATTCAGGACATCCAAAGGGCAGTAGGTTAGGGAAGTATAGTAAATGACCAGGCTGAGTCCAAGGGTCAAACATGTCACCAGTCTCAAGTCCCTTCATGCCTTCAAGAGATCTAAGTCCAGCGCACTTTGAATTCCACTGATTCTTTATCTACTGTCAATTTGCTTTGACAGTTAGTAGTTCAGATTCTTGTAGAAAGTGTTAGCAAGCAATAAACCTGAACTCATTTGAACTGACTTGACTCCTGATTTCCTGCACTTAACAAGAAAATTGCTTCATGCTTTCAGTTCTCAGTTTTTTGGGACCACTTTCCTTTCCAGAAATCCCCCTCTTTTAAATCTGTATGTTTTATTTTTTCTCTCACTATTTTTAAAATGTTTTTCAAACATTTAACTGCCCCTCTCCCTGAAAAGTAAATGAAATATTCTAAAGCATTTCAGAAATTCAGCTAGTATGGAGGAGCATCACAATAACTCTGGGGTAGAATCTATTCACATGTTATGAGTAGGAAGCAAAAAAGCACATGAGATGACAATGTAAATTTTTAAAAAGTTTTTCTAAAAGTAAATGCTGGCTAACTTTTTTCCCTACAGCCCTTACATCATTGGAACAATGAACCAAGCAACTTCCTCAACACCTAACCTTCAGCTGCACCACAACTTTAGATGGGTACTATGTGCCAATCACACTGAGCCAGTCAAGGGCTTTCTTGCCCGATTCTTGAGAAGAAAACTCATTGAAACAGAAATTGGAGGTCGGATGAGAAATGGAGAATTAATTAAGATTGTAGACTGGATTCCCAAGGTTTGGCAACATCTCAACAAGTTCTTGGAAGCTCACAGTTCTTCAGATGTTACTATCGGTGAGAAATTAAAGAAAATAAAGAAAAATTAAATTTTCCTTATATGCCTTTTTATTTCTCTTGTTCATTGTATAATGTTATGGTTAAAATAAATGCATTGGTTCCTCCTTACTGAAAATAATCAATTTTACATTTTTCTTCATTTTCACAGGTCCACGCCTGTTTCTCTCTTGCCCCCTAGATGTGGATGGGTCAAGG
Organism: Pseudonaja textilis; assembly: GCF_049901715.1. Classification (NCBI taxonomy): domain Eukaryota; kingdom Metazoa; phylum Chordata; class Lepidosauria; order Squamata; family Elapidae; genus Pseudonaja; species Pseudonaja textilis. The sequence continues at coordinate 252,200,229 of NC_141990.1, read as the reverse complement.
GTTTGGTTTACTGACCTATGGAACTACTCCATTGTTCCCTATCTTCTTGAAGCTGTCAGAGAAGGGCTACAGGTAAGCATAGTTTACAAAGCTAGAGCTATAAATATGACAAATACAACTCAGGTGCATAAACGCAGGGTGTTAGTGGTCAGATAGGACCTTGCAAAATCCTGAAATTCCTGGATAACAGGCATGGGACCTCACTTTATTTTGTGCCCTTTCTGAAACAGCCACAAAAGTCCCAAGAGGCAACAAAGCCAACATTTTTGGATCTACTTTTTCCCATGTTTTGTTTAGCGTTAAGGGGAAAATTTTATTTCTGATGCTTAAGGCACTGATTTCTCCTTTTAAACTTGGCAAAATGGTAAGAATCACCCCAATTTTTGTTTTTTTAAAGGATTGCTATCATCTCCCTTTCTTCTCCCAAATGGAATTGAAAATATCAGTCCTGTTTAACTTCTCTGAGACTCAAATCAATCTATCTATCTATCTATCTATCTATCTATCTATCTATCTATCTATCTATCTATCTATCTATCTATCTATCTACCTACCCACCTTCATCCATCCATCCATCCATTTATTCACGTATTTATTCACTTATTTAACTACTATGCCTGGTGGCGTAATGGTTAGTATGCAGTACTGCAGGCTAACTCTGCCCGCAGCCAGGAGTTAGTCTTGACTGGCTCAAGGTTGACTTAGCTTTCCATTCTTCCAAGGTTGGTAAAATGAGGACCCGCATTGCTAGAGGGAATACGTTGACTTTGTAAACTGCTTAGAGAGTGTTATAACTATTCTCAGTTTTCATTATCCCATTTTAAGAAGGTATTTCCCTTTTAAAGGGCTGTTCTCCTGGAATGTCAATTTGGACTCCTGCATTTCTAAGCAAGCTGATGCCTTCCTCTTCAGGTAGATGGAATGGTGATCATTCATGAGGGCATATATTCTCTGCTATATGAAAGGGGATGCAGGCATTTGGAACAAATCAGCTAGGAATCCTTGATTAGATAGTGTCTAACTAATATTCTCCAAACTTGAGTATTGTTAGTATGGTAGGATAGACATATAAGGATAGACATATAAAACTAGTCCACTGAAGGCATTTAAGCTGCATCAACACAGGGAGCCATGCCCAGGGAAACTGAAGGTTTTTTTTAAAAAAAAAGCCCTAGTGCAGACTTCTCTTTCCAAATGTAAATAATTGTTTTGTTGAGGTCAAGTAGTATCAACAACAGGATTTTAATCCTGATGCAAAAAGCTTGATCTTTGTAAGCTACAGGGATTTTATCACTTATCAAATGAAGAAATATTACATTTGGCATTCATTTCCATTTGGCCATTCTCTCTTTCTCTCAAGGGTTTTTAATGCATATAAACACATTTTATGACTTTGAAATGAAGAATAGGACCTGCCCCTTTTTCTGGCCAATCGGTGACTCCTTGGGCACATTGAAAGAATATAGCATAGTCTTTGTCACTGGGAATTTTGAACCATGAACAGACCATTGTAATAACCCCCACTGCTCCAGTATGAGTTTTTCTGAAAACGCAAAATTGGAAAGTTAAATAAACATTTGACTTGGGCTCCACCTTGGTTATTCGCCAGCTCCTGAAAAGGGCTGTTACCTCTCCCCCATTTTGCCATATTCAATTTTAAATAAACTTATTCTGAAACCAAAATACATAGAAAATGTTTACAAAAGAAAAAAACTATACCATATCATTTTAGCTGTAAATAGTTACAATTCTCTATATAGCCATCTAATGTAAATATTCATGCACATGTACAATGTATATTTCTAATACATTGATATAATTTACCACCTTGCAATTGTAAGACAGAAAACTAGTAATGGGAAGAGATGGGTCAAGAGAAAATTTTAATTTTAATTTACCATGATTCAGAAACCAGTTCTTGACATATTAAATAGTGATTTGCACATTAATAAGCTATATATTATTCTGATTATAGAGAAATTGAGCAGGAAATAATGCCTTTCTCTATTTTTAAACTGTAAAAGTCTGTAAATATTTGAGTTTAATTTCAATATTTGCATGAATATCTATTACATATGTAACATAGCAATAATTTTGATATGCCTAATGCTTGTCCATCTGTCTCTGAGTATATTAAACAGGTTGTTCAACAGGTCGGTTTATTGCATGCCAAACAATATAAACTGTGAATGTATCAAACATTTGTCTTCAAGAATATAAATTTACCTTACAGGGAGGCAAGATGAACTACTGAGTTTTTGCTGTTCAAAGCCACTTTCACTTCTTAGCAATATGTGAAATAGCCTCAAGCTAGAAATGTTTCCAGTGGTTTTATCCCCACAGTAACAACATTGTGGATAGCTTGAACTGAGAGAGAAGGATTTACTCAAAATATACAGTGAGACTAAACTCCTCAGTTTTACTTCGACTCTGGAGCAACCCACCAATGCTCTATTTCTTAGTTAGTATGTTCCAGCCATGTTGAAGATCCTGGAATTCCTAACCTACATTCAGGGAGTAAAAGTCCCAATTAAATTACGTATTGGATTAGGTAGAGCCGCACCAGAAATTCCTCCTGAACATTCCTTATACCTGAGACTGAATTAGAGGCATTTGGTCCCGCTGTCTACCACTCCTTTCATTGCTATTTGTAACAAGAATAACCACCTGGTCACCCAGAAGTGAGTTTGGCAACATCCAGAGCAGCAAAAATCATTTCCAGAAACTCCCTCCCCCACCCTCCCCAGGGTTGAAGGGAAGATAAATTTAAGATAAATATCACCGGGTAAAAAAATGAAGGAAGCAGCATTTTAAACCACTGGCCATCCCAGGCCATGCCACTTTATATGCTCTCCAAGCTTCCTGTGCACGAATAGAAGTTTCCAATTATTGGAAGCGCTGAAGGAGGCCTATGAAATGAGGGGAAGCCAAGCCGCAAGACCATTTTGCTTTGCTGTAGGAATTGGGTGGGTGGATGGGCTGCGCTGCTTCATGCAGGAAACAGCATCAAAGGCAAGCTTTCCAGGTGCCTTGCCTGAGGGAAATGGCCCCTTTGAAGCTTTGCACAGTCCTGCACGAGCCATAAAAATTGGATTTGAATGCTAGTATGTCTTGACTTACCAGGTTCACCTTTGCCTTTGGAATAAAGAACATTGTTAAAAAAACTTTTTTTTTAATTTAAAATATTCGCCGTAGCTCTTGAGCCCCAAATTTTCCACAACTTAGAAAGATGAATATTATGTAATGTCCATCTTGCTTATAATTACAGAGGAAAGGGAATAAAAAGAGGAAGAGTTGAGGAAGGCAACTGTTTAGAGTTGTCTACCTTAATTCAGCTGTTAGCTGTTGTTCTCCAGATGTGTTGCAAGATGACCCAATCAGCAAAGCTGAACTCTGGTCTCATTTTCTGGAGGTAATGGGACCTGAAGTTCAACAGAGCTAGAAGACATCAAGTTGGGAGAGGCAGTATTTACATTTTCTTCCACCCACTCTCCTGCAGTAATTGCTGAATACCCAAGAAGCATTCTTCAAAAGTTGTGTGGCTTCCCCTAATTTATGATTTGGTTTTGGAAGATATGGTGACACCTAGTGGGCATATTTGCTCACAAAGCCTTTGTTGTGCTGTCAGAGTAGAATGTACATTTTGCTAAGAATATGGGTAGGAGAAGAGAATCTTCCTCCCTGAATATTGAGTATAACTCATGTCATAGGCATCATTGGTCACATGTATTTGTATCTTTTAGCAGAATATTATTTTTTCTGTATGGTGAGGTGTGTGGTTTTTTAAAAATCATTTCTGGCTTAGATCTAAAATGCCAATTTGTTCTTCTGTCTCGAATGTATTTTACTTCAATTTTTGCGTGTATGGTATTCATTCATTCATTTATCAGATTTATGTCCCAGCTCTCATTCAGGAGTTGAGGTATAAAGTAGGTATACAGCACTGCTTTCTGCATTTTTCTTTAAATGAAGAGACAGATTCAAAAGTACAGATACTTCTGTTCAAACTTTTTTTTTAAAAAAAAAAGTCCAGTAGTTTAGATTTTTAAAAAACCAATAACATCAATCTCTGCTCTATTTGTTTTCTCTCCACATTGTCAAGCTCCTTTTGAACATGGTAGACATTCTGGGGGACCACTGCTTTCCCATCTTTTACTTTCTTTTATTAAGAAATTTGTTCAAACTTCCATTGTCACCAACACAAGATCGGAAGATTGCTTCCATGAGTGGAAAAAACATGAGAACATTGCCATACATTTGTGACTAAAAACAAGCTTAATATAAAATCCTTTGATTCAGAATGGCTTTGTACTGTTGCTTGCAGTTGTACGGTAGAAGAGCACCGTGGGAGGACCCTGCCAAGTGGGTGATGGACACTTATCCATGGGCAGCTACCCCGCAACATCACGAGTGGCCTCCTTTGCTGCAACTGCGTCCAGAAGATGTTGGGTTTGATGGTTATTCTATGCCACGGGAAGGTTCAACCAGCAAACAGCTTCCACCAAGTGATGCTGAAGGAGACCCTCTGGTGAGATTCTCAGCACAATATTGTTCATATATGGGACATTAGATGATAAATGACTAAACACTGGGAAGTATCAAGGCTATGTTTCCAAATTAATTTGTAAAATATTCTAAAGGTACACTCCAAATTGGCATAACGGTGCTTTGTGATTTGTACTAGGAATTTAGTATTATGTTGGATAGAAATGAACTTACTGTGGGGCTTTGTATACTGTGTTTTATACAGGTTGTCAGGGTTCCAAGTAACAGCCCAGATGAAATCAAAACTCCAAGGCCAAAGGCTTCCTCAAAGAATAGATTTATTAGGCATGTTATATCGGCACATTTGGTGAAAACCCGAATCTGAAAACCCCGAGTTTTCCCCACTGAATCCAAAGTCCAAAGTTCTTTCCCTTAACATCACATGCCCCATTCAGGCCCCTTCTCCCATCCTGGAGTCCTTTATCCACTTCCCTCCAGGTGCTGGTGAGAATGTCCTTGGTCCACCGAGAAAAAATATATGTTATTTTGGCTACATGATCCCCCACTATCTCTACTCACCCCTCTGTTTCCCATAGCTCCATCCAGACTTGCTGTGGCAATCCTGAAAATGCTTAAAGATGGCTCCAGGGTTGACACAGGTAGTCCTTGACTTACGACCACAATTGAGCCCAATATTTCTAAGTAAAACATTTATTAAGATAATTTTGCCCCATTGTACCACCTTCATGCCACAGTTCTTAAGTGAATCACTGCAGTTGTTAAGTTAGTAACACAGTAGTTAGGGGAATCTGGCTTCCCCATTGACTTTGCTTATCAGAAGGTTGCAAAATGCGGGACACTGCAGCCGTCATAAATATGAATCACTTGCCAAGCATCCAAATTTTGATCATGTGACCATGGGGATGTTGCAATGATTGTAAGTGTAAAAAATGGTCATAAGTCTGCTGTAACTTTGAATGGCTATGAAATGAACTGTTGTAAGTTCATAAAAGATTCCCTTTATTGATCTAAAGCAAGTTTTAGTACAAATATTTTTAATAACTTACATTTATAATAACTGAATCCTTCAAAAATGCTGATCCAGACTCTAGGAACTGGGCAATTGCATAAGTTTTGTTATATTAAATGTGCTGACTAGAACTAAGGATAAAGAGATTGATTACCTAATGCAGCTGCTATTGAACATTTGTAGGAAAGAATATTTGTTACAAAACATGGCTTCATTGTCTCTATAATAAGGCTGTCCATATATGTGACAGTGTTTTATGTTACAACCCAGTGCCATTGCAGAAATTGCTGAAATTTTCTGTGGCTTCCCACGGAACTGCTGCACTGTTTGAAACCCTGCAAATGAACAGCAAACTGTTTCTTCTGTATTGATAACATTATGTGGCAAGTGGAAAAGTCATAGTGGCATTAAACCATGTGGATCTGACATAATACTGAATTTTCATTGTTTATTCAACCAGTGCTAGCCAGGATATCCAATGTGTGTTTATTTTTTCCATATAGTTATCCTCCCTATTATAATACAAGTCAATGTATCCAATTCTATCCTAGGAAAGAATTAGTTGTTAGGTATATTTTTTTTTGACATGTGGGTAGAGCAACTCCATCTATGATGGCAAAAAAAAATAGTGATTGGATTTTGCTGAAATGTAGACAATCCCACTAAGTCAGAAAACCAGATCCTTTTATCCTCTATAACAGTATTAGGGAAACTTTCTCAATGATTGCACATAAAATATGTTTTAATCTGTAATGTGTGGTACTTTCTTGTGCTGTAGAAGTCCTACGAAACTGAGGAATGCCAATTTAAAGGTTCACACTGATATGAACAGAGCCAACAGTGAAGGCTGTTGATAGACCTGGTATGTTCTAAGCCCAGGCCAAATTGCTGATTCCAGAGACAGTTCATGAAATCCATGTCTGCTTCAGTTTACTCCAGAGAGACAAGTGACCATGGTGGTCAAGTAATATTTTTGTCCTTTCTGTATTTCACCAGATGAACATGCTGATGAGGTTGCAGGAGGCAGCTAATTATTCAAGTCCGCAGAGTTATGACAGTGACTCCAACAGCAATAGCCATCACGATGATATCCTTGACTCATCCCTGGAGTCAACATTATGAATAGAACTAGACATGATTGCTTCCAGTGGTCCATCCTTTGCCTCCCTTAGAAAAATGAATCATCAAGCCATGAAGAGAATTGACCTTGGTTCAGAAGGACATCTCAGTATTAGAGCTGCAAGAACAATACAATCTCTTCCACCCTCTCTCTGCCTTCCCATTCAGTGTCAAAGATGGGTGCAGGCAACCCAGCTGATATTTTATATCTCGTGTTTCATTTTCCTTAATAAGAACTGCACTATTTTGGTTTTGTTTTGTTTTGTAGTTTACATTGCTGTGAGTTCACATGCCTACGACACTGAACATGTTATTTTCATAAAAACAATGGTGCTTATTTAGTTGTGTCTGTCCATTGACCAAACAACATCTGCTTGTGAAGTGGATTACCATTATCTGTGCTCCTATATTTAAAGGGACATCTGGAGTAAATTTTGTTACAAAGGTGCAGGGGAGATGAGCAGAGGAAAATCTGAAGTGCAAGAGAATTGGGTTTAATTCACATAAGATGTACTCCATTCATCATAACAATCTCTGGGGAGAGTGAGTTGGAGGCAATATATGAAAAAACATTTGCCATCAAAGTTATGAACCTAAGAAGCATTGTGCCACATTAGGTCCAAAAAGGGAATGGATCTCAGCTATGCTGCTTCTGTACAAACTCATTAATGGCTGGTTTTTCCAAGTCATTTTTTTTTTCAGCCTAATCTCAATAATTCTGGTGCTGTAATAATTGCTCGCCTTGGTAATAACATTCCATAAAAGGCAAAGAGATAACAAATAGGGAAGTTTAAAATATTCACATATATAATGCAAAACAGAGTTCTTCTCCAAGTTGAGACCACGGTTCCTTGTTTTGGTTATTTCATTTGTTTATATCGTTCCAAGCATTGGGCTGGATCCCTTGAGCACAATAGCAGTACATCTTTATATAACCACCTCTGAAGTTGCCAGTGTTAAGTAAAGCAACAATCATGGAGTGTTTTATTCATGATCCAAAGTATGGGAACAACACATTTAAGAAAAAACCAAAACAAGCTGCTAAAATTTATTTTCATATTTGCTTCAGAATTCTGACTGTTGAAGTTTCTTCTTAAATCTGGATATCAATGTTTCTCTGCAACTAGAGAAAGTAATGCTTTGTAAAAAGTAAAAAAAAAAAAAAAACCAAGGCTCCAGACTGTTGGTCTTGGATTCACAACAGTTCAGTGGGTACCAGCCTCAAATACATAACATAGGGGTGTCATTTCCTCAAATCACTCATTTGGGTTTTGGGATCATTTCATAACTATACCAAATGTTCAACAAAGCTCGGAAAAGACAGTTGTCTGGATTGAAAAGTTAATTCCGTTCTTCCACTGTACTGTACAGTTTCTTTTTTCTTTTTGTTCCAATAACATCATGTCCCATAGCAATCGGTTCCTGAAGTTACACTCCTCTAAATCGGAGATTCTCCCCAACCTTTTGGGCACCAGGGACCGATATTGTAGAGAGAGATTTTTCTGCAGACTGGAGAGGGTGTGGTTTCACGTGCTGCCTGCATCCCACGGATAGGGCTTTGCTTGTTTGCGTGGCCCGATTTCTGGCATGCTGTGGCCCAGTGCTAATCCACAGATGGGGGGGTTGGGGACCCCCACTCTAAAAGGCTTGCTGTGAGACATAGGGAAGCTTCCATTTTATTGAATGGTGTCAATTTTCTTGGGATTAATGGTATTCAGCTTTCTAATGATTGCAAGTGGCATCTGTTTTTACTTGTCCTATACAGACCTTATTTCTGCACAAGGGGTACATGAGGACCACACCTAATGGCTACCCACCTAGCACGGTTAGCCCTCCTTGACCTCCCTCCCTAATATTTTGATATTCAAAGGGCAGTCAGAAATGATTTTTGGAGGTCCTTTGTCAGAGATGGCACAGGCATTAGCATGGAACCAGGAAGAAGCGAGAACTTGGGGAAAGCAGCTAGGAACCATATCCTGCATATGCAGTAAAGAGAATACTTGAATGGAAAGTGTGGTGCCTCTTAAATTTGATATTATACAACATTACATTTTTCTAGGTGGTCACCCAGAGCCAAGGCAATCTTTGTTTTTTCCTCTTCCGGGAGGAAAAGGAGAAACTCAAATCTTCTTGCCCACACAACTTCTGTAAGGCTTGTGTAGGAATCTATTATTAGAAAGAATAACCTGCACAATGCTGGAGGTGGAGCAAGAGAGAGGCTGCAGATTCATTGTTACCCAAAGCCTTCTAAGTTCCCAGTCCTCCAGGTTAACAGCCTCAAATTGGCTGTCAATTTTCTGTCAAGTTCAAGAACCAGACTGGATGTATTTCCTTGTATTGGTTTCAGTCAAGCAGCTTTTATAAAATGGTGGTGGTGGAGCTGCCAGCAGGGGAGAAAGAGTAGGAAAATGGCTCCTCTAATTTGAGAACTCAGCAAGGCTGAAAATGGTGCCTTAGGTTCAATTTCAAAGCTCCCTGAAAAGACAGAACTGTTTTGCCATTTCCTTAGGGTAGGGCAAGGCATTAGTATTTCTTCAAAATCAACTTGTATGAAGATACGTATAAGTATCTTCGTGTCAGAGCGTCACATATGAATTTATGGATAAATAATTAACTTCAGCCGCCTGTTACAAAACTTGGGACTGAACATTGGTGAATCTCTCACGATAATAAAGAACCTCTTTTTTAAAAAAGAAAGGAAGAAAAAGACTCCATTTTACTTAACCAAGTCTTAAGTAAAGGAAAATTATTTCCATAAAGTTTTTTGGGTTTTAAACCAAAAGCCAAGCAGAGAACATGACTCTGAGCCCTCCTTATTTTCTTCACCTCAGAAGAAAACTGGGGAGAGAGGTTAAAAAACTATTTAGTGCTTTTGCTAGACAGTGAAAAGATTCACAAAAATTTGGACACCAACTGGTGTCATTTGAGGGGGGGGAACAATAGCTGGTATTATCAGCTCTCTCAGGCTATACCTCAAACTAGAACTGAGGTTCTCAACAACACACACACACATACACACACACACACAAATACATGCAAGCCTTTTCAGCTATCTTTGGGTGCTGATTTTTTAAAAGTGATGCCTTACCAAGTTTCTACAGTTGTATTTTAATTCCATTAGTGTTGTAGTTTGTGATTTTTAAAGAATTAGACAAAACAGGGCTATAGAAATCTCTTGGAGTAAAATGATGTGAGTTGATGAAATGAAATATTTGATACCCCTAGTTTCTAAAGGTAACAAAAATCAAGGAAGAGATTTAAAAAGGGGGAAACAGCTTTTTAAAGATCTGTACATCAACTTTTAAACAACACTTTATTGGCTATTGTTTATCCAATCCAGGCAAAAGCAAACCTTTTTTGTGACACTGAATGGCATCACAACTAAAAGAAAATTATTTTTTGCTTTGTTTTAAAATATGCAGGTAGAATATTTGCTACAGTTTATAGGATTTATAAGATAATATGATGCAACAGACACACAGTTTTGCTACCATGATAAATTTATTCAGTGGGTAGCTTTTCTTATACCTCATGATTTTCTGCTCTTAGTGAACTCAACCCATTGTCCTTTGAGTTTGTTGTGACCTTGCTATATTATATATGTTTTTTCTTAGTATGGTGAAATAACAGTGGGCATTAATTGTTGAATCAAGGGTGAATTCTTGAGTGTTTATTTTTCCTTAACAAAATAGAAAAAAAGGTATAATGCAAATTCTAATCTGATTCCTACAAATGGACCAGAGTAAATCATAATCCTAAAGTGATCCGACCATTGTACTCGGTCCATCTAGCTCTTCAGCACCCTGCTTCCCTTCTGCTTTTAAAAGCAAAACTATGAGATGCAAATTTCCAAATGCTTGATTAAATATTCCAGGATTGCAGGAAGATTATTTTTGTTCATACGGAGAGCATTCTCTTCTTAGCCTCTAATTTGTAGTATTGGATTAGTTCAGAATGAGCATTCAAGTATCAGAGACATATATATTCTAAAATGGCATATAATCTGAGCTTTATTTCCTCTCTCCACTACCCATTAGATAAGAAATTGACTTGTGTACATTGCCTAAGGCAGAAGTCTCCCACCTTGGCAACTTTTAAGACTTGTGGACTTCAACTCCCAGAATTCCCCAGCCAGTTTAGAAGTTGCCATAGTTGGAGACTCCTGCCCTAAGGAATAGTGGAAGGTATTTCCTCATTTGATTTGCCAAGGGACATACCTAGATCGATGTGGCCATCAGCTTTCTAGTTGCTATGCTTTCTGTAAGCAGCTGTCACACATTGCATGTTCTGCTGAGCATCTCCACAGGGTGTCTATTTCCTGCTAGGTAAAGGGATTGTATCTCTATTTGTTCCAGACAAATCTGGGATAGTTGATATAACAGATATTTTCGTATCTACACCTAAGGTTAAGGGAAGCCTCTCAGGTGTTTTCAATTACAAGTCAATGAGAGCCTGCCTGCATGTCCAATCATCACAACATGGGAGCTCTGATACATCTGGAGAGCACCAATATGCCCATTTGGCAATTTTATATATGGAAAACACTCAGGAAGTCCACTTATCTGATTCAAAATGGCAACTGGCCTGTGGAATAAGGAAACAATCCAGTTACATCATTTGTATGATTGCCAGGAGAGTGAAGTATAAATCTGACGGTATCATAATCTATGGAAACAAATATTTAGAATTTGTTCTTATGTAAATTTTTTTTCCTAGTTCTTACTGCAAGTGATTTCCATAGAAATACAATGTATGGATATTTATTCTTTGACAACATGACTCCCTGTAAATTTACTTAATGTATGCAAAACGTCTTTTATAAGAAATGGTTGCATATTAATCATGGTTCCTTGTGCATGAATGCTCTCTGCTGAACCTCCTGGGGGCAAGAGTTTAGCTGAATATTTCAAAGGAAGAGAAGCTCTTTTTGTTTTTTTAAGGGAATGAAATGATTGGAGAAATGGTCTTGAGTTAAAGATTTGCCTATATATGGCTACCTCGAGTGGCACAAGAAATGTTTGCTGGGATTATAAGGCTGACAAAAATGACATCTGAGTTATGACCCAGGTTGGCAGCTGAGATGACTCAGAGCCTTGTTTATTGACACCTTTAATTGAGTCTTTCTGCTGCCAGCTGCCTCTTGCCATAAGTAAAGAAAAATTTGAACTTTTCTTGCTCTCTAATAGAAATTGCTGAGATTACTGAGAAATGATTCACATGGAATCTTGCTTTATTTTTTTAAGTTATCACAAACTGTAACTTCTAAAACTTCGGGAAGCAGGGTTGCCTGTTACGCACATTTTTTAAAAACTAGTTCAGTTGAGGTGAATGTCTACCTTTTCCTTTTAAAATGACATCATATATATTTCATCCAGATTGCTTCCAGCTTTGCTTTGTCCCCACCCCACTTCATGTCCCAGTGCACAAAGCTGGCAGGATTTCCTGTTGTTTTAGTACAAGACTATGCAACATTCTCAATGAGTTAGAAATTGGAACTTTCTTTTCTCTTTGCTACAGAACTGTCTAGAATTGTGCAACTCATATGTCACACGTTAGACGCCATTTTGTTTTTAAGCTGATGCAGAGACAGGGAGGGTTTGGCTAGCCTCCTTTTTGGTATATTTTTTCAAAAAAAAAATCCAACCTAAAATACTGTACTGTTAATACTTTTTTTATATATTGTGTCTTGAAATTTGTCTAAATGTGGCAATTCTCTTTTAAGGAAAATGAATGAAAAAAAAAGTGGCTATTGAACGGAAGGTTGCTGTTTTGATCTAGTCGTTTCCAGTGGAACCATTTATGAAAAAATGAAAAAAATCTTCTTTAAGATGTACATTTTTGTCACTGTAACATAGAAATGTAAATAACTGATTACAAGTGCTGCATTTTGATGAATTTTTTCTAGCCATTTTTAAAAGAGAAAAAACTAGGAATTGAGTATTTTGTGTACAGTATGCTCCCTTTCCGGCACCTCTCTATTTAATTTTACATTTTCTTTTAGGATTGGGATTTGCAACTGGCCTGTTTTGGATCATGCCATCCTTTGGTTCCCTTATCCTCTCCCTTCCCTCCTACCCCTGTGTCATGGAGAATAAAGCTAATGATTGTACCGGTCTTAAATTATTCATGATTCAATAAATTTGATGCTTATTTATTCAGATGTAATGTTCTTGCTGCCCTTTTTATTCCCTAAGGCTACATCATCTACATCATCATCATCATCAAAATTAATATATATATATATATGTAGCCCTATAAATGACAATGCAAAAGACTAGCAGTGTCTCTAGTTCATTGATCCACTATCTTTCTTTTCTAAATCCAAATATTTTTTTTATTTTGACCCCATTAATATCCCAATGGCTAAGTGAGTGGTCCTTATCCACCAAGAAACATCTGAAAATATGGAAGATGGCTCTGTGCAGGATTTATGTGGTCATCGTTAAAGAGAGATTAAATCAGGAATAGTTTCTCAAAGTGTATATTGGGTTCTTGAGTTATCATTCAGATTCCAATCTCAAAGATATGTTGGCATTTACCACTCACTTCTACATATTATGTAGCCTGAAAAGGAACAGAATAACACTTGGAAGGGATCTTGGAGGTCTTCTAGTCCAACCCTCTGTTCAGTCAAGAAATCCTAAACCATTTCAGAGAAATGGTTGTCCAATCTCGTCTTTAAAACTTCCAGTATTGGAGCATCCACAATTTCTGGAGGCAAGTTGTTCCACTGATTAATTGTTCTCACTGTCAGAAAATTTCTCCTTAGTTCTAGGTTGCTTCTCTCCTTGATGAGTCTCTACCCATTGCTTCTTGTCCTGCCATCAGGCGCTTTGGAGAATAGAACTGAAATACATAATCCACTTTATAAGGCCCTAGGCCAGAGAAGACTATTGTGTGATGATCAGCTAGAAGGGACAGATGATAACCACTGACCCTTTATATAAAACTCCACAATCATTGAGAGGAAGGGGTATTTCAATTTGTGTCTTCACTTCAGCATTGTTGCAACTATTATTACTTTTTTGGACAATATCATTATGAGTTAAGTAGATAGATTGAAAAAAAGTTTGAATGGCCTTTAACTGTTTATAGGTATTACATCTGCAAGGCTCATCTATGCAAAAAAAAAAAGTTACATTATATATAACAAAAGATTAAAGTGTATCATTCATTCTCAGGCTTTATTGTACAAAATATGATAAGCAAGGTCTTGTGAATCTTGTTGATGCTTTAAAAATACTTAGTATACAACAAAGAAGATGGTGAAGCCATCTTCTCTCCCCGATGGGCTGAAAAGCGCTTTTCACCCGCCCAAGTGTTGGGACTACAAACCCCATGGTTGCTAGTCAGGAACTTAAACTAGGCTAACTTAAGCCATGAAACATGGCGGCGCCCAACTAGGAAGGTGAGGCTCTCGCCCCTGGAGCACTATCTCCCTATAAATCCACCACCTGCACCAGAAATCACTTTTAAAGCTGCCGCCTGCACCAGTAACCGTGAGTAAACCAGAGCCCCCAAAACAAGCCCAAAAATGCTCTATTCTGAAGCTGTGGAGTCCTAATAATGCTGGCAGAGCTCCTGCTAGCTGATCCGGAGCCCTCCTCTCCTTCCCCAGAGAAGTGAAGCTCTTTCTATCAAGCCCTATTAACCACACTGGTGGAGCTCTTGAACTGGATCACTTGGAGACAGTGGAGTGCAAACAACGTACCTTCATTTAAATCCCTCACACAGCTGATAGAACGTGTTTCCATTAATATCCCCCACACAGTTTCCCCAGAGCCACATTGGACAGCTGGCAGGGAGAAACAAGGAGGGAGGAGAAAGCCCTGAGGCTGTTAGGAGCCGAAAGTCACCCTGGACAGGTGGTAAAGGCAGAGGAATGCTTTGGTGGTCGTGAGGAGGAGAGTCTCCTCGACTGACCCAAAGAAAACCCCTCCATCTGAACTAAAAAGAGAACTGCCAGCATGGCTAAATCGAAGCCAGGAAGGCAGCTGAGACAGAAGTGAAAAAGAAAGGAAAGATCTTGTAACAGCGTGCTTAGTCTTGATAAGAATCACTCCAATTTCTGCAGTGGAATTTTCCTTGGAAAGTGGGACTCAAAGGAGGAAAATAGCTGCAATTAATGATCTGGAGTAACTGTCAGATTTAGTTTTTTAAAAAAGATATTGAAACTAGAAGTAACTTTAAAAGTAAAGGACAGATTGGATTGGCTATCCCAAATTTCTGGACTGTATTTTTACTACTACTCAACTAGAAGAACTTTAGGAAACTATTGGAAAACAATCTTATTCAGAGACATATTGATTGTAGCTAAAGTGTTTTAATTCAGCGAGTTTTGCTCTCTTTCAAAAATCCAGCATGCCTTGAACACCTTGTTACAGCCTATTGTTTACAGAGTAATAGCAGCAGCAATCAGAGCAATAAATTCCTCCCACCCAGTAAATCACAGCTCCTAGTAAAACAATTAACCCCTTCCTTGCAGACTCTCAATACTACCTCATTACTTTAATTAAACACTGATTAATTCATGACCTCAAAACTTACAACTTTTCTACATCACCTATATCAATGATTGGATAATCAATTTCTATAAAATATTTTATTAATGGTTTAATTGATTTATTGTTTTAATTGATTAGTGTGATTAGAGTGTTTAGTGCAAATAGTATGATTACTGATTAGTTTAAAAGCAAGATTCATGTAATTTAATTGATTAGTAAAATCAGTGATTTAGTGAATTTAATTGAACAGTGTGATTAATGAGTAATGTAATTAATTGATTAGCGATTAGTGTAATTAATTGATTAGGCTGATTGTTGCTAAGAAAAATTATTTGATTAGAGAGATTACTGTAATTGATTGATTGGTGTGATATTGGCTATATTGATTACCCAAAATTGTTCCATTAATTAATTTAAACGTACCATCTTAACAAACCTACCATGCCAAGAAAAAAAATCCAATGCCAAACCACAACCTAAAGAGAAAGTAATCCCCACCAATGAACCACAAGACTCCTGCACATGCCTTAAATGCTACAAAACTCTAAAGGATAATGAAAACTCCATGAAGTGTTCTCTATGTAACAAATACGCTCATCATGACTGCTTGGGATTACCCGAGCAAATGATTCAATACCTAGAATCATCCAATGAGTTTCCATAACTCTGCAAATCATGCAGACCCAAACTGGATCTGTTTGAAAGAGTTGATAACATAGAAACACGAATAACATCCCTTGACACCATAGTAGCATCCCTGGACGCCTTAAAAGAAAGATTATCCAATCTTGAAAAAAAAAAGACACAATGCAAAAACCTGAACATCCAATAGCTACAAGGCACATCTCTACCCGACAACCACAACCCAATCCACAACCCAATCCACAAAAAAACATAAGCCAGACAAATAATGATATCCCAATCCTCATCAAGAGAAGCTGTTGAGCGTGAACGGAAACATCCAAATGCCATCTTATTTGTTCTAGAGGACATCAATGATAATGATGACATCACAACTGTCCGAAACATCATCAGTGATTATCAAGCATCAACCCATCTCCCTTGATGAAATACTTGACATTTCCTGCATTGGCCAAGAGCTCAAAAACAGAGACGGCTCTGTGGCCCCACACTTCTGCAGGGTCAGTTGCATAAATGAATCAAGCAAACGTAAATTCATTTACACTATAAATTCACTCACCAAACCCAACACCAACCATAAGAACCTCTGTTGTCGCCCTGACCTAACCATACAGCAACATGCCCACTCCCGTGTACTCTGCACTGAACTCAAAAAATGTCTAGACAATGGAGAGAAGGACCTGTACATTGACTACCATGCTGACTGTATCAAAAGTAAGTCACACAACCCGCAACTCAGCTTTAACCATCAACCACAACCCTACCTCAACCAATCCACCATCACCCAAGACTAGGCACGCATGCCCCTAACTACCTTAATTCCAACTACTGCTGACCTTAAATGCAAGCTACTCAATGCAAGAAGCCTTGTGAATAAAATACCTGAATTTCTCCTCTTACTAAATATGGCTAAATTTGACATCATATTTGTCTGTGAAACATGGCTCAATGCATCTCTCCCTGACTCCATTACCACAGTAAGAGACTATCATGTTTACCGATCAGATCGTGAAATTCGTAGAGGAGGTGGTGTTGCTATCTTCTATAAAAAGTCCTTACATCTAAAAAATATCCAAGTTACCCAGGAGCTTGCTCTTCCTGAGACCATCATCTGTGAACTATCCTTAAATATCACATTTCGATTCTTACTATGTTACAGAGCACCTGATTATGACATTGAACATGTAAACAAGCTAAATACACTACTAACATGGGCAGCATCCTGCCCACATGCTTTTATCTTTCTTGGTGACTTCAATCTACCTCATATTGACTGGACCCTAAATGAATGTACAACTGAACCCATACATGCAACCTTCTACAATGCTGTTACAAATCTGGGACTGGAACAACTAGTAACCCACAACACTAGACTAAACAACTGCCTCGATCTCATCTTCTGCAATCGTTTGAATTTAATTTATGGAATACAAACTAAAGAACCCTTTTCCAGCAGTGACCACAATATGATTGACTTTTGTCTCAACATACGCCCACACAAAAATCATCACAATGATGTAATCCCCAATTATAACTTCAAAAAAGGCAACTATGATCTTATAAACAACGATCTCTCATCCCTTGATTGGCAATCTCTATTCACTGGATGCAATACTGTTGAAGACCATTACAACATATTTTTACTTGAAGTCAAAAGAGTCATCAAACTATATGTACCAAAAAACAACTCCCAAAACAAAACAAAACCAGATTACCCATAACAACAAGGAAACTTCAATCCAAAAAGAAACCACTCTGGCGGAAAAACAAATCTGGTCATGTTGCCAATTTCAAAAGCCGATACAAAAATTTATGCCACCAGATAAAGACAGAATGCACCAATTATCACATTAAACAAGAGGAAAACCTTCTATGCACCAATTCCACCCGCACTTTTTACAATTTTGTAAACAAAAAAACTAAAAGACTCAAGGTCCATCCCACCCCTGATAGGACCTAATGGTAAAGACTGCAACGACAACACCA
The DNA here is from genome assembly GCF_049901715.1 of Pseudonaja textilis. Taxonomy (NCBI): domain Eukaryota; kingdom Metazoa; phylum Chordata; class Lepidosauria; order Squamata; family Elapidae; genus Pseudonaja; species Pseudonaja textilis. The sequence continues at coordinate 252,182,463 of NC_141990.1, read as the reverse complement.
TTAAAGCCAACATCTTTAACACATTCTTAGGCTCAGTCTTTGTAAACAGCAATGGATCATGCCCAGTATTTCCTAGCCGAACCACAGACAACTACAATGGTCTAATACATATCGTTTTTACAGAAGACAATGTTGAAAAAGCACTTTTCAATCTAAAACCATCTCTATCTATTGGACTGGATGGAATATGTGCCTACTTCTTAAAAAAGCTATCCACTGCCATAGCCGAACCTCTAAGCATAATCTTTGAAAAATCTTTCAGGACCAGCTTCTTGCTTAACCTATGGTCACAAGCCACAGTCATCCCCATCTTCAAAAAGAGAGACCCCAACCTAGTTGAAAATTACAGACCAATCTGCTTATGCTGCATCACCTGTAAAGTCATGGAATCAATTACTAACCAATCCATTATCCTCCACTTAGAGACAAACAACCTACTCTCCAATAAACAATTTGGTTTCAGGAAAAAACTATCCTGTAATCTGCAACTCTTACACTGCAAAAACATATGGACTACACAACTCAATCAGGGCAAAGCAATAGACGCAATCTACATAGACTTCTGTAAAGCCCTTGATTCAGTGGTACATGACAAACTACCCCTAAAACTAAAATCTTATGGTATCTCTGGACAAATGCATAACTGGACAGAAGCATTCCTCTCAAACAGACAACAAATAGTCAAAATTGGGAGTGTCCTATCAAATTCTGTACCTGTTAATAGTGGTGTCCTCCAAGCTCTACATAAATGACCTCTGTGATCATATTAAGAGCAACTGCGTTCTTTTCGCTGATGATGTAAAGCTGTTCAATACCACAGACAATACTGCTACCCTTCAAAAAGATCTTGACTATGTATCAGAATGGTCAAACAAATGGCAACTTCAAATCTCAACAAATAAATGCTCTGTCTTACATATTGGCAAAAAAAAATCAGAAAATAAAATACAAGCTGAATGGTCGAGATCTTGTTGATGATCCAAGCTCTGTAAAGGCCCTTGGAATACACATCTCTAACGATCTAAGTGCTAGAGCCCACTGTAACTACATGGCCAAAAAGGCATTAAGACTTGTTAACCTCA